>NC_088202.1:129568971-130239621 GCF_037126465.1 Ornithodoros turicata | reverse complement strand
GATTGTTTTTGTCACGGAAGTTTTGCAATACACCACAGAACACACTGCAGTGAATATTGCCATAGTCGTCATATATCAACCTGTATAAATCACTGCAACAATAGCCCCTTAATGACATTGTCAAAATGAATGTATCTGTTATGCTACCAACATGAACTCAGTTGCTACCATGAGGTTATATCCCGCCAGAGAGGGGTTGTAAGCCTTACTGCATAAAATGCAAGGGGTGGATATATTCTCTGAAATGCTATCCATAGTGTCGTCAGTGCTTCATTGTACTTTTAGTTGGTTGGGGTACATCCTATTGAATTGTGCAGAAGATAAAAATCAAATATAAAGGAAGCAAATGGACACCTGTGCTGTATACAGGGTGTTTGCTCTAACGTGTCCAGAAATTTTGTTTAAAGCGAGCGATAAAAGAGAAACAAGCGCTACTTTTCAGCTACTTGACTAAGAAACAGGTGCTACTAGCGAAGCAGTACCACTTGCTTTTCTTTTATCGCTCGCTTTAAATATAATTTCTGGACATGTTAAGAGCAAACACCCTGTATATGTGTGTCTCAAAAGCAGAGCGCTTGCGAGAAAACAAAAATGAATGAGATAGTGAAGGGTAGTTCGAGGATCCCAACAAGCATAGCGGTCTTTCGTGAAGCGTTGTAGCCTATTTGTCTAGGGGGCGAAACGTAGAATTTTTCAGGAACTCTCGTGACAGCAACTGCTTTAGGGTAGTGGTCTCCCACTGTTTTGGATTGGGACAGTGACAATGCTGTTAACCGACAATGAGAAATGTGCACTGTTCAGCGTATTTCAAAAGACTGGCAGGCACTTTCAGTGAGAAAGAGAAATTACATGCACGGAAGGGGCCGTATTTCATAACATGTCGATCGGCTTTGAAAATGTGTTAGAAACTGAGCGTAGCTTCTGTAGCATGTGGGCACGTCATACTGTTTTTATCTCGCCTGCTTTCTTATTATTACTATTATTATTATTGCGCATTAAATGAGCTTGTTCTTGCAGCTGAGCCTGAGAGGCAATCCACTGGTGGTGCGGTTCGTAAGGGACATGACGTACGATCCACCTAGCTTGCAGGAGCTTGCTGCCCGCTGTGTCAAAATTAACAAGGTGCCCTTCTGTAGAGAGGACCTTCCGCCAAACATATACTGCTACCTCAACTCTGCCCAGCGCTGTGTCAACCCCAAGTGTAAAGGTAATGATTTCTTTCTTGTCCACCAATACAACGGTGATCTCGGTGCAATAATTGTCTCGTGTTACTCGAGAGTGCTGGTGCCATGCCATTGAAGTTTGAAAGTATTGGTACAGGAGCAGCTCTAACCAGCAAATCAAAAGCGCAGGTCCATTCCTGTTACAGTGACTCACAGAATGCAAACTCTACAAAAACTGACAAGTTTAAAGGGGTTGCGATACTTACAATCGCAAGTTAGGTCGGATAAATGGGAAAAACAATTATCTGCAGCAATGTGAACCTGCATTTCAAGTTTTGCAGCAAAGGGAGTAACAGACGCGTAGAAGATGGGCACAGTGAATACTGAAACCTCTCCAGCTCTAGCGTCACAGCAGACAACTCCGCCAGTGAGGCAGCTCGAGAGAGGCCATGAGAAACACGTAGAAAAACTTTGTTTGTTTGTTTCCTCAAAATGCTGTGACATGGATCTGTCACTTTAATGTCATGCCAATCGCTGCCATCCTGAGTTAGAAGAACAAGTAGATATGTTGTGTGCAGCTACAAGCATTTGCAGAAAAATGTCCAGGTATTATTATTGTATATTTAAGGTTTATGTTGCTGCTGTAATTTTCTCCCGGGTTTTAATCCCTACTGTCTCCCCCATCTGTACACATACTTCGAGTTGATAACGAAATATGTGAAACTTTTTTTTTTTTTTTTACTTGGTAGTGAGAAGGTAATTTTGTATGTCTGCACAGTAGCACGGTGTCTCCTTTATTAGACATTTGCCCTGGTAAACACTTCCTAACCTTCTGTGGGAGCAAAAATAAACGGAAGATCCAAAGTGCAAATACTCGGATATCATCACTGACAGCTGCCATCTGGCATCGTTCCTCTTTTTAATCTCTGCAAGCACAGCAGCTGCAGGTACCTGCGTGTGTAGTTTATAGATGCGAGAGCTAAGATTAAACATCAGTAAACAGAATGTCCCCATGCATGACACTTAAGGTTATCATGTAATGCAAGTGAGAGACGATAACGTGTTTGGCTTGCCGCTGCAGTAGCTGTCATGCAAAACACAAACCTGGCACATGGCGATGATGTACGTGTGCGCTGGATTAGAGGGATAAGATATAGAAAAAAAAATGTTTTACCAAGTGGTGTTGTAATGGAAAGAGAGGGGACTACAAATGCAGAATTGAAGCCCAAACACCTTCATTACTGAGTCACAACCAGGGCTTACTATCTAGAAGGTGAATGAGAATTGAATATTTTGCTTCAAACGCCCTCATTGTGCAGGACATTGTGACCAATAAGAACAGCGGTTTCTCCGTTGGTATTCTGTGTGTTCCCAGCTATTGCCTTGCTTTTTTTCATGTCAGACGACATACTCCTTACGAGCGTGGCACAACCTCCATGAATGTGAGGTTTTGACCTATGGTAAACATACATACTCAACTGTGTTGAAAATTTTTGTATGGTTTACAAAAAAAAGGTTTTAAGAAGAATTCTCTGGAGTAAGCTTTTTTTTTTATCAGTTCGACAGGAAAGGGAGTATCACTGCACGTCTAGTCAGTCAGACAAATATAGAGATAACAAGGATGACCTAGTAAGAAAAGGGGACAACTGGAATAGGACAACTTTTGCTAGCATGTTAGTCAACGTGCCAAGGACTGGTAGATGTACGAGCGCTGCTTGCAACATACTTGTCTAAAATCGACAGCTCACGTGTTATCCTGTCTGAAATCTTTAGGTGTTGCAAGATCGTTTCTTCGGACTCGTACGGCATGCAGCCCACGCTCAGGCAAAATAATTGTACGAGCTGCTGTACCTTTGAATGAGCATTTTAGACAAATTGTCTGAGGGAAGTCTCAGACATTGGTTTGAGACTTCCCTCAGCTATACTCATTCCCCTATTCCCCCCTGTGTACGTTGACCAATTGCCTGCCCTATATTTTTGGGCAAGTGTGTTATCATTGAGCACACAGGTTGTGATGCAGAAAACCTATTGTGTGTCTTTATGTCTAATGCCCTAGGACACCTGATATTCTCTAGAACTAGCTGGCCATTCAGAACGTAATGAAACTCACAAGGAGCCTTAACGGCACAGTTAGAGGGAAATGTCTCTTGATGAAACATGACATTGAAAGTGGGGCATGAGACTCTCTGGTCCATATGGCCTTTCCTGCGAGCATGAGCCAGCATGCCATGCCTTCAAGAAATATGCACCAGGTTGCTTTGCTAATGTTCAATGTTTTTGTGTGTGTTCTATTGCAGGAGTTTACTTTGATACACGAGTGGAGCACATCAAGTTTGTAGATTTCTGCGGCAAGTACAGGATCCCGCTGCTGCAATATCTGTGTTCTTCGAAGTGCAGCTCTCAGCTGTCCTGCGGCGGTGGCTCAGAGTCGGAAGCATCAGAAGATGAAAGCAATGGCATAGACTTGTCTCGTCTTCGCAGAGTGCTGCTGGGTTAATGCATCGCTGCTACTCTTTAAAACATCACTGCCTTTGGAAGTAGACAACCCCCCACGAGCACATAAGTTTTATTTGTTTTGTTTTCACATGGGAGATAACCTATAGTTGTTGTTGTTACTACATATTTTTATAGCAAAAATGCAGGGAGAAATTGCCTTCTATTCATTTCAAAATCCCGGACAGGATCTCTCCTTTGTTTCACATTCTCATCTAGTCTTTTTTTTGTCCTCCCGAATTTGTATCTTGGATGAGCTGGCAGTTCTCCCTGCAAATATGCGTGTGTCTCCACATTTTTTAGTGAATGCCTGTTCAGAATCATGCAATAGTATTTTACTTGTTACGCATATGTTGCCAATCTGTTTGTGTTTAGAATAATACTAATGAAGTCATAATACGTTTCCAGATGGAAAGTTTCATTTTGATGTGTAGGTGCCATAGCTATTTCCAGTAGCACAGTTCAGGGTGTCTACCAACCTGGAAAACAGGGAATTGTCAAGGAATTTTGATGTGACTGGGAAAGTCAGGGTATTGTCAGGGAATTTGGCCAAAACGCAGCTGAAGTGAGGGAAAATCGCAGACAAGTGCTGTGATGATGCGCGGCGAATCGCGAGTGTCGATCGGTGGTTGAGCGGCGATGGCGCAGCTAGGGTTACCACCAGGCCGGTATTATACCGGCACGGCCGGTTATTTGGGCGCTCTGCCGGTAGGAAGGCGATACCGGCAGCCTTTTCCCTTCAACATTCCACTACAGCTTGAATAAATCTGGAACACAGACCCAGCTCCGCAGTCACCTTTTTCTTAGTTAATCAACACCCTTAGTTAGTAACACACTTAGTTAGTCAACAGTTTTCTTAGTTAATCATTCTTATTATTATTCATTGTTATTATTATTATCATTGTTATTTCTAGCATCAGTGATACAGCCACACACAGGAACATACGTTTCCTGGTATTATCTTGAGCGAGCACGCTCTCTCTCTCTCTCTCTATGTGTGTGTGTGTGCTCGTCCACACCTCACCCACTTTCCCTTTTCCACGAGCCTTTCCCTCTATTCCACCTCCTCTCCCTCAGCCGGTATTTTTCACTACGAAAGGTGGCAGCCCTAGCCGCAGCAATGTTACCACAAGTAACAGTTCACCAGTACGACACACTCTGAGGCAGAAAAGTAGGATAGCCTCACTAATACGTAATAAATGGTCTGTTTTATGAGGAATCTGTATCAGAACATAGGAGCAGGCACCAAGTTCCCTTTTGTTTTTGGCAGGGAATTCGCTTGAAACAGTCAGGGAATTTGAAGGCTGTATAGTTTGGTAGACACCCTGGCACTGTACTTGTGAAGAAGCACTGGGCTTTTGGATGCTATGTATGTGACTTTGTGTGTGTGATATTGTGGGTCTTATTCCAAAATAGTTATGGGGTCGAAGAGCCACGTGGCTTTCATGCACGTTTTGTAACGTTCTTGCGTGTGTATTCGATATGCAAAGTCTTACTTGTCTCCGGGGAATGCTGTTTTTGAAGCATTTAAAAAGACAGGCAGCGATGCCAAAATGGGGAATTTGCCTTGGGAGGAGTAGCTAGTTACCGAAGGAAAGGACATGCCTCATGCCTTCCCATGAAGCGGCATGTACTTCAATTGATGCAAGACATAGATATGCATGTTTAGGGGACAGAGCACAAGGTTTCTAACATAATCCATCAAACAGTACCGTAATTTCACGCGTATAAGCAGCACCGCAGATAAGCCACAGGACGCGTTTTTAGGAAAGCTTTAAAATTTTTCTAGCAGATAAGCCGCGGGCAATACGAGACGACTGATTTGTGTGGCAAAGGAGATCATAGAGAAGGACATAAACCCTGTGGTCCATACTCCGGGGTCAGCTCTAGAGTTCTACCAAGATCGGATTGTGTCCTTGTTAGGCGTTTTTCATGGATTGAAGGATCAGTGAGTGACCTTCCAGAAGACTTGAATCACTGTCACCACTTTCGTTAAAGCTGCTCGGGGGAATGCACCAGGAAGATCAATCTACTCGAATGTGGACCCGTCCTTGTTACGCACTGTTCGTGCATCGGCAGGGCAGTGCTGTTCCAGACATTGTCGGCCATTTCGTTAAAACCGGCGTATGGGGAAAATACCAGGAAATAATCGTCATCAGATAAGCCGCACCGGTGGATAAGCCGCAGAGCGCCCGTGAGAAAACAAATCGTGCATAAGCCGCGGCTAATACGCGTGAAATTACGGTACAATTTCACAGTTCCTTTAAGGTCACTAACTATGATTGAAAAGAGCCTTCTCAGCTTTACAGGATTCACTTACCTCATGATGCACAAGCAGGTGTAAGGCCTTTTCTATTCCATTTTGTAAGCAATTGTTTCATAATCATCTTAGAAGACTGATCAAAGTTATCTTAGAAGTACTATTCCAGAGAGCTCTTCCTTTCCTTTTTATCTCTTTACGAAATTTGTTGTATGCCACATACTCACGCTTCAACTTTAAGTTACACAACTGTGTTATATTCGAAAGAACAAGTTAGATTTTGCTGGGTTTTACTGCAGTATCCAACACTGGAACAAGGAGCTAATTATTTGTGTGTCATTGTTAGACTATATACAATACGTCTTTATTAGAGCGCAAATCTTCTACTTTAAGATTTAGATACGAAATACTGTTTCAGTCCATTTATCTCCTTTGGCTGCTGTGAGGAAATAATGATGTTAAATGATGAATGAGGACATAATGATGTGACACCGAAAACTGGCTACAGAACCACCATGGCAGAGTTATATAGAAGACTCTGCTTGTGATTTGACACCATTTCTTTGGGATTTCAGCAGCGGGAAGTGTTTAGTTTCTTGCTTTGGTAGTACACAGTGTGTACTGCGTGTATGACAATTCCTTGTTTGTGAACACATTTGATATATGTGATAGGCTTCACGAACAAAGCGTGCTGCGTGTGCATTAGGGGCAGAGTACATATATGGTTGCTATGGTAAAGGCAAAGACAGGACGGAGTAATAATTGACATCTATATGTTAGAAAAAGCAGCATGAAAGTGTCGTAGTAATGACTGCGGTAAACGTACAAAAATGTACATTAACAGTCTGCTTAACAAAACGTTCTACAATGACTGATCACGTAAAACTGTATTTTCTTCATGAAACCAACGTCTTTCAAAATACATTTGTATATTGGTGTGAATAAATTCATTATTGGCACTCAGATGTGTGTCGTATTCCCCTGAGCAGACGGAAAACACTTGCGCAGCGCGGGCGGGCGCCGCGCGAAAGGCTTCCGCCGCTCGCATCACGTGCACAGAGCGTGGAAACAGCGCCTGAAAACAGGCGCAGGCGCCTGCGGGCATTCACCGGCTCTTGCGGAGCACGTGCGGAGTGCCAAGCCCGGAGCATCGGTTGCAGTCGTATCTGCTGTATCTATGGGCTTGTAGGCAGTGTTGCCGTGGCGACTTTGTCGCCAAATTTGGCGACTTTCGGAGCAGGTTAGAGACGAAGCCTTATCTTCAACTTGCAGATCCCATAACGCGCGTTGAATGCAGCACTTCACCCCGTGATCTTCCACGAGCTCTTGCGCAAGACTACCGTAGCGGCTTCGGAGTGCGCAAACTTTAAATATAACGAGAACGTTTGCTATGTCAGAGTTCGAGATCGGGGCCCAAATCTACGTGTCTGGTGCCTAGCGAGGAACCTCGCGAGCGACTTGAACCTTAACGGTGAACCGCCCCCAATGTCAAGCGCCCCCCCACTGGCGTCAGAAGGCCTGTAAGCAGAGAAATGTAAACGCTTATTTGCACTGCCGAGATCGTAAATTCAAATACTCTTCGTCCCCGCTTTATCCTGTCCAACCACACCAGCCAGTGCCTGCCGTTCTTGCGCCCTCTCTGGCGAGGGCGGCTGCCCCTCTTCACTCGCTTCATTTATGTGAAAATGACCATTATGTAAGCTGAAAAGAATCCCCAAGAACGGGAAACTGCTAGTCCTAGCTTACTACAGTAACAATGCCAGTTAACAATTTTTTTTTACCCAGTTGACTTGGCACAAACACTGTCAAGTTCCTCATCCCATTCTATAGCTTCTGGGTATGCCACTGGATCAGTAAGCAATATTTTTTTTCTCTCTCTCGGCTTAGTCTTCACCTCCCAAAGATACAAAACAGCTGCCTGCAAAGTTCGTTTTCTGGTTACCTCAGAGCAGATCATTTTCAATTTTTATTGTGAACCTCTAACACTTAACTAAAGTGCGCCTACCAACATGCATACAGTCCAACAAAGTCATGGTTAGGAAAAGCAAAGTTTGCCGACAAGAACCAGAAAATGATGCATACTGTAAAACCACCAAGACTAGGGAACACGAAGGGACAGACACAACACGAAGACTTCATAGAATACTTCGTGTTGTGTCTGCCCCTTCATGTTCCAGTCTCTGCGTTTTACATTATGCGTCATCTTCAGCATTGCTTCTTAGTCCTCTTTCTAGAAAATGAAGTTTCTACAAATATCCTCATCATCCCATATCAAGACTTTATTTCCAAGAGACACTCAACTGCAGTCTTGCAAGCACATAAGCGAAGCAATAAACTGAAGGTGTACATACAATTTATTATTTCCCAGTGCTGGCTAACTACACGACTGCAGTAGACTGTGCTAACAATACCTAGTACTAATGCAAGGCATTACAACAGCCACAAATCAAGGGTTACACTATTTTTTTTTTCATACTTCCTCCAGCAGAAAAGGGGGGGAACCACCGCATTCATAGAACAAGGATCATAAAGGAGAGGGGGTGAAAAAAAAAAAAAAAGAGCAGAGAGGATTCCAAGTGTGGCCAAAAAAAACACCGACTCATGGCACACGCATGTCCTTCCAAGCTGCATTTCATTCCAGCTTGGCAAATCGATGGAACCGCCGACTAAGTTTGCATCACACAAGAGAGTGCTCCCATGCATACACACACACGCACGCACGTGTCGGCTGGATGCCTCAAAAACTGTACTTTGTAGAAAGGCTGCTAGCTGTAACACTACCAAGGCCGCTTCTCTCTACATCAAAAAGGGGACAGATGAGTGTGAAATGGAGGAAAACTCCAATAAATATCGTCACAAGAGAAAAAATGCTATGGTTCCAGAGCAGTTCCTTCTGGGGGGGAGGGAGAGCAAAGAAGCAAGATATACATAAACAAAAGTAAACAGTGCCTCTGCAGGACAGATGCCCTGCACCGAAGAGGGGACACACACAGAAGGAGAAGAAAAATCGAACCATCTCGAATGCCACAAAATAAATACACTTATACACACGCTCTGCGCAACGCACAATTATACGCTCTCGTAGCTTGATGTACCTCTGACGCACACATACATGGCTGTGTGTGTGTGTGTGTGTGTGTGAATATACATGACTATGTGGAAACAAGTAAAAATGAGCAAGGTAAATGTGTGTGTGTGGGAGGGGTGTGTGCAAACATTTTCACTTTGGCTGGTGGTAACGTGCACTGTAACACAGCATGCGAGAGAGAGCATAAAGTAAGGCCATGAATGTGTGTTATACAAACAAAAGCTTGCTGTGTGATGTTCAACCGTTTCCCTTCTCAGACACTAAGCTCAATTCGTCCTGCTCTTTGTTGCTACAATAGTGCAAGGCGTTAACGTCCGTAAAAAGGTGGGTAACCCTACCTCGTAGCTGTCCGGCTGTACACGTCTTTTTTTTTGCCCTCGAGATTTTCTCACTCCCTCGAGGTGCTCCAAGCTCAATCGGACATTACGAGCAGAATTTAAGCCGTCACCGACAGCTCCAGCGTGCAGTACCATGCCCCAAAAATGATGAGATTTCAGAAAGCCCAAGAAGCACAGTTGTAGACTCGCTTATGTACATGTTACCTGAAGTACAGCGCACACAATCGCTCCCCCAGACCTATGCGAAATACTCACTGAATTCTGCAGGTTATCGTACACCTAGCGTAATTTTAGTTATAGATTTGAAAGTTTGAATCGGATAATGGAGATACTTTTTTTTTGTGTGCGAGATTATCGAGATTACATCGTGTGTAACAGGGAGTGTATGAGAATTCTGGTTGTCGTGCCAGTTAATTGTGTGAGGCCGGGGACAACAGGAGAATGTGTGGAGGCGATTTGCATCAAAAGCAGAACCAGTCAGTCCATGCACAGGCTACCACAGAGTGAAAAATGACAATGCACATCACAAAAGGACAACTTTGTTCAGCACTAAGTTCTGCAAGCTACCTCTCTAAGACCTTTGCACTTTATTTTATTTCGACACTGCACTGCCACTAAAGCGTTCCTCAACAAGGTACAGGGTTTGTAAGATACAGCATTTATTAGTAAAAGCACAGTGAAAAGTCTGAAAAAAAAGTTCACACAAAAATGTTCACAACAGCACTTCTTACAACCATAAAACCTCGGGGGGAGGAGCGTCCCATTCCAAAAATTTGCTTTCCAACAGCTCAGCCTTCAAGAAAAAAAAAAAGAAGAGTGCAAGAGAATGTGGCATACCAAGCAACACAATTTGGTCCTGACTCCATGCTGGCTACTCATAAACATTCTGAAAGGTGACACCAATGCGTATGGGTTCCTGAGGAAGCTTTTTGTCTCGGAGAAGGATCTACAATAGCGCACTTGTTTATGTACATAGACCCGCATGGCTGAAGGCCAGCCTGGGTCAAACATGAGAGATAAAATGTCAATCGAGCCAGTCATGGCTAAATTCTCCCAGTCTTGCGCCACAGTGCATGTTGCGATGTTTTTGCAGCAGAGGTGTGCTCGTTGATTCATTAAGAATTCCACAACGTGTCAGTGACCCCCGTGTCAAATCTCGGGGGACTTTGAAAGTGTTCCATCAAATACTAGGCAACTGTTAGAAAACTGGATGCAAAGTGTAAAGTTACACAGGTAAAGCCAGATCTACTGAAGGCCCGCTGTCCGGTTTTGTCGTATTTATTCAAATACAGGGTTCCTTTTTAGTTCCTGCACACCCGATTCTTGAAAACGTGAAGGTTGTTCCACTTCCTAGTTGGCACTGATTTTCAGGGGGCATACACTCTCGTCACCACCATAGCTCCCACCATGATACAGTACGTGCACTACCTAACCTGAACATTTTCCACTTTCACTTTAAAAAGTCTGCCACCCAGTATTTGAATGAATATGCTATTTCTGCATTCCATATGGGTATGTGCTAGTACATATACACAGATATACATATATGTATATACAAACACTTCCGGGTTTATTACGGTTGCATGTGTGTGCATGTGCACGTGTGTGTGTGTGCTTAAAAAAATTACGTCGTGACATGACAAACAGCTGAACAGACGTTTGGCAGGAAAAGTGGAGAAGAAAGCGTCGGTGCCGCGGGGGTCATCGGAAGAGAGACTGGGCTTAGCTATGCATAAAAAGAGAGTTCCTACTAGAAAAAAAAAAAAAAAATGAAGTCCACACGCAAACATATGCACACACATTCATGTACAATGGGAGAAGCTGTAAAACGGCTCTGCCTTCCTTTGCCTCAGTCACAAGGCATTCATTTGAGACACTGCAGCTCTTCCTTCCTGCGCCGTTTATCCCACCCATCATGCCCACACAACATTTCTGCGACACGAACAGTCTAAAAATGGCCATGAACACCTTCTGCTGCACATTATCAATATTGCACACTCTGACGTTTATGCCTGTTGTGGAGAGATGCATCTTCTGTCCTACCCACAAGCTGCTCTCTACAGCTCTAGTGCGACGGGACAGGAGAAACTCAGCGAAACCGAGATGAAGAATCTGTATCACAGTACGGCAAATGTTGCGCTACGGCTCAAGCCAGACGGAAATGGTGAAAGTCGCCTTAAATTTTGCTGCCTAACAGAGCAGTGTTTGCAGACACCTGTCGTTATGGTGGCACCGTCTCGTCAGCGCTCGTTTCGTACAAGCAGTGGGCATCTAGAGCTACGTCCATGTTAATCTTGCCATACAGAGAGAGAGAAAGAGAGAGCACGGTTCATGAAAAAAAAATTTATGAAAACGACGGCAGAGCTTGCCAAGATGTATCTGGTTACCGAGTATAAACTAGAACGCTTGCACCGGTGCTTGTCAGTCAGTTATATAATTTTAAAAAGTCAGTAAACCATGTCATTTGCTGAACATACCAACTATATAGCAATATATTTAGCTACAACTGTTTCGCTTCTCAGTCATGAGGTGATAGCACAATGATTTGCGCCATCTACTTTACACAGCGTCACCATGGAAACAGGACACAGTTTTCCCTCCTTTTCTTTGCGGACGTGATAAATGTGCTGTTGCTACTTATTGAGAGTTCAGAAGCACAAAAACTAGTGCCAGGGTGAGGAAGATGATGCAGTCTGGTGTGTACTCAACACTTGTATGCTTGCCCATTTGATGCACACCTTTGTCAATCCCTGCAGCACGTGGGCCTTGTCATCCGCTTTTTGATGAGAACAGAAGGACAACCAGCTTAGCCTACATCTTCCTTCTCCCCACAAGTCCCTATAATTAGCTTGCGTCTTACCCAAATTCTGCCCAACCCTGGCCCTTTGCGAAGCTACACACCATCGGCAGAATGTACGGCAAGACTTAAGATTCCAAGGCTAAATGCAAACAAACGGAGCCACTTGACAGGTAAACGGAATAGGACGTTTGTTTCCATATGTATATATATATGGGCATCTCTTTGTTCAATTGAGCTACGTACGCACTGACCCAGTTTGCATTCAGCCTCGAGATCACCGCCAAAGTTTCCACATTAATTTGTCCAAACTTTCTAGTTGTATGCAAAGAATGACACCACATAAACCTGCTGCTCCGGCAAGACAATACAAACCATTGTTGTCTTTCCTCCCCACTATCTCAAACACACGCACACACACGCACGCAGAGTGGGATGTGCTGCAAAGTTCTGCTGCATATTTCTTTTTTTCCCCACTGCCAACAGAGAGCCTCACATGAGCGGGAGCCTCACGCTGTTGCCGCAGACGACGACGATGCCTCGGCGCCCGCCATGCTGCTCGATGAGATGTCGGGTGGTGATGCGGCTCCGATGGCTCCACCCTTCGACTGCGATGACGACGATGAAGAGCCATCTGGGCTTGCAACCACCGAACCGCCGGATGCACGGGCGTGTGGAGGGATCAGTATCGAGTTGAGGTGCGGCTGGATGCTCAGTTCTGCTCAGGGGGGGGGTGGGGGCAGAGGTAAAAGAAAGGAATCATCAAGGGTGATGCATCCTTAGGGTTCTTTGTTTTTGGGGTTAAACCCGATTTTTCACGATAGTTCCCCCCAACCCAACAAGTTTTCGAGAGTTCTTGTAAAGCCCGATTATCTACCAGAAATCTTTGCGGTCCTTCAAGTAGTCGTTCTAGGTAAACCGTAGGAAGAGTGAGTCGTAATATCAGCAAAGAGAGCAATTTGTGACAACCTATTTGTCCTCCTTTCATAATCCCCTCCTGCAGGAGTCAAAGACGAGCTTTTATGAAACTCTGGCAAGTGTTTCAATACCGTGGTCACCCACTGCCCAAGTCCCGAGCGGAAATATAAAGATTCTTGTCACTCGTCCCAGTGTCACAGCAATTCCCTCCGTAACAATACCCCGAAAATTCCCCGATGACATATCAAACAGAGATTTGTAGCGCCCGATTTGTCCCCGAATTCTCATTTGTAAGTAGCACCAGATTTTAACCTCCCGAATTTGAAAAAAAATCATAAAACCCGAAAACGAAGAGCCCTACGCATCCTTTGCAGCAAGATTTCATTTCTGATGTGAAATACGTCTTTCTACAGCCAGTATGGGGGGTTCCAGGAAACTGAGCGTAACGAGGCTAGGACAGATTTCAAATGCTTAGTGCTACTGGAGCAATAATCGGAAGTGCATCACGATGGTGCCACGTGATAAGGCCACGGAAGTATGCGTGATACTGAAATCAACTTATCGCAACTTTGAGATGTTGGCGGTATGTGTAAGCGCATGGGGCAAAAATGATGCTGTTCCACGCTACCGTTTGATCTCCCAAACGATTTCTAAACTGTCTTCATTCTCCCAGCGCCGCGCGTGCCTTCTGCGCTCTCCAGTTCATTCTGTAAAAGCGCACGCCTGACAACACGGGTCCGTGTCGGCGGCATGAAAAAGGACCTCGTGGTCGCTCGTAATGATGTTTGGGTCGTTGACAGTTCCTTCCAGCAGCATGGCAGCGTATATATGTGTGCGAGGCACCAGTCAGTGAAGTTGCACAGGTCATGATAACGACACATGGACAGCGATGATGTGGCTATGTGTTGAGAGTGAACTGAAGGGATGATTCGAATTTTCGTCCAGAAGAGGAGTGTTTTACATTTTGATTTACTGTGGCGGAGGACTGGATGCAGGAGATGCGCCCAGCAAAAGGTGACAAGCCTTCGAGCACCGGGAACTGAAATCTGTTAACTGAAAAGTATACAGCGACGAAGGTGCGAGTAGGAAGAGAGGAGGGACTCGTGTTCGTAGCATCTACCCACAATGTTATCGTTGTAGAGAGGAACACGACTGCGGTCTTCCCTTATGAATGCGCAAGCGAGCAGGGTACACACATCCGTCTAACTTATCGCACAGACACACAGTTTGACACACAGTGAAATGGTGAGGGGGGGGGGGGGGGCGATGTACGAAGGTAGGCACAGGTCCGGTACAATCCCTACGGTTTGGCAACCTGAGGAAGCTGCCCTCCTCGTGGGCAGTAAGGGCCATAGGTACACGAGTGAAAGAAAAAAAATTAAATAAGCATAGCTCCGCGCGTTCACCATTAACTCACCACTCCAGCTATAACGAGGATATGGAGAAATGATGCCACGTCACCGATGACGGTATAAGCAGAACTCGTTCCGGTTCGCCGGTCAGTGGGGGGTCAGCGCCTTGTCCCTTTGCCGCCGTAAACCTGTTTTGCCAGTTCTCCCGGATAATTGGGGATAGAAGGAGCCGAAGCATTACCGAGCAAGGAGAAAGGCTTTATCAGAATCCCGAACTGCCGAGTAGCAGACAACATTTCTGTAGGCCAATCGGCGAGCGTTCTCCTTATAGCGTCGGCGCGAGGTTCCAGGCAGATCACAGGCTGGTACTGCTCTTCACCACCGTTGCGCACGGTCACTTTTTGTGGCGTATCTTAAATTCAATTTTTGCGATAATTATGTCTCTGTGTTGTGAATTACTTCGCATGGTGCATCTTACTGGCCTCCTTAACAGTTTTATAGGAAGAAAACAGGGTGTTAAAAATGAATTCCGTGCTACTTTGAGTGACTCATCTTACAACACCACAGTGCAGTGTCGACAATCGTGAGCATGTCCTTCCTGTCCCTTTACAGTAATAACTGTCTTGCATCCTGCATGTGCCACATTGCCATGTATGTAATTTTGACATAATATATTTACAAATGATATGCAAAAGAGAAAATAGCTGAAGCTCTTTATAATAATATGTATACATATTTCGTAATGTGTTTATAAGTTAGAGAGCTTCATAACTCCAGGAAGCCTAAAAGCAATTACCTCAAGCAATGACGTCGAGAGACACAAAGAGCTAGAACGATGTCTTGCAAGTCGAAAGTAACGACGATTCATCACTCACAAAAGAGAGAGGCCGTAATAGAAGTAAACAAGTTAAAGTGAGTTTATGGTTAGAGGTGAGCACGGATAAGATTGACAGTATTCGCATGTGCACTGTACCCGCTCACGTAAGATCCACCACCGCAGCTCTTTAGCATGAAATATGACAACAAATGTCAACCGCTGACGTGAATACTGACAAAATATCTTTCGGAAAATAGCTGTGTTGTATATGCGGCAATATCAGACTGTTTCATCAGCTATTCCACTGTAAACAACGAAAATGGACTGTATTCCATTTGGTATTATATATTCGAAAAATAACTATTCAAACTTGTATTTGCACTGAAAACAAACTTTATCACAGCCTTAATCAAAAGCAAATTTTTCTTCTTTTGTTGTTTGGCACACTGGAATTTGGTTTTGGAACAGATTTATTCATACTGCTGAAGTGCTCCACATGCAGGGACTAGTCTTGTAGAGGTTCTACGGTACAAAAATGTTAAAAGACACCAGTCAAAAAAAATGTCGCCATGAACCTAATGGCTCATTAGAAACACACAGACTGAAGAAGCTCACCCACCCTGCTCAGTGAAGTTAAAAAGAGGTGGCAGATCCCGTCCGTTTGGCAGCCGTGTGCCAGGTTCTCTCAACTCATCAAAGAAGGCATGAGCACATGCCTGCAGTGGTGTGGTGCGCGCCGAAGGTGTGTATTCCAGTAGCCGAGAAACCAGGTCAATAGCTTCAGGAGGTGTACGAGCTCGAAACACCTGGACATGTGAGCAGTGACCACTTTTTACAGACAGTTCCATAAGAATGACCCTCACACACTGAGGGCTGTCTGCACTAGGCAGGAGTGCGTTCAAAGCTGTAGGCATGACAGAGGGTGTACGCTATGACAATGTGTAAGGGAGGACTGGCCAAGTAATTCATCAAATACATAGTTGTTTCGGTGTATCGCTCGTTGCCACATCTTGTCACTGATGCTGAAACTATGCGGGAATGCACGCGGTCCACCTAAGACTTGTGTTCCCCTTATCTGAAGCCCAACCAATGAGAGCACAGCCTCCGCAAATGGAGAAAGGGGGAAGCTAGAGAGATGAGTAGTCCCTTGACCTACTTGTATAGCATATTTTACGCGTTCACTTTCATGATGGGGAGCTTACTTTCTGCCAAGGGTGTGCCTTTATCTGTGGGAACTTGAACTCTGTGTAGTTTCGGTTCATTTCACGGATCTGCTCCTTGGTGGGTGTGCCCAGCACTTTGATTATCTCCACTAGCTGGTCCACCCCACTGTCACCTGGAAAGATGGGCTGCCCCAGCAAGAGTTCTGCCAACACACACCCAGCTGACCACACATCTGCAAGAAATTGTCAGTGTTATACTCATCTCATTCGCGTCATTATCAGCACTCTCAGCACAATCACTGTTGTTGAAGGAGTAATGAATTGTCTTGCAAACATCATTAATTACCAGCTTCACTGAACAGATATCTAAACACAGTCGAAAATGCTTTCCCCCCATGACCTGGATCACCAGTGAGATGCTTAATGGACCTTTTTCCACAATGGCCTATGTGTATGCGCATGACCTTGAGGCGCTGGAGAGAGTTATCTCCGTCTTCACTAGGCGGCACAGTATGGGGACGACAGAAGTGGGGACCAGTGGGGAGACTGCGCAAACGAGCCCAGCGCGTCGGTCCTACTCTGGACCGGTTTTGGTCCGGTCCACGAGCTACCCACGTGGATTTGTTTTCATGCTTGCTGAGTGTGGTTCGCTGGAGAGCCGCTGGGATAACATGCGTATGTGAAAAAGGTCCACTTCGAGGTGGATCACGCAGTGCCGCCCCAGAAGTTCCATCCAGGAAGGTGCAACAAGTGACATACAAAAAATGGACACATAGAACCTCGCATAGAAGACACATAGAACCTCGCATAAAGGGCACATAGAACCTCGCATAGAAGGCACATAGAACCTCGCATAGAAGACACATAGAACCTTGCATAAAGGACACATAGAACCTCGCATAGAAGGCACATAGAACCTCGCATAGAAGACACATAGAACCTCGCATAGAAGACATATAGAACAGATAGAACCTCGCTAATTCCATCTCGCTTCAGGCAAAATTCTGGTTAAATTGAAGGCTTGCAGCGTTTCCATCTTCACGAGTTGCAATAATTTGAGGAAAACTGACTGGTATCCCGCTTAATTCTTTACAGAAGGACTGTTTCTGTTAATGTAGATGGGTAGAAATCCAGCAAACTGGTAGGGAAGTATGAAGGGAGTTGCCTCAGGACGAGAGCCGCCAATATTTTGAACAGAGACTGTTCTTCTCCTGGGCTTCCTCTGCCCAGAAGAACAGTCTCTGTTCAAAATATCGGCGGCTCTCGTCCTGAGGCAACTCCCTTCATGTTTCTGTTAATGGTTTATTGTGTAAGTGTGAGTTTGAGACGCTCGCTGTGCTTCGTAGAAGGGCAAGGCTCAAATTTTTGCATTTTGCTTCTTCATCACAAACTTGAATGTGACATTGTAAAGTTTTTAACTCAACGAGTTACAGGATGCAGGAGACTGAGTCATGCTATGTCTCTAGAAGTACAGTTATCAAAGTCGACGATCGCAAGTTTTCATTTTTGCAACGCACAGCGGTGGATTGGAACAGGTTGCCTGAGGAAACAGTCGTCATTCAAGATTGTCCACACCTGCTAGGACCCACAACTTGGTCTGCAGTACCGAACTTCATAATCTACCATCGACTTCCGACCCACGCAACGACGACCTGCCATAAAAACCACGTGCTTATTCTCTTGCTGACTTCCCTTTCCGAGCCACCAATCAAGCGGCACAACCTCCTCACTCCTCGCGCTTCCTTGCCACCCAGCAAGATCCAACATCCCAGCTGTGCCAACGTATTTCGCAGACCACGTTTTGGCTTGCTTTCGTTTTGCGCTTTTGTTGAGATCCACTTTTTGAGTCCACTTCTTGCTTTTGGGCTGTGGAGACAGCCCGCGGATGAAGTATGAGACAACGACGATGAAATAAAACGTGGCGATCATCGCAGCCGCGAGATCTGTAACATGCTGTAAGCTCCTGCCGGCGATGCGAGCTCGGAGGGGGGCCTTGCGTCTTTTGAAGTGTACGTTAGGATGGAAGACACAGAACAGGCCTGTGCTGCAACTCTCATCGTTCTGAACCGGCATGCGCAAATGAACAGGGTGACAACGGCGGCGAGGAACCTGCACGTGCGCTGTCGTTTTCGGAACTTCTCTCTTAGGGTTCTTTGTTTTCGGGTTTTATGATTTTTCAAATTCGGGAGGGAAAAATCGGGTGCTATTTACACAAGAATTCGGGAAGAAATCGGGCGCTATGATGTCTGTTTGATATCTCACCGGGGAATTTTCGGGTGAAACGAAAGGCATATGAAACTGCCACTGCTGTGACACTGGGACGAGAAACAATAATATTTATATTTCCGCTCGGAACCGGGATAGTGAATGACCGCGGATTCAAACACTTGCCCAAGCTCCACAAAAGCTCGTCTTTGACTCCTGCAGGAGGGGATCATAAACAGAGGACAAGTAGGTTGTCATAAATAGCTCTCTTTGCTGATATTATGATTCACTTTTCCGACGGTTTACCGAGAACGACAAGTTGAAGGGCCGCATGGATTTCAGGTAGATATCGGGTTTTACCCGAATTCTTGAAAATTTGTTCGGGGGGAAACTATCGTGAAAAATCAGGTTTAACCCGAAAACGAAGAACCCTATTCTTTCTTAGTGCAAGATCGGAATCAGAATGTTGCAAGATCAGAATGTTGTACAACATTTTGTATAAGCCAACGGCACACACTGCGATATAATGGACTTTGTATCGCATCTCGATAGAACAGTGACGTGCGATGTCAATTTTGGAAAGCGGCAGACGAAGATAAGTGAATTTTTCGGCAAATAAATATTCTTCACCACTATACAGTGAACCCTCGTTATTATGACCATGGTCGTTCTCGAAACTTTTGGTCATAATGCGGAATTGTCATATTAACGGGGGGGATTTGCAGAGGTTTCACTGCATTGTTCCCCAGGAGTATGGTCGTAAAGCGCGTATGTCAGATTATCGGGGGTCATATTAACGAGGGTTCACTGTACAGTATTTTACTTCACCATGTGCCCAGGTTCGCTTACTCGAACGCCCGCTTAATTTGAAATTTCTTCGCCGTCTAGACTTCGAGTTCACGAGGGTTTTTACTGTAGTATTCTGCTCGCAATATGACATATATCTACACAAGTAGAAATGTGACAGGAGCCTTCTATGATGTTACTTTGTGGCGCTTGAATAACCTCGGGAAAGGGCTAAGAGAATGAAGTCTGTGGCAGCAGGACTAAACTACTTCCGCACAGATGCTGCAGGGTCAGTGCAGCAACTTTCCCCATAGAGTGGCATACCTTAGTACAGTAGCCGACCGATTCTTCGGACTTGACGGTGACCCGAAAGATGTCCCAATAATAGAGCAGTCCGAAAAACCCGACGATCACTAAGTTCAACCTTTTTTCACAACAGCTGCACCAAAGAAGAACTGTGCGCTGTGTATCACGATACCATTTATACAGTAAACTACTGATAACTCAAACTCCAATATCCAGAGCAGTCTGTTTGACTTATGCAGTATTTTGACTTATGCAGTATTTTGACTTATGCAGTATTTTGACTTATGCAGTATTTTGACTTATGCAGTATTTTGACTTATGCAGTATTTTGACTTATGCAATCTTGCACAAATATGCAGTCAGTATCTCTGTTTTTCGAACAGATAACTGAGAATGAGGTAAAAGGACTTTAGAAAATAACACAAAATCGGTGCTTTATTGTACCTATATTACACGGTATGACTAGACATGGTAGGCAAAACTGAGCCTTGTCTTACTGCTTCACAAAACAGTTGTGTGACAACCTTAAAAATAATCAGGCGTTGTAATTGGCGTTGACATCTTCGCCTTCTAAAGGCAGACACAACTATGTCCAGTTTCCTGCATCCACACTACCCGCACATGTCTCTGCAACTAGCATTCATGCCGTTCTTGAAATGCCGCCACAGGCCTCGCCCTGTCTTGCTTTGGCTCCGTGTTGGATTATTTCGGCTCTTTTGGCCAGAAGGCAGCGTTACGACCCAATCCGATCCAAAGCCGAATGCGAGTGGTTCAGATGCAAAATGGCAGTGGCGGACTGTCGTTTTCGATTTAAAAGTATGAAAAATGTGCTTCGGGACCGGCTTTTTGTTTGCGGTACGCGTCATTTCGAGTTATGAGAGTTCGACCAAAGCGTAGGTTATTTGCCAAGCGGTAATACAGCATGTGCACGGTGCATCTGAATTGGTTGGAGTTAGAATTGAATTTCTACTAAACCGTTTTCGACTTAAACGAAGTTTACTGTATACGCATTTCTGCTAGCGTCATAGGTCCGTCACGCATACTTGACGATAGTGACAACACGTTCACCATGCCTGCAGTCGACGGTTGTGGATGGTCAGGGCAATCGCCTGCAGAGTTCGACTCACTTTCCCAGTGCACAGTTTACCGAACAGACGTGCCCCGAAAGCTGACGCACAGCGACAGGGTGCACAAACAGAAACTCGGGAGAGCGTCCTAACGCACGGCTCCCAGAAGCGCTGGCGCTGAAAGCCTTTCGTCACCTAGAGCTGTGGCTCAGAAGTTTTAGAGAAGTCTCGCTTAGGATTCCAATTACCAATCTAATCAAAGTGAGCAATCCAAAATGATGGTTTTGAAGTTGCCCGTGTAGTGCCAAAAATAGTGATGTTGGTGCTTCTCCACAAGTGTTTTGGTCCAAAAAAATCGAGCATTCGGACTTCGATCTGTCCGGAAAAATCCGATGGTGAAGGTCACCATTCCCCATGGAAGTCCGAAAAATCGGTCGGCTACTGTACTCCTAAAGCAGCACTCCACCACATAGCATAGTGAAGGACAATGATTACAAAGAATGATACCGTTGTCACTACTGATCTGTGGAAGGTGTGGCGCATACAACTTTTTGTGACAATTAACGGAGCTACATAAGTGTCACAAAGAGGCGTACGCCTCCAGTTTTTAACCAGTCATGGGACAGAACAATGTCATTCGGGGTGGTGGTTGGCTGCTTGGCTTGTCGGTGTGCTATGCAGTGAAGTCCTGTTTTAAGAGTGTGGCTGCAAACCCCACAGAAACAAAAAAATTCTGTATTGCTTTTTGGGGTACGTCCCTCGAACTGCATCACATATCTTGTTTTACTATGAGTGGTCCATCTCCGAATGTTACCCCTACATTCAACATTCCTTTATATCCCCCTGTTCACAAAGCAAGCGCTGGATTTGACACAAAACTTGTCTTTTAGTATGTACTGTCGGCACATACACTTACGTAACCAGCACACTTGTCAGAACCGGGACAGTCTAAATCCCTTACCAATCATGGTGGTGTAGTCAGTCGCTCCAAATATGAGCTCTGGGGCCCTGTAGTACCTCGAGCAGATGTAAGAGACATTCGGTTCCCCCTTTATAAGAAGTTTTGCACTGCAAAAAGAGGCACAAACTATTACTACAAAAAAAGGAAACAAAAAAATAAGCCGATACACTATGATTACAGTAATATTTTTTGTTGTTATTCCTTATAATCCTCTTCTATCTACATATGCTGCCAATTTCAGGGTAGCCCACTCATCCCTCCCCCCACAGAGCTCCCCAAAAGAACAAAGGCTGTTCACCTTAATCCTCCGAACCAGAGTTTTGGTATCCTTAACCGGTCACCTCTGATCGCTCTAGAGCGCTCTTGCGAGACACTTTGTGCCCGGCTCGTCGAAAACAAAGTGCTCTAATCACATTATGCGAGTCCTTTTTGAGCACTTGCCTCTGACTTAGAGCATGCTCGTCTGCCCTGTCAGAGTAGTTCCAAGATTTGGCAGGGCTCCAGTCACACAACTGCGGGTGCTTCCACCGAGAAGACTTAGATACACAGGTGTTGCATTAAGATTCATCACATTTTGAGAACATAAGCGGTTCTTTCCTTGGCTTCACATTCACTTAAACATTCCGTCAAGCCCAAGTCCCTGCGTTTGTACTAGCATGGTTGACTTTGCATAAAGCTCCTCCATTTGGACATCGGCGGAAAACCGGAAGTCGTGTTCAGTTACGCATCCATCATCTCGATGCTCCAAGGTGGCTGATGTGTTCCGCTTAGAGCCCTACACGGGACCGGGCCTGGCCGGGCTTGTTATTGGCTATGTGCTACCGGCCAGGTCAGGCCCGGGCAGACAAATATGTTTCTGAGAGTCAGGTTCGACAGGGTCAGCTAATTCTATGCAATGGAGGACGATTAGTTCATATCATCATGTGCTTGCGTCATTCCTGTGCATGTATTTGTAAAAACTAGCAAGGGACACTGCATTATGCATATGATTCGACCCTCTATAACATTCTGAAAGCCACTTTACATTGCTCCAGACTGGGAGGAGTTTGTCGGCAGCATCCTCTACCTCCACAAAAACTTGCTAGTGTAACGATAACGATTTTGCCCGTTTTTGTGCGTCCGATTTTGTGCGTTCTGGATTTAATTTGGTCTCGTGCTGTTGTGTTGTTAATATGCCGAGAGTTCCTGTATGTTTGTGCCTGTGTCTTCTATTCTTATAAATTTACTTGAAAATTTGTTTCATAAGTGCTAGAAACGTGTACGTCATGGCTGGAAATACTAGGCCGGGCTCTATTCGCCGAGACACCTGGCCTGGCTGGGCCACATAAAAACGTGAAGGCCTGGGCCTGGGCCGGTCCATTTTTCAATGCACCCAGGTCGGGTCGGGTCGGGCTGGGCGCGGAAAAGTCAACCCGCGCAAGGCTCTAGTTCTGCTTGTGCAAGATCCCTTCGGCACAGATTTAGGATGAGAGCCGTACTTACAACTCCAGCTCAGAGATAGGTAAGACCAGCTGAAGGTACCATTAGGATCATTCCCATCTAGATACCTCCTCTAACACGTCCCTCTCAAACCCTTTAGGTACAGCGCCAGAGATGAGGGCAGTGTGCTGCTTAATTAGACCCTGAAGTTTTCGGGTTTTATTTTTTTCCAAATTCGGGGGGTAAAATTACCATCAGACTGAATTTGGGGATAAATCGGGCTCTACTGTCGAACGAACGTTCGTTGTACAGCCTATCCAGAGTATCAGATGTTGAGATCAACCGTGTATTTTGTGAAAAATTAGTATTTCATTGCCGTGAGGTGCCTAGCTTAGGTGCAGTTTTGCGGGTAGGAATCGGGTTAAACCCCAAACCGGTGAACCTCGATTCGGGGTGCAAATTCGGGGAAAAATCGGGTTTAACCCTAAAACTTCAGGGTCTATGCTTAATATATCGGCGGCATCGAGCGTTTTTCTTTACTATAATGCCCATCTGAGGCACCTTGTTACGTACCTGCCAAAGTCGCAGAGCTTAAGGACTCCTGTCTCAGGGTCGAGCAGGAGGTTCTGAGGTTTTATGTCTCTGTGACAAATCCCTAAGGAATGGATGTATGCTAGGCTCCGGAAGAGTTGATACATATACAGCTGTAATGTGCAGAGAAATGGTAACACACGCAAAATCTTGCACGATTGACGGACCTTAAAATATGCAGGTACTACTCACCTTTATGAACGATATTGGTATAGTCTGTTTAGATTTGCTATAATGCCTTGCTACTCTGTACACAGTCTCCGGGATGAACTCTAAAACAAGATTCAGGTAGACTTCGTCCTTCTGTAAACGAGAGGCGGAAGTTACTCAGAAGGCAGCACAATGTAAAGCATGTAGTGTGGCGCGACTTCTCTTCTGTTCCTCGCCTCGGTCATACGAGGGGTGTTCACGTCAAACCGGGACTTTCTAAGTCTCCTGAGTGTACAAATGGCTCCCGCTACTTCTTTTTCATCATTTTCACACGCGACAGGCCTCCACATTCACGACGCAGTGGTCCGAAGTTTGTGCAAAACAGAAGACACGTGCTACACAAGATGGCCGACAACGAGGTGAGCGCGCACATCGAACAGCGAATTGTCATGAAGTTTCTCGTGAATGAAGGCGTAAAGTCATCTGACATTCACAGATGACTTCAGGCTCAGTATGGCCACGATACACTTAGCCGCAGCAAAGCGTTTGAGTGGTGCAAACGGTTCCGAGACGGTCGTACATCGGTGCAGGACGATCCCGGCCAGGGCGGCTCAGAGCCCAGTGTCAGAGTTCCCGAGAACATCCAACTTGTGGAGCGCCTGATCCTCAAGGACCGACGGATAACATGTCTCGAACTGGCTCGAAAGACAGACCTTTCTGCGGGAACGTTGAACACTATCATTCATGAACACCTCCAGTTTCGGAAAGCTGGGCCTCATCACCAAAGGAGTCCTCCTCCTACAAGACAATGCACGCCTGCATACCGCGCATCTCACGACACGCACCTTACAGGAACTTGGCTGGGAGTTGCTGCCACATCCCCCTTACAGTCCAGACCTCACCCCCAGCGATTTCCATCTGTTCAGGCCACTGAAGGCGTTCCTTTGGGGCCGCCACTTCAGCTGCGACGACGAGGTCAAGAATACCGTCCGATCATGGCTGCTACGCGTCGGTAAGGATTTCTACGCTGCTGGCATCCAAGGCCTCGTGAAACGCTGGGACAAGTGCATTAGTGCAGCTGAAGATTACGTTGAAAAATAAAACTACTTTCTCGCCTGTGAGATCATCTTACTTTTGCGAAAAATGAAAAGTCCCAGTTTGACTTGAACGCCCCTCGTATTTAGAGAGATTATGCAGAATAATAAATTTGGCAGCCCCTTGGCCATTCAGCGCAAATGTCTCAAGTGCAGTACGTGTTCTATGGAGGGGGGGAATCGGACAAACAATACAACGTAAAGCATGTAGTCTGGCGTGGTGTCACAGCTCTCCTGTATCTACGCCTTGCCTCAGGGCAATTTTATTCAGATCCAGGGAGAGCCACCCCCTTTGGGTCTCAGATTTTCTCCATTACTTTTTATGAGTTACCCCCACCTGTGGCACGAACATCGCCATTGGCCGCTGATGTTGATGATGATTAGGAGTTTAATGGCGCATTGACAACAAAGATCATAATGCCATTGGCCGCAGAGCGTATGAGGAGCTGCAGGAGCTACTGTGATACGAAAACACCGACAGAAGACAGGAAATCAGTGAGATGGAGACAAAACAGTGTTGGTTGCCTGTGGTAGCCCACCCCAAAGATGGGTCAAACATTTTGGGCATTTTGAGCCACACTAAAGCTGCTTCATGTATGTCTACTGGTCGGCGCATAAATCGAGAAGTGCAGTGACAAGTTGCCAGATTTTGCTAACACTGAACTTGATCCATGCATGCTCTGCCGAGACTATCATTGCCAAGTGGCAAGAACCTGCTTTGCCATTCAATATTCAGTCTACGAGAAATTGTCCCAACTGCCTGTGTGAGGTTGTTATAACACTGTTTGGCAATTACTTTTCACTTTGCATGGCCACCCACTGCACAAAATGACTTAACCATGACCCGTTTCAACATCAAGACGCCATCATGGCACCAGTATACCACCATTTTTTAGAGTAAAGTATTGGTGGATTTCACATATGTCATATGCAGAGAGAACCTTCACAAGATATTTTTACAGTGCAAATCTTTTGCGTGTCTATTTTGCTAGACACAGCACACAAAAGCATTTGATACAACATGTAAAATAACTTTTCACAGTGTAAACAGCATAA
Source organism: Ornithodoros turicata (assembly GCF_037126465.1). Taxonomy (NCBI): domain Eukaryota; kingdom Metazoa; phylum Arthropoda; class Arachnida; order Ixodida; family Argasidae; genus Ornithodoros; species Ornithodoros turicata. The sequence goes on along the minus strand of NC_088202.1, from coordinate 130,213,597 downwards.
GTCTCAGTTTTGATAATGTATGGGCAGTATTGACACATCTGAGGTGTCGTACGGATGCCTGTACACAACCACTGACATCTCAAGATATGTGGCAGCAGATTGTATGAAAGATTTATTCCGATACTAGACAACCTCAGGATTTACAACAGAGATAGTTCTTATCATCTCCTTGCACGTGTCTGAACACGAATTAGGACACATAAATAAGAACACAACTTGCCTTGTCACCACTGGAGTAAAAGAAGTACTTCAACTTCACTATATTACAATGATCTAGCCTCCTCATGATTTGAAGTTCACGGTTCTGAAAAGATGAACAGGATGAAAGAGGTTTTGTTAAGTACTATGTTACAAAAATATGATACAGAACGCAGCAGCAAGTGAGGTGCTCACCTTGAATCGCTTGTCCTGCAGCACTTTTTTAATGGCAACCAGCTCCCCGGTATCGAGGAGGCGCGCCTGGTAAACCACTCCAAAGGAGCCATTGCCAATCACCTTGGTGTCTGCATAAGACACCTCTTGTGGCCGATCAGGGCCCTGACCTGGCGTTGCCAACACCGCCGTAACCTTGCTGCCATCCTTGCCTATGGCACAAACACATCGAAGGGGGTCACTTTCACGTTCCAACCAAGTGTCAACGAGCACATTCATGCGTGCCATGGAGGTACAACTTGATCTCATCCATAAAAATGCAGGGCGATATTCATCACAGTGCTTTCAAATTAGCAGTGAACAGAATGAGCACTAAACAATAGCCTCAAACCATCTGGATGTGGACTGTTTACAGAATGATTGTTGATCAATCACAGGGCACTGAACATCTGCCAACAAGCGCCTGTGATGCAATGAAGGCGTTGGAGACTGCCAGGAACATCAAATGTAAAAATAGTGAAGGTTGACTGACCAAGTTTTAGGAGCCACAGGCACGTTGACATGTATATGACGGTAGAAGATTTTTATACGCGCCGTTAAATAAATTTGTTCTGGGACGTCCATTGCGGTTACGTGTTTGCGAATAAGCAAGGCATCCCTCAGACTATGCAAAGGTATGCATACACATACTTTAATGGATGTGTATTCCCCCCCCCCCCATCATATTTTCTCTCTACATTACCCGAATACACATGTGCTCTATTTGTGTATACATGCATTAGGTCAAGTACTTGCAATGCTTAAAGAAGCGGTGAAGAATTTTTTTGTTTCCAGGTCTTCACACTGATGCCCGTTTTCCAGCTCGGGTTCAGTCTATTGACGGAAGCCTTCATGTAGTTAATGTGCGGCTAATCAACTTTGAGTGATGGACAAAGACGTACATCTGGCATCTCAAACGTGGATGATGTCAGAGCTGTTTAACAGTTGATGAGTTAACAAAGCCAGTTTCATTTCGATAGGTGTCGCTGCTTTCGTTCTGGAGAAGCGGAAAATGTACTCTGATGGCGCGTCATTAATGTTTCGTTCGGGTATTCAGGTTTGAGGTACCGCACGTGCGTCATTTTCGGGCATTTAACTGTTGTTACTTGGCTTTTCTTTTCTTTTTCTGAAGCCCCGACCCTCAATGTCACCTCTAGCAGATAATAAACTCGTGAAATTTTAACACACATGCATTTTATAGGTTTCCAATCAGACAGCGACACAGCACGTAAGTAATCACGTGACCTCCAAGAAATGAGTTTTTGTACACTCTCAGGTGTAAATTCCTGAAACTTTTCTTATTCAACAAAAAATAATAACGAAGGAATGAGAGAGAAACTATTTAATACGTGAGCTTTCGGGCAGAGCCTGCCCTGCCCTTCTGCAGACAAAAGAAGCATTTAAAACATTGCTTATATAAGGAGTGGGATCGGTAGGAGAAGGAACCAAAGAATGAGAGGAGCAACACAAGGATGAAAAGTTGTTGTTCTTTGTGATTCCATCCTTGCTTTGCTTCTCTCATTCTTTGGTTCCTTCTCTCACCGATCCCACTCATTACATAAGCAATGTTTTAAATGCTTCTTTTGTCTGCAGAAGGGCAGGCTCTGCCCAAAAGCTCACGTATTAAATAGTTACTCTGACTTTGCGCTTCATTCTTTCGTTATTTTTTTTCTTGCTATTTCAACAAGCTGTACTGTGTATTATTGTACCCTCTTGGTCTCAATAAAAAATAAATAAACAGTACTCTTTTTACCACATAAAATGTTACAAAATATGGCTAATTCTGTCTGAAAAGCATCATCTACATAGTTGAAATTTTCAGTATTTTCTCAACTCATCAACATCTCAAACAGTCTTTTTTCTTTCCGCCCATACTTGGGACACTAAGCCCACCTCCATGTCTGGTTCAAAATTAACTCGACTACAAAAATTGGCAGCTGGATGAGCCCAGCTGCAAGTTGCAAACACTGCGTGCGTTATAACAGACTCAGCAGTAGTACGTGTAGCGTAGTAGTACGTGTAGTAGTAACATACGTGTAGCGCACTCATACGTGTACCATAATGGAGAGAACAGTGCATGGACAGTGCGAAGGGGGTTTGGGGGTGGGAGGCACCAGACGACAACGAACGACACCCGCTTACTGTGAGCCGACGGTGTGGGAGCAATGGTAGAATCCATCACAGTGCCCTGGCAGCCCGCTGAAGCCCGTGGCTGGGCAGAGCAGAGATTGCTGTCCCCAGATATCCTAGCGCTCGACTGTGGCACAACACCACCACCAATTCCCTGAATGACATTTGGAGGTTTTCAAAACAATGGGAGCAAACAGAAATGGGGGGAGAGGGGGGCGGCAATGACGGAATAACACAGGGGGAGAACAAAAGAAATTTACCGAGACGGGGGAGATACGTTTTGAAGAGAAACGTAGAGAGTCAGGTAGGAAGGATGGCATGCCAAGAACGACGGTGAACAAGAACAGGGAAGAAACGAGACAAAAAAGAGAAAGAGCTGGTTAGCCTCAACTTTTGACAACGTGAACTGCACTTGATATACAAAATAAGTGGCGGACAATAGAGTGAAGAACGATGGAACGAACAAAACCAGCAGGTGGGGAAAGAAAGATTTGAAATAATAAATGAACAAAATGAATGAAAGTATGAGTCAGTCACTGATAGACAGTAGTACAAGGTTGCACTTTCAAAGTGCCTGACTGCCATGTGCAAACATTACTGGCTGGATATGTGCACCTTTATGTAGATGCCTCACTGCATGTGCGGAAGCCTCATATGCATATGCATAACTTTGGGAACTACGCAGAGACACATTGTGAGAGCGTTTAAGTTCTGCACAGCGTACAATTTTATGAAATGTAGTTCACATCTACACTGATTTCTTCGTCTGAGGCCTTTAGCACAAGTCCTTCTGCTTCGAAGCTAACATTGTGCCATTCAACAACAACAACACGGGCAGGAATCCGACGATGAACTAACATTTCGCTACGAAAATAATAAAAGCGTGTCACGCCATTTAAGCAGCCTGTTTTGTGATTATGCAACTGATTGCTGGACATTTCTCTTTTGTATGTTGTGAGTTTCTCCGAACACACTACGATGGCTTCAAGGTGAAAGTGAAGATGGATAAAAACATAGAAGTCAATTAAGAAGGATATCATAAGCCACATACTGTAAAAGTGGTTGATTTCGCAGTCTTAGTAATTCACGTGGAAGCATGTTTTGGGAATATTTCGCAGGGCCTTAATTTCGCGAGTTCCTGTGGAAGCAGATGGTAGCGGAAATCATGGGGTCAGGGAGATTGCGGGTTCATGACACTGCCGGCAGTGTCATGAAGCCTCTACATGCTGGCTGGCTTATAGAGGATTATCATGAACTCCAATCCTGTAATAATGACATATGTGCTGGTTGTGAAAGCAGGTATCTGCAATGCCAAGTGATGATACAGTGTGCAAACGAACTACTGATGTTGAAGTGGCCTTTCAATTATAGAAAGGCTTGACAAGAACAAATTTGTGAAATTAAAGGTAGTCAAGCAAGTCGATTTGTCTTTGTGGAGTTCACATCGTTGCGAATTCCAGTGCCCCTACTTTTTTCAACCACGCTACCTATATTTCCTGGAACCGTAATTATGCGAAAAAAGTTTGATCACGAAATTAAGTTATCGCAAAAATTTGTACTTTTCCATGTTACTTCTTAACTAAAACTTGTGAATGTACCGTACTTCCCCGAACCTGAACCATTGTTTTGCTTCTAACGTCCAGCATGAAACTAAAACTTGGAAAAACACGTAAAGACCTCATATTGCGGAAGGTCAACTAGAAATTGAAGAACAGTCTGGGCTGAGCTCTCGTCCATGTTTTTCTTTTTGTGCTCGCTGCCCGAGCTCAAATTGTTCTCTTCGTAGATTTCATCCACAAACTTGGAATACGAGAACTCAAATGTCATCTTCTGAGAATTTACATTTTCGCGAAGGAGGCTGGCTCGAAACACATTTGTGCACGGCCAAACTAAGCATACAAGGTCCTTACCAGTGCAACCTTGTTCTACGCAACATAAGGTCTGGTAAGACTTTAGTGCTTCGAGGATCATTAAAGGGGGCCTCAAAAGGGGTTGGTGTTTGTGGGTCTCATAGGCTACTGGAAGAAGGTATATTCTGTACTCAACGCTCATTATTTCAAATGCACTCGCAATGCAATGCAGGAAGAATGACAAGTGCGCGTTATTTCGCGGCGCGCTGATTGTGAGGTGTGTGTAATGAGGAGTTTCACGTCAAGATAACAAATTGATACGTCGCTATGACGAAATGTCCCATCTGCCAATGAAGATAACGTATGGATTTTTTTTCAAGAATTGTCTGACTAGAAACCGTATTTTTTGTCTGGAATAGCATTGTGGAACGTAGAATACGAGAGATGAACTTCATAATCACATAACGACGCTACTATAACCGTCGCATCTGATCCATGCTGATCCGCTCGCACTTGGTAGGACTTCTCTCCTTGACTGTGTAGTCGTAAAGTATCGTTCTTTTTAGCGTTGCCTATAATTTTTGTGTTCAATCACGTTGATGCGCTGATTCTCTTCCCGTTACCTTGTATGGCGGTAGTGGCAAAAGCTTCCACTACTACAGAATACACGTGCGTGTCCCGGAGAGGTGTATCCCTACGCGTCACAGCCAAGTCGGGGCTCCTTTCGTACCTCGTTGATTGGGCAAAGAAATGCGGGGAGGTGCCATTCCCGCAACATATTTCCTTTGACAACTGGACGCACTGTGGGTGACGTACCCTTGACGTTCTGCGCCGATTCGGAGGAAGGAAAGAGGAACCTCCAAATTGGCACCTTTATTCGAGTTTTAATTACAAACGGCGCAATGGGTGAATCAAGTTCTTTTTGCACTAATTGTCCTGATGACGGAATCTTTCATATAGCTAAGAGAAATTTTTGCACTGTAGTACCCGTTTAAGGGACTATGGGAAATCCGCACAATTACAGTGCACGAAACGTGATGTCTTGCGGTTCCGGTTGGATGGACTAGCTTTGCACGCTATTATTGTCGTCAAGAAAGGAGACGAAAATGTTTGTTCAATACCAGCCTACAGAAGAGTTAACAAATGTGCCAACAAAACCCAATAACGTTCAGAGGTACATCAACATGAAAATGAAACAAAAAAATCAAAATATGAAAGTGGTGACTTTGTCCACTGGGCTTTGTCTACAAATATACTGCACAGACATTGCAGGGTACACAATGGCAACACAGCAATAGGCTAGTAATATGTAGTCCACATCCATCAGGTTTAACTCGTTTTATGTAGCGTGCAGGCTTTTTGTGCTTCCGCTTTCCTGCAATTGATCAGCTGCAAAAGCAAGGCAAAACTTTTGGAACTCAGAAAAATTGGTAAGATGAAAATGAACAGATTTGACACGGACAATTTCCCGCCTCGTGCGAGGGGGGTGCTGCAGTTATGCTAATCCCCACGTGTGGCTCCTTAATGACAGCTACGTGACCAGTGGAGAATGACCCTTTGAGCAATCATAGATTTCAAACTTTTTATGTCATTCTCTGCAACACCAGGTACACCTGTGACTTCCAAGTACCCTTCAGCATGTTCGAAAGCCAAATATACCCTCAATACACACTTGCAAGCACAGGAAGACTACTACTAGACGCTACTCACATTACCCTCATGCGTCTAGCATGATTTTATAGCCTTACGTACAATTAACAGCACTTCCTCCTGGCGCTTACTTACCAGGGATCACGGTGACATCGTTTATGATATTGCTTTCGAGTTCAAGATCACTTGAATCTGCGGACGATGCATTTCAATAGTAGTAAATACGGTGAAAACGGTCAAGCAATCCTTGCTGCCTTACGTTAGGACACTGGGTTCGTAAGCAAACACGCTAGGATTTCCAAAAATGAAATAACATGCGAGCATACGGCACTGGTGGCAACTAAACGTGCAGCCAAAAATATTACAATGGGTACTGCACAATTTTTGCAGAGAGGTAACAAAGTAACTGATGCGCTAAAAACGATGGGAAAAAAATACGGTTTTCAATGTCCAACGTGAAATAATGTGACTTTTCCAGATGGTTGCTGCATTATCACAAATTAACTTCTTCATCAGTGTTGAGCTCAGTCAAGATTTCACCCTAGCCACGAACACAATGTGCTTATCAATGACAGTGCAAAGTACCCGGCTAATCAAATTATCGATCCTGATCACTTCTCAGCAACAAGCTTAGAGTTTCAAACGTCAAGAAGGTCCAGATATCAAGGTCAGGCAAATGAGGTGAAAATGTACCCGCGACACCGATTCGAGGGAGCACGTGACTCCGTCTGCTTTGCACGTTCGTCAGACAAAATTAAACATCGGATACGAGCGCGAGGTTTGGGTCAACCCCTAGCAGTTCACATCACGAGCTGTCGAATGTGGTGTATTGGAACGTAATATATGCTTCCCTTACATAAAACTGCGAATCCTCACTAATTTCCCCAAATATTCTTTTATAGCTAAAGGCCATTGGCGTTGCATTTTCGTCACCAGCACTGCTGCATGCTGAGGTGCACTGGTGATGTGAGCATTTAAACACTGCCAGAAATCGACAAGCAAGAACACTACTGCATGTTCGTGGCGAACTAAAGCAAATTCGTCGCTTTCACTACTTAGCTAAGTGTAAAAAGAAGTTGCAAAGCGTTACTGAGCTACGAGAAGAGCCACGAAAGCAGAGGGTCGGACCATCCCCCCCGAGAACATTGAATGACGGCGGACAAACTCATATATGGCACACGGGTCAGACAAAGGCATAGGCTGTCGTCCTCGCAGTTATACGTCGTGAAAGCTTAGTGACAGGGTTATATTTCGAGAAAATCATTCACTGAGAATGCAAGTCGCCATGTTGCACAACAGCAGGCCGACACTAGGCCTAATAGCGACTGGCTCTGAAACTTACTGGTTATTTTTACTCCCGCAACAAAATTTGGCTGTTGAGGTTGCTTGTTTCCTTCTGCAAAGGAAGTCGTCCTTGGTCTTCCACTCATTATACTGTTCACTCGAAGGGTTACCACAAGGCGTACATGTTTCCGTTTTTTCTACATCCTATATCACGCTCTTGAGCTACACACAGCAGTGGATTTAGGCTTAACTTCCACTGGTTGATAAAAATCGCGCTTCTCTCACTACATCTCCAGTCATGAACGACCACTTCCAGGCACAGACTTCTCCAGCATTTCAATTCCTCCTAGAAAATCAATTCCAAACACAGGTATCCACTGTAACACTGTGCCATAAAAGGCTAATAAGTAGCTTCCGGTAATCCTTGCAGTCCCCACAAACGATTCGCGCAGCTCAGGCCGTGGCCCCCTATGTGCATCAAGACCTGACCGTTCCGTTGGCACCGTTCGGTTGCTTTCCATCGGGAGAGGCAGCAGGAGCGTTTTTAGGCGCTGCGCGATAGCGCGGACGCGGGAAAGCAGACGACGCGTCGTTTCCCTTTTCGTCTTTTTTCGTACGGAACAGCAGGTGAAGGCAGCAACATTTTGGCGCACTTATTTTTTGAGTGCGTATATATTCTCAGTGGGCGGATCGAATACAAACTTCGAAGTGGAAATTGTGTAACATTCTCAAAAATGCGATTTTCTTTGAAGTAATCTGGGTAATACAAGCAATTACAAGCTTGTCGTGGCATTGTTTTATGGTATGCGAATTAGCAGAAGAAAAAAAAAACAAAAAAAAACAGGGGTGTGACTTTCTAGGAGTTGTGTTATGTTACGTCCTTGTTGTTGTGCCCAAGCTCAGGCCTCGTTGTCATGGAGTGCGTGACTTCTCCCCTAACACCGCGTGCGCAGGGTTTTGGGTACGTTTCCATTTCTTTCGTTCTACTTCTATTCTACGGTTTTGGAGTAGAAAAAACGCGTTTCTCAAGTCATTCCTTGATGGCTCAACGATGGGGATACTAGGATATGTGGGATCAAATCACATGTGTAGTGGAGCAACCACGATTGGGCTTATTGGCCCGCTCAATGTGCACTCTTGAAAATAATGCCCCAGATGACCATCATAGTGACACATTAGCGTGAATGCGCACATTTTTCAGGTTACAACACACAGTAACCTCGCCAACACAATCATGTCAGGTAGAAAGTGTCTCTCCAGTGGAAGTCGTGGTTCATATAAGCACCGAACAAAAAAAAAAAAAAGCCGGAAAATTACACGAGTTGTTTCTTATACCATCATGTATAGCGAGTGAATGAACAGCAAGGTGGCCTTGAATTTCCTTTTGCAGGTACATACTGATATTTAGATGTCATTGCATCACAAAATACTAAAAATGGGGTAAGTCGACTTGGCCCCTTATCGCATACAAAGGTTTAATTACTGTCATTAGGAAAGTTTCCGACCATTGATTTTTGTGAAATATATCTAACCACACGTTATCAACCATACAAATAACTTTGTTCGTTGGTGTGCGTTCCGAAGAAGTCGTGGCCGCTCTGCAATTTGGAAGAGTTTCCATCCCTATCCGGTTCGTTTGAACGGGGGGGGGGGGGGGGGGGGGCAATAGCCAGCACCTCTCAGCCAAGGCCTAAGCCCGCCTGAACGATCGCCAAACAGACACTAATCGATCAAGGGACTTTACCGAATTGGGCAGGAAGAAGCCTTTAGGACGACAGTAGAGAGAAAGAAAATAAAAATTATGTGGGAGAACAACTTTCCCGCTTGTCCCCACGGGGGCGGAACGTAGACGCTGGCCCGATCAGAAATATTAAATTACACAATATTTCCCCCCTTTTTTTTTTGGGGGGGGGGGGGGTCCGTCGTTACATAGAGTTTTGTTTGGCTTTAGGTAATGCAGTTCGAGGCAGCCCCCCCTCCCATCTCTCCTTAGAAAAAAATATCCTAGATCCGCCTATGCTCAATTAAAAACTAAAATGTCAAAATGCATGTCTGCCACTTTCTTTTTATTTATTTATTTATTTTTCTGTCACGGTTACATAACGTAAATACAAACACGAATACGGACGAGCTGCGTGAATTTTGAGCCGTTGAAGCCAAGGGAAAGCAAGGAAGCTGGGAAACCTCCGATCATACGACGTGATGACGAACGCGACCCGTGAGGTGAGTCATAGTCACGTGTGGCCACGTGGTAAAGCAAGCTTGCAGGCACTTGCGAGGGTCAGGGCACGCAACAGGAGCGGGCAGAGCATGGAAGCGGGACACTTGTGCTCTCTCTATTTTGTGTCTGTACAGGATCTCACCGTGCACACGCAAAGCGAACGGCGTACGATACACTAAAACTCACTATTAACTGCTGCAAAAAAGAAAAAAAAAACGCAACTAAATCTCATAAATGGTCATATGCCTTTTGAACGACAATAACGGTGCCGACACGCGTGGCCTCCGTGGCGCAATCGGCTAGCGCGTTCGGCTGTTAACCGAAAGGTTGGAGGTTCGAGCCCTCCCGGGGGCGGCCACTTGTATGTTTTTTTTTTTAAGTCGTTTATGTAGAAGTACATTACAATTCTCTTTTCAATTTGAAGGAAAAGTTTTGTCTTTGTCGATACCAGGTCCTTTCAGGTCCTTTGTTATTTATTTTGCCCTAGTCTCGGGTTTCGTTATGGATATCTGCCACCAGCTCGCTAGCTTGCTCTCTATCTTTCTTATCGTTACATCGTTTGCTTGTGTCTTTCTTGGTCATCCTCTCGGGCTTTTCGTTCTGGAACTGGCCATGCAACATTGTTTATAGTCCCTTCAATACTGTTAATTTCGTTTTGGTCCATTAACTTGCGCTTACATTCACAGATCCATTGAAAGCAGCGTGTACTTTCTTGATTTCGTTTCCCCCCCCCCCCCCCCTCCGTTTCTTTTTTTTTCTTCTTTCTTTCTTTTTTGCTCCAGAGCTCTCTCGTGGATCAGTTGGTATCATGGTCGTCTACTCATCCTAGGGTCACTAAATAAGCTTCTGTTTGGTGGATCAATGGACCAACCATTCCAATGGACCCTGTCAGGGCCGCCAGCAACTTGGTGGCAGGATATAAGTCGCTTATATACGTTGTCTTCAGCGAGGGACAGTAAATACTGTGTGCCCGGGTGCAGGTGGCGTCACTCATGATAATAGTTGTCTCGCGAATTAGGCCACAAATTATTATCATCAGAACCGTGTCCGTACAACCGCTCAGGAATTTCACCCCGCATCCTAAAGCTTTGCGTGCGGGACCCAGCAACTCAGGTCATTCAGGATTTTGCTATGTAGCGCTACGTTTTTGTACTAAGTCCTCTGTCGCTCATAGCCACAGTTGCTTCGCGGCGCTAACACGGGATTTAAAAAAAAAAAAAAAAAAAACGAAGTCCTCAAGTGGGGTAGTAGTTGGATACTGCTGTCGGATACTGTTTTTGTGCCTGCTTCGATAGAAACACGTACGTTTTCGTATACTGTGGGGCGCTGGAGCCTTTGGACGGCACCCTCCCGCAAGCTTCCATGAGCACCTGGGCTGGGGCGGGTCCATGGTTTTTTAAGGGGGAAGTGTGTGTGTGTGGGGGGGGGGGGGGGTCTGGTCTTTGATAGCACGCTATGTACACTGCATAGGGCCACCGATTAAAGCACTATGTGACGACAGAAATTGAGGGGGGATCAGGACATCACCCCCCTGTAGATCCGTGCCTGTTTGTGGGACGGGATTGACACTGGAATATTGAATGTAGTTCATTTTCTAGGCCAGTGCCGGGTGCTTGCATTAATTACGACCTCATAAATGTTGACCTACACAGCTACGTACTCCACATATCTGAAACAGACTTACCAGATTCTGGGTTGGGGTATCTCGCATACTGTGAAGGCGATACGACAGTAGGTTCCATTAAAGCATGTCAGGTACCTTTGTCAGATCTGAGTGCAAACACCACACTGATGGACATCACAGCTGAACATTTAGAGTATTGCACACACTTTATCTTCACTCGTGGTGCTCGCAGAGTAGCACAGATTTTGCAATATTCGTCAAAATTTCGCGGGGACCGCGCAGCTGGTTTACAGCACCGTCACCGTTTCCAAAATTCGCGTGCAGAAAGCATATAGACAGTACAGCACGTTTGGTTACCAGTAGACCAAAAGGGGGCACGTCAGAGGGTTCTTCTTCTTCTTCTGGGCCAGGCCACATAGGGTGCGTTTTCTTATTCAACCCGAGTAGCAGGGAGTTGGGTAACGACGTCAGAGCCTTTATCATCACGTGACTCCAGTGTAGCCACCTTTGACCGTAATTTTGGAACGGCTAGAGTTACTCTGCGCTCAAAATGGCGGACTGGCCTGACGGGCGAGACGATGTGGAAGTGCTGGCAGACAACTTAACGCAGATGCGTGCACTCCAGCAGATTTTTAAAATGCTCGACAGTTTTTAACCAGTCCTACATTTCGAAAATGTACATTACCAATCTTGTCTGTCAACAGGACGGTTGGTAGCAGACGACGCATCGTCGTCTGCTAGCTTGTGTGTGACGTCAGAACGACGGCTACCCTTCTTCAGAGCAGAGTAGAGTTGAGTTGTCACTCTCTGGCTACTCTGGCTAATTTTCACCACAGAGTTATGACGTCATTTCCGCTAATCTGGCTACTTTGGCTATTTTTCGCCGGCTGAGAGTAACTCGGAGCTGCCAGAGTTGAATAAGAAAACGCACCCATAGGCAGATGGCTCTACCTACAGGCGAAGAACCTCCCCTTAACTTGCCCTCCTCGGTAGCTCCGTCGGCAACATGTGGGCTTGCAGAGCTCAAGATCGCAGGTTCAAATGTGAAGGCGGTAAACATTACTTCCAGCACCGTCGGTGTGTCGGAGATTTCCGGCGCACGTCAAAAGAACCCCTGGTGGTGGAAACTATCCGCATCCTACCCTGCGGTATGGCGGCACGTGCAACATGTCGCCATAGTATAGGCAGACAAACCTAACGTGTAACATCACGGCACCTTGACCCAGGCCCAGGACGCACATTTCCCCAGGGCGTCAGTCGTGACGTTGCCCACATACGTGAGGCCGACAACGGCAAGCCCTTTCAACATCACCACCACCACCACCACCACCATTATTATTCCCCTTAACTTTACTCGGAAGTACCTGGGTTCGAATCCCGGTGCCGGCTGTACTGTCTGGGGTCTTTCCTGGGTTTTCGTTCTATCGAGTTCTATCGATAGTCGACTGTCGATATAGCAAGAAAACTATCGATAGGTGGCTATCGGAAAACTACCGGGGATCAGATAAAAGCATAGAAAAAGAAAATGCCCCACTCTAACAAGTTTTACAATAACTTCGGAGCAGCTTTCCCTCCGACGCTGACGTTGAGCTTCTCATGCCGCTCAAATCAACCGCAAGGTCCTCTCTGAATTGGATCGACTGCGTCATTGCAGTCTCACGAGTGCGTACGATTTTATGATCATCATCTTCTTTCGCTGCTTACAGTGCATCATCATTCATACATTACAGCCAAACGAAAAGAAGTTATATGTTGCACGTGATTCTGTTTTCGTTGTCACTGTGCCAGGCGAAAATGAAGACGGGAACGGGAAACCATCGACAGTGAGAACTAAATGTAGCTATCGATAGTAAAGAAAAACAAAAGAACACTACTACAGATTGTCAATTATCGTAAAAATATCGATAGTACTATCGGCAGCTTTTCGACACATATAAATTGCTTCGAAAGAAAAAAAAAAACGATCGATAGTATCGATAGTGAATTTATCGATAGTTTTGCATCACTACCGTCTAGGCGTTGCGCAATAGAGGTGCGTAGCTGGCCGGCTTCATCGTTGTCGGCCGGCCGCAAAGCGGTGTCTGCTACAGACGAGTTCAGAAAATCCCAGAGTGCTTAGCGTCGCTTTGAACTGTGGGAGTTTACTAAATACGAAAAAAACGGGTGACGTCCAAACTGTTCCGATTTCTCCACTACCGGTCCATTGTCCACGACGTGTCAAGGTCAGCGAAAACGGAATGTGAAGGATTATTCTTCGTTCCCCCGCTCAGCAAGCGCCCAGGATGCAATGCGTGCGCAAAGAGCACTGGGATTTTCTGAACTCTTCTATAGCGAACTGGTTCTACACAATCCTGAGTATCGATGATCGGTGGAGGGATGAATTTTTGAATATTTTCCTCATAACCCATAACACAGCACGGAAATAATAAGGGATCTCGTTTGGTCTTTCTCCTTCATTCTTGGTACCTAAATGGTTAGACGTACGTTCGTTGTCTGCAAGCATACATCGGCAAAATGTTGCATGCTCAATGTGGCAAATGAGCCGAGCAGAGCGGATCAACCAGTGCAGATTGACCGGACCACTAAGGACCACTAAGTAGAACTGGTGGAACACTCTCCACACTATCACCCTGATCATGTACAGCTACGATCTGTACAATGGCGGCATATGACAATGGGCAAAGGCCAGCTGAGATACACGAAGGATCATCATGGGTTCATGACCTTCCCGACGAAATGTCCCACTGCTTACTTTGCGGAACTCATTCGTGCTCAATGTGGCGAATAAAGCTGAGCGTGAGTGAGCAAACGGAGAGCTGAGCGGGGAGTGAGTGAGAGTCACAAATGGGGACCACGCTCGTTTGAAGGATGGACGCACTCCAACTCGGGAATAGACCACTCCCTGTTTGTAAACAAATGACGTCATAGTGTTTGACAGCGCCACCAATTTGACAGAGTTGAACTATGCTCGAAGCTAGGAGCGAACAAGGTCGGGCCCGAAAGCCATGGTCTTGATAGGACTACGATGGTCCCTGAAAGGGACGTGACCTTCGGCCCTACTTTTCCCGGCCCTCCCCCTCCGATTTGTCAAAGTTTCGGTTTCAGTCTGTCTAGTGTCTACCAACGTGATGGGACGTTTCTCGGGTAGATGTCTATTTGCGCAGGGTATTCATCTTGGGGGGCGTCACGTCCCTTTCAGCTGGCCACTGCCGTGTATATATACTTTTTTTTTTCATAGTTTTTAGAGGGGGTGTTGTCAGATTTTGGGGGGGTGTTTGAGTGTGTGTAAGGGGAGGGGGGAGAGTCGCGAAAATTCCCCCTCCAGCTGCATGTGAAGCCCAGCGACAGGATGCTGGCGATGCAAGAACAGCAGAACAACAACAACAACTTTATTTGCGGCCTTGGAGAGTGGGGAGTTTCATCGCAACAGGCGATACTCTACCCCAGTGCTTGGTGGAATAGGGGGAATAAAATAACGAGCCCCTTTACAATAACGACCGAAGTCCGATGGTGTCCAGAAATGTCAGAAGAGCTTTGAGCGCAGAGCGTTGCTGGGCTGGATTGGGCAGGATATACATACAGGGTCTTTATTTTTGTCATTTACATAATTTTTATAAAAAACCTATGAGAGCAGCACAGGTGTAGTTTTTGCAATTGAGTTATACGGCCAGGCGGACATCCTCTCGAAGATAGTAAGCAACTACAAGATGACTAATTACCTAAAATGCAAAGTTCTTTAATTAGCCCAGACAACACGAAACATTATTCGGACGTCCGAAAAAGGTCCCAACGTCCCAGGTCCCAGAAGCTGCGCGTGCCCCTCGTACAACACGACTTTACTTGTTTTTTGCTAAGGAAGTCCCAGAAATGTTAGTCGGAGTGCGAAGCAGCGCGACCTCCTCACACTCTCCTAAGTTGTTGAGAGAAAGAGGGAAAGAGCAGGTGGTCTGAGGCGTCCGCGCGACAACGGATCCCTGACGCCATTTGGTTTGATGAGTTTCTATCGCATTTCCGAGCAGAATACGAAGGACCGCTGCGGTCGACATTAATCCTCTCGTTGATGTTTACGTTCGTGGTAATAATTCGTGGTTTTTGTTCACGTTATGAGGACGAGTACAGACGTGTGGCTTGCTGAAACTGATCTTTGAAAGCGGCGGGAAGGCAACTTCGTTTGACATGTCCTCCACGTTGGAAGTGCGTGTGCCGGCCTAGCTTGTGAGGTACAGGCGAGAGCAGGATGGCGAGTCAGGTATGTAGCCGATTCCTACATTCGAATTTCTTAAACGTGACATTATGTACTGTTGTTTGAATGAGCAATGATCTGGACGTTCCGCACAACATTTTTTGTCCGACTCAGCGCCTGTACGAGCCTGTGTGCGACGGCGCTTGGTTGATAGGACAAGATTCCTGGAATGTGCAACACATAAATTGGGTATGGATTTTGCAAATATTGGGTATAGTTTTGCTTTGTTTCCAGGCTATCTGACAGAAGGTCAGGGTGCTTCTTCAATGATGCCACCCTTGAAGTTCAGCAAGCGACAATGTCATGGTTGCACCGTGCAGGTTGCGCCACGCAGACAAGTTACTGGTGGGGTGCAACATACAGTGAATCTGAAGGAGAACAGTGATGATTTTTGTGTGCATCGGGCATTTTTTCGTATTACTTTCTGATAGGGATTTAGTGGTTGTGTGTGTTTACAGTAGTGATCTGTGATGAAGTTGGCCAATAGCGAGCTACGATGCTTGATGCAACCCTGGTTTTATACTCTGGTAAGTGCAGTGACGGATCTGGGAGAGGAGCGGTTGGGCTATCGTAACCCCCCCAAAAAACAACAACATTAGTTTATGCATTGCATTTCCATTTCTCCCCTCCCCACTACGCGCTTGGACAAAGAAACCAACCTCTCCCCTAACCATAATGGTCTGGATCCGCCACCGCCTTAGATATTGAATTCATCATTGTTATTATACATGTAAACGAGTTTGGGGAACTAATAAAGGACAAGCGTTGATTATGTCGGAACAAGTGAGCATTTCCTGTTGTTTGATGACCGTATAATCTCTTCAACAAGGCTCCTCTCAAACAGCATCGATCAGCACATGTCCTGATCGATGCTGTTTACCATGTTGAACGCGGTAATAGCAATAAGGCCAGCACCTCTGCAGAGCTGACATGCTGTGCAGGGAAGCCCGCTTCGAGTGAATGCATAACGTCCCAATAAGAACTCCTAGAAGTCCAATAGAGATCACAATGGACGTCCCTGTAACATTTAAACTACATCCATCGGAGTTTTATAAAGAAGTGTTTCGGACTTTTATTGAACCAAACTGCACATCGCTCGGACGTCCTCAACATCCGCAGAGAGACGACCCAGAGACATTTCTCGGATAATTTTGTGTTACCTGGGAGGGGATTTCGGGCAAAAGCAAGCTAGAAGAACGAGAGACTATCCTCGCTGAAAGCCATTCCACGTCTATGAAATCCTGAAACACGCACATGCATTAAAATATCCGTCCCCGAAATTCGAGATGCAAATGAGCCGAAAGCGGAACCGCGGCAACCAGCAACGGAAGGAACACTGTGCTCATTTCACGCCAGAGGGCCTCGTGATTTGGAGTTTGGCAGAGGAGCGATGGAGGTATTGTGAGCGATAATGGAAGTGTCTGGCCAAATATACCGCCTTCCAGTCCAAATAAGCCTCCGTCGGCGTAGATGATGCGCTCTTGAGGCGCGGTTTTTATGTTCTGGCTCATTTGCATACCGAAATTCAGCAATGGATATTTCGCGGCACGCGCTCTTTGCTGGATTTTTGAAAGATAGAATAGCTATCAACGAGGATTGTCTCCCGTTCTGCTATTGCTTTTGCCCAAAATTCCCGGATGAATGAGTTCATAAATTTTAGGTAATGATTGATCATGTGTTCATACTATTCGGAATCATTCTTTCCACTAAGCGGCAGAGACTGGAACGGCCTTCCCGAAACCTTCGTGCTCATCCGTGATCCCATCATTCTCCGCGCTAGCTTGTATTCTTTTCTTTTCCACTGAATTAAATTGTACAGCTTGGGACAAAAGTTCACGACACTGGCGTATTTCTTCTTCGGACTGCCCCTCCCTGCTAGCTAACACGAAGAGCTCTGATAAGGAACTAGTGACCGACTATTTATCTACCTCTCAGTATGTGTGCCTCCGCTCCCGTTTGCCACTAGGGTGTCGCACCAATGGGGAAATGCAACACCCCGGTGTACCGTGAACTTTTGTTCCAAGCTGTACACTGTGTGTTCTATGTGTATATCCTGTTTCTTCTGTTGTCGTTGTTTCCTTTTCTTGTACTTTTTTCCCCCCAACTAATGTATACCCTAATGTAATGCCCACTTGGGCTTTTGAGGTAACGTCGCAAATAAATAAGTAAATAGTAACATATTCTTTCCCAGAGGATGTCCTCCTGGCCGTATAACTCAATTGCAAAAACAACACCTGTGCTGCTCTCGCAACTTTTTAAATATAGATTCTGTAAAGGATAAAAATAAACACCCTGTACATTGTGTAGCTAGCACGTTCACACAGTACTGGCGTAGCCAGAAATAGGGAAATTGGGGGCGGGGCCCGAACCAAAACCACCTAGATACAGAAAGCCTGCGCGCTCGTCGACGTGACGTAAAAATTAAGAGTCAGCCAATCAGGATCGTGTTTTCAACGGCCGTAGCCAATCACAAACGTGATTTCAGCGGTCGTGGCCATGGAGAACCACCACCGTCGTCTGCAAGTTTATCGAACGTCCACGCGTACAAAATGGGAAAACTTGGAAATAAAGCGCAAAACGGTCTCAATCTTTCTCAAAACTGATTCCACTTTTGTCTAAATATTTAGGTCTGCAGGTTCCAGGTGTGCTGCAATCATATGCAGGTTCTTGAATTCCAAGGACGGTAAATCGAAGTAGCAGACGAATCCTGCCTTGAAAGAGGGAGAGGAGGCAACGCGCAGGCTTTTCTCTATCTAGGTGGCGTTGGTAACTTCGCCAATAATCCTGGCGGTTACCGTGGTACAGGGAGCATCCCAATGAAGACTACTGAGGGAATGTTCGCATGTTTTCTGCGGTGGGTAGTCCTATTGGATTACCCGAATCCAGGGAAGGATGACGGACGTATTTGGGTTACCGTTTCTATTTTCGTTATTGCTACATTTTCGTTTCCGTTATATGTTTCTGATACCGGCCCTTCAATTTCGTTTCCGTCACTGTTTCCGGTAATGGAACGGTTGTTACAGAGCTGCGAGAGGACAGCCCTTCCGGCTCTGTCAGCACCATGTTTTGCCCAAGTGCCTTCGGTGTCACGCGTACACACTACACAAGCAATTTTACGTCGTTGGGATGCGCACATTTTGCAAGATTAAAAAAAAATGTAGGAACATGTTTTCAGTCTTCAGTCACTCAGCAACTCAAGATGGGCGTAACCTTCATTCAATGTCGCATTCATAAGCAGACGCTCTCAGTAGTAAATATTACTGTCATGGCCACGGTGAAATAAATAAATAAAAAAAAAAGAATAACAAAGTACAAAATAAGTAATTAAATCGTAGGCTGTCATCCTCGTGCTACGATGGAGTATAGTCATGTGTTGATGTCATGGAATTATGAGGACTGGGATGATATAAGCGACGGGTGCACCCTGGAGATCCAATATTGCGCTTTCCTTCCATGTTTTTGTGTAGTATTTAGAGCATTACAGAGAATGGAGTCATCAAAAAAAAAAAAAAGAGAGAAGTCACTCAAATGCCATCGCACAACAGGAATAGTCATTACCCGAATTCAATACCGGACAATAAATTCGTTTCCGGTAATGGAGGACCGTGGTATGCGTTTCCGTTATCGTTACCACCTCCAATTTCGGTAATATACCGTTTCTGTTTCAGTTACCATTACCGTTACCCTTCCCGGCCGAATCCCAGAGCAAGAGGGTTAGCTCGCCCCTCCCTCTCCTGTGCCACCATCATCTCTCCCCTCCCTCTTTCACCCTCCCCTGGGTGCACCGAGCTGCCACTTCAGAGCAGGCTGACCGCACTTTCCCACTACATTACCCTCCCCCTCCCACGGTGTTTGTCCTTACCTCCCCAAATCGTACATTTTATAATGCATCTGGGAGAGGGAAATCTGTAGCGCCCTTGGTGGCCAGGCTAGAAAGGAAGGACGAAGAATACATGAGCGCGCTCAGTTGATTCCTGGCAGCCGCTCAGCACGGACCCTTGTTCTGTACCGCTAGTTCTACAAATCCTCCTCTTCCATGTGAGATCCCCACAGAACAGGGGCGGAAATTTCATGCTTTGCGGCACAGCATCATCCAGGAGATAGGGTTTTTACATAGGGAATACAGCCGTATGGGGGGGGGGGGGGAGAGGGCGGTCGCCCCCCCCCCCCCCCCATTATATCCGCCCCAGCCACAGAACCTCTACCAAAACATATTTCTGGCTACGTCGCTGCACGTAGGGGCATGCACTCGCGGGTGTTGAATTCTGAAAAGTCTGATCGCTGCAAACAACGTAAGGCAGTAGTAGTGCATCGTACGCTATCACCTTTACGTACGTAAGGCGTAGCGCGTGATGGTTCTGCGCACTGCGCGTAGCTGTCTATGTTTTGCGCGTGCGCAGAACCACGAACGCTATCCCTTACGTACGCAAAGGCGGTAGCGTACGGTGCACTAAAACTCTCTATTGAGAGTTACGGGCTTGCGCAGTCGCAGCTAAATATGGAGGAGAACTGAAACAAGCTGCATGGGCCGCTCAATTTGATGAATAACGCGCGGCGATTGGCTAAAGCAGTCGGCATCACGACTTCACAGGGAAATAGTACTCTCTGGTAACTCTCTGTAACAATGTGACATCGACCAGGATGGTAACCACAAAATTGTTTCTTATTTCTATGGGGACTTAACCCTTGTATATCCCTCTCCCAAAGGTACGATTGGGGGGGGGGGGGTTGAAGCACGCGCTGTCAAGTGGCAGCATACAGCTCCACAGCAGAATGAGTTTCGGCATTCGCGAAGCAGATTTTCTGTGACTTTTGACCACTTCCGTGGGAAGCATGAATCTTCCCCCAGCAAGCTTCAGTGCACTTACATTAATACCTCTCGTGGACCGGCACCTCACTTCAGAGGAAAGAAACACTGGCGCTGTGGTTTAGAACACTGCACGGGCCGCATTCTCAGGCAGAGGTCCGGCCATCTTTCGACCAATCCCGCCCGAGCGATTTGTAGACTACCCGGCCGGCCCAATGAAACGGGCTGTAAAAGTTGACCGCGGCTAGCAAGAAGTGGGGGGTTACAGAGGTTCGAGCCAGATCTAGGACCGGCAATGCATGGGCCTGGCCCGGGCCCATAATGTGAAACCCGGGCCTGCACGGGCAGGCTCAGCCCACGAGCCAAGGCCGGGCAAGCCACAGCCCGTACAGTGCTCTACTATGGTTGTCCGTACTAGAGAATACAGATACTTGTAGATCATTGTACTTGGATTGCACGTTCATATTGTGGCAAGCAACTGCAATAGTCGGGACAGTTGGTGACTCCGTACGCACCGTGACAACGCAGAACGCCTCTGCACCGTGGCTGTTACCCATAAGTGCCCATGAGGACGTCAACACTGGCAGATAACAGCATCAAATACAGTCAGCATTTTCCCTGTTAGTAGGTACACTTTATTATGTCCTGTGCAAAAGCACAACGGTATGCCTAGCGAAAAAGTAGAACACAATAATAAATACACACTACGCAAGCATCACAAAAAAAAAAAAAAGAGAACAAAAAGATCGTAAGCGTAACTGATAACTCGCGACACAACTAAAAAATATTTTAACAACCGTGCAGCTAAATATGTATTACACGAAAAATACAGCGAGTAACGCACTCGTTAGAAGTTTGCGCACTTTGTCCATAAATAGCAGGGACGACAGCAAATGTAGTGAGATGAACTGCAACATCATTGTAGAATATAGCTATTTACAGAGACTGCCATGCAACATCCTACAGATGTGTGTGTGGTGCAATTGTGTCACACCCCATGGTAGGGCCGACAGAAGCAGTTAAGTACAATTTACATTACGAAGGAGTAGATATCCTTAACCCCAAAGATCTTCTGTTCTTCCAAACTTGAAAACAAGTGCGCTGGAAAGAGCAAATAGATGAGAAGCACACTTTCAGGGCATACTCCTTGAAATCTAATACCCCTGTCGCACGGGCAACCTTCAATGATAATTGAAACAAAACGGCCGTTGAACGTGTGCGCAGTGCCACCAAGCACGGATCCAGTGCTCTTTGCGAAGTTCACGCGTTACATGCCAGGTGGCGCTACGCGCAAGTTCAATGGCCATTGGTTTCAATGATCACTGAAGGTTGCCTGTGTGGCTCGTAAATAGGAATTCTTATGACGTACAGGGTATGCACTTGAATCGTAGAGATTCAGATGGCATTGAAAAACTATTGGATGGCATCTCAGCTGTACACTTTGTACACTAACAGTGTTTTCCATGTAGTTTCATTACAATAGACAACTTCAGGAAATCCCAAAGAGCTTAGCACCGCTTTGAACTGTGGGAACCTTGTTATCAGAAAGGTCTCCAAACTGTTTCGATTTCTCCTCTCTCGGTTCATAGTGCGAGGTGTGTGAAGGTCAGCGAAAACAAAACGTCAAGGACTATTCTACCTTCCCCACGACAGCAGCAGGAAGTGCCCAGGACGTAACGCATGCACAAGGAGCACAGGGACTTCCTGAAGTCGTCTAACCTGAATCGTCTAATGTGTGTGCATGTGTGTGTGTGGGGGGACTTCCCCAATTCAAGTAAGACATTGCCGTCATCCACTTAATTTGTTTTGTGCTCATTCAATCATTCGAGGTGCTGTTGCATAGTTCGTTAGTTGATTTGCATAACAAGTTTTTAGCCTTCTCCAGTTTTTTACCTAGGTGTGAGCACATTATTGTGAAAACTAGTTCTTATGTACGGCACCTAAACTTTCTTTTGTGACACCTCCTGCAATCACTTTCTTTAGTTAGTCCTATATCTTTTTTTCTTGCCTTGTCCATGAACAGAACTTCGGTGATCTTGTTGATTTCCAAATGTCTATTTTAACTATCAAAAAAACCAACTTGGGTAAAACTCTATGCATAAGAATTTGTCACTCCAATGTTTCCGTATCACCACTTAACAGCTGTTTCAGCCTTATGGGGCTTTCGCCAGCAGCGTGAGGGTAGGCAATGTTCAAGGGGGTGGCATCAGAAGGTCACACAAAACATGGCGTTATCTTGTCAGGGTGGGGCTGTCACTCTAAACGTTCATACATTAAATGAAAACCAAAGAGCTTCGGCTTCTCTCGTGTCCTTATATATAAGGACAAGAGAAGTTGAAGCTGATGGAGGGGAGGGACATTTCACGGCTCCTTTCGCAGGACCTCAGTATCCTGCAATGCTCTTTCTAGCACATATGCTGGTTCAGAAAAGAGATTTCAAGTTATGTATGAAAGCAACTTACCCGAGGAAAATGAATGAATTCTGTAGAAAGATGCCAATTCCAGGCCACTGTACATCCCTGCCTGTATGGAGGGGAAAAACCCATGGAGTGCCTCATTAGGTAAGTGTAGAGTTTAAAACACATCCAAAATAAGGGATATCAAGTGGTCAAATGCATATACGTGTATATAATTCACTTCTTACTTTTTACAGCGCTTGTGAACAACCGGGATAACGCATTTCAAAAAAGAGAAGGCAGCGCAAGACAGGCATTTCTCCCAGCTTACATGGGATTCACGTATGTGCTTCAGTCTCAGCTTCTCAGTTTCTGCGTTATCTAGTGTTACGTAATTACGTAACTGACTGGGTCTGCAGTTGCAACATACGGGCTTAAATCTAGAATAATGGCACATGTTCACCAGCATACGACATGAATGGAACTACCTACCACACATATGCACATTTGACACATGATACATACTTTACAGCATCTGTTTACAACACGCGACACTCCAGCGGTACCAAGTTCGATACATAAACAGTTATCCGAACAAAGCTGGACCGAACCTCAACCGAAAACCACTATTAACCAGTGATGGCCACTAACTACTTATACAGTAGTTTAACTATAACTACTAACTACTTCGCGATGAAGTAGTTTAACTAGTAGTTCAACTACTTTTCAGAGGAGTAGTTAAAACTACTTCTAAAAAAATCTACATGTATAACTACTTAACCTTGTCCATCAACAACAATCCCTTGTAGTGTTCTTGGACACCTAAATATGAATCACGAGCAATGACAAACTTTGGCTCAAGCCATTGCTACGATCGTCAAATACAATGCTTGAGGCGGGATTCTTTCTGTGCCTACTCGATAAACTAAGTTGCAGAATTATTTTACAGCAAATGAGGCCTCACTAGACCAGTAAAGCTTGCGGCAAAATCTAAAGTAGTTGACGCCTGCAGTAACCTAACTACTGTAGTTAACTACTTAAAATAGTAGTTTAACTAGTAGTTGCCACTACATTTCTGCAAGTAGTTGATAACTACTTTTTAACTACAATCAGGTAGTTTAACTAGTAGTTTAACTACATGTAGTTAACTACTGGCCATCACTGCTATTAACGAGCATTAGCGTTATATCACTGCTGTTATTTTTAGCTGAACCTGAACCGAACCGAACCAAAACTATTGGAGCAGAACCGCAACTGAACCGTTAAAAATTTTTTCGGCAACCGGTTCAAATAACGGTTCACACCTGCCCAAATTACCGACTGTGGAAGAAATTTAAGTTATACTACCTAGAGTGTGACCGATATTTGCCACTGACTTTCATGTATGCCACACTTCATGAAAAAAGGAGTTGTAGCATCACAAAGGAGCGTCACAGGGGACTATGCACAGAGGACGACTATCCTTGACTTTGCTGACCAAGAGCGAGAGAGGCTCTGCCTCCAAATGGCGCACCAATAGGAGGACTCGGGAGGCAGAGCCTCGCTCTTGGTCAGCAAAGTCAAGGATAGTCAAGGATAGTCCCATCAGTCCCTTTCTCACCTAAATGGATGTGGTGCTAAACGAATGTCACAGCGTGGGTACATACCGCATTTCACACTTTGTCCTCAAGATCTTTATGTACATAATCCATGTGCATAAATGAAAATACTTTGAATTAAGCTGTGAGAAGTCGAGTAAGATAAAACCTTGTGACACGCATAAGACAATTTGCCAAGGAAGAACCAATATTTCACACTCTGCGGGCTAAAAAATTGTGCAATTATGCAATACTTACCAATAAGAAATTTTGCAATACGAAACTTAACAATAAAAATGCTGCAGTGCAATACATGTACCGCGGCTAATTTCGCCTACAGCGACATTCTGATGAAAGCAAGTTCATATTAGCAAGTTTTAGTGAATTATTTTTCCTCAAATGGTTTGCGAACGTTTTCGCAGGTGACCAATGACGAGGGGAAGTGGCTCAGAACGCAATCATCTGATTGGTTCATGGCAAAACCGTTCGAGAACCGTTTGAGAGAAAACGATTCACTAAAACTGGCTATTATTGAACCAGTTCATGAACCAAACCATTTAGAATTAACCGGTTTGAACCGCCATAGTTGCCCTCCGGAGCTGAACCCGTACCCGAACCGTACCGTCATTTCCGTTCGGCTCTCAGGTTATCTGTATATCCACACAGAGAAGTGGAAGTAACAACTTCATCAAACGTTGGTGCGACACAATGGTATTAGCAACAGGGACACAGCGCCTTGTATTTTCCTCCTCTCAAACATCATTGAGACATTTGCTCTAACCCACCCATGCCTACCTTCATGTGTCACCACCGCCATCGTAGCAAAACAAATCGATGTTGTTGTCATAATCGACAGTACATAAATGGATGCTCTCTTAATTTCCACGCGTATCATAAAAAATAACATCTTGAGCACCGAATGACCAACCAAAGCCAGCTCTATACTCTAGAGCTAAGCTGGCTGATGTCACAATTCAACCATCACTTATAGTTAAAGCCTGAAGTTTTAGGGTTTTACCCGACTCTTCCCCGAATTTATACCCCGAATTGAAGGTTGCCTCTTTAGGGTGAAACCCGATTTTTACCTGGCAAATTGCCCTCACTGGGATGTCTGTAGGAATGCGTTAATTTACTTGTTTGGCAGAAAAATTCAGTTTTCATCATGATTTGTATCAAACCACTACAGTTAGTTGAGTAACAGAGCCCGATTTCACCCCGAATTTAGCATACTGGAAGTTGTTTCACCCGAATTCACATGAATTTAATGCACATGTTTATTTACCCGATTCTTACCCCCCGAATTTAGAAAAAAATATTTCCCGAAAACTTCAGGCTCTACTTATATTTTTGACAGTGTGGAGTGCTACAACATTCTCAAATGCAAGGCCTTGTCATTCAGATGGTATTGGTATTTTCAATAGAGTCCTTTGGATTTGAGGGCAGTGCAGGTGACGGAGGCTCAGAGCAGGATTTGACCGTGTGTACGGTAGAAGCGAAGTATGCAATCCATCATGAGCGTGAGAGAACGTTCTCCTCTTTCATTCGAGCACCTGTTCACAGGGTACTGAATCAGGCATGGGAGAGTTGGTGGGACAGAAGGTACTGCTAACCAATGAGTAATGAATGCCACTGTGCAAACACGATCACTTGTGCCACTCAAAGGACTACTTTTTTTTAGGAAACATAGCAGCGTTAGAAGAATGTGATGCCACCGTAATTTGGCAGAAATTTCGTACAACAAACTGAAGTGTGTTTGGTTCAACCGTAAAATGCTTGCGTTGGCTAAGTAGTTATACACACACACTACCAGTACCTTTCACTGCGTTGCACAACACACTTTGACTCTTCCAGTCCACACATTTCGCACACATTTACTCACTCGGCGTTTTGACAGGCGTGAACTTTGGGTCTCTGAGCATAGTTCGTTCTACGAAACGGCCTGTAAGCAAGACCAATTCCTGTGACCACCATCACGGCACGTAACAATGCATTACCGTGACGCTACACGGCTACACGTAGTAAGTGGCTATCAGCGACAAGCACGGTGAACAAATTTGCACGTTATGCGCGTAACACTAAATGGCAACGGTAAAATGGGAGCACCATCTTAGCCCACATTTGCCTTACTGCGTTAAAATAGTACGCATACAGATACAGAAGTACTTATTTTGCTAGAGTTCTGACTTTCCTGGGGAAACTCTAAGGGCATTCATAAGGCTCGATTTTTAGAAGCGACCAAAAATGTGTACAAACACTGTTGGGCAAATGCCCGTACGTAAAAAAAATTGGGGCCCTCCTTTGGTATTGCGACCAAACAAAGTGTATGCAAAATGCATTCGCTAATGCATTGTACGCGTTAGCAACAGACGACTCATGTCAAGCACTAGTCCCAGAGGACCCCAAATGTATGGAAGTGCATAAAGCAAATGGTCTTGAGACACCAATGGATCAATGTGCGAGGCAATTGGTTGTGAAGCAAATAGCAGTACAATGAACATAAATTAATGTTGCATATGTTCGAATTTTATTAATCGAATCTGCCTTCTTTTCCTGCAGCTCGAATGCAGCCTTGTGTCTTCCGTAGTTATTTTGGCCAACACGCACTAGGTATTACGGCATGTCATGTCAGGGCATGCTGGAAGAGATACTAAGCGCAGACTGCTCATGTCGCCTGGTAATAATTTTGTTTTGTGACATCCATGATGCTACACAGCTGCCTATTACACGATGAGCCCATAGTGCCGAGGTCCAATCGACAATGGGGAAGAGGGTGCACTCTCGCATGCAGCTGGCAAACAGCAAAGCCAAGTCCAGCAAAGAGGATTTGGGGAGGGTGTTTCTTTATACTAAAATCAATTAAAAACCCCAGTGCAACAGGTGACAGCAAAAACAAGGGACAATACAAGGATACAGGGACGACAAGGCACTGCAATTTCAACTTTGACAGGACTTTGATTTTAGTATGACATACCAACCCACCCTAGTTTTAACTTTATTTAACATCCTGGCCCTTTATGCTTGCATATCTTGAGCACTGACTACTCTACATTACACCACACCACGACCAAATCATGCCGTAGCTCCATTAGAATGCATTCTGCATTAAAAAGGAAACTACATGCAGATGTATGTAGTGTTCTACACAACATGCATTGCCTGAAAAGCATGAGAAATGCACGCATATTACAATATTCATTTGTGTATATATTTTAAATATGTATATATATGCTATATATATATACGCATCGTTCAATGAGTATATATATATGCTATATAGATACTGATGGAACGATGCGGCAGCACCAGAGGACACGTGTTTCGCCGTGTTTGCGGCTCGTCGGCCCTGGGTAGCTGCGCATCGTTCCGAATTGGCAAACCAGGGGTCACTCAGCGAGCGATGTACACCTGGGAGGGTGACTGATATATATGCTATATATATATATATATATATATATATATATATATATATACACAGTCGCTGTTTTCCGCCAGAGCGATGTCACACAGCTTTGCGGTTTATTGTTGCGAGGGGGGTAAAAAGATCAAAACAGAGACAGGGTGATAAGGTTCGGGGCCCTGCAATCCCTTTGATCTTATCTCCTCCATCACCACCAAAGGGAAAGTCATTGCTTGCATTGCACAATATGATGTAAGGGAGTTCGTGGTGAGGATCGCCCTCCCTTTTCGAAAGAAGGAGCAGCGTGACTCGCGCGCTCTCGCGTCACGGGGGAACGACCTTCGCATTCTGGGCTCATTCGTATCACCCGTAAAGGCAAGATAACGCGTTCGTATCATCCGAACTCTAACACATGGGAAGAATAGGCATTCCGGCCGGAACCGGAAAATAATTCGTATCATCCGTGATCGTATCATCGAGATTCTACTGTATAGTGAAAAAAAAAATAGCATAGGCTCTTTGGCTGCACGTTGAACATATGTTTATAAGTCCCAAACGTCGCCACACCAGCATTGGACAGCTGTTTCGGCCTTATTGGGCCTTCATCAGCAATGCGTAGGTGGTCGACGTTTGAGCGAGTGGCGTCGGAAGGTCACGTGGAACGTGATGTCCTCTCGTCAGGGTGAGAATGTATATATATACACACACATTTTTTGTCCTGACGAAGGCAGAGCTTCAACAGTAACGTAGACAACCCTTTCAGCATCATAAATGTAAATAAATTATCCCCCTTTATCTTACTTCCCATCCCTTCGTAGTCTGTGCTGTATTTTCCACTTCAGCTATATACATACAGACAGATTGAAATTTGAGTTTTGAATAGCAAATCTACATTGGTTTGACAATTCAACACTAAGAAGACATGTGCCCAGTCACTACGCTAGATCGCAGGAGCAGAGGCAGATGTTGCAATTCTTCTGATATATTGCATTTCTCCAAGAGACTACACGAGAATATTTATCAAGTTTTATTAGGCCATTTGGAAAAAGTCAGAACCCTAGGTATCAACCATCTAAGCACCAGAAGATGTTAGCACTGCGGTATATGTAGAGAACCGAAAGCAAAGGGAATAGAGTTGCTTACCCTGAATGACATAATCCGCAAAAAGAATCCAACACGATGCGATCAGTGATCCAAACCCCAGCACGAATCCCAAAAAGAGCCATGTACGGGCACCTGTACACAGGTGAGTCACATGACTACATGAAGCACTATTCACGCCAAGCACACTTACCTCTCTGACCCATGCATCCATCAGTATACGAGTCACCGCGGATTTGACCATTTGATACAGCGTTTATCCTGAAAGAATTAAGACGACATTTATGTTGGTCAAGATAGTCATGAAGAGTAAACATAGTATCTAAACTGTCTGTCAAGTCAAATAGTGCAACAAGCGACATTATAACGAACAAAAGCTTGGGCCTTGTTCTTACTTTTTAAATGCATTGCACAAGTTTGTGTGGCAAGCATCTTGTGTGCTCTATTTTTAATGCGTAGTATGCGACATACAAAGGCATTAACCTATGCCTTTGGGTATTCGAGTCTTACGTTAGAAGAAAATCGAGGCAGATTTGTCCGCTTTGTTGACTGCATGCTGAATGACATTTTGTCACCGTTATGGTAGACTTTACATCCCTGTCCAGAGAAGCTCCCATCCATGCCTTTATCTGTCAACTTCGATAGTACATATATGAGGCTAACTACCATGGTTGGAATGTACAGCACGTCCGTTGCAATTAACTTATTTTGTAGACCATTTTCTTTACGCTGAACACGACTGTTCCTCACGCCTATGTAGTCAATTTCTGTCGGTTAAAGTCACCTTTCGATTAGAGTCTTCACTGAAATCTCGCAGAATACCTTTGCAGCCACGTAAATTGCAGATACTGAATGTTTGTCCGTGTCTTCATTATCTAGGCCTTGACATGTTGGTGAGAGCATGATGTCGGCATAGCGTAATTGGCAGCACACCTGACCAGTAACCAGACAGGTGTGGGTTAGAGTGTCGCCGACTTTTTGTCAGCAGCTGTCTCAGATTTTTGCGGCCAGTCAAGTGACTGCTCTCTCCCGATCAAGCGGCCATCCTGTGTCTTTGCACATGCTCGGAAATGAGGTGGTTTGAAGAGTGAAATCATGACATGTGTCCATGGGATCCTCCTCAGCCTCTTCCATCCTTGCTAGTCTTGCTTTTTGCATTGTACATTCCTCTGTTCCAGGTACGCTGTCACCCTTTGAGGCCTGCATGACGATCTGGTAACTTAGATGACTTAGTGTCACTAAAATGACGGTTCGTTGCGATGTCACCTGGTTTCCCACAGCTGTAACATTGAAGTGTTCTTCATTTTCCAACTTCTGCTAGGTTCTCATCTTACACGCAGTTTCACTGGTAGCTTGATTCTCAGGCTATCGTTCTTCACGTAAAAGAGCATACCACCGTATTACTTTGGCAGTCCTTGGATAGCAATCGATGCTATTTCAGCATCTTTGAGATTTTGGTCCCCCAACGATTCCAGGTGTTGCATGCACTGAACAGAGGTCTCGTGCTTTCTCTACTTTATTGACTTGAGCTCATGTCTCAGCCCTAATTTTTTTTTTCTTTCTAAGGCTCCTCACCAGTTAACTTATTCCAAATGGCCCCATGCACCTTTCACTATCATCTGGTTTACAACATAGCTGGTCTGGTTGCTGGGGAGTGTCTGGACAGTTATATTCAGGCCTTGCAGCTTCTTGATGCGGTTACTCTTCAACGCTTCATCAACCATCTTTTCCAGACAATCTTCCAAGCAGGCTCGGTCACCACAAACCTCCAAGCTGCTGTCCAGCGGCGTAGAGGGAAATATATTTCGGGAGGGGTCCTATGGGGGACTTTACATGGGAGAGGAGAATTTCCCCCTCGTTTCCCTTGCCCAAAATCACTACCAAGGGTATGATTACAGGCGGGGGTTTGAACCACCTAAACCTTCTCCCCTCTGGCTACGCCAGTACCGCTATCGGCTGTATTCAGGCTGTGCCTTCCGGCACTTTTGTTCCTGGGTCCATAACCCGCGCAAGAGGAAAATTGAGACTAATCAGCATTGCGCAGCGTGAGAAAAGTTTTGATTATATTGTAGTGATACTGATGCAACTGTGAAGAGCTGTGGACCGAACTTACACAAAGAGGCTGCAGCATCTTTGCACTAACAGCACTACTGAGTTTGAAGGTCACAAAGGCAAGTTCTTTCTTCCTAAGTGGACCCCGTGTGTTAAGAAACAGTAACTTGTTTTCTACGTCCTAGACAATTTAATCGAATGTGTGAAATGTGAAACAAAATA
Source organism: Ornithodoros turicata (assembly GCF_037126465.1). Classification (NCBI taxonomy): domain Eukaryota; kingdom Metazoa; phylum Arthropoda; class Arachnida; order Ixodida; family Argasidae; genus Ornithodoros; species Ornithodoros turicata. Next base: position 130,182,632 of record NC_088202.1, on the reverse strand, counting down.
TCGCACGTGTACATTTTCACATATTTCCACATATGAAGCATGCACCTCCATGACGACATTCATTCGTGCAGTATTCAGCAGTGCACGAGTCAACAAGCTGCAGCTACGTCCTCTTTTTCTCAAAATGTACATCAACCTATCACCCTCATCTATCACAAAACCATTATTGGCGTTTTACACTCAATGGCTTACATTGTTTACAGGTTACTCACATTAAGAGAGACAATGTGCTCATGACACCGCAGACATGAAAGGCATGGTTGAAGTCGTTATTGCTGGGATAATGTGCAGCCACATCAATTATTATCCACCAGCCAGTAAACACCTGAAAGAGAGTGCACGCAACAAATGTGTTAATGTGAACCACAAACAGCAGTCGCCCTTGGTTTATGGCAACAATAAGTCGTCTCTAGGAACCCCACAACGTCCTGCTTCGTTTTACAGTCCCTGAAATCATAAACGAGAGCGCGACCCCAAATGTGAGACCTTACCAGTGCACCAGCGACGATCGACGCAATTGCATTCCTTTTTTCGCTGAAGTCCATCCATTCCGGACGGTTGAATTGAATGTTCTCAAAACAACCAGCCATGATTTAATTAGCCAAATTATTTCACTATGAGCAAAAAGGATGCGGATATTGCAGCCCTCCAAACAAACTGTACTCTGTTGATAATTTGGAGCGACAGGAAAAGGCGCACGGTTTTTGTACACTTGACCCTACTGCACTGAGATAACAACGAGTCCTAAGCACCCGCTATTGCCTCTGCAGAAACATAAGCTGCAATTTTGCAAGCATCTGACCACTGAAAGAACACCGAATCCGTTCCCAGTCTTGTTGTCGTCTTGTCATTCAAGAACCAATGTTTACAGACTACATGAGAAGAACGCGTCGAAATGCGCGGGTGGCGGTTTTGTGTATCTCATCTCTCAGCGCAGAAAAGAAGAAAACATGGGAGAAAAGCAACCTTCCTGACAACGGTGAGGGTGAGGTGAGGAAAGCTCAAGATTAAAGAAAAACAAAACAGAAAGAAACTCGTCAGTCGGTACCAACGAACGACACCAACACCAAAACGTTCTTTGAACCTTGAACTCATTGAACCCATAGAAATCAGACGACCCAGAGGACACCGCGGGGCCGCGGTTTAAAAAAAAATCGGAGGAGGAGGGTGTGTGAAACTTTTTTTTCATTTCGTGTTGGCGCCGCGAGGCAGCTGTGGCCGTGAGCGCCGTGCAGAGACTAGGAGAGGGGCACGAGAGAGAGAGAGAAAGGGGGCTAGTATGTGCCCTGGGAAGACTTAGAGGGGAACTGCACCGACATTCATCTTGAGACTTTAAACACAGGGAAGCTTCACACACAGCCAATCAAACTCACCACCACCCAGTCCTCAGCACAACCTTGGCTACCCAACAAGCAGACAGCTTTAACCACTCTGCTGGTTGTGCGATACTAATAGCGCTGAAATGACAAAGGAGTCCCCGTTGGGGGTGCACACGGAAGAAAGGGAGGTGTGTGTGGTGGAGGGAAGTGTGTTGCCGTTTCCCAGGGAACTGGCGCAGAGCTTGCATGTTTCCGTTCTGCTCTTCATGAAAAAGTGGGGAAATGCCATCTTGTCTGTCAATGTTATAGGCCACACTGGGGCATATGGGTATCCCACCCAAGAGCCGTTTCAGTGGCGGGGCGAGAGGGGCAACCGCTTCGTGCACCTTCCCCAGAGAGGTCGCCAGATAACAGGTCCCCCCCCCCCCCCTACACACGTGCGCACGGACATGTACCTTACTTTTGCACGTGAGCGACTTGTAGTGGGGTCGTGCCAGCATTTGCATATTTTTCTATGCCGGGGACATCAAATTTATTTGAAACTAACTTTTCATGCAGTTCCTTCGATCGACTGCATAGATATTGGAAAGCACTCCTTACACACGATAATGATATGAAGCATGCTACACGTTTGACGTTTCACAACTGAACAAACAGTAAGGCCATGCACATCCATTTCCTTTTATGGCTATTTGTCGCTGAAGAATAAATGTATCATTCTCCAAGTGACAAGGAGGAAAGAACAGCTGGAAAAACTTTCACAAATTTATTTCCATTAATCGAAATGTGCGCCTTCTCAGCTGCAAGCTTTCACAGCCTTGCTTGTGATCTCACGTTCTTCATCCTGGAAAAATAAAAATTACTGCTCCTCACGCTTTATACAAAAACGTACATTTTATAAACAGTAGCTGCGTTCGACTTGTCAGACAGTGCTAGGTGCAGAGCAAACGAAGTGCATGACAGGGTGCTGCCCTCGTACAAAGTTCCAGAGACCAATCGAATAGAAAAGTGAAAGCCTCAGCTTGTTTGTCACAGACATCTGCACTGCACCGCAACATCTCCAGCGATTATTGTCGTATAAATTGACTAATGCTTACTTGTAAAAGGTACGACACAAAAACAATCTTGACGTTTTGGAACCAGTTCTGGCTCCATCATTAGAATGAACACACTTGGCTGGCTATGTATTAAAGGTAAGTGATACTAAAGTAACTGAAGGTGATTGACCGAACGCCGGGAAAACATGTTTATAAATGCGATGAAAACTCACGACGTACACATCGGGCTAAAATATAACAAGGCACTGAAACGTCAATGCCTCATTATATTTTAGCCTGTTGTGTACGCAGTGAGTTTTTATCGCTTTTATAAACACACTAAAGTAAATACCTTTAATAAGTAGGTAGCCAGCCAAGTGTGTTCATTCTGATGATGGAGCCAGAATTGGTTCGGGAACGCCACAATTTTCAATTGTTTTTGTGTTATAGTGTCGGTGCACACATTTAAAAGTAAACATGGCTGTTCCCAGCCTTCGGACCATCTGTAATAAATTGACTCATGGAGTAAAAACAGGTCCATCCTAACAAAATTGACTGCCAGTACGCACAAGGTCGATGATTTTGACAACAGCGATCACCACAGCTACCCTATTCAGGTCATCTGCTCCACAGTACATGATCATCTGAGGTGGTGCAGCATCCTTGTGAACTTGTGCTGCACTCCCGCAGCACTTTTTCCAATTGAACGGTTGAGTGCAGTGCAAAGGATGTACCTCCGCTGAATCGAATGCAGGAACTCGCACCGTTAGCACTAGTTCACAAAGTTTAGTCCGATCAGACAGCTAGTATTGACTCGATGTAGGCAGACTACTCACGTTGAGCTGTTCCATGAATTCTTCATACTATATAAGGGGAGCAAAGCTAAATGTCATGAGGGAGAGAACTACTTCCTCCTACGTACCTTTGTAACGAATGTGAAATATGGCTTACTATTATATCTCCATCATCGTTCACTGCTTTACAGACTATACGAGTAGCTTCTGTCCACGTTTTTCCTGGAAACATTTTTGCTTGGTTATCAAACTCTCTCTGAACCTGAAATTACACAGATGACAAAGTGACCCCTGGTGCAGTCTTCTAAGAGCAATGTTACTCAAAATGTTAATAATTTACTTTGATTGGAATAATCTTTCTTGCACAGGCATAGAATGCAGCAAGCTCATCATCTTCCATTGCTGGAAAACATGGCCACGATAAAAATGAACTAAGGCTTAACTTCTACAGCGGGCAGGTAACGATTCGGTCCCAGCATGCTTGGTGTTCCATTGTTGGTAATCTATGACAAAATTATAGTACAACAGCTTACTGCAGACATTGACGTGAGAGGCGGCATAAGGTAGCACTACTCCCAACAAGAAGAAAGGAAGGACCAGCATCGAAAGATCGTAGAAATACCAGTGTGTAGCAGAGACATGAAACCATGCCCCCAGTCTAAAAGCATCTACATGTGACCAATCATTAATCACTGCTGCATGAAGAGGAAAGGGTAATTCAAAGGGTATGGATGGAAACAGAGCACTTGGAATTCAATTGACATTTATTATTCGAACCAGGCCTTCATTAAAGCATATTTCCTTGCGTACGATTACATCACTCGTGACACAGCAAAGTTCCCACTGCACATTTTTAAAGTTACTACAGCTCCGAAACAGATGCTCGTGTTCATGTGGCGCTATGGTGCCAACTATTACAAACAAAGCATTTTACACGCAGCACTGCCATATTTAAGCCCTTCACGTGCAGGTGTTTCAGCGTTTCTACTCAACACAAAGAAGGTGATACTACTGGTGCCGTGTCACAATGTGTCACTTACGGTGCTGTTAAAACATGTCTATTTCGCCGTGGAATAAATGATCCAACAGCTAGCTACAACTGTAATCAAGATACAAAAATAGACGGTGGAATATACACCCGGTGTTGCTGCTAATTTTTCATTAATGCTGGCAGGCTGACATATTATGTCTCTCGTATGTGCCACAGTGGAAGAAAGGCTAACGTTTGTCTTCACTGATAAAACAAGGTCCTCGCGTATGACTAGCCAACGGGTGGCCACTGTAAAGGGGGAAAGTGCAACATTGCCTGCACAAATTTCCTTTTCCAGATAGGAACTTTACACGAGGATAGTGATAATCGAATAGACATAAATAGAATTAGCTGCACCACAACATTACACATTCACTATTAAACACACATTATTTGTACACTGACAGATTATGCAACTATGACTTCTGGAACATTACGACCATATTCAAGTTCATGATGTGTGTTGAAAGATAGAAGCACATACACTGTACCAGTCTGTGACCCTGACTGGACAATTGACAGCTGCCAATCCCATATTCATACAATGTGTAAGGATATGCACCCTGTACCTTGTAGGAGTTTATATACCTTAGTAAAATGGCCCGCCTACAGTGCTGCAACCTAGAAGTCACCAGGAGTCTTAATATACCATGTTTTTCTGTTGTGTTGTGTGTGAAATTTGTCATGACCTGGAAAAGTGATTTTTGTTTTTGTTGTTGTTGTGCAAAAGAATGGGCATGTGAGCCGAAGAGCTGCTGTGCCAGGTATATTGAGCCCCATAGAGCTTAAAGGTTAGCACCCTGTACTTGTACTAAATGCTGAAGTGTTCTGTATGGACCGTGCAGGAACATTACTAAATAAGACTGACCATTCAGGGAGCACGCAATGGTCCCACACGTTCTCTAGTGCAGAATTTCATGGTTATACAGAACACTTCAATACCTAGTCCATGACCTTTTCAGAGACTAGAACTATCGTACACTAAATAAATTAAATAGTACTTGCATTGTTGGAACTTTGTTACAGAAGATTGAATATTTAAGAAATAATTATTTACAAATCACAAAGTGATTCATAAAGTACATAGCAATTCTTATGCTTGATAAGAACTGTCATGACTGAAGGTGACTGTGGGCATACCCCAAAATGAAGTTGCATTGATGTTGACATGATGTGGATTATGGGTAGAGCACGATTACAAACACCAAGTGCATGGCAAAACAAAACATATTCGAGACGAAAAAAAAGAAAAGGAAAACTGTGTCCAGGCAGTGTTTTACAATTGTAACAAAAATGATACTTGGTTATGAATACCAGCCTTCTGTTCATCTCCAAGCTTCTTTGTTGAACATACATCTACTTTGTGCAGATAGCAGAACAGAGGTCACATATGTTAGACTTGTTTCATAAGGCTGATACCTCAGCAAAGGCAAACATTTTGAATAGGAGTCAAGAAAGGCTACGCATGATAACTAGGTAGCAAATTATTCTCAATGATGTTGGCCACTTTTACTGCTGCCCTGGGAAAAACCCCACACTATAAGAAATTTTTTGTGCTGCCGCTATTGGTGCTGCAAAACATCCTATTCAACTAAAATACAGGTAACGACTAAAACATTAAGGGCACAAGAAAAATAAAGTGTGGCCAGAGAAAAGCAGCTGACCAAGACACTCTGCCACAAAAAATGATTACTTCCAAGCTTACTCATGCTGGTCAAAAGATGCGTCATGCTAAAAGGGGTAAACAAATCATTATCTGCAAGTGTTCAAGTTATATGTTGGCATATGTCGGCATAATGATTTTAATTGCGCATTACTCTGCAATGCAAGAAATGTGCGCTGTACACGATGTAAATATTATGCAGAACGAGTAGGGTTTAAATCACTTAAAGTTTTAAATAGCCAGATGTACATTTTTCTACATGACCATGTTGTCACAGTGCCAGCAAACACTGACAACAGAAGATGAAAAATAAAAACAGTTTGGGACAAAAATCGGAAGTGAGTAGACTTGGTAAAAGAAACATTGTAGCAATAAAGAACACCCTACCGTAACATGGCGTCACGATAGTTGCAGTTACTGTAAATTTCGCATTACAGCACGTGTGGAATCAAGTTTGCATGAGCAGACTTGAACTGTTTCTATGCGCAAGTGTAGAAACATATCACAGGAAATAAAATGGAGAACAGTCGTAGCGGACTGCACCTTCCAGATCTTTGTTCAAACGCAAACACAAAGGAAAATTCAGCATCTCACAGAATGCACACAATCACGTTCGACATTGCCATGACGTACGATTATGCTCACGGATGCTAACCAGAAGTCTAGCTTATGGTTTCTCATGTACACTTCATTTCTGGTTTAAAAACTCCTACACTGTTCTTGTCTTGAGCAATTTCACGATACACACATATTAGAGATATATTGTGATATCATATTATGACTGGCACTTGGACCTTCAACCTTAGTGCTATTCAAGTTGGGGCAGATAATCTAACACATGATGTCACTCTTGAGGATGTACTCAAGTGCCAGAATGGGCTGTTCAGGTGTTGTGCACTATTAACGCAGGTTGTATTAAGCGCATACTAGAGATTGTAGGCCAGTATGGTAGCTTCTTTGCTCCATTTGTTCTTCTTCAGACTCTTATTACTGTACACTCAGCACTACTTGGGCACTTCGCTTCTGGAAGACTTATGCAGCAAAAGTCACTCCATGTAAAACATCACAGCAGCCTGTGGATACTCACTTCTACCACCCACATGCTTCTATTCATCAGTCCCAAAAAATGTGATTGCCCATTAGCTGAACCAGTAAGTGCCCTCATGCTAATGCCATTTGTGTTTTCTTACATTCTTGAAAGGAAGGTACATGCAGAAACTCTTAGTGTCCTTACTTACCCTACGGACCCACTGCAAATCTAGAAGGCATCCTACCTGGCTGTTCACAAAGCACTACTGTGGGTGCTACGAGCACTAGTGAGTAGACTGAAAAACAGTGCATGCCCTCACGTTTTCCCGAAGGTATTATACGGTCAAAAGCTCTTTTTCTTTCAAGTAGTTCTCTGAAGGGACACTTGTTGTATCAGCTGAGCAGGAACTAATGACTGACAAAAAGAAGGCACGCAAATGCAATAGAAGGTGCACTATTAGTTGCAATGTTTTTGAGAGCAACACATACCACATGCATGCTCAACATGTATGCAACCTGTACAGATTTATAGCTTACATGGAAGTGGCAACCTCATTGACTGCTATTGCTCTTCACATTACATCATAACCTTCAAAGTTTGTTTTCAATTACTCAAAAAAAAACAAAAAAAAAACAGAACAAGTGGCCAAAAGCCTTCAGTCCTCTTTGCACATTGATAGCTGTCCTTTGGGATTTCCTATTACCGAAGACCAGGAACCCCGGCCAACTGCACGGAGCCTCCCAAGGAGTTCATCTCTCATGGCAGCTGTAAACTTAGTGGTAAGGCTAAGTGATGCTGCAGCAGCAAACATCACATTGTAAGTTAGGATGATTGGAAAGATGCCCAACCACTCGATGCGGCCAAAGTCCCCCAGAAGGTCGAAGTTTGTGATACCTGAGAGGAGAACAATGACCATTCATCACACATTAAGGGTAACGAGGGTGATTGAAAAATTAAGAAGTGGCACGAAATACCATTCCTTGTGAAGGATTATCAGCGTAATCTAGACATTCAGAAACCTGCCTATAGTTAGAGCCTGAAGTTTTCGGGAAATATTTTTTTCTAAATTCGGGGGTAAAAATCGGGTAAATAAACATGTGCACTAAATTCATGCGAATTCGGGTGAAAAAAACTTCCAGTATACTAAATTTGGGGAGAAATTGGGCTCTATACGCTCTGCAAGTAACCGAGCGTTCTGCGCATATCTCCTCTCCCGGTTACTCCACTCGGGAACCCCCATTGGCTACGGCGGCGCCCTCCCTCTTCCCTCTCACTGCCTCCTCTCATGCGCAGAGACGCACTTGCACAGCGTATTACAAACGAACTGTACTGGTTTGGTACAAGCGGTGATGTAACTGCATTTGCTGCCAAACGAATAAGCTATTGCATTCCTACAGACATCCCAGTGAAGGCAATTTGCCGGGTAAAAATCGGGTTTCACCCTAAAGTGTCTACCTTCAATTCGGGGTGCAAATTCGGGGAAGAATCGGGTAAAACCCTAAAACTTCAGGCTCTACCTATATAGTCAAAGCCTCTGCTCTAGCTTTTTCAAATTCTGCAATGTTGCATTGTCTGAAACTTGCTGCCTAATCGCAAGGCTTGGCAGAAAAAAAAAAGTCTGAAAAGGCTAGGTAAATAAAACAATTCAATCATCATGTGAAAATTACCTAGTGTTCTTGAAATGACGGGCAAGGCTGAGCTCAAGATGAGGAGGATGGCACAGTTCCCAATAACTTGGGTCAGTGTGGCAGAATGAGGTTTGGGGCACAGACTGCGAAAGCCAGGGAGGGAGTAGAAACCAACTACAGAGGCAAGCCACAGGTACCTTTGCAAAATACTTAAGAAAAACGAGGAAGCAAATGACAGTAGAAACTTTTCAGTGGTCCACGGGAAAAGTTGTGTCACCTCAACAATATATGGCTCAGGATGGGCAATACCAAGGCAGGGCCGTCGAGGAAGCAACTTAAACTTATATGCAATCTATCAACTGAGTGTTCGAAAGGATACAGAATGAGGACAATCTCTATCGATGAGCCAACCACTCCCAGTGCAGACAGTGAGCTTATTCCCAAAGAGAATTGCTGGAAGGTTTGATAACACAGAGTTGATGTAATACAGAGAGAGATGATGAATGAACATGCTCTCAACAGTAATGTCACACATGTCATGTAACCAGCAATGTGTCAGCCTCATAGAAAAGCAATCTGCTACCAAGACGGAGCGCTCTACGTGAATGAAAACGATTGACTGAATGTTGTTAGCAGTTGTGTATCCTACAAGCAGTGTGGGACACAAGACCACCAACAACATTCAGTTGGCTGAATTCCTATAGAGCACTCAGTCTTTCTTAAAATCTCGATGCACGTTAGTTGGGACACCCTGTGTGCCATCTTCGCAAACCATGATTTAACAATGCACAAAACAGGCTGTCAATACTGAAGTTGTACAACTTCCTTAACTGGAGACCTTTTGTTTAATGCCGAATTTTCCACAAGACTCACCCGTACCTGCGAAGAAACAGGCAGTGCTTTTATCCCTATCAACAGCACTAATGTGTTATGAAGCACCATGAGCAAAGATATGCACTGAAACAGAACATTTCTTTCAGCATTTCAGAGTTGGAGGTTACTTTTAAACCAACATAAGTTAGTATGTGTGCACTTACAGTGAGGCTAAGAAGAAGTAACATCACGATTGGGTACCCCAGGTTCCTTCTCCACGAAGAAACAGACTGCTGCAATCCTGACAGTGAAGAGATTGCATGCTGAATTGTCTAAGTTCTCTTTAAAACAGTAGGAATAATGAGAACAACAAAAAGGGGCTTATATCAGCAAACAAAAACTATAGAAATACGTACCGCAGTTAGTGAATGAAAAGAATTTAGTTTGATCAACTTATGTTTTAATGTTTTAGCTCTTTTTATGTCTGAGCTGTGACAGGGTTTTTTTTTTTTCTGCATTCTGTGTGAACAGTGACTGTTTGTACTGCGTACGACAAAAAGACCTAATGTCTATTGGTGGATACTTGAGAAATAAACTCATAAGTAATGAAAGAAAGAAAGGTTGTACCGAGTTCTTTTCTCCTCTTTTCCAACTGCTGGAGCCTGAGGACTGCTGAGGCGGTACCATTGGTTCCATTTGTATATGCTGGTCGTATCTGGTACTCTGCAGTGTTACAAATCAAAAAGCGTTATAGAAACAATTTAAGTGTCTCAGGTGTTGCTCACCATGTGATATAAGCTTCAGTTTCCTTCTGAGATCCTCTTCCTCCATCAGTGTACAATAATACTCTTCCTGTATGTCTCTCAGAAACTGGCATAGAAATCACCACTCATAGTTGTCACAAGGAAAATATCCTTATCTACTTTTAATCAATCGGGCTGTTCCACAGGTGAACTGAAACAGTGATGGAACTGACGAGAAGCTGCCTGTAGCAGCTCTTGCAGCAGGAAAAATCCCGTTTTGTAGCAGCTTCTACAGTCCATGGAGCAGAGTGTACAGACTCCTGATTTCCTTGCCTTTGTAACCACTGTTCTGTCACAAACTGGGTGTTGGCGTGATATTGAGTAAAGCACTAGCCTCGTGCGCTATCATGCAACTAAATAAAAAAACGTTCCAAATATACACCCCATCATTTATTTAGAGAAAGGGCAAAGCACTAAAATTTTACATACGATTTTAGAACATATAGCTAGAAGTACCACTTCTTACAGCTTCTCCAGGGCTCCAAGTTTTTCGAAAGAGTTGGAGCATTTTTTTTTTTAATTCCGTGTTTGCGCTGCGAGGCAACTTTGGCTATGAGTAAAGCCTGAAGTTTTAGGGTTTTACCCGATTCTTCCCCGAATTTGCACCGAAGGTTGACACTTTAGGGTGAAACCCGATTTTTACCCGGCAAATTGCCTTCACTGGGGCGTCTGTAGGAATGCAATAACTTACTTGTTTGGCAGCAAATGCAGTTACATCACCATTTGTACCAAACCAGTACAGTTCGTTTGTAATAGAGCTCGATTTCTGCCCAAATTTAGTGTACTGGAAGTTTTTTTCACCCGAATTCGCATGAATTTAGTGCACATGTTTATTTACCCGATTTTGACCCCCCGAATTTAGAAATAAATATTTCCCGAAAACTTCAGACTCTAGCTATGAGCTGTGGACAGATGGAGAGAGAACCGCAAGAAGGGGTGGGGGACAGTAGGTTAGCATGCGTCCTGGGCCGACTTCGGGGAGAACTGTGACGACATTCGTCTGAAAAGTCTCCCGGAAAACCCAGACGAACTCTCAGACAGCACAGTTGGTGCCGGGATTCGAAGCAGCGTCAGCTTCCAGCCTCGGCATGGAGGGATTTGGAGCGTGAGAACACGTTCGAGCAGAATTGGATTTTGAATACGGTGACAACGAAGACAGGATTACGTGCGTGAAATCGTATGCACTCATGAGACATGCTCATTATGAGGACAGTGTGTATTGTGTTTCCAAGTTCGAACGTGTTACAATATGACACCAAGCACAACGCAGTGGGCTTTCTATGCACGGTGAACACACATGTCAGACCTTTAAATCAATATGATCAAATACATGTCTATTTTAGCCAAAAGTTACTTTAGTTATTTTATTGTACTGAATAACTGGGCACGAGGCGTAAAAACCAGTAGAAGTCGATGGGAGCCATGACCGGCTGAAACGAGAGCCAAACACGAAGGCTTGATTGCCTGACTGGTATGCATAACGTCGTATTTTCTTTAGTCATGCTCACAGTGTCGTGTGAATTATCTCAAACAATGGTCTCTATGGGGAGCTGTTGGGGCCTGGTCTCGGCTCATCCTATGGAAGAGTTCTTCGGAGAAGCGTTTCTCCACAATGGAAAGAGCAACCTGTACAACTTTCAGTTTCGTTTTCACTTTGTCGCGTTAGCAGCAGCATGTAGCAGAGTCTGCTATTTGGCGCTGTTTGGCACAAATAGCGCACGCAATTCCATCACTGCTCAAGTGAACATAACAAAAAAGAATACCTACCCTGGGCTTGACCACAAGCTCTCCAATAACAGTGAACAGCCTGGCAAATCCAACTGGCGTACATACTGCAACAAAGCTAAAGATTAATAAACAAATAAGACTAACTAATGGGTGTACAACATTATGAGGTCAAGGGAGGCAGACGACGAAAAGTCAGCGAGTGTCGGCAGCTTTTTGTCAGCTGTCGCCCTTGAAATCACTGCTAGGGCGTTGGCGAGACCTAAATGTTGTGTTCGTCCCAACTGTCGATTCAGCCGATTGTCCAGCTGTCGATTCAGGAAAAATGAATGGAAAAAGTTTGGTCTCCCGTGCTCGTGTTCATAAAACGAGGGAATTCATAAATCGAGGGTTGACTGTATATGGGAAGCGGCGCTGTTGAATTTACCCATTTTCGGCTGACCGCCACATCACAAAATGGCCGTTGGGCCCGTTGCCCCACATAAAAAAGGTGCTTGCTACGAGACGAAAGGGCATTTCGAGGCGAACACAATGACATAAATTACATTTAGGTATCACAGCTGAAAGAAGTCACTACTGTGGCTGTTAGGGATAGATAGATGTGATGCCACCGAAAAAGAGAAGAACAGAAAAGCTCCCTAATCAAAAATGCTTGGCAGCCGGTCCAGTTGCGGGACGTTATCGAAAGAGTGCTCAGGCCTCGTTATGTAGGTGGCACTGATGTGGCTCCCACACATGCGCAACAGTGCAAACTGTCGCATGTGGAAGATACAGCTATCGATGCCACTTCTCCGCACATGGGTGCCAGAAGGCATGACCTTTCTTTTTTTTTTTTTTTTTTTTGTATGCTCCTTTGGTGCAACGAGCCACCAACATTTCACCGGCAGAGAATCGGAGAAGTGAAAACAGATGCTCTTTACAGCAGATGAGTAGAATGGAACACCAACTTGAGAAATGTAACCTAACTCATCATCGAAAGCATTGTTAACAAAAAATTGCAATCATCGAGGCCCTGCCCTAGCTGGGCCCAGCCACCGCGAAAGAGGAGTGGACGATGCTGTTCAGTTGTCCAACAACTGCGAGCAACTTCTCGGACTAGAAAGCAGCTTCACTCTTGTCTTCACGTAATACAAAGGTCAGTGACACCGAATGAGAGCTTGATGCACAGCCAGAGAACACAGGCTGCATCGGAGGCTTGTCATGGCTCGCTAGGCCTTCCACACGTTCACGCTCAACCAACGCCACCTAGATACGGAAGGTCTGCTACTGCTATTCGCCGCTCTGCGAATTCAAGAACCCGCAAATGACTGCGGCTTACTTGGAAACTGCAGATCTGAATACAGTCAACCCTCGATTTATGAACCTTCGATTTATGAATTCCCTCGTTTTATGAACAGGAGCACGAGAAACCAAAATTTTTACATGCATTTTTCCCTTGTTTTATGAACCTCGATATCCGAATAATTAATGGAATTTCTGGGAACCAACTAGGAGTTGCCCAGTGTTTTTGGCCTCAATTTATGAACAGATCGTTCTGAGGTCAACAGAAATCTTCCAAGGCATTATTCCGTGGTCCTAACGAATCTTTTTCCAGGTATTGCACCCTCGGTTTTTAACCCCTCGAAATCCAAACAACAAACGGCTTTTCCGGGGACGCATTAGGGTCGACCAAGTGTACAGCAGAAGGCTTGGTCGAAAGCAAAATTACACAATATATTGCATTATAAACACAATCCCAACTCCCAAGTACTGTTTCGTCAGCTCGATAGTACTGACTTAACGGAATTTTCGATTTATGAATCCCTCGATTTATGAACGATTTTTCCAGGAACTGAGGGTGTTCATAAATCGAGGGTTGACTGTATTTAGACAAAAAGTGCAACACGCTTCCCAGAAAATCAGTTTTGAAAAAGATTGGGGCCATCTTGCATGTATTTCCAAGTTTTCCCGTTTACTATACCGGGACGTTCAATCACCACTCGCAGACGCCGACGACGTCTTCATAGCCACGACCGGTGAAAGCACGTTCGTGATTGGCTGCCACCGTTGAAAACACGATCCTGATTGGCTGACTATTTGTTGCTACGTCACGTCGACGAGTAAGCAGGCTTTCCCTATCTGGGTAGTGTTGGATAGATTTTGGGGAAGTTCTTCCTGACGGTTATATCTTAGAACGTTTTGGTCTGGCAGCTGATAATATGCCGTACGTAGACACAGGAGACAAGACAGGTGGTTTCTCGGGTGTTACGGTAATAATGTTAGGTGTGAGACCCACGTATATTGCGAACACATTATAACTTGTTGTTGTAAGATGACGCTAAAGTACGCTTACCAGCAGTGCAAAATTGCGCTGTAATGTAAATCAGCAATGTCACAGGAATTGCAATTGGGATACACATTTCAAGACAAATAAAAAGAAAGGGTGGTGGAAGGCTACCAAAACGAATTTCCATTTGCACGCACACGAAAGTATGACTAGACTAGAGAGCAAAATTATACGTACAATGCGGCTCTGGGCTGCTTATACAGTAAAAAGAACACTGTGTCGCAATACGCAATTGTGTGCTAGGTATGAACACTGAAAATTTAACTTACTCAGGAGGAGAAGCGCTCCGAAACAGGAGAGGCAGGAGTACAAAAATGGAAGGTACCCACCCCAGAGAGCTGGAAAGAGATTGTGCCATTAAAATTTTGTCTCTACGAGGATGAAAAGCTCTGCACTGTCCGCAAAGACGTCCATTTTCTGGGGCAGTACATGCGTGCGTACAGCTGCATATTGCAAACGTGGCCCAAGACAGAAGGGGCTTGCCTGACGGACATTAGAATATTGTTATTAGCAATGAAGGAAGAGAAATAATGAATTAGTGCAAGTGTCATACAACAACCCCTCTGCCATGAGCTGAAAAGTAACAGCATTGTGAAGCTGGGATCCCTCTTGAATTGACTGTCCCCCCAGGTAGGCAAAATCTTAGATTCAGCTTGGGTTCATTATCAGTCTTCAGATGAAAAACGATGCAGTTTATTGCGTTAAAACATTCAGACTACTAGTTTGATGCCTTGAAGTCTTTGTGACCACAGGAAAGAGCTTATTCTCTCATAACAGGCCCACTTGCAGCACAAGCTCGTCAAAGTCATTCCAGTGATGCTGCTTCTGTAGCCTCATTTCTGGAACCTCTCAGCCTTTTTTGGGTATACAATCAAACTCCTTCACAGCGAACACCTTTTTAACGAAAATACCACTACAGCAAATTTTTTTGCGGTCCCGCTGGAGCCCTATAGGTCCAATAATGGACATCCTTTTTAACGAAAATACCTTTACTGCAAATTTTTTTTGCTGTCCGTCGAGTTTCGCTGTAAAGGAGTTTGACTGTATTCTGTATGTTTCATTTGCACGTGTTTTCAATGTTTCCTCAGACTCAGTGATATGTTACCTACATCTACCCTTTTTCGTTAGCCACTTTCACAATCTGCAATAGAAGAGTTCAAAAAGTCCTTGTGCTCTTTGCGCACGCGTTGCATCCTGGGCGCTTGCTGAGCGGAACGAAGAAGAATCCTTCACATTTCTCTTTCGCTGACCTTGACACGTCGTGGACAATGGACCGGTAGGGGAGAAATCGGAACAGTTTGGAGGCCGCCCTGTTTCTTTTGTATTAGTAAACTCCCACAGTTCAAAGTGGCGCTAAGCACTCTGGGATTTTCTACGCGTCTCTCTTTTTTCCACACGTTCATTATGGTTGCAACCGTGCCGAATAATTTTTCCAACACAGTAAACTTCCGTTAATTCGACGGTGACGGGAACGCCAAACTTGATCGAATTATCCGAAGGTCGAATTAAAGAATAGGCAGAAAAATTAACGAGGTCAATGTCACTTTTGAGCGTACGTCTGCTGTTGCTCGCGCTTGAAATCATGCCACACATCGAACCTTGCCAAGCACACGTTGTATGTCGGACGTTTGTTGCACCAACAGAATCCGAACAAAAGCCCGGTGAAACGTGAACCAAAAAAGGAAACAGGAAAAAAAAAAAAAAAAACAGATAGAAAAAGGAGACTTTTTCTCCTTGTCCGGGACTCACCAGAACTGAGACCTGCCACCAAATCGATTGAGTCTTAGTGCATCATACGCTATCGCCTTTGCGTACATAAGGAATAGCATGATGGTTCTGCACAATGCACATAGCCTTCTGCTTTGCACGTGCACAGAACCACCAACGCTATCCCTTACGTACAAGAAGACTATAGCATACGATGCACTAAAACTTGAAGTTATCGGGACTGTCCAGTCTCCATCTGGCCACCTTGGCTTTCGCACCACCTTGGCGCAAACTTTCGGTGAGGTGCAACGCGGATGCCCGGTTCACGAACACATCGGTTGAATCATATGGTGCGGACTGTTTTCACATTCGAAATAATGAACCTTTTTATCACATGAAACATATAGGCATTTGACGTGACCTTCAAATTCGATCGATTTAAGAAGAAAAATTACTTATTGGAAGTCATATTAATGGAAGCCTACTGTGTAGTACCTTGAGTTTTCACGTTTATTTTATCGGAGCTTTAAGCCAGAGACAGTACGTAGAGAAATTCGATTGAGATCTGCGCTTGCTTTTACAACAACCGTATTTTGGCTCAAAGCGGAGTTACATTACTATGGAGTTACTCATTTGCTGGTAACAGTCTTTAGAATATTTGAGTACTCACTGAATAATGACTGCATTCTTGAATGCCCATAGTCCAAAAGTGCTGAGATGATGAAGGTCAAACCAAACAACAATGCTGCCACAAGCATGAACATAAGGAACGTCTCGTAGAGTCGTGACAAGAGGCCCTGTACAATACATGTTGTGCGTTACTCAAGTTTAAAGGTGTGCAATTAAAACCATGCTACTGTTAGACAGATAATGCTTTGGCAAACGTGTAGTGCAGCAAGTGCAACAAGTGCAGTGTGAAACTGCCTTATCTTTAGAATGTGTACGTTTGCTGCAAAATGAAATCTGATGTGCAAGTAAGAACCTGCAAGTATTACTGATGAGTACAATGTGGTTTGTTTGCTTTTTTACCTTTTTGGAACCGGGCAGACCCTCTGACTCTGTGAAAAAGTAGGCAAATGGCAACAGGATGAAGATGGAAATGTTGGAAAACAGGAAAATTTCATTCCAAAGTCCTGGAATGCAAAAACATAGTGAGGGAGGCTACGTAGACATTTCATAATGTTGTGTGCCAGTAATTTCTGGAAACCTTTCGCTGTGAGCAGTGTAGCACAGTCCAGAGAAAAGTGGTGTGCCTCATATACCTGTTAGGTTCCCCTTTAATATGTATCACACATTTAGTATTATATGGTACGTTTACAATATCCTGCGACGACATGTTTTCACTCGGTACAGCTCTGCTGCTGCAGTCGAGTGCTGCATCAGAAAGGCTTCGCAAGGAGAAAATAAATCATATTCACCGTGAATAAGTGAGCTGTTCAGCCACTGAATGTAGAAACTTGTAGGGTAAAGCAACAACACCTCATTGCTAATGATGGACACAGGAAGCAATAACGCTGCTCCCAAAGAAACAGCCAGACTGAAATAGCACATCCACAACCTAGGAAGAGGGTACATTTTAATGAGTGACTGGATACCAGGTGTATGCATTGATATGCAGTTTCTAGGTCCCTTGTATCCTTTAAAATTATTTGAAGTCAAAGTGATCACTCACGATACACGGTAGACGACTGCATCTTCATCATCTAGAATGCAAAAACGCACTGAATGTCGTACACCTAGCCAGTAGCTTCATAGGTAGCTTCATAGTTGCACTATGCTTTACACATAAGTTTACTGCTTCACACATATGCTTTACATATGGGCTCTACTCACCATCAAAATAGTATTCTTTCTTTTTCTTGAACTTTGAAATTAGCAGAAACGCAAACACATAAAGGACTAGGAAGAACAGGAAGTGAATCTGAAAGAAGAAGAAAAAAAGGCAACGCACAGTCATAGAATTCCACAATTCCAAGGAACTCGGTGACTATTCGGCAGTGTTGAGCACCAAAATATGCAAAGATGCGAATATATTTTACGAGGATGCCGACAGGCAAGTTAAATCGCGTGAAAGGTATATCAACTTTTGCCCATTCTACCCAGAAAGTCCATTTAAAGCCACTGGTTAAACTCAGAGAACAGAGTTGGGGGCAGATAAAAAGTCAATGCGTCATCGCCCGTCAACAAAGAGGACCAACATCAAGCTCTATCTACGACGAACTTAGCATTGCTTAACATCTCGTTAGAAAGCGATATTGACAAGCACGAGCGCGTTAGTCTATTGTCTCCAAGCAGCATAAACAGAACGGTTTGTTGATTACTGCTCACACCCAAATTTGAAATGCAACCCAGGCAAGACGCACTTCGCATTGGAAACAAGCGATGCAAAAAAATCGGTGATACTTACCAGCAGCTCTCGAATTGCATTGTGAAACACACGCTCGCGAGTCTCAGGGTCCTCGTCCATGTCCTAGCTTCTTTCTAAAATCACCAGCATGTGGAATTTTTGCACAATTTGAACGCAAAATGTGTACATTTCCTTCTGCTCCCACACTTGAACACTGACAAATATCGTGATGCCGGTGGCAATAGGCAACGGCCGAGCGGAAATGCTGGCAACATCTCACATCAAAAACCAGACGCGTCAAACGAGTTCAGAGTTCTGTCAGGGTCTTGGGGTCATCCGTGGATACTGGAACTAGAAACGGAAAGTGCACAAAATCAAATAAACCGGAATAGTTTTTGAACACCAAAGCACTGTTTCACAGCATTGACAGGGTGCGTTTTGCCCAGAATTTTTATAAAGAAGCTGTGGGAGCAGCATATAGATGTCGATAGATATTCAAACTCAGACTCGTTTTTGCAGTTGAGTTCCACTGTTGAGTTCTACGTGGTTCTACGGCAAGGCGGACATCGTCTCAAGAAAGTGTGCAGCAAGATGATAATTACCTAAAATTCATTAAAACTTTTCAATTAGGGGATTTCGGGCAAAAGCGAGATAGCAGATTAAAAGACTATACCAGTTGCAAACCATTTCACATTTAACAAATCCCTAAACACGCACGTGCATTAAAATATCAATCCCGAATCTTGATATGCAAATACACCGAAACCGAAACCACGGCGACCAGGACCGCAAGGGGTACAGCGCTTATTTTAGGTAAGAAGGCCACGTGATTTTTAGCGACGGAGGTGATTGGAGTAGGTGCCGCTTAGCTGGCCAGATAAACCGCTTTTCGGCCCAGATCATTCGGGTTCGAATCCCGGTCCGGGCTGTGCTGTCTGGGTTTTTTTCCTGGGTTTTCGTCAGACCCAGAGGTGGGGGTGGGGGTGGGGGCTCTGTGAGGCCGACAACGGCGAGCTCTTTCAGCACTACCGCCACCTCCGTCATCGAGGGTGATGCGCTCCTCAGGCGTGCTTTTTCGGTTTCGGCTCATCATTTGCATTTAGCGATGGATATTTCACGGAACGCGCTTTTTTCTTGATTTTTAAAAGACAGAGTGGATTTCAACGAGGATTGTCTCCCATTCTGTTTTCCCGCTTTTGCACGAAAAAGTAATTAGTCATCTTGTAATTACATATTCTCTTCCAGCGGATATCAACCTGGCCTGGGGATGATCCCCAGAAGATCCCCCTCTGACTCACGACCTACTCTGGCTACGCAACTGTCTCTGACATCAAGCAGTATGTTTCGTCTCCTTCGAAGCGAGTGTACAAGAGCCAGCTAGCTTACGATAGCTCATCGTAGAGACATGGTATAAAAATAACAATTTCCTATTTACGCTATAAGCTTGGGAGAAATAAATGTAAAAAAGAAGGAATAACCCTGTGTGAAGGTCAATTTAAAACCGAAGCAAATACGAAGCGAATAGGTACATAGCCAAATCTGTATCGCAGCGAATATTTCACAACCGAATCGAATATGAAACGAATAGTCGTGTAACCGAATCGGATATGTATATTTAACATACATATACGGATATCAATAAAGCCGGGCGGAACCGGACTCACGCTTTGTGTGTGTGTGTGTGTGTGGAGGGGT
Source organism: Ornithodoros turicata (assembly GCF_037126465.1). Lineage (NCBI taxonomy): Eukaryota > Metazoa > Arthropoda > Arachnida > Ixodida > Argasidae > Ornithodoros > Ornithodoros turicata. Next base: position 130,162,715 of record NC_088202.1, on the reverse strand, counting down.
CCTTTGTCGAAGTGCGTAGCTGGGGAGGGGAGAGGGAGAAAACTTGAAACATCAGGAATTGTAATGGCCCATCAGAATATTTTGATGGGCCACCAAGCCAGCTTGACGGCCAATTAGCAGCTCCTAGTGGTGCGACAGATGCTGTCCCACAGTCCGTCAGGTGGGCCTAATGGCCCCACAAGAAGGCCTGGCGGTCCGATAAAGAGTATCTAACAGTCCATCAAGCGGATTTAGTGGCCCCACAGGAGAGCCTAATGGTCGTCAGCGAAGCTTGGCGGTTCAACAGATCACGCCTCATAGTAGTCCGGAGCGACTAATGGGACATGAGAGATATGGAATAGCTTAATCGTTAAACCCTCAATGCAAGGAACACTAAAGGACAGGACTACAAAAGGCAAGACGAACTCTGCATCCTGTCCTGTTCCAGTCCTGTCCTTTAGTGTTTCCTTGCATTGGGAGTTCCAGCGATTATAAGAAACAAACAACGAACTCGCCGACATTCTTACACTATTCAACATGACATTGTCCTGTCGGACCGACAGACTGCCGACCGTCAGGCTGCTAAATGTTTATGCCATCTGATTCATCGCGACTGGGAATATTCCTATATTGCTTTAGGATTCAGCTGAATATGGCTGATATGTCACCTCCATAAAAGTGTCGGGTCAGAAAGAAACTGAAGGTGCCACCGCGCCAGCATGTAAAGACGATCGAGCATCGCGCGACGCATCCAACCCACGACAGGCCACGTGCCATTAGAATAAGCATCCATTAAACGATTGGGAGCTTCATAGATGGACGTCCCTGGCCGTATATCCGCTCGATGTCGCGTGTCCGCAGTTTCAAAACTTCTGCGATGACGGAATGGAGCATATGTTGCGAGAAAGAAACAAACGCGCGATTGCTGTGCGGAAGTTCGATTTGTGATGAACCTACAGAATGTCTCAAACCAAGAGTGGTAAGAAATACACACGTTGTATGGGTCTTGAGTTAATACTCCAAGCAATTCCTCACTTCAGTGTTGCTTGTGTGAGTAAATAAAATAAAATTAGACACTTCGCTCTTCTATTTGACTGAGGCAGCAAACAGCACTCTCGGATTCGCCGAAGCTCGGAAGACAAACAATATATAGTATCTGTGCTCTGTCTTAGGATTTTATCGACCTAATTTAGCATCGTTCATCACCTCATCATCAGGACACATCACATCCTGCCCCACTGTGCCTTGGGGTAGTGGGCCGCACCTTACGTGGTGAATTTCCCCATTCATTATCGTTAACTTATTTGTTGTTGTTGTTAGGATGCTTCCTTTTTTTTAATAATTAGGAGTTTACGTCGTGAGATAACTGAGATCATGAGCGACGCCACAGCGGTCGGTCTGTGGATTGCTTTTGCCTATCTGAGGGTTCTTTAACGTGCGATGAAATCTCACCACACGGCACCCCGTATTTAACGTGCCTCGCGGAAGACGAAGTGTCTAAGTAACTTGTACCCTGCCTTCAAGATGCTGGCGTCCTCGGCCGGGTTCGAACCCGCGATCTCGGGATCAGGATGCTTCCGGGCGCATCCGCGTTCTCATCTTTCACACATGCAGAAGACCTATCGCTCATCATGACCGTCGAGTAAGCTACCAGGAATGTTCTCCACGGAATTGAGAGCTGTGGTAGGTAGGGTTTCCAATGCACACATCAATGGAGAAAAAAGCGCACTGCTCTTTGTTAACCTCAAACCGTCGTGCTCCGCACCCTTTGGTATTCTAGTGACGAATACCGTACGCGTTCTAGGTTATGATTGCATCTCTCCAGGAATATCTCCCATGCAGCTCCTAGATGCGTGTTCATATGCGCAGTGTTACTGTCCTCCGGGACTTGAAACAGCGCGTACTCCCCATTACCTGCAGAGCGCCGTCTTGCTGCATATATTTTCTCAGCAAATATTGGTCTTTAGTCAATATTTTCATCTCTCCGCGGACTACTCTTCAGGCGGCTACAAGTGCAGCGTTTCAGTATATTTTCAGTATATCCGGGGTGGGAGGGTGGGTGGGTTCTGTAGAACGGATATCAAGAGTTCGTATGTATCAGCCTCGCGTAGGTGGTGGTCTATTGGTACCCCATTTCAAAGTGAAGTGCCTTGCCTATACCTTGCCTTATGTTTGCGCGCGATCTGTCAGGGTCTCCAAGAGCAGGAACATCCTGTTCGGGGCCCAATAACCTCTCTATTGGGGCCCCACATTCGTTTTTTGCGATGTTGACATGCTCACGAGTGCGTGGCGCCCCACCTGAAGGCATGCGATGTGCCAATGCCCAGTCTGCGAGTTTCTTTCCCGGATGATGATATAACATCATGGCTTGTGCGTCGTCTTCACATGGCACTTCTTGCGCTTGATCGCCCATCCTCGCACTCGTCGCGTATTCGGCGCCACATAGCGGCCGGACAGCAGGACCACTGCTGGCTGGCTTGATGCCCGCCGGGCCAGCCTTCGGTGTGCTTAACGCATGATGTCTTGCCACTGCGTTTCTTGCGCTTTGGTGTGACGTGACCCGGCTGTCCCTTTTGCGTGTGGCAGACCTCTATAGCCTGACGGATGTTGAGTGGAGCACCATTCGTGGTCTCTGCCCCCTCTTGTCTCGCAGCGGGATAGGCGGCATTTTGTGCTTTTGGTTGTAGAAGCAAATTTCCAAGTGTGGATTGCTCGCTGAGGACGAGTGCGCTCAGAGCACAGACGCAGTGTGCAGGAGGTACTTTAGCTTGTTAACGTTCGCAGAGTTCTTGCAGGGAGCAGGCGGTATACTTAAAGCAGTTGAGTATCACCGCCGCTGGATGACTTCTGACATTCTCTTTCGGGTGAACAAGGGCAAGTTCCATGTTAACCTTTGAGGTGTCCTCGTCCTCGTGTTGTTATCCCACCTGCAGCTTTCCAGTGTCGTGGACTGTTGCACGGCGAAACTGGCACGTGCAGCAATCTCTGAACAGCCTTAGTCGGTGGCTTAGTCGGTGGGCGAGAGTTGGTATTGAGTATGTGTTTGAAGACTGTTTGAGATGCTACAGTAAAGCCGGCCCTTGAGGTCAAGCTTCCATTTTGATGGCAATACAGTAAGGAAATCGACACTGCCTTTCTAAGTGAGATTTTTAGGCTTCGGTTCTGGGGAGCTTTAATATTTTTCTGTTTGCTACGAACAGTCTGAGAAACAAAAGAGAAAAGAACAGAAGAAGAGGAAATAAAATGTACGGTGACGGAGGCTGAAAAAAAAAGGCAGAAAGAAGAAAGAAATGCTGATTTCTATACTCAAACCGTGCGTTTCGTATTGTGGAGCTCCCATCAAGCAATTTGACCCCGTGGTCCTAATGGTCCCACCAGACCGCTAAACAGTTAGTCCTATTGGAAATGTCCGAGTTGGGATAGACCCATTGGCCTAATGGTTCCATTAGGATCGGCTTTCATGTATTTTTCGATCGGATTCGAATGTATTTCATTTGGGATAAACATCGATTCGATTCAAATTTCGAATATAAGATCTGATATTCGATTAAAGAGAAGAACCAAGAAAGAGCACACAGTAAGGAGCGTTTCAAATACGCTACGACAGTACGTCTCTGTGCATGAGACAGAAAAGGTGGGTGGTGGTGGTGGGAGAAAGCACGCGTCTGTCCACTCAGAAAGCAGAAATGGTATTGGCCACAACACCATGGTGAAAAAGAAGAAGCAACGTGGTGATGAAATGGCTCGCCGTTGTCGGCCTCACAGACGTGGGCAACGTCACGACTGACGCCCTGGGGAACGTGCGCCCTGCGCCGACTTCCAAGTGAACTGTGTCAACATATGTCTGAAACCTTCTGAGGAAAACCCGGGAAGAAGGCCAGACAGCACAGCCGGCACCTGGATTCGAACCCGGGTACCTCGATCCCAGTTTCGGCGTGACATAGTATAAGTAGTAATTTTCGCGAGGACCTATTTTTCGCGAAATTCGCGAATGCCCTTTTTTCGCGAATTTAACGTCCCGCGAAATATTCGAACCAACGACAGAAAAATACGTGAAAGAAATATGTAAGAAATTTAACCCAGGACGCTGGGGCAACATATGTATACGGAGTTTCTTACGTTGTTACACTGCATTGTCTCGCAAAGTGTTCAGTTCGCCGCTGCAACTGGAGACTGTAGTCCCGCCTTCACATACGAATCCCGCGCGGATGTAAGCCTCCCGTGATTCCGGTTCCTTGTAAGTCTGGATCATCCAGCAAGCTCGTATGCACTCTGCCACGCGTATCGACCTTTGGAAAAGTTGTCGCATCACTACCAAGTGCCAATCGCACCTGCTCGATGCGATGACAGGAATGACGGGAGACAGGGCAATTGGGCAATGGCACAGATACGAACAGATTAGGACCCCTAATCGCATCCCTTGCAGTCAGAAGTGCTCAAAAGGAAGTCAAGTTGAACGAGTTACCCAGTTGTGATACCTTTTACTAGCTTCTTCCAGGAAGTTCAAGGTGGATGGCCCCTAAGATGCAGGGTGGACGCAGCGCGGCACCGCGAATTTAAGGTTCCGCGAATAATTGCCTGATCCTGGCTTCTCACAAATTCGCGAATTATTGAGCCCGCGAATTTAAGCACTTATACAGTATGTCCAGCACGCTAACCACTGAGCCACGCGACGTGGTGAAGAAGCAACGTGGTGGTGGTGATAGTCGTGGTGGTGATTGTCGGCCTCACGTATGTGGGCAACGTCACGACTCACGCCCTGGGGGAATGTGCGTCCTGGGCCGACTTCTAAGGGAACTGTGCCGACATATGTCTGAAAGCGTCTGAGGAAAACCCAGGAAAAACCCCAGACAGCACAGCCGGCACCGGGATTCGAACCCGGGTACCTCCCCGTCTCGACGTGACATGGCGGAGTGACGTGCCACGGGAGCTGGTGGAAGCAACGTGGACCTCACGTGCAGTGAGGGGGGCACGTCATGAGCGGGGCACGTCATGTCCACCTCTGTCTGACTCTTCATATGTCAGAGATATAGTAATTTCAAGATCGCCGCGCCTTCAAGTGTGACCTTCAAGCTCTATACGTTATTAAAATAGGTCAGCCTTTCGCGCAGTCACTCAGCTTTTCTCTTTCCCTCGTGCACGTAGAACGGTCTCATTGGATCGCTCTCAAATAAGCTACTACAACAGAAGCAACGTGGACCTCACGTGCAGTTGTTGTAGTAGCTTATTTGAGAGCGATCCAATGGGACCGTTCTACGTGCACGAGGGAAAGAGAAAAGCTGAGTGACTGCGCGAAAGGCTGACCTATTTTAATAACGTATAGAGCTTGAAGGCCACACTTGAAGGCGCGGCGATCTCGAAATTACTATATCTCTGACATATTAAGAGTCAGACAGAGGTGGACGTGCTCCGCTCATAACATTACCTTTGTCGGGTGAGGTGCTGCTCATCGTAGATGAGCAGCGCAGGTAGGGTTGCCACCAGGCCGGTATTATACCGGCCGGTTATTTACTCGCTCTGCCGGTTGCCGGTAGGAAGGTGGTACCGGCAGCCTTTTGCCGGTATTTGTTGCTCAAGACCTTTCATAAGAGCTTTTACGGGATTTTCCCTTCAACATTCTACTACAGCTTAAACAAATCTGGAGCACAGACCCAACTCTGCGCAGTCACCAGTTGTTTCCTTAGTTATTCATTATTATTATTACACACAGGAACAGTGGCGTAGCCACGGGGGGGGGGCGAGCCCCCCCTACCTGCCGCGGACCTACCCACGCAAATCGTGCAAATACGAGGAGAACATAATATATGGGGGTGGGAGGGGGAACCAGAGTAACGATCGCGAAAGTTCTTGCAGTTCATGCCCAATTGAAAAATCCTACAAACTTTCTTACAAGATTAGAGTTTTCTTTTAGGAATTCTCACTGAGGATGTGGATTCCTACAGACATTCTTACAGAGAACATATTTTCTCACACAAAACCCTTTAAATGAACTTCTGATGGTGCATCTTAAGAGAAATTTCAAGGATGGTTTTTGTGAGAAGAGATGCAGAGCTCTGTAAGATCTCTCACGGCTTCTAAGATCTGTAAGAGAACCCTTTCTCATAGAATTTCTCACAGGAACCCCATCTAAGTCATGTGACAGACTGGCGCCGTGTTTCTCTCTCTACTAGTACTCTCTACTGTGTATCACTCTCTCAGACTGGCGCCGTGCCTCAACAAAAGATGATCTAGTAGACCGTGGCGTTCGTGGTGTTCGTGGTTTGACCGTTTGGCGCCGCCATTCAAACACATGTATGAACGGTGCAGGAGTCTGCTGCGAATACTCAATATGCGTCCACATAAACTACATCGAAGACGGCATGGAAGCGATACTTCACGCAAGTTCATCACGGAATCTGAGACAACGACATAGGAAGGCCTCAACAAGAACATTAAACTGGCCTTTTGGTATGCTGAGGACGGCAGCATGGCTGGAACCGGGCTGGAGTAAAAATGCGTGAAGGTAAGCTCAGTTATCTCATTCAACGTGGTGACTGCTCCTCAGGAGTACGCATTTCTAGAGGGCATTGCATCTGTGTAATTGAGTACAAGCGTATTCTAGAGGTTTACAGCTTTATCTACTTTTGTGCAGAAACCGAGAGTGACCTTATTACGACTGGAAGAAAATATACCCATACGTCGTGTTTTGAAGTGCGAAAATTTATTTCAGTAGACCAGTTCCTCCCATTGTTTCGACTGGCCGCCGAATCCGTCCATGCATCGCGTCAACTGTAGTCAGTTTCATGTTACTGTTTGCGTGAGGTGTTCGGTCTAACGTCCAAAATTTTAAAATGATTGAGGTATATAAACTAACGGTAAGGGTACGCTGATATCGGAAGTACTGTACTGAAGCTTCCAAAATTGTGTATTTACAATATTGTTGATCTCCAACTAGAGAAAATTATATCTCCCCCAGCAAACCATCAAATGTCATCTTTGTTTACTAGTTGTAGTATCCTCCACGCCTCTTCATTTCTTGGTAGGAGTGGGAGATGAGGAAAATACGACAAACACTTACGAATTATACAGAATGACATTTCTTGTCTTGCAATTTATGTGTTGTGCATGGTTTTTATGACTTCAAGCTGTATTTGTTTAGGTGTTGCTCGGTTGTGTATTTGTATTGCGTCTTTTTTACAACTTTCTGGCGCTGCAAGTCAAATTATGCTTTATGCTCTTAGACAATCGCGTTTGTATGGTAACCCAAAATGAATGACTACTCTGGATGCATGACTACTATGCATCTTTATTTGTAGGCGATTTTTTTCTGTTTTTACGGACTTAAGACATTCTGCTTTCGGAACGTTCTGCATGCTGAACATTCTGTACCAAACGTAAGACCGTATAAACACCATGTAGATGTGTTTACGGTCTTACATTTGGAACAGAAGGTGCAGACTACGGAAGGTGCATAAAGCAGAATGTGTTAGGTCCATAAAAAGAGCATGAAAATTAAAGCAGCGTTCGTTATTGTCATATTGGAATTCTATATGACTCGCAATAATGACCTCTTCACAGCGATATGCTTTATCATAACTAAAACAGCTTATCCCGCACAATAGTCACCATTACCTGCGAGTATAAATTAATACTCCGACTGAACTGAGCGTTTGTATCGGAATTGTGGTTTTCTGGCCTAGATTATAATTTTTATTGCACCATATGCCTGTATAAAAAATGTGTGCTCCTTCATCCAATTTCCGCACTCACATGCCTTGCCTGCTTTTCCAAACAAGAGCATATGTAGCATCGTAATGTCACAATTGACATTATGACGTTCTTACTTTCTTTTCTTTTTTCTTTCAGGTGTATATAAACGATATCTTAATGAGAGGCCCTCAGATCCACCGAAGGCTACAAGGCTGAGTTTTTTTGTTCTGCACGTGCGATTTTTTTTGAACGATTTAAATAAAGAGCGAACAGATTACACAGATTGTCACTTGGTATAGAACATCATTTCTTTACTGTCTCCTGCAAATCTTATAAGAACATTTGGACAGTCTTGTGAGAAACAAGCTATAAGAATGTCTATGAGCAACCCTTAAAAGAAACTTTATGAGATCTCATAGAGATCCGGTGAGAAATAATATGAGAAAACCTGTAAGAATTTGGGCAGTAATCCCATAGAATTTCTCTTAGGATTCTGTGAGATGTTTCTTGTGAGAATTCCTGTAGGATTTTTCAATAGGGATGGCGTCTATCTAAGCAGCACTCCTGAATGGTTTTCACAGTATGAGCTTTTCAAAATACTTCCAATCGCGTGACACCACCTCATTGGTCATGACACCCTATACATGTAATCGTATTGTGAACCTCCAAATAAACTATTTTCGTTCCTTTTTTTGCATCCGCACTTTGCGGTGTGCACAAGTATGTGTGCTTCCCCCCTCCGGGGGGGGGGGGAGTGGTGCGAGTTTCCGTATCGAGCCCCCCCCTACCTTGGAGGTCTGGCTACGCCACTGCACAGGAACACGTTTCCTCGTATTGTCTTGAGCTCTCTCTATCTCTCTCGTTTTCTGTGTGTGCTCTTCCACCCCTCACCCACTTCCCTTTCCCGCGAGCCTTTCTTCCTTTCCCTCTATTAAACATCCTCTCCCTCAGCCGCTATTTTTCACTACGAGAGGTGGCAAACCTAAGCACAGTAAACATCCCTCCAAAACATGCTCCCTAAGAGAAGGATAGGGAATCACGAGTGACGTTCCGTCTTTTTATTATTAGGGACAAAGTTGTTTTCTGCAATAGCACAAGAGACGTGCAACTATATTTTTGTAATATAATGTCGCAAATTATGTTGTTAAAAATAATGTCTCTCATGTTTAGAGTGGCGCCACGTTCTGTTGCGTAGTGTTGTAAATTGGGTTCCAGGACTCAATGGGAGACACCATGTGGCGACCAGTCATATCAGTTTAACTTTTCAAACAGCGTCATACACTCTTAAAAATGAACTTCACCGCATAGCACGCTCCTAGCCAACCGTCGTCTCGAATGATATCGCTATCTGCCCTGATTTGTGGAAAACGGGAGGCGTACGCCATTTTTGTGACACTTATGCTGTTCATAATTGTCACAGAAAAGGCGTACGCCCCCGGTTTTCAACAAATCAGAGCAGATAACGATATCTTCCGAGATGATGGTTGGCTAGGAGCGTGCTATGCGGTGAAGTTCGTTTTTAAGAGTGTAGGGTTATAAGGAAAAAAGTACAATATATCTCACGTGGCACGTCACCCTCGTGTGCTTCCCACCACCGTGAAGCCGACAGAGGCGACCCCTTCCACTGCCCCCCCTCCCCCCCTCGTATGCCCTTTCTTCACAGTCATCGTTGTCACATTGACGCCGGTGAATATGTAACAGTGCTTTGAGGACTGCTTCGGGTGAACTCGCAGTTTGGTAGACATACTAACCATTCCCGTGTACACCTCAATCGGCTTAAAAAAAAAGAATGAAAAACGACTTATTCAGGTCACCAATCGTAATTAGGTACAGACTGTGATGCTTCGTACAATAGAAGTCTGTTGCTAGCATACGTTTCAACAACGATTGAATTCTTTATCTACAACCTTAAAAATTAGCTTCACCACATAGCACGCTCCTAGCCAATCATCATCTCGAATGATATCTTTATCTGCCCCGATTTGTTGAAAACGGGAGGCGTACTCCTTTTTTGTGACACTTATGCCGTTCATAATTGTCGCAGAAAAGGCGTACGCCTCCCGTTTTCAACAAATCAGAGCAGACAACAATATCATTCGAGATGATGGTTGGCTAGGAGCGTGCTATGCGGCGAAGTTCTTTTTAAGAGTGTACTGCTCATCGCCTTCTGTACGTTTCGTGGTGTATTGCGTATACGAATGTTGTATCGTTATATTCAAGGAAGAACAAGTAGCTTTAGTGTGTATTTGTCCACAGCTGAAATAATGACGCAACAGCAATAGCGTATAGGCAATAGGGTTTTATTCTTCGTAAACCATAGAAGCCTTAACGTCACCACCTGGACGAAAGGTACCTTGAAAAGAGAGAACATAAATTAAAATGTACAGTGATACACCACGCTGCAAGTGATCATAGTTATCAAGTGAGGAACTATCATCACCATCGTCAAGCAAAAGTTAGTTTCCGTGAGCGTAGGTTTGGTGCACTAGCGGTGAAGCATATCAGAAGCATATCCCTATGTCTGTAGAAAGTACACTAGATTATAATATAATTATAGCGTACTTTAGCGTACCTCTGCGCAGAACTGCTCATGAAGCGCATTAATGTGTTGCGTAACAACTCAGCAGCCTGAGTTTGAGAGCAGCATACAATGCTAATTGTAACTTTACGCCAAACATTAACGGCGAACACCAACATACCCGTAGACGTGGCCGTGAGGTAGGGTGTAGTCGTAGCCATAGGTGTTGTAAGGACTGCCGGGACGATTGATTGGCCCGTAGCCTCTGTTCCCCATGTAGTTGTCGTAACGGTTATCGAACAGGCTGCTACGGTAGCTCGAATACGGGTTGGACCCGTATCGGTTTCCGTAGTCATAGCGTCCGGAAGCGGGGTTGTCGTAGCCACGGTAGTAGTTGCCGCTGTAGCCGCCCCTGTAACCGCCGTACGGTCCTGGGTTGTAACCGCCATACGCTCCCGGATTGTATCCTCCATAGGCTCCTGTATTGTAACCGCCATGCGCTCCTGGATAGCTTCCGCCGTACGCTCCTCTGTTGTATCCGCCGTAGTAGTTCCTATTGTAGTCGCGGTTGTAGTGGTCAACCCGGTTGTAATAGTCTCCTCGGTTGTAGTGGTCGTAGCCACGACTGTAGCCGCCGCGGTTGTAGTAACCACCTTTGTAGCCAGCTTCACCGTGAGCATTGAGTGCCAAAAAGGCCACGCAACCTGCAAGGAGAACCTGAAAAGATCCTGATGTTAATAGACCTCTCCCTGTTTGTAAACAAATGACGTCATAGTGTTCGACAGCGCCACGAATTTGGTTGAGTTGAACTACGTTCAAAGATAGTAGCGAACAAGGTCGCGCCCGAAAGCCACGGTCTTGAGGGGACTACGATGGTCTCTGAAAAGGACGCGACATTCGGTTCTACTTTTCTTTCAATAGGAGGCAGCGAACAATTGCCCATTCGTGGATCTTGGCTGGAACTGATGTTCTGAGGCTGGTATGTGATTGTCCCTTCTATGTTGTTCCCAGCCTCAGAACATCAGTTCTCTCTTGGCTCTCCCCTTCCGATCTGTTTTGGTTTAGGTGTGTCTACCAACGTCATGATGACGCTTCTCGGGTAGAGGTTTATTGCGCGGGTTGGTTCATCCGTCATATCTATTGTCTTGCTCCTTTAGCGTTGGCATTTGTTAACAAACTGTACTTGCACTGCTTTTCTTTCGTTTGGTGCTTGGGAAAATGGAGGCTGTTGAAACGGGCTAGCTATCTCCAGTTGAATTATTGATGAAAGTAAGTGAGTAAAGTGATAATTACTTCTAGATAAAGGAACGTAAAAGAAGGCTGCAGACACTGTGGCGTGTAGCATGTGTCACAGTACATCGATCAACTTGTTGTCTGTAAAAAATTGCCCTCAGCGCTTGGACGCGATTGGTTTGGAGGCCAAGGGTCCAGCAGGATCTTCGTCGCGTCAAAGGGCGGGTGTCCTGTCGGGCTAAGGTTGCCTGGAGATGCTGCTGACGCTCATGATATCGCCGAGAGGACTGTCGAGAGCAATGTTCTGTGTCCTGTACAGTACAGCCTTTTTGAGCCTTCGTGTTTGTGTTTGTTTACGTGTTCTTGCCCATCGCTCAGGCTTGCCTATCATGAAATTTATCCACCAGCTAGCCTGCATTTACGCCATTCTGTCAATGACCTGTACAGTACCATTCGGTTCGGCGGTTAGCCTGCTTCTTCTTCGTTTGCACCGACAAATAGGTTTCTGTTGAACTCGCCTACAAGCGATGGATATCGTCGAGTTTCCACGCCCGCCTCGTTGCAAAAACCAAAAGAGAGGGAACCACGCTAAAAATTAAGATCACTATCTCCCAACCTGTCTGTTCTTATTGTACACACAAATCTCTGGGCGCTTTGCTCGAGGAGACGGACAACATTGTTGTTACATTCTCAATACGCTTCAATGCGCCATTCGAAATCTAAGACGAACGGAGTACAAGACGTTGCCTCCTCTCGGCAAAAACACAAAGTTTCCCTGAGTTTTCCGGCATACCTCAAAGACGAACGTCGGCACAGTTTCCCATGAAGTCGGCCCATGACGCATGCTAACCCTCTCCTACTCCTTTCTGCTTTCCTCTCTCCATGTGTCCACATCTGTACGCCGCTCATAGCCACATATTAAAAAAGTAATAAAATAAAAAATACCAAGGTATATTTATGTGAACAAGTGTTCGATGGTAAGGTAAGGTAACTATAAGGCCTTCAACACTCTTAGAAAAAAAAAGGTGGAGCTGTTACACCTTTTAGGAGGTAATAATTGTCGCATATGTTGTGCCTACAAGGTTGCAAAGTTCTACCTGCTACATGGTTGAAGTCGGCAGAACGGATTAGCGCAAATCCCAAACCAAATTTTAGTTTCAGTTATCCTCGTTGTACACAATGTGCTCAATGTCCATTGCACCGTCAATGCTGGGAAGGCAACACCCCCTGAAAGTGCAGTGCTCCTGTGGTTGTTTCAGCTCTTACACACATTTTGTACAGCACCTGCAAGAGGCGCTAACAGGCAAGGTTACCAGCCTTTTACACCCATTCGTCAGACGCTATGTTGACCTTAGGTGGTAACTGTAGAAGTTACCACCTTTTCACACCATTTTTTCTTAGATTGAGTACCTTATTGCACTGAGGATTTTCGTTTGCTTTCCCGAAAGAAGAGGCTAATTCCGAGAGGATAGAGAGGTAGCAAGCGAGCTGATGGTATAGATCCATACCTTAAAAACTCGAGACTCGGGGACAAAAAAAAAAAAAAAAAACCTTTGAGACCTTGTCTGTGTTGTTTTTTTTTTTTGTCTTCCAGTCGCGGGTTTTTAAGTTGTGCAGGTTAATTCCGTGATGGTAAAAGGTAAACTAAGATAAGCGACAGAGCGAAATTTTCACGGAGCTTCTTTTCATTTCGATTTTCATTTCGTGCCCAGCGAAGTATATATACGTTTCTTTTGGTCTCCCAATTTCTCACGAAACACTCCTCCAGTCTCTCCAATTTTTGATTGCGTCGTTTCGTCGCAGCTCATTTCAGATAAACGTAAAAGACGGTTATTTGTATCGATTTGAACCGAATTCCAAGTTTTACGGCGAAAAACAACAATAAACGAATGAAGGAAAAGTGTTGATCACATATGGGACGCTTCGGTGTTTCCCCGCAGTGGTCGCAGGACCCTACCCCACTTCAAAGAGGTTAATATGAGACGATGAACGAATGGAGAGCGCGAAGAGATGGCAGGGCGGATATCTATCCAGAGCTCTTTGAGGAGGCCGGCAGTGGAACGTAAAGTAGAGAGAAGAAATAGAAAGAGTGAAACTGTTTGTCACTTGAAATAATCTTAGTGTTTAACATTGGTTGTCTGTTGGAACGATCTTCTGGGCGCCTCTAAGATGGGGCCGATTGAAGCGAGGCCCGATATATATATATATAGGCTTATGCAGCGACGTCATGTTTGGTCACGTGACATCGGGAAACATATTGCCACAAGGGAGTCACAGTAGGAGGGAGGAGTTGTCGCGGTATGGGTGCAGTTGCGAGAGAAAATTGCGAATTCGGCCAGCGATAAGACGCCTGCGGTGCATCCCATGTTCTCCCATGTCACGTGGCTCCAAGGCGCACAAAGGCTCCGTGTGACGTCATGTGCACAGGCCTCTCATCACATCTCTCACAGGCATCTCATCTCATCCTGTGTGCTTCGGTAGTAGACTGTTTGCGTAGAAACAGCAGCGCATATTGTCAAAGTACATGAAGTCAGTAGCTCCGATTTTTGTGTTTACTTTGTAATACCAAGCGTAAGAGCCCGCAAAAAGCTATTTTCAGCAAAGAATGCCGCTACGAAAACAGGCCTCTTTCGAGCATAATACGCAAAACTGTATCACAGGAGTTTCTTTCCTTCTGAGGATTTTGCACCAGATATTAGGCTCGCCCTTACTTACGACAGGTATGTCCTGTAATTAACATTGAACTGGTCCCCTTATCCTGAACGGCGCGTGCATGATGTATTCCAAACAGGGGCGAATCTAGACCTTCGGGTGAGGGAGTTCCATTGTCGGAGCACGTAGCGCGGGGGGGGGGGGGGGGGGGGGAGAGAGGGAAATCTAATGTAAAAACTGACGTTTTAGGGGGCGATCGCCCAATGCCCCCCCCCCCCCCTTGGATACGCCACTGAGTCCAAACGATCGCCTATCAGCAAAAGTAAGATTTTACTCAAAGCAGGGAATCCAAATACGCTGAAACGACGCTGTAATTCAGCCTCTGTATGCAATAAAGGAATAAGTCGAAAAATTCCAAACCGAGAAAACTGCAAGTGAACATTTGGTAAAGCAATTGCAGATAAGTTTCCTCGAATAAAGCAAATGCAAAATGTGTAGCGCGTATGCCTGTGTCTACTCTACATGCATGTCCCATTAGCATCGTTTTTTGTGTGTGTGTGATTTCTCAGAAATTGAACAAAAACCCAGGAGCATGACATATCCGCTTCTTCTATATAACACCGCACGCACAGAGTTTTCGTGCAGAAAAAAACAACAACAAAAAAACAGTTTTCACGAGTCGGACTTTCATGGTGACGGCAGAACGGCCGAACCTTTGTGTAGTGGAGCAGCCTAGATCGTAATTACCGTGCTGCTAAGGCGGCATCTCGCAAAGAGAGCGATGCAGAAAGATGGCCAGCTCTTTGAACGAAGATGCCTTCAGTAATATAGTATTCACCTTCTCCTCCCCGTTATCGCAACGTACTGCCTTCTTTCCCCCCTAATGTACGCATCCCCCATAGGCATTCCCCTAATAAGCCATGCATTGCATGGCCTCGTTTAGGGTGCTTCCTATGACAGGATTGGGAGACTGTGTTGGTAATTCCAGAAGTACCTTTTCCTGGGCGTTCCTTCGTCCTGCAGTGTTTGATTTTACCCGTCTGTCTGTTATTAATTAAAACCAACCAATCAAACTATTACGCCATCAAGTGAATGAGCACGGCATTTAAACTGGGAGCGGGTGTCCTCACATCCAGATGTTAGCCCGTAAAGCAGATAAAATGGCATATAGATGAAGGTTAGCTGGTGGTGCTACTCCATACCGAAAGAGCGCGGACACATGGATAACAAGAAAAAAAGAAGCATAAAGAAAAGAGGAAAAAGGAAAAAACGACACCATACAGACGTGTTTCTTTTTTTTTTTTTTCGCGTGTCCCCGCTCACTGCTTTTCAGTGCGGAGTTCCCCCATCAAGCCATCTTTTCTCATAACCCTATCCTATACGATAAAAGAGTTGCGCGAGCCGTCGTTACCCACAAGGTTACGAACAGAGAAAGATACTTACCAAAAATCGCATGGTGTCGGATGCTTTAATCTCTGGTCGAAAGTGTTTGGCAAGCGGTGGTTGCGCGTCTTATATAGGCCGAGGCTTAAGTAAGCGTGCAAGCCATTGATGGGACACCCCCTCACTCATCGCGAGATCATGGAAGAAAAAAAAGAAAAGCAATAAGAGATCACGATTTCTGATCCCATCTGCGGCATTGGTAATGAGTGGGGGAGGGTGCACCATTGTCCCCGTCGGCCCGTACGCCATTATCCTTCCAGAGAACAAGGGCTGTGTACACAGGGCATGTATAGTGTGAGGTTCACCAGCCTGGCTAATTGTTTCGCATGACGATGAGCAGGGCTATCGGGGGATACATCTCGGAATGAGCACTTCATTGCAATGTGGCGTGATTCGTTTGGGTGAATGAAGAAAAATGAAGCTGGCTGTCAGATGCAGTGAAAAGTATTTGGAAGCAGTTGCCATTTAGAGTTGGAGCCACCGGATTATGTTGTTGCATTCTATAATTGAAGGCAAATAAAGGGAAACATTGCTAAAGCATGAACGACGACAGCGTCGAATCTTCCCACTTCAGTACGCGCAACCTTTAATCGTAATGAATGACCTATCAATGTACTAGAGGAGGATCATTAATAACAATGATAATCAAGCGACGCCACGGTAGTCCGTACATTAATGTTGCCATCGAGCTGCCGGCGTACGCAGTCGTAAGTATCCACAGTAATGAAAAGATGGGCTTCGACAATGAGTAACTTTTTTTAACCTTTCGATGCGATGTTTCCTAGAGGCAATCAAGTTCCTATCTGACAGGCTCGCCGTCGTAGTAAGCTTCGGTCTTGTCACCACACTCCGTTTTTCCTTTTCACCTGTTCTCCCATTCCTTCTCAATGACGGCAATCTTCTCAAATGAATTCAAGACCACTGAGTGGCACTGACACGCTAACGGCGTCCCATATGTTCTCTGTTTCCGCTTAGCATACATACGATGCCTCTGTCTGTCCACTCTTCGTGTGCTCCTGCGTGTCGTCTGCTACGCAGTTTTGCCAATTTTCACGGGCATCCCAACTTTTCCCAATTCGAACATGGCACTCAAAAGAATGAGTATAACGCCTACGTGAAGCGACTAGACCAAGACGCGAGGCTAGAAGATGCACGACACTTTCTACGATGTATAACGCGGACGTTGAACGCCGTAACATACTGTAACGTAAATTTAATCGCGTGAAATGCGTCAACAACTCTGGCCGAACACATTTGACACTTCTGGGGTTGATCCTCTTCTGAAGCCATCCTCGACGTCTCAACAATGAACATGTCCGGCCGCGGATCCCACAGCGTCCGCGTTTGACTACGGCTGGGGGCGCCAGTAATTAACTGCCGCCGTAGAACGAAACTGTTTAGATAAGTGATCTCTCGCGAGAGAGGTTAATGAATGCATGCCGCGTGCTGAGATTTCAGCGCGCATTCAAGACCACCGAGATGGGGGAAAAAGTTAATCCGTAGGCGGTTTCCTCTGCGTGGCGTCGTTCACGACTATATAGGGAAGGCCCGTCGACGCAGAAACCCGGAATTGTCAACCAATAGACCTCTCTCTGTTTGTAAACAAATGACGTCATAGCGTTCGACACCGCCACCAATTTGGTAGAGTTGAACTACGCTGGAAGTTAGGGGCGAACAAGGTCGTGCCCGAAAGCCAGGGTCTTGAGGGGATTACGATGGTCTCTGAAAGGGACGCGACCTTCTGTCCTACTTTTCTTTCAATAGGAGGCAGCGAACAAGTGCCCATTCGTGGAACCCAGCCCTCCCCTTCCGATTTGTTTCGGTTTCAGTCTGTCTACCAACGTCATGATGACGTTCTCGGGTAGAGCTCTATTTTCAGGAAGCTTTTGCGCTCTTCTTTAATATATCTACCCATCACAGCCATGATGAAGTTTCATCCCGTGTCAATAGATCCTGATTGTAAGTTATACAATGCCGGACCTCAGGAAATGCCGCATATTGTTAGCGTGACGAACTTGTTAAAATTATCGTGCCAAGTGTCAGAATAGGTAAAGCGGCGAACGGCTGGAAAGCGTACTTTCATTACGAATGCTAAGGATAAATTCATTACTCGTCATCAGATCGGCTTCTGCTAGGTTCATATGTGTAATGTCCACCCGGAACTCCATTCTTTGTTTTTCAACGTATTTCGTGTGGCTTTTGTTGTCGTTGGTGGTGCCAATCAGACCTGTAGCGAGGGGGGGGGGGGGGGGGAGAGGGGCAGGCGCCCCGGGCGCTCTCGCGAGAGTGGGCGCCGAACGGCAGGCCCTGGCAGGTTGGTTGGACAGGATAAAGCGGGAACGAAGAAAATTTGAATTTACGATCTCGGCGCTGCAAATAAGCGTTTTCATATCTTTGTTTACAGGGCTTCTGACGGCAGTGGGTGAGAGGGGGGGGGGGGGACGCTTCAGATTTACTCTGCCCTGGGCGCAAACTTGCCTCGCTACGGCTCTGGTGCCAATGAATGAAATGAATCCGTTGTCGACCACATGGACGTGGACAACGTCAAGACCAATGCTCTGAGGGAATGTACGTCCTGAGCCGACTCCTATGGGAACTGTGCCGACATATAT
Source organism: Ornithodoros turicata (assembly GCF_037126465.1). Classification (NCBI taxonomy): domain Eukaryota; kingdom Metazoa; phylum Arthropoda; class Arachnida; order Ixodida; family Argasidae; genus Ornithodoros; species Ornithodoros turicata. The sequence goes on along the minus strand of NC_088202.1, from coordinate 130,144,589 downwards.
CTGAGAGCGTCTGACCAAAAAACAGGAAAAAGTCCCAGACAGCACTGTCGGCACCGGAATTCGAACCCGGGTGCCTCCCAGTCTCGACATTTCTTGTAACTTTCTGGCTTTGAAGTGCACCTATAGCTTGAATTGGTGAAAAGCGGTCACCCATTCCCGCGGGCTCCTGTTGAGCTTCCACGTTTGAAAATTGCAACCAGCGTCCCCACCCAAACGTGAAAAGTAGAGCGCTATCAGCATTCGGCAAAAACAAATGTTCGGCAAATGTTGCCACAGCTCCGTATTTCCCATCAAACGGAAACACAATTGTGGGCCTGTCTCTCTGCTGGTCTGTCTCGGCTTATTCCGACTTATTATTCAATTAATTTCCTTTGTTGCAGACATATGTAGTACATACAGGGTGTCCCAGCTAAATGCGAACAGACTTTTTAAAAATATATGTATCACTTTTTTCGAGATGAAGTCAATTGCAATCTAGCATATGCTGAAGTGCACTCATTAAGAAGGCACCAGCAAACTCCTAAGGCAATGTCCTAATTAACTTTCAATGATTAACTTTTTAATTGTAAAAGCTACGAAGTTGTCCCAATGAGAACATCTGGTCTCTTCGGCAGTACCGCTTGCGGTGCTGTTCCGGGAAGATCTTTTCTTGATCTTCGGTCACCTGATACCGTAGCCGATTCCAGAACGAAAAACCCGTCCGACAGACCGTCCGCAAAAAATTCGTGAAGGAACGCCATTTTTTCTTTATTTTGTTCATTGCGCATCTTCGGAGACGCGTATTTCCTTCATCCCCAACGTGAGAGGAGGAAGGAGCACAGTGCCGCCTCTTGCGTCGAAGATGAGCTTCAACTTACGGAAACAAAACAAAAACAAATGTATCGGGTGACGCTATCGGAACAGCCCTCATCTTGGGTTGCATTTTCTGTTTTCTTTCAATCTTTTTCCAGGACGCAAGACGCGATAGTGTACTCTTTCACCCTCTCACATTTGGGGTGAAGGAAAGACGCGTCTCCGAAGGTGCGGAATGAACAAAATAAAGAAAGAAATGGTGTTCCTTCACGAATTTTTGCGGATCGAACGGATTTTTGTTTTGAAAACGGCTACGGTATCAGGTGACCGAAGGAACCAGATGTTCCCATTGGGACAACTTCGTAGCTTTTATAATTAAACAGTTAATTATTGAAAGTTAATTAGGACATTGCCTTAGGAGTTTGCTGGTGCCCTCTTAATGAATGCCCTTCAGCATATGCTATATTGCAATTGACTTCATCTCGAAAAAAGTGATATATATATATATATATGTATATATATATATGTTAAAAAATCTGTTCGCATTTAGCTGTGACATCCTGTATAAAAAGGAGAAAAGAGAAAAATGTGAGGACGAGGACAAAAAGCTCGGAAGGGGGCAATTAAGGTTACATTTACATGACTCAGACAGTAATTTAGTTATAAGAAAAGTTTCCGAAACAATGTGATTGGGTTGCAACTACAGTTACTGATGAGTAACTGGAGAAGCGGGCTGGAGTAGTTGGCTCAATGTAGAGTTGAGCCAATACCTCTATATTTTTCATTTCTGAACCTAATTTACTGGTGTTAAAATGGCCGGATATCACGTCTCCCACACCACATTTAAAAATAATGTTTGTTCAAGACACAAGTTCACAATTTACACAATCAAATAGAAGATACAAATATTTTATGAACAACGACACTTATATGCGGAAAACAGAACACTCTATAACAGAAGCAAAAGAGTATAAGATCGATGTTAAATTAGTCGCTACACGGATGGCGATGGATGAGGTGTTTCACCATACAACAAATTCATGAAAATAGAGGTTAAAAACCTACACAACTGACTGAGTGTGATGAATGTTCGCAGGGACAATTACAACCTTGTTTGAGTTTATCATGTTTAAATCCTGAGTATGTTTGAGTTCGTTAAATGTTTGAGGCTGTCATGTTTAAGCCTTGCGTCAGGCCTTGCCTTTTTGTGCTCGAACCACATTTCTGTAACAGAAATGAAATAAACGAAATGAAATAACGCTAAAACCTGCGCAAGACCGCCAGCTACAAGAAAACAAAAATTCATCGCAGTAGAAAAGACTCAATCTTTGGAAAGAGGCAATACTGTAGACAGAAATTTATAACAAAATCGTTAAACCCCAACAGAGAGTAACTCTCCCTTGAGTGAAAGCTACGAGCAGAATTTAATTAAATTACAGTTGCAGTTACAATTACAACAACAGCGTTTGCAATACGGGCAGCAAGACTGTGATTCGTGCCAGTCTACCACGCGATCCTTAATTGCGTTAGATAGCATTCATTCACCTGTTATTGCAGTGGACCGTTTCCTCTGCTTTCATCATCAACAATACCTCGGGACGGCCTCGTCACTATATATGCACTCTCGTTGTATACGATCGAGAAATAGCCATAATACAGAAGAACTCCAGTACAGCCAAACGGTTACAGGCACATAACACCTATAGCACCCACGAAGGCAAGCATAGGAGGGTGGTCGTTATTGCATTCACAATGCAAGCTGTTCAGATGAGCAAATGAAGCCTTCAAGCCGTCACCAGTGCACGCATGCGTGAGGTTGTCGCAACAATGGCCTTCTTGTAAATTGCGGTAATAAATATTGCAAGGAGTGGCAGTATACTGATGAAGGGACGACCTTACTCGAGGCAGGTGCACCGCACGATCTTTAACTATGCACAAGAGGTTCACACAATGCGGATATGCTCGCGATATTATGGGGAGAACAAATGAGCCATTGCGAGTCAGCATAATGTGGCTCTCAAACGGGAACGCGGCTCACTAATTGCTCGTCTTTAGCAGCGGGCGTTGGAAGTCCCTCGCCACAAGGGGGGATGAAGTTAGAAGACTGGTACATTAAAAACTTTCTCTCTCCAGAAAAGAAAGAAAAAGAGAGACACATGCTACATGCAGAGCAGAATGACACGAAATGTGGTAAATCAGCTCCACTTTACAGCATTTGGTTAATTACGCGATGGCTAGTTTTTCTCTTACTCAGTAGGTCTTGATCCAAATTATTATTGGTTTTAATAATTATCAGCCTTTCTCTATGTGTCTATGAGGTACAGAGATATCTAGGTTCTGAATATTTGGAAAGTTTCCTGTCAGAGGGGCAGTGACGTGACAGCGAGTAAGTTCATGCGAAGTAAGAGATTGTCCTTACTTTGGAAAAACGCGTTACGTGCAGTAATCAAAATTCACTAAAACGAACGTACAAATCCTGTAAAACTCTGCCGTATCAGACAGAACGGAGGACGGCTCATTCCGTGAAAGTGTGCTGCTGTTTACCCTCACCTTCCTGTGCCACTTGACTTTAGCAATGCAGTATAACACAACAACAACAACGTAGATGAATGGATGATGAGGATGATGTGGGATGTTTCCCTGCGTTGAGTGCAGGGCCCTAATCCATTCCAAAAAGGTTCATATGAAAGGATGAGGAGGGAAGGAAAACAAAGAAACCCCTACAGTATAACACAGACGACAACAGAACCTCGGGTTTTTCGTTTAGCGCGGGGGAGGTGCGTGTCCGTAGATCGGGGGAGCTTTGCTGACGTTTTCAGATAATTGGTTATTGATTATTGGAAAAGTACACCGTCTGCAATCGTTTCTCTTGACGCCATTGACGCATTCTAGGGCAAGAAAGAGTAAGGAAAAGTGGCATCTCTAAACAATGATTCAGCGGATTTTGTTTTTCGTGCTATAACTCAGGAAATAAACGGACAAATAATTCCAGCAACTGATGCTTCATCGTGACCACTGTGAAGACGTTTGACTCGGGAGTCCGCAAACGGGACACGTAGAACTTTGTGAAATGCAGTCTCATTTGGTTGCGTGCTGGCTGAATTCACTGGGCAGATTTCTTTCTTCCTGCTGTGTGTCCCTCTACAAAAATACTGATCGGCGATTGTGAAAGCGTGGGCGACGTACCAGGGTGCGTCTTGTGGCCTCCGTCCGCCCACATGGTTGAGTAGCAATCTGTGAACGCTGCGTCGTCGTCGTTGTACGATGGCCGGAATTCCACATAATTTCATACGGTTTATTCACAGTGGGTGATACGGCTCATGGTTGTATTCGCACAAGTCGGAAAAGTCACAAGTCTGTGGAAGTGAAGCTGCAGAATCCGTGAGCTGTCCTAGAGTACAGACCTGTTAGAAAAATTGACGCGCCGCAGTTTGGGACCTCTCAAATGCTTTAGCGATTGGGCTTTTATTTTGGTGATGAAACTCCCCACCCATCATCGCGAAGTAAAGTTGTTGTTGTTGTTTGTAACGGGGAAGGGAGGCCTAGTGAATAGGGCTCAGGAGCGCAGGGGAACGAAAATACGTGTATTGTAGTTCTCGATGCAAAACATCGACAGACAACCGTGAGGTAATGCCCACATACCCATATACGTAATGATTTGATGTTTTTGGCAACTTTTTTTGCTAAAAAATAACCAGACCAGGCGCTGGAAGGCACAAGGGTTTGCAATAAGAAGACGTGAGCGTGAAACAGTAGATGGGCTAAGGTGACATACCAGTGCCCAATACCAGATAGAAGCTCTCTCTCTCTCTCGATACTGGAAGTTATGTGCCCTAACGCTAGCTTATGCAATGCTTTTGTCGTGCCAAAAGGGAAGTCCACAAGAACGCTTGCTACGTCACGAATGTTCCTCTTGATAGAATGCATACGGCGGACTTTGGAATCTGCCACTTTGTTCTTACCAGGGCGTGGGAGATGGAGCGAAACGACGTAATAATCGTTTAGTTGCTATCCCAGCATCCGCGTAATAAATCTCGAATATGATCCCTGACGGTACCGGACGGAGCAATACTGCCACAGTGGTTATTCAGGCAGCCTAAAAACTGTGCGGTTATCACTGTAATCTCGCCTTGGATCGTTGTGTCTACTACATAGAATACTTTCACTTTCGTTATCTTGCTTAATTGCTCTTCTATAACCCTAAGTTGCAACCTCTAGTAGAATTTCCATTGTATTTCGTCACTTCCCTAGCCACAGCAACGATGCAATAGAAGCGACCTTGACGATGGCCGTTCCTCTGGACAACCCCGATAAACGGTTACCTTTGTCTTGTCTATGTAGGTGCATCCGAGCTTTTCCTTTGACCCATCGTCTATGCCGCAGTTGACCTAACCTTTACACGGATAATTTCTCCCACACGTGGCTGACGCCCATCACTTGGCTATAAGTTTGACAGTCGATCGTTATCCGTTAATTTATGGCGCGCCGCGTCACGAGATCGGATAGTGAGGTCACTGTGGTCGCACCTGAATGCCTCTGTACCGTTTCTGTACTTTCGCTTTCGAAGTGAATACGCGATGCGATAGCGAGGGCGAAAGTAATTCGTCTATAACGTCGAAGGTTAAATCTGAATAGGAGACACGTACAGGCAGCGAGTGGGGATTGTGAGCTGCCTACACGAAGACTCTTGCGGAGCGTTCACCGTTGTACAAGTATTGGTGGGGTACAGTATCACTCAGTACGTGTGACGTATGCAGTTCCCGTTGCCACAAAGCTTGTGGAGAGGCGTAAAAGTCGAAAACTATCACCCGGATACTTTGACAAACGTTGACTATAAAATAATAGCGAAGATTTTAATAAGGTTTTAATAAGGATAACAATTTATTTATTATTACGAAGCGCCTACAGTCCGTTATTACAGCCTTTATGGTCGATCGCCAATTGTATGACACTAAATGACGTACGATGCGGCTCCTCGACAACGGAGTGACCTAGGACCCAGCGAAAATTCTGTGTTCAGTGAGTCAGAGTTGCCTTATGTAATCCCTAGTCCATTGGACCTTGATCCTCTTCGCCGCTTTGTCAGGTTTTGCGTGGTTTTGTCCGTGGCTGCCAAAGTTTTAAGGCATGCTAGCACGTGCCGACGTACGATGTTTTCCTCTTCTGCTGTGCCATAGGCGAAGTGTGCCGCATACTGGCACATGTTCGCAGACTCTGCACTGCATCTTGAGCGCATGTGAGCTGGTATAAAAGCTCGGGATCTGGCGCAGGACCTAGTTCGCCAGCACAGTTAGCGGGCTTGTCCTGGTCCAGCACTCCGTCTCTCTAACTTGGTGTTCGCCTGGATCAAGCGCGTAGTTCGGCAGTGTTCAGGCAATCACGAATCGCCAGACCGCGGCAGTGTGTCCAGAAGTGGCGTGCAGATGAACTATCAGTTCCCTAGGGCGTTAAATTAGTGTACTTTCCATAGGCGCCGAGTTTCCATGTTGCCGGGGGGGGGGGGGGGGGGGGCGCAGCGGGCTTCGGTGCAAGAGCGAGCGCAAAGTGTGTGTGTGTGGGTGGGTGACAAGAGCACGGACTCCCCAATGAGCTCCTGCATGTTATGCGTGCGTATACGGTACCGTCGGGGCATCACCGGACTCCCTCTTGCAGGCCGACCTTTACGCCTTTACTTTTGCCGCGTGCGCGGAATTTCTAACTACTGCGCAGGCAAAATTTTCTTGGATGCGTTTTCTAGTATTTTTGTGTTTTGTTGTTTTGTTTATATAGTCATTCGAAAACTCGCAGTGATCTGTGTCTGATTGCCATGAACCAGAAAGAATAGATGTAGTTGTTGTAGGTAGGTTGGAGTACCTGTCCCTAGAAAGACTGGAGACTGTTGTATGCGCGTCTCGCAATTTTTATTTGATTTCTACACTGAAATGACGAGTGAAACGGAATGAGATTTGGAACAATTCATACGCTGTGTTTAAAAATGTGGTCTTCGCACTGCGGATCGTCCTATGAACTCGTCTGCAATGGCATCAAGGTTTAATTTGCCGGCGAGCTCTTTGTGGCCGTGCAGAAGCGCCACATGGTTCAGTCGGGCTTGGGACATTGTTCATGTCAAGTATGTTTTGATGCGACGGATGCACTTTCTGACGTGCACCACGTTAGAGGAATGGTCAGGGGGATTTTTAAGAGCTCTGTCACTTTCGGTAAAAGGTCCCTCATATGGGTGCCGCCATCGCACGAGAAGAGTTATACAACAACTTGAAATTTTTTCAAAGGCCCGACGCAACGTTGCTCAGCAATATTGATAACCATGTCCCGCCGTAACTCGAGGCGACCCGCATCAAAATCTACACCCTAAAAATTAGAGATGTACGTGCTGTCGCTTCTCCCTGTGACGAAGCTCTCAATGTGTGCCGTATGCTGCCACATAGATGTTGGGTATCTATTAACTACTGAAGATTGCGCCGTGTCGACTACCTCGTAGTAGGGATGTCGGTACGTGTCTTGCGCTGACTGGAACGCGTGAGCGTCCGATCCCACATCATATCGCCGTGGCACCTTTCTTTGCCTTGAAACCGGAGCACATGGTTCTTCAACGTCGAACTCCTTTACCTCCGTTTGCGTTTCGTTCCAGAAGCCGTGTCTAATACTTCACTAATACTCGCTTTGATATTTTCCACCATTTGTTCTGCTTGGGCAAATCTCAATCCTGGTTTTTGTAAAGCTGGGCTCACGGTGTCTACTCTCGAGAACACAGTGGTCAGGAGCCTGAGCATAAAAAAAAGAAAGGAAAAAAAGAAAGAAGAGAGAGAGAGAGAAATAAAAACGTCCCAAATCTCGATAATACATTCGCGGACCCACTTGCTTTTGCTTCAGGCTAGTTTCGTTCCTCTGATGCGATCGCATCAAGAAATGTCATCAGTCGGCTGTAGCTTTGAAGATCCGATTTCAGGGAAGAAGCCTTGAGCGGCAAAATTTTCGGACGCTCGCGTTTCCGTCTTCTTGTTCACACTCTTGGAACGCATGGAGGCGCTTTGGAGGGGATATGACGAAGTTTGTCAAGTCTGTTATGACGCCCAAGAAATCACAACACATGTCCAATCGCTGGCTCATGTCCTGAAGTACGTGCGCCACACAGAGCACATATATCTCTCGAGGCTCTTCTTGTCGTACCAGACTTCACTCCGAGCCGCTTTTCGCGCTCCCGTTTCATATGGGTGCATGGAAGCGGACCACAAGCGCCCGGGTGCTTGAGATTTTTCGTGACGTACTTCCTGTTGAGCGTCGGCAAGACGGCCTCACAAGCATGGACTCAGAAGCAAAACACAGACTTACTATGTTATCTGATGCTCCCTTTTCGAGAAACTGCACTATTCTTATAACTGTTATTATAGTGGACAACCTCCACACGGATGTCGGCGGTTATTCGCAGGAAATGCAGTGCTTTATTGCACATGTCTTCACGCCATGCAGCCATCTTCACAGTAAACTGCTGCTATGACATCTGTTAAAAATTCCTATCCTTTCCATTTCATTCGCTGTTACAGTGAGAAGTCTTCACAACCGCAGTCGTCCCTTCCAACGTTACTATAGGCTCTAACTAAGCCAACGTGTCCTCCATCTGTGCACCCCATGAGCAGACAACCCGAAGCGGCACAAGCGAGCGAACAGTGTAGCGCTCTAGAGTTGACTTTCGCTAGTTTGTGGCTGCTCCGGTTGTGTCATACACCCTGAGTGCGCCAAAAGAGAGCGCCTACTTAACGCACCCAGGACCTAATTAACGCATCCAGTGGCTGCGTGTAGAGCAGCTAACAGACGTGCGTGCCGAGTGTCTGCCACAGGAATAACTGGGACACTACATGGCACGCCCCTCTTACCGTCGTACGAGGACAAACGGGCGGCTTGCAAGCGGCTTTGTGGGCGTCGGTGGAGGAGAAGTGTCGGTGTGGAGATCAAGGAGAGCAGAAAAGGGGGTACGATGAGATGTAGGCAGGCTTGACGCGGTTAAGCGAACCGGTGTCCTGAACTGACGTTCTTCGACGTGCGAGATAGTATAGAGGATACGGTGAGTGTTTTCTTTCACACGGTCCGTCCTGATGAATACATGAGTGGCATTGGTGATGTCCTGGCTTATGAGGACGGTACGTCATGTCGGCATGAGAGTTGGAACTGGGAGAAACGTTACGGAACAAATTCCGTAGGTCTTGCATAAAGTCACTGGGCAACTGGCGGGATTGAACTTTGCCTGGGTTGAGGAAAACTCCCGGAAGGCGGAACTGAGAACCGCGTAGACCAGTTCTGCTGGGGCACACCGGGGATTTTGTTTTATGACAGACCTGATCTCCAGCAACGCAAAGGAAAGATATCGAGTCCAGAGCATGGCGTTAGGCTGAGCCGTAAGCGCTATCTTCAACTGGCGATGCAGCCGTTCGACTAGCCCAAACGCTGCTGGGTGGTATGCTCGTTTTTATATGTCCGGTTTAAAGGAAGTTGGTTAATGTTGTGCAAAATGCACACTGAAACTGCCTACCTCTCTCTGTTGTAGCGGTTGACGGGCATCGGAATCGGTCTACCCATGTGCTGACGAAGACTTCTGCGATTGTTGGGGTGGAAATTTCAACCAAGGAAACACCCCTGTCCACAAGGTGAACCGGTCTATACAAGTGAGAATGTACTTGAAACCGTGGCAAGTGGGCCAGTGATGTTGACCTGAACGCGGTCGAAGCGAGCGTGCGGAGGAAGGAACGGCTGAAGTTGAGTCTGTGGTTGAGGTGTGACCAACCTTCGAGCTCTGGCAGGAGATGCGGCTCTTTACCCAGCGTTGAATGCGTTTGTGCATATGCGGCCAAGCATATCGCGCTTGAGAAGCCTCCAGAAGAACGCACACCAGGGTTGGCCAAATTGTGTGGAGCATCGAAGACCTTCCTGCGCATGGTCGCAGAGAATCGAGGACGATTGACCCAGTGCTAGTGTCGCAAATTATAGCCTTTGATGTGGATGGAATATGGATTTCTCGTAGTGTAAGCGTAGTGTTATTCGCCAGTTGAAGTTGCCGTATCTCGAGGTCATCAAATTGAGCTGCAGCAATGTCCTCGAGACCAATGGGACAAGGTAGAGCGATGGGTCTGATGCGGGACAAAGCATCCGCTGCACCCGTGATGTCCGTGGTGAATTCCGAGATGTAGGGAGGTACCGGGGTTCACGTGGGAGGTAGTCATTGCGGTTAGCCCGGAAGGCGTACACAAGGGGGTTGTGGTTTGTGGTCCATTAAAATGTGAAACGTACGTCCTTCCAGGAAGTAACGGAAGTTCGCTGTATCTGGCCCGCGCATCACGTAGGCACTGGGAAAGAAATGCCACTGAATGCCAGGCATCGTCGATACATTGCTGGAGCACCGCATCGATGGCAGAACTTGATGCATCGACCATGAAGGCATCAGGTTGCAGATGAATTAGTATGGCGGCGTCCGCAAGTGCCTGATTAATGGCTTCGAAAGCGGCATCTGCAGACTGACCATTATCCGGTGCCGATGGTTTTGCTGTGGTGCGCGTAGCCTGTGAGGGACTGAATGATGTGTGCACAGTTGCCAATGAATCGACGGTCGAAGTTCACAAGGCCAAGAATACGCCTAATCCGACGAACTGCTGCTGGCTTTGGAAAATCTATGATGGCTTTTACCTTGTGGTTCAGAGGACGGATACCTTCCACGGATACGTGATCCAATCAAGCCCGGGCACTCTAAAGATGCATCTCTTTGCATTTACGACAAAACGGTACTGCTGAAGAGCTGTCAAAGATAGTGCTCATGCTGCTCAAGAGAGGAGCTGAAGACAAGGTCATCATTGATGTAAGGAACCACATAGTCCAGGCCCCTCATGACTTCGTTAGTGAAACTTTGTAAAGTCCGTGCGGCATTACGAACCCAAAAGGCATTCAGACGTACTCAAATAAACTAAATGGTGGTGTTATGGCTGTTCTTGGTATGTCCTCAGGCTCCATATGAATTTAATGGTAGGCTAAACCTAGATCGATTTTAGGAAAGGTTGTAGTTGCCACCAGATGTTGAGAGAGGTCGTGGATGTGGGGACGGGGATACCTATCGGAGATTGTTCTTGCGTTGACTGCTCGATGACTGCAGGATGTGATAACATCATGCAGTGGCAGCTACCGATTCATTGTTTCAGGTGAGCCTGTCTGTAGCAGTTACGTTGACCATTAGTGAAAAAACAAAAAAGAAACACTGTAGCATCGAGACAATGGGATGACATCACGACCAATGGGCGAGGCCAGCGAGAGGGCGCAGGATTCAGTTCTCTCTTTGCCTCTCACAGGGTACGGTCGTGTTTCTCCTCAATGGTTAGAGGCACACGTTGATTTTGTCCGTAGCAATTGCGTTGACGGTTTGTGTTAAAAAAGAGTGTAGCCTCGAGACAAAGGGATGAAGTCACGACCAATGAGCGAAAGCAACAAGAGTGCGCATGCATTCATTTCTCTGTTTGCCTCTGGCGGAACATGGACGTGTGGCTCCTCACTGGTGGATGGTGTGTGTCGATTCTGGTGGATTTTGTGTCGAGCGGACTTATGATGAGGACTGTTTTTGACTGAGTGCTGTGTTTGTGAAGATATTTTGATGGTGGTGAGTGTCTTTTCCACTTCGTTCATGTGTATTTTTTCTAGGCCTACTCTGCCGATCAGTGCTTTCTCTGTGCTTGCTTTCCTTTGTTGCCTAGCAGTCGTGCGATATTTCCTCGGGTGACAGAACTTGTTGAGCAGTGTCCTGACCCGTCCATACCTGTCCCATCCCGTTCTGTCTTATGATGCATGCTTTTCTTTGTTGACACATCTAGCTCTGTATTTTTTTTCTTTTTGACAAGAAAGATTCTTGTTGAAGCAATGTCATTCTTGCCTTGGCGATTACGATAGTGCTGCCACACCCATGCTCTGGATGAGAGTAGTGCTGGCATGATTCTAAATAATTTTGCGATTAAATTAGTTCAAAAAGTTACCGCTAGGGGCAGATGTGTGACTCTTTACCGGAAAGAAAACATCACGATTCAGTTCTCTACCTCGGTCTCTGATGGAGCAGAGGTCCTGCACTGCGCTCCTCGTGATATCTCTGTCCCCGCTTTGTTTGCGATTAGCAGTGACGTGTCTGTGCATGTCAGATGTTAGTGGTTGCGACTCTTGTCAGCGCATGCCCGCCATTTTCTGTCTTCCACAAAAGCTGCCTTGGACTCAGGGATGACAGCAGCGCTGGCATGATCCTTAACAATTTTGTTACGAAATTATTTCAAGAAGTAACCGCTAGGGGGACAGACACGCGACTTTATAGAGGAGAAAAAGGCATCACGCTTCAGTTCTCTACCTGACTCTAGATGGAGCGGACGTGTCGTTCTGCCCTCCTCGTGACTGTTGCTGTGGTGGACAGTGGGCTGATTTATTGTTTGCTATGGTGTCCCTTGTTAGCATATTTTGTTCTTTTCTTTCACAGCAGTTTGCATTCCTCTGCCTCCATGGTAAGTGTTTTTCTCCTTGCTTGACCAGAGTTGTCCTAACCTGCTCAGACATGTCATGATGACGTCACACCTGACGTCCCGGTATGTCCAGAACTGGTGGTCACAAGAAGGTTGGCTCCACCTGGTGTGATGCTTTGCAACTAGGTAGTTACCTGTCTCTACAACCATCGACCCAACGATGGTCAGCGGCCGGTCCGGGCCGCTTTCTTTGTGATGGCCGTCGTTCATTTTAAATAAAATGATCTCTCTCCACTATTTTTTATGACCACGGCTAGGCCACAACTCACAAAGCCCTCTGGGCACGTGTTAGATGATCTCCAATTAGTGTAATGACTCACTGGATAATCCTAATTACTGTGGAGTCCTAATTGCTAATTAATTGCAATTTAATGGCGTCCAGAGGAGTTGTCCGTTGTGGGATGGGCGTGGTCAGTAAATACTACTGCCCGGCTTATTGCTACCCCTGTCCGTGTTAGACATAGTATACACACGTCAGCACTTCTTGTGGCTCATTAGTCTTGTGGCACCACACGAATTCGCCATAGGAGTCTGTCGTAATTGGCAGACTCCTACGGCGAATTCGTGTGGTCATTTCGTGGCAACTTTTTTTGCCAGATCCCGAGCAGCCATGTTCGCTAGGTCAAAGCGAAGCAATCTCGCATGTTCGCGAGGTACCGAGCGCCCGAAAGTTGCCAGCTAGCACTTTTTTTGTCTGGTCTCAATATGGACCGGGCAGCGGGTTGCCTCCCTATATCCGGCCAATCCGCCAATTACGACCGTGCTTCCGGCTGCCGTAGCTATGGAAAGGAGCCATCATCACCCACATGCGCGGCCACCGGTAGTCACAGAAAGCCTGTGTTTAAAATCGTCTGCGGCGATTGGCTGAAGTTGAAAAAGACGTGCCGCCTTTTTATGCCCACGTGGCGGAGGACGGAGACGAGGCTTCCTTTGTCTAGGGGCGTTTATGTTTATTCGCTCGGAGCAGAGCCCGAGCTGAGCGGAAGTGCGTTATCGAACCGGAAACCGGTCGGTCGGGGAAACCTATAGGACAAAAGAAAATTCCATATACGCGACCGAGCAAGAACGATAATGCGCTTGCGCAGCATCTATTGTTGTGTCGTCTGCTTCCCGTTGGTGCTCGTCCACTGTTTATCACTTGTAACAAAGGACTTGGACAGCATGCGTCCCATAGACAGCACACAGATTCTGGTGGAACTCGCGCTGTCTGTTCCCATATGTTAATTGCACGAAGATTTCACTTCTATGTATCTTTAGAGTTTTTCTTATTTTGTGTTCCTTCTTTTTTCTTTTTGTCCACCATTCCATGTTGTACATAGTGTGAGGAAGACGACGACAACGACAGATCTGCCTCGCTCGCCTTATATTATTCGTTCATTAAACGTAGCCATCACGACGCTGCGCTGCCTCACATTTGGTGGAGGTGCGGCTGTCCTTCGCCACCAGCTCTGCGGACTCCGCCGTCGATGACGCGATTTGACGACTGAAGACTCCAGTTCAACCGATGTCATCTTCCTCACAATATGTTCTGATGAAATGCAAACTCTGCATGAAAGCCTACGTCACGTAAAGTTGTTCGACATGTTTCATTCCCAGTGACATTTACATTTTTACACCAGGGGCATAATTTAAGCACTTATGACAAATTCCACAATCTGATTCGAGTGGTAAGGCGGTCTAAATGAAAACCATTTCAAAATAGCGGCCATCTTCTAGCTCAGGAATTGTGGGAAGGATCTGCAAGCTCGCTCCCCAAGTTCCGAGAGAAGCGAGCAGGAGGTGACTCTGAGCGAATATCCAAACCACGACCTATTACTATACTAGTACACTATACTATACTAGTGTACTATACTACCTAGTATAGCGTAGGTCGTGGTCCAAACACAGAGCGGGCGTATCTGAGCCAATTCTCATATGCCTTCGAGCCAGCCATGTGACGACATATCCGCTGTGAGCGCCTCCGAGCGAATAAACACAGCCGTCCCAGGTGGCGTTGGCTCGAGACAACACGACAACACCACCGAGAAGCCAAGCCTGATCGCCGGACGACGTGATGCAACACGACGTGAGTCCGCCAATCACGAGCCTGCTTTCGGCCAGTCTTGGGGAATATTTACTCAGAAAAGTAACTAAGTTACCTTTGTAGCTACTGCACAAATAAAGTGGCTTAGTTACTGTTACAGTGACTCGCCAGGAATAGTAACCAGTTAAGTTACTGCTCGAGCAACTGAGTTACTTCGGAGTTACTTTCAAAATCAACAAGGAGTGAGACTCGGGTTGAACGAAAATTTATTTTTATCAGCTTGTCAGCTACTTGTACAAGTTACATTTGTAAATATGTTGTAAATTCCAATGTGTTATAAATTCCAAATCACATTTAAAAAACAAAAACAGACGTGCCTACACACTTCGTGAATGAATGTTGCGAGACTGTGCAGCGATAGCCCATTAACTTTGACTGCATGATCAATGCAGTTTAAGAATTTAAAAAAATCTCTGGACGATTACGGTAATCGCGGTAATGCGAAATTTCAGCGCAGCTGTTTAGGTTGAGCTATACACCACTGTTTTTATTTTCCACACATAGTACTTTCTTCAGGTAACGCTCCTATCCCAGTTCGTGCAGTCGTTGTGAGGTTGACGTTGGTGAGGTACAACCCGGTCATGTCTGTAGTGCGACTCAGTGCCACGTATACCAACTTTTGCGGATGACTCTTGGCATAGGAGTACATGTCTTTTTTTATACGTGCGATTTTGGGGCCGCCACGGTTGCAGTCGCATGGTTGGAGCCAAGCTCACGGAACTGCAACCAGAATCCAGATGCGTTCCCGCTTCCCAAGCGTGCCCTCCTTCTTCGCTTTCCTCCTCGCGCTCTCTTCATTCTCGCCGTACGCCTCCCAGCTGCTTTGCTCCTCACGCTCTCCCGTGCTTTCATCGTTCGCTTCGCTCCTCGTTCGCTCTGCTGGTTACACCGCCGACGCCGCTCAACGCGGGAATGGGCGCTTAAGAGATGCGCTCTAAAAGTCAATTACCTGAAAGTGTTTCTTCAAGTTCGACGGCGTTTGCTCGAGGCAACACCACCTAGAAGCCAAGCCCGATCGCCCACACGACGTCATCAAGCGCATGCGCAGCCGCCGGTAGCCACAGAAAGCCTGTGCTTTGTTACGCTGCTGATTGGGGTTTAGTGGCGCAACAAAGGTCATAATGCGCCAGAGCTATGATAGTTCTCTAGAAGGGTAAGTTTTCAGTTGCGTACTTTTCTGTATATTGTTCTTCTATGTATTCTTCTATAGTGCAGCAGCAAAGATGATATTGTAAACTCAATGCTCAGAGAGTGGTACGCACGCAAGAAAGCAGAGGTCAAGTACCAAGCACTTCTGAAAGCCTGTGTTTTGTCTACGTGCGAAGGAGGAGAGAAGGCATTAAGCGGGCCTTCTGCGGCGTTGCTCGAGGAGATCGGAAGAGCGGGAGAAAGGAACTACACTGGACTGAAGCTCGAAGGAACTGGATTATAATTTTTACTAGGCATTACATCGTTCAGGGCCAATTCGACTATAGGAGAACATCGAGTTACCTGTAGACCGTTCGCAGGCACACGCTGATTTGGTCTATTATTGTCGGGACAACAGAACTACCGGTCCTAGGACCACGATTACCATTATTCTTCCAATAATTGTTGCAGCATGGGAATATTGGTCCAAGATTGCCAACAACCGGCCAATATTGGCTGGTCATTGGAAATATGGTCGCCATATAACCAGCAAACAGGCGACATCTGAAGATGGGCAATGTGGTCTACATATAACCGAGGACCAAACAATATTGAATCGACGCAGGCAATACGGCCCGAATATAGCCGGCGACCAAACAATATTGGGTGAAAGTGGGCAAGTGGTCTAACATATAGCCGTCGGCGAAAGAATATTACCTGAAAACTGGCAATACAGTTTGCATGTAGCCGTCTGCCAAGCGATATTCCATGAAAATGAAAAATAAGGTCTACATATTGCCGGCGACCAAACAATATTGGAGGTCCACTCACATGGACTGGCCCCCATATAACTGTCTCAACAAACTAGGACTAAAACTAGAACTAGTGCAATACCAATTCCTGCCTGTGAAATCACATCACGTTAAGGATTGCTGTTCTTGCTTGTCGTCGCCATGTAACGGACCAAGACTTCGGAGAGTTGCGTACGGAATAACGGCAAGAAGGAAAGTAATGTTTAGTAGTGGACAACGTACCTTCCATGCGTTTCTTCTAAGAGCACAGACGAAGTTAGTCAGCGTCTTCCGAAGATATATTGGATAGATGGGATGGCCACTATTGGCCCAATTTTGCAACTGCAAACAGGTCCAAGCGGTGTCGAATATCGGCATGCATCTGTTCTAATATACGGTGCCGAACGAAAGCCGCTGAACCCCTGTGAGTATAGTTTGAAGCGCAACAATAACAAGAAGCCTGTGGTGTGATACCCATTGTGTGCCTCCAGGCGTCTTGTGCCAAGAGTTTTGGCATTCTTTTTCGGGTGAAGAATTCTTCATCATCTTCGTTTCTTTTTCTTTCATTTTTTCAGCACGAAGTCTTCGGTCAGAACGTCGTAATTCAGTTCATAGGCCTGCACCAGTAACGCAAGAAACACACACACACACACAAAAAAGACAAGGGAATGTGATAACTGCACCGGCAAACCGGTACTTGGATGTGGGCGTGCCAATATTGTACCATGATTGGGCCTATATTGACTTCCCATTTACCCAATATGGGACCAATATTGAGCTGCTGCCTGGGAAATATGGAGTCTACAGTGGCAATACTGGAGCATAATATTGGCATGCCAATATGAGGCCTTGTATGGGCCGGATTGCAATTGTAAAATTGGGCCAACATTGGGAATCCGAGATAGACAATATCTGTTTAGCCTGGACCCACATTGGGTGCTGCCTGGGTTATGTGGTCAATAAACACACGAACTTGACTTTGGCAATCGGTAGCGGTTTAATGCGAGCAGTGAAAACCTCGGTGGTCATCGCAAATTTACCACCTTGTCCTCATTCATCATCATCATCAGTGTATTTGTTGTTGTTGTTGTTACCACCTTGTAGCTTTATTGCACCCTTGTGGCTGATGGGTCTTGATCTTTTCCAACGTCTGTTGACTTATTCTTGCACCCCAGTACCAGTGTGTGTGTACGGGAAAAAAAAAAGAAAAAAGGGGGAAGGGCTCAAGGTGTAGGGTCCAACTTCTCATTCCCCCCTTTCTCCCAATTGAATTTAAGTTTTTTTTTTTCTGCAGGAGACAAGACCAGAATGTAAAATCACGTTAACAGCACAATGATTTTACTGAAACATAACGCTTTCGTTTTGACAAAAATGAAAGCGAGCTGTTGTGTTGAATATGATCCACAGTAAATGGACTCTCTCTTATAAAAGGAGTGATGAAATACAATGAACGTACATAGAACGCCATCACTGCGTGCTTATGTCTTTCTCCTGCGAACGCATTCTTTCTAAGTG
The DNA here is from genome assembly GCF_037126465.1 of Ornithodoros turicata. NCBI lineage: Eukaryota > Metazoa > Arthropoda > Arachnida > Ixodida > Argasidae > Ornithodoros > Ornithodoros turicata. The sequence continues at coordinate 130,126,752 of NC_088202.1, read as the reverse complement.
CATTGCATGATGACAACAATAGCAACAACATGAATGAGGATGAGATGAGGTGGGATGGGATGATAACTCAGTTCATTCTCTTGAAACAACGTAAAGCGTGAAGAAAAACAATGTACAAGTTTCCGGCGATGCAGAATCAAAAATAACAAAGACGGTTAAGATCATCAACTATTTACTATATACATTAAAAAACAAGACTTTCGTGCAGTAGGCTGCACTTCAGGTTTCTGCACTTCAGGCACAGGTTTCACTTCAGGTTCAAACCTGAAGAAGTGCAGCCTACTGCACGAAAGTCTTGTTTTTTAATGTATATAGTAAATAAAAGAGTGATAGGAACAACTTATTTATTTACACATGGTAAACAAGACTTTCGTGCACGAGACTGCACTTCTTCAGGTTACTTCAGGTTTCTTGCAGTCTCGTGCACGAAAGTCTTGTTTACCATGTGTAAATAAATAAGTTGTTCCTACCGTTTAAGATCACTCTTTGATTTACTCACCACCGGCAACTTGACATCGCCTATTTTTTCTGCCTTCGTATCTTCTATATAGTAAATAGTTGATGCTCTTAACAGTCTTTGTTATTTTTGATTCTTGAAACAACCTTAGTTATGTCGCGATCAACCCAAATCAGCATATTGTCTCGTTGAATATTTAACGTAAAATGTAATGCGTTATACATAAAAGATCAATGAGTACATTTGCAGGCTTTCCCCATCGGTGCCTCTTGCGGTGGAATCGCCTCGATGCCAGTTATTGCCGATAAGCTGCGCAACATAAGATGTATTACTCTGCATTCGTAACCATGTGGACGAAGCAGGCATAGTGGAAACACGTAACCTGGGATACACAGCGACACTTTATCAAATATACGGCTTTATTCCTGAGAGGAAAGCGATCCATATCTACATTGGAAGGAAATGCCAGAGTGGTATACAATTAGAGGTGCAGACAGAAAACTGGAAGATGGGTTTATATTCACGGAACTTACAAACCGTCGAGAGTACCATCAGGGTCGGATCCTTTGGGAAAAGCGTGTTCCAAGTGCTGACATGTCGGTAAAGTCCAGTTTGCACACTCGTGATATCAGTACTTGAAAAAATTCTTGTGGCACATACGTTGTAGTCATGAACAAAGTATTTCGGCATCGTAGAATGATGAAAGCATAATGAAACAAGCATATATCGCACATCAAATATGGGTATGAAGTACATGGCAAACTGTTTAGTCCGAGTGGAAGGGTCAAGGGGGTCATCGTCAGCTCTTGAATATACTCCACCAGTTACACAGGATTTTGGCTGAAAGATGCAGCAAAACAGATAGTGGAATAGTGTGAGCCAGATGTGATGTGATAGTGTGGAAGTTACTTATTGCGCCATGCACGGGAACAAAATATAAAAATATGTTTAGCGGGCAAATTAGCAGCTTGGCATGCAGGATAGTAAACGCAAGAGAAAAAGAACAGAATACTGCACTCCGAGACAGCACGAGCGCCACTGTAAAAGAGGTCTATTTCCGCGCACACACAATTGGGCATGCGGTGAGATGGCTGGCGCTATAGGCAGACGAGGAAGCCGAGTTACATATTTCTTACTAACTCAAATGTTTTACAACTCTACTTTAAAAGCCCGCAAATGTGCTCTATGTATGTCGGCTCCCACGAGTGTTTTCGCACCGTGATCAATGTAAAAGCAGCACTTCGAAGCACGCGGGAGCACTACGTTGTGAGTGTGACTCCGTGGCGTCATTCGTCCGCCTAAGCCAATCACAGGCGTCCTTAGATTTGTGGGCGAAGCTGTCCTATAGGAGTGCTCTTGACCCAAAGTATTAGCTTGAAAAAAGAAAAAAAAAGAAAAGGAAAACAGGAAACGGCACAAGAGCCGGAAATAAGACCATCACAAGGACTTCCTACGGTTGGCATGATTTGTTGCCAGAATGTCACTGAGCAGTAACCTTTATTTTTTTCCCTCTTATATTCGGGTTTATATTTTTTACTGTTACTCGCTGCCGTCTTTATAGTCATAAATGACACTACTGATGAACGTCCATAATACACGTGCAAATTATAAAGGACGCACACTACAGTGGAAGAACAGTAGCATTAAAGCACCAGCTACCAAGACTATGGTATACGGTGCACACAGCGGCCTGACTTTTCCGCAGGTGTGCCTCGCTCAGCGGTATCGACACCAGCGAGTTACTTACGTGGTACAAATTACTGAGCATGAATGCCATTCTCTGCGAAGGATATTTTCCACCAGTTGCTGGGATTTCGGAGCACCACAGAGACGACAACCGGAAAGAGCAAGTTGACTTCTCTTCCCTCGTTCGAGACATCCCGTTGCACTGGCGGCCATATTGTCACGGTTTTGTATTTATTGCACTGCATGATTGTTATTCAGGAATGGTAGCTCTTATCAGCGATGATACGAAGTCGCAGACAATGAAAGCTATTACATCTAGAGGTTAAAGTGCCACTGCGGACAAAATCTCGCAATCCTATACCAAATTTATGTCGTTGCTACCTCCGTGTCTCATGCGATATCCTCCCAACCTATTGTTCTCTGACCCTGTATTCACACGAGCGACATTCCCCGGAACACTCCAGCGGAAGATGCGAAAAACGTCATAGGTTTTTGCTGTCACGTGAGCACGAGCGCTCAACGTCGTATCTTCACGTACTCTGCTAACCGTGGGGAACATCCTGCGACCAGTGATGGGAAGTAATTCGAGTACCTAGTAGTCAAGTACTACTTTAAGTACATTCACGAGTACTTTTGTACTTTGTGCTGTACTGTTCTAGTACTTTCCCACCAAGTACTCAAGTACCCAAATGGGATTGCAAAAACGAAAATCGGGGAAATACGACGAAATAAAACAACAACAACTTTATTTTATGATGGTGATTGGGGAGTTTCATCACGACGAAATGTCTTGCAGGGGTATTTTTGGTGAAACTTCATTGTTGACAAGCTCGAAATGTTGACAAGTTATTCACAATACTTTCATGCTGTTCTACAGTTAGGAAAAGGAAAACAGGAAATAGGAAGGCAGGAAGGAAAATAGGAAGCAAGATGATTTTGGCTTTGTCTCTCCGGTTCTCCCAATACATGATTCACTCTATTTCACAATCTGTGATTGGCTTTCAAGAATTACGTGATTCAGTAAAAGTAAGAGACTGAAGGGCACACGTGACTTTTGATTTATGCATTCTACCATTTTTAATGGTCGCATGGATTATATTGTTGCAGATAATAAAGCCACATAAAAGATGAAGGTTTGCAGTGCGATTTCCATAAATTTGCCTGCAAACTAAATTGGCAAAATACTTGATGAGTACTTTAAAGTAAGTACTTGGCCTAGTACATTGTACAGTACTTGAAGTACATTTGGAATGCGATACTTTGCACTGTTACTACTTATGCCGGGTACTGGGTACTTTATTTTAAGTACAATTTTGGGTACTTTGCCCATCACTGCCTGCGACACAGCCACAAGATATTCCGTAGCAGAAGACAGAAAAGGACGCTGACGGTGTAATCTGCTATGTGTCGTCTGCTAAGAGAGCAGTACGCCACCCCCGATATTCCGGCACCGTGTGAATGCTCACCATAACACGGGACGAAACTTTGGTTCCGTGATCAGTGTTTTCGCTTTTTCTTCCACTAGAATTTTCCGTGAGGTCGCTCGTGTCAATACACGGTAAGTGACGCAGAAGTAATAAAATTAATTACATACTAGTTTTGAAAAGTATGACGTCATGGGGTGCCCAATCCGCCAACGCGTCTGACAACATTTCTCCTCGAAGGTCGATTTCCGTCTCCTCACCACAGCTGCTGCCAGTCTTCCAACGCGGGGCGGAGGCGCATGCTGTTGCTAGGATACGGACGCCAGAGCTGTCGGTGACGTCACCTACTCCTGGAGAACACGAAACTGAAGTTTTGCGGGTTCTTTCAAAAATTAGTGGAAGCGCGTGATGTTGACTCACGGGAAAATATGTCTATTGAAAAAAAAAAAAAAAAAAAGGAGGAGAGGTTAGTCAGGCGTAGGCTTAAGAAAAAAAGAACGCACGACTCATGGCATTCATATTTCGCTCCCCGTGTCCTTGAGCGAGATTCATTATAACAAAAAATGAAATAAATATCATAGTCCGTAGTGGCACTTTAATTTCTTATTTTTATCGAGCTTTATCAACTTTAACTTTAACAAATAAAGTTAACGTTATAAACAATGTAAACTTCAGTAAAATTTCAGGTGCTCTCCCCGATACAGAGGTCTGTAAATGATCGGAAAGACGCAAATGTTACGTCAAAAACGCCAGTTCATGGAGTGCAGCACATGCCGCAAAGCTGAGGATTACGTGACTAGTTCGGCCACTGCATACAACCACTCAGATACACAAGGCTTATCGCAAGGAATACAACGCCAAATGGTTCCCTTCTGACTACAATAAGACGTAACATCCGACCCTGAGTACAGCACAGTACCAACTTGTGAAACTTATTCCCAGCATCAGTTATATTAGATGAAGCTTCATTTACTGCCCAGGCGACATCGCGCAACATATTTTCTAACGGGCCCTGACATCTATACACAGGGCGCCTTATCGATGATCATGTGATAATATGTACAACAAAGTAGACGATAGGGTGCGTTACAGGTAAGCACACAGACAGGCAAAACACAATTCGAATGCATTCGAATACACCGTGATAATGAACGTGGACAATACTCTCATAGGTCCTATCATATGTACAGATCACGTGATACCCGTCGTACACGACAGAAAATCTCACTCTTTTCGTCAGCTTCTATAGCAGATATCACTGCACTAATCCGGCACTTGCTGTACATTCTATTTACAAATAAACAGTTGCCTCAGTTATAGGTGTAAAGTTGTTGTCTCGCAATACTATAGTTCGCAGGACAAGTGACGAAGGTTCAAAAGCAACAAATATACGATCGATTCAAGCGAATGCTAATGTTTACAGTTCAGTGTATTCGGATTTTGAGTTTGTAACGAGGCGCACGGAACGGACGTGGTAGCAGTATGCCTTACTCGCATTTGACATGTACTGAAAGAACTCAAACGAGTATGAATTAAAAGCGCAACACATGCTCTTGTTTCCTCGAAAGGCACCATTCAGAATCAGGACAGATATATATCGAAAAAAAAAAGAAAAATCAGACTCCTTGCAGAGCTTATCTGCAAAGCATGACGGAAATTGTGTAATGAAGAGATTGCCGTTTGACGGCAACAGGGAACAATATGCCCCACACATTCAAAAAGTCCTTGAAATCGTTCAATTTAGCAAAAAAGAAAAGAAAAATAAACAAATAAGTAAAAAGTAATAAAAAATAAATAAATATCGGACGCTCCCAGTGTATTCGTGACCAAAATCTTGTCACGCTGCAAAATCACGCTGTCAAAGAGAGCAAAAACTCTGGAACACCAACCCTCTTCACCTTTTCCCATTCAGGATGCTCACTGTGTTGATGTCCTTTTGTTCTTGACGTCACCAGACTCCTTCGGACAAGATACCAGCTAGTTCGTCGTACGTGTTGAAGTCGCTGTCGTTTTGTGGTAGTTTGTCTCGCACACAGCGCGCGCGCGTCTCAGCGCACTCTACGGGGAATTCACTCACGTGGTCTACTGCACAGTCACGTGATCGATGACGTCTACAGGGCGTGTGTATCCTCGTTGGGGTTGTGTTACTAGAAAAGCACAAGTCAAAAAACGTATTCCTTGCACGGTGGCGGAGGTGTGCGTCGCGTGGTGGCGCTCCCACTTTGAGAAGAGAGAAGGGCACAGTTGTGATGAAGCACGTCCCGTTTACAACCTACTTGTGGTTGACCACGGTGTCGTAGCCAGAGTCTTCCTGAAGAAAGTCAATAAGAAAAGTCATTGTGACACACGTAATCTCACAGTAATGTAGCTAACACAGAGACTGTCTTTTGGATCCCTTTCTTGGATCTATTACGTTGGCAATATAACGAATTACGACAAATACCGAACAGACGGACCATGGACAGGAGTCCTAATCTTTGTACACGCGCACTCGGAGATAATGTTGACATGCTGCTACCCAGTAAACCATTGATCTGCATCCTATGGTCATGTTCAACCAAAGAACTGAGGGCAGAAGGGCAAGGAGGGAGGCGAGACGGTACATGACGATGAAGAAGATAAAAGCCAGAGTAACCCACTATAGCCCAAGACAGGGAGAACTAAAGACAAAACACACAGGTTCTCCAATGGAGAATTCGGTTGGTCATTTCGTTGCAGCGCTCGGAAATTGATAGGCCGGCGTCCGCGGTGATTGATGTGACCATTCCACCCGAAAATGAGTGCCAGGAATCTAGCGGTTTTAGTCGCTTGTATCACACAAGGGGTATCGCGGTCGCTCCTCTTCGGGTTACGTCGTCTGCCAACCCACGTGAACTTCGACGTGCGGGCTAAAGAGGGCACTCGCGACCCTCGCGGTGCGGATGTGACGACACCGGGGCGATCTGCTGCCCGGTCGCTTCGAGTCAGAGCGGAAAAGTGCTGATCAGAATATTTTATTTAACATAATTATCTAAGTACACAAGTTACTTCTCAGGTTACTCGTACATTGTGCTTGTAACTAACACCACAACAACGTAGATGTTCTGAGTGTGAACTATCGTTACAAGAATGTCACACTGCTAGCTGTCAAATTCCTGGTGCTCTGAAAGCGCCACGAGAACACACGAGATTGCTACGTTTTGAACAAGCAAACGCAGTTGCTCAGAATTTGGCAAAAAAATCTGCCAGGAAACGACCACGCGAATTCGCCATAAGAAATGAAGAGCATTAAAGGTACTGTAAAGCAGTAGACAAGCATGATATGCTGGTGATGTGACTAGAGACTTTGTTGCTTCTAAATACCATATGCGGAACCATACGACCGACAACGCGCTATAAATATTTTTAATTTGCCATGAAAGATGCGGCGTAGCGGAGCGGTGCGACGCCTGGTGTCAAACAACCCCCTGTACAGCGGGCAACACTGAAAATTGGTATTACAAACTATGACATCGGAACTTCGTTATTTTAGTAACCATATTATTAGTTTTCCTGTTTACCTATGCATTCTGAAACCGCTGTTAAGAATTTAACCTGTCAACCCCTCTTTTTGCGAAGTAACCCAGTGCTGGCCGCTGTTCGATGGGGGCTCTCCCTACTGCTCTGCTGCGCCTGCGCTCTCCTTTTGTTCGCGGCCTCTTTCGAACGAACAAACTCTCTCTGTGAACCTCTGTGAACAAACAAGTCCCGACGCTGTCTGGCTTCTTGAACGTCTGACACATTTTTTTCAACGGCTCAGCATTTCATTTCAGTTCGCTTATCCATTTATCCTCAGATGTGGATTGTTGTGTGGATTGCAGGGGCGGATTTTATGGTGGATTGTTATGTCGGGCGCAGTGTTATACACATGCAATGTGGTTGCCGCCGTATGTGTCAGGAGTACGGATTCCTTTCGAATACCTAGTACAGTGTTGCCCGTAATATTTAATTGTAATTTTCTAATTAACTGCACCGTCGATTGGAATGAAACTTGCACAGTTTTTGTCCTGGTGGCTTGGACTACCGAATAGCCACACTAAATGGCATTTGATCGGTGCTGCTTTACAGTACCTTTAAAACCTGGGCGGGTTGATGAGACCTTCTAAAAGTGTTAAAAAACGTAGTTGTCAGCTCATTGCCGGTGTGTGTGTCTCGTCTCTTTCGAGTGCACTAGCACAAGGTTTTTAGCCCTTTTAAACCAAAATAGGAACGGCTCGTTTAAGCACCTCCCTACGCTGGTTCCTATTGTCTGCATAGACCTGTGCACCCCCGACTCGCGCCGCCGTCGCCGCCACTGGCGCCAACTCGGCGCGCCGATGGGCTTAAAGGTACTGTAAAACAGCATCGAACAAATGTCATTTAGTGTGGCTATTCGATAGCCCAAGCCACTAGGACAAAAACTGCGCAAGTTTCATTCCAATCGACGGTGCAATTAATTAGAAAATTACAATTAAAGATTACGAGCAACACTGTACTAGGTATTCAAATGAATCCGTACTCCTGACACACGCGGCGGCAACCACATTGCGTGCGTATAACACTGTCCCCGACATAACAATCCACGACAATCCATCATAAAATCCGCCCCTGCAACCCACACAACGATCCACATCTGAGGATAAACGGATAAGCGAACTGAAATGAAATGCTGAGCCGTTGAAAAAAATGTGTCAGATGTTCAAGAAGCCAGACAGCGTCGGGACTTGTTTGCTCACAGAGGTTCACAGAGAGAGTTTGTTCGTTCGAAAGAGGTCACGAACAGAAGGAGCGCGCAGGCGCAGCAGAGAAGTAGGGAGAGCCTCCATCGAACAGCGGCCAGCGCAGGGTTACTTCGCAAGAACAGGAGTTAACAGGTTAAACTGTTAACAGGGGTGTCAGAATGCATAGGTAAACAGGAAAACTAAGAATATGGTTACTAAAATAACGAAGTTCCGATGTAATAGTGTGTAATACCAATTTTCAGTGTTGCTCGCTGTACAGGGGGTCGTTTGACACCAGGCGTCGCACCGCTCCACTACGCCGCCTCTTTCATGGCAAATTAAAAATATTTATAGCGCGTTGTCGGTCGTATGGTTCCGCATATGGTATTTAGAAGCAACAGAGTCTCTAGTCACATCACCGGCATATCATGCTTGTCTAATGCTTTACAGTACCTGTAACCCTGCTTAATCCAGTTGGATGGTTCTGCATACAAAAATAATCCGGCAACTTAATCAAAGTGGAGGGTTCTGTTCTTGTGGCAGCGTGTCAAAAGGGCAGACGCAGAGATTAAAAAAAGAAAACAAAACATGCACGACAGTTCTGCTTTTACGGAATGGCATGCGTTTATGCGCTTGGTGGCTCCTCGCAAATAACCAGGCGATTGCTGCGTACATACCACGTTAGATACCGTTCGCCCACCGCAATGGTATGGCCGTATGACATAGGTTAGCATGGTTAGCATTTGCATGCTCGCGCCGCCGACCCAAAAACCAGCTTGACGCTGCCTCCGGTCAAAGTGCCACCGGCGCACAAGTCAGGTCTGCAATAGCTGGACGTACCCCTCTACGTCTCGACAAGTAGTGCGCTGTAGTGCGCCGACACAGAAACTATACACGGTTTACCCGTGGACGCCGCCATATTGAAAACGCAGCGCCGTCTAGGCGGAGGAGCGCATTGAAAACTGTCTACCGCCCAGGCCTATCAGAAGGAAAGCACACGTGTCGTGTGCTTCGTCCCTGGTATCGCTTTCCTCTTTTCAGGCTTACAGAGGCTGCAAAAGCGCTGGGTGTGAGGCTGGCTGGAAAAAAGTATAGGAGCCCTAAGGTGGCACGTGGTGGTGTCGATCTCTGCGTCTCGGCGTCGCTTCAGCAACTCATAGATGATTAGGCGGACGTGAGGCACAGTGAGGCATGGGGCAGAGTGTTACACTGCCGATATTTACCTCATTCGGGAACCTTAGAAAAGCGGAACTGTAACGGCGTCCGTCAAACAGTGCGACATCGTCATCAGTTCACGCAAATCGGCAAGCAATCGGTCGCAAATCGTACTGGCGGACGTATTTCCGGACGAAGAAAAAATATTTCGATGACATTTCTTTGTGGTATACCACAGTAGTGACTTGAATCCTGTGACTGTGTGACAGTGGTAGATGAAAGCGGAATTATGGCAGCTAGAAAGGGTGGTGCTTGGACCGCGCCGCTTCTCCCGTACATCGGAGCACGCCGCCGCTGGAAGACGGCGCCAGCGGGCGCTGCGAGTCTGAGGTATGCAGAGCTGGAGGTATGCTATGTTCGCCGCGTTCGCGCGTACGTTTTGCTTGCGTCCCCGACCCGCGCCTCTATTTTTTTTTTTGCCTTTTCAGCGTTTCGTGTCTCTCGGCAAGTGACCACTTAGTTCTCTCAGCGCACAGGGATGACACCTGAATGCCTAGACAACGTAAGCAGCGTGTCAAACACTGTTTTGTGCCCGGCTGTTACACTGGATACCGTTCCGCAACTGGAAATTTGGCGCTCTTCGCCGTTCCGCAGGACCCAGAAAGGTTTCAAGAATGGAATCAGCATACACCAAGTGTAGACATGCCTCTCCAAACGCATTCGTCGTTTGCGAAATACACTTGGACGCACTTTTACGCCAACGCACTTGTGGTGAACGTCAAGATCGAGCCGATGAACCGGCCTACCCTGATGCGGTACGCACAATACCCACAGATCCAAAAATTCCCAGACAAATTCCAAGAAACTGGCCGCTCAGCGCAAGAGGAGGAACCACAACCAGGAGTCGCCATGTGCCTTGCAAAAGACATCTGATTCTGACATGGGTGATGAAGCTGTAGACGCCGGGAATACGTCGGCACAAAAGGACCCTTCCCTTCTTCCTTTGAAGCAGCTTTCACTAGATTTTTCAGCATGTACGAATTACATCCTGACAGCCTCCATGAGTTGACCACCAGTGCTCGAGCCTCAACACACCAAGTTGGTGGTGAGCTCCACAGAAATCAACTAACAGGTGCTATGCGCAAGTTGTATTTGATCACAATTAAGGCTTTATTTTTACGTGAAGGGCTTAAACCTCGACAGACAGCAGAGAAGAGTACACAGGAATATGTCCAAACAGTCTTGACTAAACTAATATAGCACGCAGGAAGACCATGCCAAGCGCTGTATTTGTTTATTATTTGTTTAAACGAGCTTTATTTATTATTTATTTAATATTTCCGTTGCGGTAGCTGCTATGCTAGTGGCCAAGACTTCTGGGCAGGGCTGTAAGATTGTTCTAGTCATAAATAGTCATAAATGTATCCTGTTTGTGCAGTAAAGTGCCGTTATTGCTGAGGAAAGGGCGGATAACTAAAGGTATGATATGTAATTGGAGCAGCCGCGGCAGCTTTCTGCGCTCGCTAGAATCTGTCGGCTGTTATCGTACGAATTGCGTTTTGTTCTTATTGTTTTTCATGTGAAAGCCCCGCATTTGTTCAGGAATACACGTAGCCCTTGTTCGTAGTGTCTCGGCTAAAAATAAACTCGTAAGAAAATGCTTCGGAAAGCGATTATTGGCGAAACTCATCGAAATGCGAACCGCCGACTGGGGGAAAGAACGCATACCTCTAGAGTCACTGTACCCGGGGGAAGAGTATCGCAATCGCTTTCACCGTGCCGCCGCCTTGCTCATTCACCGAGGCGCGTCACGTGGTGCGTTTTCCTCCTCTTTGCTTCCAACCTCCCGCCGGGTCTACGGGGAACGCAATAGCTGGGACGCATGTGCGCGTACGTTCGTATGCCGCTCTTGGTTTTTTGTACGTGAAATGGATCTCAGAGAGCTGAGGAACTACGAACAACCATGTCTAGATGTTGTGCTGCAACGGGACAGAGGCAGGCAAAGCATTTTTCTGCATTCCGACGGGCAAAAGTGACGAGACGCGTAGATCGGCACAGAACATGCCGGAAGAACGGTTTATTTTTCATTGCAGAACCTTTGCTCACAGTATTGAATAACAGTTCAACTGTGCGAAGAACAGCCGGGCGTATCAAAGTAGTGCTTGTTGGATCTTCCCATTGCGTTCCCTGTCCTGCGGTGCTAACAAAACGCCACTATCAGGACCACTTCATACGTCGCGACGACTTCGAGGACAAGGAGATTCGAAAGAAGTTGAAGTGGACAGCAATCCCAAGCAGTTTTGCATACCGGACACCTACGAGGCTGAGGAAGGCTCCTATCCCCCGTTCTTCGCACGCAGAGTTCTCCGAGGAGTCACCAAAAGACTTGCACACTGAAGTTGATGACAATCTAGTGTAAGATCAAGGGCAGTGGAGGATAGTAATGCGTCGAAATATATGTAGATGTGCACTATGAAAATTGTTGAAACTTATGAAAACTATTCCTAAATATTGATCAAGGGGCAGTGGAGGATGGTAATGCGTCGAAATATATGTAGATATGCACTATGAGAACTATTGAAAGTTATGAAAAATATTCCTAAATATTGAAAGTTATGAAAACTATTCCTAATATTGAGCTGTAATTGTGAGTGAATCAACTTTGCAGAGGAAGACAACACCGTCACAAATTTCTGTGATCAGAGCATCGAGGAATATGCGCAGGAAAAACCTGCAGACAAGTCATGTGATGGTCCCCTCGACGAGGTCTCAGTCTTAAAAGAAACGAGCAAAGGCTGAGACGGAATGTAGTGACTTGAAGCTCACGGTCTACTCCTCATGGAAGATCAACTGCTTGCGTTGGAGCGGGGAATTGGAAGAACAACCCACAGCACTTTACATGCGCGTGAAAAAACGTTGGCGTTCACATAGCCATTGAACGTGTGAAATAGAAATTTAATTGCGAAGAGATGAGAATAGAAGTGGTGGTGGTTATTTATGTCAACCCGAAGCTGCGCACACGACCGCTATAGTTTTATGTCCACAAAACAAGTGAACTAAAAAAAAAAAAAAAAAACGGATCTATAGAGCGCAAACGAGACTCGACGATGCCTTTTAGAGGCGAACACGCGCCAACATAATTCGTCGGTTAGCTACAGAATACAACAAACTATACTGTAGTGACGCTTGTGCCATGTTTCATTAAGTATTAGCCGAGTCCCACTACAAGAAGTCACAAACTTTTTGGTGCACAGCCGCGAAATCAACGCGATGTAACACTGACTACAGCTATCCTAACACGCGATCCGCGGCGGCTTGGAAGCAATATGGCTGCCGGAGCAGACGACGCGGAGCGGTTGCGGTACTCTTCCCCCGGTACAGTGACTCTACATACCTCCAGAGCCGTATATTAAAAGGGAGTCTGGCCATTAATGGGTCATGCCTATACCGGAAGCTCCACCCACTTTTTCAGCTTTCCGACCAATGAAGTCTTGAAATATGGGGCGCTATCAATCAGCCTATCCCAGAGCCGTATATTTAAAGAGAGTCTGGCCATTGGGAGGAGTCACAAAAAGAGGCTCGACCTGTCAATCACAGTTTCGCTCCTCTGATTGGTTTGCTTTTTACCAAGGGGGTCGCCATGACACCATACTGCCACCCAAAATGGCGACGAAAACAAACACAGTGAAGCGGGGATTTCGTTACAAAAAAAATTTCACAGATTAACCTGATTTTACGCTGCAAATGTACATCCTAATATAAGTTTCTCGGAAATCAGTTTCATCTTATGCTCATCCGCTGATATCTAACTGAAAATAATACGTTTTGTCGACGTGTTAGGCCTAGCGAACACGGCGATCACAACGAAACCATAACAAAAACGGCGCTGTGCTGTACAATCTTATATTTAATTGCTGGATTTCATGGATATAAACACTCTTGCCTTTTATATTCAAACTATTCATGTAGATTTGTTTAAAAAACATACCGACGACAGAATCTGTCCCAGCAGGTGGTTCTGCCGGCAGTGGTACAACGACGGAAGCAGACGACAGTTCCCGATGTGCCTTACGCTCCCTTGGTGGCGCACATCAAATTTGCACCAAAAATCCACTCGTTTTGCAGATTGCGTGAGGTATCCATTTCAATCCCATCCAATCCACTTGCCACCCAAAATGGCGCTGCCCATGTTGGATACGGGGACAAATAGTGAGGATAGGCCAGAGCCGTATATTAAAAGGGAGTCTGGCCATTAATGGGTCATGCCTATACCTGAAGCTCCACCCACTTTTTCAGCTTTGCGACCAATAGAGTTCTGAAATTGAGGGGGGAATATACGGCTCTGCATACCTCCGGCTCGGAGCGCCCTCTGCGCCTTTCTTCCAGCGGGAGCGTGCGCTTCTCTCGCCGGTCGGGGTACCACCCTTTCTAGCTACCATAGCGGTATCACTCAGAATTAGAAATAAAAGATGGCAGGCTGTTTCCTCGCGCTCAGCCACATGCTGATACGCGCATCTCAATATAGCGGTGTGATGGGGCACGGTGTTACGGGAGTGCATGGGGCTCCCGTGGCTCAGCGTTTAGCGTGGTGGCCATGTCACGTTGAGACTGGGAGGTACCCAGGTTCGAATCCCGGTGCCCGGCTGTGCTGTCTGGGGTTTTTCCTGGGTTTTCCTCAGACGCTTTCAGACATATGTCGGCACAGTTCCCTTAGAAGACGGCACAGGACGCACATTCCCCCAGGGTGTCAGTCGTGACGTTGCCCACCTCTGTGAGGCCGACGGCGGCGAGCCTTTCCACCAGCACCACCAACACCAGCACATGGGGCACACTGAAGCATTGTACTCCAGTGTGGTGAATAGTACGGCTTCTACATAAAGTCGGGTTTCTGACAGGGGGAATGCGAAGCTAGTTTTCTGAGGCAGAGCAAGAAAAGACCGAATTCGATTGCCGATCCCGACGTTCCTGGTATGGCACTGCTAAATGGCAGCGATATTGTTGCCGTCTTGCCTACCCCACGGTGCGCTCCCGCCAACGGACGCCTCGAGCCCTGCTACACGTTCGAAGTTGACTTTGCATCAATTAATTCGTCGTATGCTCTTGGTATCATACTGCCACGAATCATCTTCGAGAAACTTCCAGGGCAGGCACGAAACGGTACATCTGATCCCGGCGCATGCTCAAGAAGAAGCAAGAAGCTTCCAGACACATCACCTGCTCGATGGCGAACGCACGAGCTGTTTCTAGACTTTGCGGCGCGACGCTTAAATGCTTGTGCGCTCCAAGCTGGAGCTTTGATGCTTTGGACTCAGTTGTGTTCAGAGAGCTATCACTCTTGTGTTTTGCTACCAAGTAGTTTAATAAACCGTTTGCTGTTTATTCGACGACTCGCCGGCCCATTTCGCTTCGTGACATTTCTGGTGGAGGTGCGGGGCATTCAGGGGCGACGCAATTCTTGAGAAGTTCGGAATGAACCGTCGGTAGTAGGTGCTAAGGCCAAGAAAGCTTCGAACGTTTATCACATTAGAAGGAACAGGGTAATTTGTGATGGCCGTCGTCTTCTCGAGGTCGGGGCGTACGCCGTCGCTGCTCACGAGATATCCGAGAAATCTGAGTTCCTCGTAGCCGAATCGACACTTCTGAGGCTTCAACGTCAGCCCTGCAGTTCTGATAGCCTCGAGGACTTGCTTCAGCCGTTCAACATGTTCTTCGAAAGTTCTTGCGAAGACGACAACATCGTCGAGGTACACCAGGCAGGTTTGCCACTTCAACCCGGCGAGAACTGTATCCATAACTCGCTGGAACGTCGCTGGTGCTGTGCAAAGGCCGAAAGGCATAACCTTGAATTCGAAAAGTCCATCCGGAGTGACGAAGGCAGTCTTCTCACGGTCCCGTTCGTCGACTTCGATTTGCCAGTACCCAGTCTTGAGGTCCATGGAAGTGAAAAATTTTGCGTTTTGAAGGCGATCGAGCGTGTCGTCGATGCGCGGTAACGGGTAAACGTCCTTCTTCGTTATCTCATTGAGGTTCCGGTAGTCGACGCAGAACCCCCCCCCCCCCCCATGAGTGTTCCGTCCTTCTTCTTCACTAGTATCACCGGCGATGCCCACGGACTGGTCGACGGCTGGATAGTGTCATCTCTTAGCATCTCTTCTACTTGCCTTCGGATCGTTTCTCGCTCTTTGCAGGAGACTTGGTACGGCATGCGATGAATTGGACGGGCCTTTTCGTCGACGATGATGCGGTGCTTCGCAGTGGGCGTTTGTCTTACTTTCGACGGTGCAGCGAAACAGTCACTGAAATCGTTGAGCATCTGGAGAAGGGTTTGCTTTTGAGTTGTATTGAGTCGAGGGTTTACGTCGAAATGTCCGGCCTCGTGTTCCGTGGTGACCGCGATGCGAGCAGTGTCCATCAGGCAAACATCCCTGGTGGAGTATTGGTCTACGATGAGGGCTATCTTCGTGCCGTTTGCGAGGTGTTGTGGCTCCGGGCGAAAATTTGTGACCAGTAGTTCGACTGTTCCGTTTCTTACGGGCACAATTCCTCGTGCTATCCCAATTCCTCGTTCGAGGAGAAGTTGAGTGTTGCCTTCAGCCAACAAACAGCCAGTTGGTGCTCTGTCGCACATAGCGGTCACAAGGACTGACGAGAAGGGAGACAGGTTGACGCGCTGACTGGTCACGGCGGTTACGTCCGTGTTTGCGCGCGTCTCCGGGGTTATTCGTGCCCACCATTTGTCTTCCGCAGTTTCCGGTGTTTTGAAAGAGATAACTCCATTTGTGAAGTCGATGGCTGCTTCATGTTCGACTAGAAAGACCATTCCGAGTATTACATCCCGTGGGCAGTTCGGCAGAACGGCGAAGCTGACGACGTACTGGATGTCACGCACTTGTATGACTGCAGTGCATCGGCCAGGCGGTGTTACGACGTGTCCAACAGCAGTCCTGATGTCAGGCTCATCCCACTTCGTTTGCACCTTGCTAAGCTTCTTAGCCAGCATACCACTTATAACGGAGCCGTTGGCTCCGGTATCGATTAATGCAATCATCTCATGGCCGTCAATGAGTATTTTCAGGTTACTGGTAATTTTCCGAGCGTCGTGGCGGTGCTGCGTTGCTGTTCGTCGAGTTGGAGGAATTGTAACTAGTCGTCGGTCCGCAGCTTCACCTCCCGGAGCTGCAGTCTTCAGTTTTCCCGGTCAGGGCTGCACCACACAGGTCGTCTTGTCGGTGACGGTGAACGTGCTCTTCCTGGCGACCTGCTGCGGTGGGGGACGCTTGGGGACAGGTCGCGTCGCGAGCCAGCAGAAGCATTCTGCTGCCGTAAATAGTCTTCAATGCTGAGACTAAGACACTTCCACAAGGCACAGCAACAGAAGTGGCGAAGTTCTTCATCGAGAACATCGTACTACGGCACGGAGCTCCGACGGCCTTAATCACCGAAAGGGGAACGGCATTTACAAGCAGGCTAACACAAGAAATCCTTCGACTCAGCCACACCGCTCACCGGAGGACAACGGCGTACCAACCGCAGACGAACGGGCTCACCGAACGCCTAAACAAAACCCTTGCCGACATGATTTCGATGTACGTCGACGTCGAGCACAAGACATGGGACGAAATAGTGCCCTACGTCACGTTCTCCTATAACACGACTGTCCAGGAAACAACGGGATTCACACCGTTCCGCCTTGCACACAGCCATGACGCATCGACTATGCTGGACGCGATGCTGCCCCACGAACCCAGTGATGGGGAAAACGACGCTCTGGACTTCACACAGCGAGCAGAAGAAGCCCGTCAGCTGGCCAGACTACGCATTGGTCAACAGCAAAGCGTCGATGAAAGAAGACACAAGTTGCGCCGACGAGACGTACGCTTCAGTCCAGGCGACTTGGTATGGGTTTGGACGCCGATTCGACGACGAGGCTTGAGCGAGAAGCTACTCAAGCGGTACTTCTGTACCTACAAAGTACTTCGGCGCATTGGAGACCTGGATTACGAAGTAGTACCCGAGAGCAGCGCTCCCTCTCGACGACCCCCGAGGACCGAAATAGTCACGTCGTTCGACTCAGGCCGTACTACAGCATGTAGCGCTGAAGACTGGCTGGAAGGAGACAACATGAGAGAAAAAAAAAAAAAAAAAAAAAAAAAGAGGAAGAAACGGCATCGAGACGATGCCACGTCTACGGAGGGGGCAATGCCACGAATCGTCTTCGAGAAACTTCCAGGTCAGGCACGAAACGGTACATCTCATCCAAGCGCATGCTCAAGAAGAAGCACGAAGCTTCCAGACACATCGCCTGCTCTCTGGCAAACGTACGTGCTGTTTCTAGACTTTGCGGCGCGACGCTTAAATGCTTGTGCGCTCCAAGCTGGAGCATTGATGCTTTGGACTCAGTTGTGTTCAGAGAGCTATCACTCTTGTGTTTTGCTACCAAGTAGTTTAATAAACCGTTTGCTGTTTATTCGACGACTCGCCGGCCCATTTCGCTTCGCGACAATGCTCCCCCACTGGTTGTAACACTCTGCCCGAGTCTGGGGCACACAGTTACAAGAGTCAGCTATCTATATTTTCGCAATTTGTCCGAGCATATCTTCAAAAATAACTGTTTATTTTGTATGGCCAGTATAAAACAAGATTTGTTCTAGTCAGTCGAGTTAAAAATGCAAAGTTTTCCTTCCTGTACAAAAATACGAAAAATCGACAAACTTTTTCGTCCAACTGTGCCTCACGTTCCCCTACACTTATACCCCTGTCACACGGGCAGTCTTCAATGATCATTGAAACCAATGACCATTGAAAAATGTGTGTAGTGACACCAAGCGTGTAACGTGTCAACTTCCCAAAGAGTATTGAATTCAGTGTTCCCCGACAGGTTGATTCGTTACACGCTAGGTGGCGCTACGCGCATTTTCAATGACGATTGGTTTCAATGGTCATTGAAGAGTCCCTGTGTCACCAGGGCATTAGAAACCCCCAACCTGTGCCTCCATCACCTGCTATGGTAGTAAGCGGCTTCGACGGAGTTTAGAACTGACAGACGACTGATAGAGGTTACCACATGCCTCTAAATTTTTTGTGGTAGAGTACTCTCAGTATGCGACTCTCAGATGTCGCATCAAGTTAGTCCAAGGATGTTGGATCTAACATAGGAGGTGCACCTAAGCGAGACGATGGACTTTCTAACGATCTCAAAGAAAATACATAACTGCCGGTCATCTTACCCCTCTTTTTTGCGTGCAGGAGTCACACGTCGCTTACAGACAGACAATAAACATGTGATAACCCAGATACAAAATAAAATACACACTCGCATTATTACAGTTACAGGGAGCAATTTTGCACAGCGTCAATCTAGAGCAACAAAAGTCTTGCCCCGCTGCATGCATGCATGTAGAACGGTGCGTTACAATTCATCATCTCTTCTTTGTGGGACTGGCAATCTCTAAACTTCCTCTTAAAAAGCTCATAGTATAATGCAGGTAGTCCTGATAATTTATGAATCTTTGAGTTTTTATATCTTGCATTAGTCACTGTAGGGCATCGGAGTAAATACTGAATAAGTCCCTGTCGCCTTTTTTGTGACACTTATGCTGTTCATAATTGTCACAAAAAAGGCGTACGCCTCCCGATTTCAACAAATCAGGGCAGTTAACGATATCATTTGAGATCATGGTTTCAGACCTCAGACGCTTTCAGACATATGTCGGCACAGTTCCCTTAGAAGTCGGCCCAGGACGCACATTTCCCCAGGGCGTCAGTCGTGACGTTGCCCACATACGTGAGGCCGACAACGGCAAGCCCTTTCACCATCACCACCACCACCACCTGTTTTCAGAGTGTAGATAAGAAAGCCTGCGCGCGACGTAACGCTGTAATCGACGTGATGCAACAACTAAGAGTCAGTCAACCAGAACCATGTTTTCAACGGCCGTAGCCAACCACGGATGTGCTTTCAGCGGTCGTAGCCATAGAGAAAAGCCAGCCACTGTCAGCCGCATAAGCAGCCACAGAAAGCCTGTGTTTCAACATCGCCACTGACTCCTACGTTCCTCTTCACCTGCACTCTTAAAAATGAACTTCACCGCATAGCACGCTCCTAGCCAACCATCATCTTGAATGATATCGTTATCTGCCCTGATTTGTTGAAAACGGGAGGCGTACGCCATTTTTGTGACACTTATGCTGTTCATAATTGTCACAGAAAAGGCGTACGCCCCCCGTTTTCAACAAATCAGGGCAGATAACGATATCACTGGACATTATGGTTTGCTAGGAGCGTGCTATGAGGTGAAGTTCTTTTTTAAGAGTGTGGTACGGAAAGGAAACGGATTTTTTCTCCGAGCACCTTGTTATTATTGCAATGTGAACATAGCAACTGTATTTTGCTGTCTGACGAAATTTATTCGCTTATTCGTATAGCCAGAGATAGCAGAATGCCAAGCTAACCACTGTCGTCTGCGAGTAGTAAACATCCCCGCGTACTAAACAGGAGAACAACATAAACTGCAAAGCGGTCCTATATTTTTCTTGACAAACTTTCTAGAAAGGGTGTTGCACTTCTAGTCTACAGGCCCAAATTTGCGAAGTTGGCTGCAACCATTTGCGAGTTCTTGAATTCGCAGAACGGTGAATCGCAGTAGCAGACGAATTCTGACTCTTAACGTCCACGTAGCGAAGGAGGGAGAGGAGGTATTAAGCAGGCCTTCTGTATCTAGGTGGCACCACGTAGAGAGAAAGCCTGATCGCCTGAGCGACGTGATGTAACAATTAAGAGTCCGCCAATCACGACGTTGCTTTCAGCGTCCGTAACCACGGAAGCAAGCCGCCAGCAGCCGCATGGGCAGCCACTGACAGCCACAGAAAGCCTGGGTTTCAAAATTGTCTGCGGCGATTGGCTGACATCTTGGCTCGCTGCTGCGATTGGTGGCCTACGTGCGAAGGAGTGAGAGGAGGCATTAAACAGGCCTTCTGTATCCAAGTGGCGTTAGCAGTAGCGATTAGTAGTGGCGATATTCTGCGGCACCGTGCGAATGCTCCACAGAACACGAGGCGGAACTTCTGCCCCGTGAGCATGTTTGCGCCTTTTCCTCCACTAGAATATTCCGTGGGGATGCCGTTCGTGTATATACACGATGTTTAGACTGTTGTGAAACTTTAGAAATATTGAACCCCACAGAGCAGAGATGAGAACACCTGATTCGACATGAACGCTTCAATTTTCTCTTGCAGTGAAGTTGCCTTTACGTCAGAGTGCATGTAGGCATGTGTACCGTGAAATACCTTCTCAAGCTGGGACAAATGTAGGTGTAGGGGTCTGGCGATGGGCTGCTGATGGTTTTTCTGCTGCGTTGACGAGGCGTCTGCGGGAGAAGAAACGGTCCGTCGGACGGGGTCCCGGCCTCCCGTAGAGCTGCTACAGCCACCGTTGCAACCCTGGGAGCCCTGGGATCCTGGGGTTACACAGCCGCGAGATCCCCCGTGATGTGAACCTCCGCCTCGTAGGGATATGGAGCCGCTGCGCGTTGAAGCCGCCGAACGCAGCGACGCCTGCGACCTCACCGACGATGAACTGGCTCGACGAGACCCTGCGGTGAGTATGCAATGTATTAGTTGCATTAAAGTCACGATTAAGGTGGTTCTAATCCGCAATGCTACTGCACTGGGCTAAGTCCTGTATAGGTTGGTATTTTCACCTGGCCTACCATATCATCACGTTTTCCAGATATTCAATCAATTGAGGCTTGTTTATACTACCGCTTAACGTCGACGAGTGAGCGCGCGCAACGACGTCGTCAGCCGTACGCAAGACGCTGAGCGTTTAAGGCGCTAACCGCATGGAGCGTATTTTACAACCGAAATGGGCGAGCGTTGTCTCTGCCAAACCGCGCGGAACGTGAGCAGAGCTCTTCCAACCGCATGCGACGGATTCTCAGCTGGCGTGGTTGGCACGGTGACGCGTCGGCTGCCTGCTTGTGAACGCGGTAGTGACATATGTACGTACATACTAGTTCCAGTGTAGCTATGCTGATGAAAACACGCAATGTCATCTACTGTTTCTACTTTCGTAAAACCTCGAGCTGTCACGATGTGCGTCCTCTTTTGTGCACCCGCACGTCCCCGAGGCGCTTCTGGCTTCGCATGGTTCCAGCTGGTCATGTTCCTTGCTACTGGTCATACTGCTAATCGCTTGCTTTGCTTCGCGATATTAAGTAATCGCGGTAACATAATCAGACTGAGTATACATGACAGTGGCGATCATGTGCTGGAAGCAGCAGCGCTAAAATATGACAGCCAGGTTCAGTCACATTCCAATTTCAGTCACATACAAATACCCGAGACGTCAAACCGGGACTCAAGTAATCAATCATCGTAAGCGCATGACACCATGAAGAAAGGCGACACACACATGAAGCGTACTGTCAAAAAAGTTTATTGACTCACATATATATTATTTAAAAACTGGTTAAAATTTTCTTTGTCGATTACGCCATGAACGGAAACGGCACCAATCCTCACCGCTCTTCGATAAGTATAAACACATTTGCTTAAACACGTAAATACACTTACGAGTTCGTCCGCGAGTTTTGGCCAGAACAAATGATTCGTCACGTCATTGTACAGGCGTCGCCACCCTTAACCGTAGCGCGGGAGTTCGTGGCCTGCTTGCATGCCAGCGCCGCCTTGCGTCAATGCTGGGGTGGAGGCTCTAAGACCATGGTGCACGAGCGCCTCCTCTCGATCGGTTGAGCTCAGGGTAATCGGCATGGTACGAATGGATCACCTGCTGTATAGTATCATCTTACGCCCTCGCAAAACAGGCACAATAACCGCGCGTGTGCGTTATCTACCACGCTTTATCTAAATGCCGGTGTGCGGAAGGGCGAGCTTGAGGGGCACAATATTCTGAAATAAGTTTGATACATATGCAAACACTGTAGGCTCACCCATGTTTGCTCTGAGCGTTCTGCTCACTATGGTATGTGTTGTCACAGAATTTTTTTGTTTTTGTTTCATGGTGCTGAGGAAAGATTTGGTAACGTGTTTGTGTGGATGCAAATACGCCAAAGAAACACTGATATTTTTGCTCGTATACAGATTTTCTTATCGCTGAAGTGTCTGCTGATAGCTAACCGAGTAGGTGACCCATGCGTGCTTGCCGTGCCCCTGTCGAGAGGGGGCGCTTGTGCACCAGAGCCCCAGAGTCTCCACCCCAGCACGCCCCATCATCGACAAAAGGCGGCGCTGGCATGTGCAGAGGAGGTGGTGTTCCCCTACATGAGTCCCGACCGGCGACGATGGTATGCCACAGAGAGGCGATGGCGGTGGCCTATCTCCATGGCCGCGCCGGTGGAACTGAGGCAGGTGCTCTGGGCGCGTGGCCATCTTCGTCGTTGTCCACCGGCCGCTACATCACTCCCCCCTCAGGCGCGGAGCGGCGATAAAGCAGATGATGTCCGCGACTTCTCTGGAAGAAGGCAGCGAGGGCGACCGTGGTTCGTATGCTCGGTTGAACAGGATGACGGCACGGCAGACGGTGGCGAAGCATCACAGCTGATGAGGAATCAGATCCGATAGCCCCAGAAGAGCGAGGAAAAGAGTGAGGCGCTGGGGAAGTGGAGGTCCTGGGGTGCCGCTACCGGCACGGGAGCCGAAGCTCTGAGAGTCCCAGAGGAGGAGAGGGTGAGGCTGTGGGAAGCCGTTGAGAGACGCCGGCTGAAGCGTGCCGTTGCGTCGGCTGCCGCGACTGCCGCGACCGGCAGGTGAGCGCGAAGCTCGTGTGTCGCGGCCGGCAGTGAAGGAGCGCCGGGGTGCGGTGAACACCGGGCTGAAGCGAAGGGTAATGAAGCTGTGATGCGTGTGTGCCGGTAGTGCTTTGTAGGAGAGGTCGCTATGCAGCAGTCCCCTTGTCGAGCTCAGGAAGTCATTCGGGAATGAGCAGATGATGCTGAATGCAAGGCACGGATGAGAGTCGTGGCAGCGGGTCTGGACAGTTGAGGTCGAGGGTACTGCCGTGCCATGGAGCTACCGTACCGGTCGGATTGGTAGTAGTAGAGAGGCTCCCAGGCTGCGCGGCAGCGTGCCATCGGTGTAGACACGCGGGAAGATTGCCAAATTTGGGATGGGAAAAGGGCCGAATTACATCGAACTTGATGTTCATAGTTCGGGTCACCAAATGCACAGGAGGTGGTGTTCCCCTACATGAGTCCCGACCGGCGACGATGGTATGCCACGGAGAGGCGATGATGGTGGCCTATCTCCATGGCCGCGCCGGTGGAACTGAGGCAGGTGCTCTAGGCGCGTGGCCATCTTCGTCGTTGTCCACCGGCCGCTACACATGCAAGCAGGCCACGCGCTCCCGCGCTGCGGTTAAGGGTGGCGACACCTGTACTCGTCTATCTTCACGTTCCAAGCATTCAACATCGTATTCCACGAATCGGGCAGCCATGTTTTCTGTTTACGTGCAGTGCTCACCGTGCTGTAGCGAGGGCAGTCACGTGCACTTTCCTTTCGCTGCTGACTGGCTGGCCCGATTCCGCTCCGCTCGTCACAGCCGAAGTTTCTATCCCGCCAGATATGAGCGTTTCGGCTGTGTGCCCATTGTTCTGCCGTTCGGTTGCACGCTGCGTTTGAATTCGGCTGGCAAATACGCTCCATGCGGTTGGCGCCTAACTCGCACGCAAGAGAAGGTACGGCGTGGACCAGCGTGCCTTGGCAGCGGTGGGCACGATTCGTGCTGGAGTAGAAGCAGCTTAACTTTTAACGTTAAGGCAAACCTCCATGGAGCGAACGTTTTGCAACGAAGTCCGCGCCTTCCGTCGCCGCCGGCACCAGCTCCATGCAACGAAAAACCAGCACACGGCGTCGGAAAGTCTTGCTCTGATGTCACCGTTGCCAGAGCACAAAGTGAAAGCTTAGTGAAGTCAGTTGCTCGAAAAAATACATTACATACATACATTTATTTACTTTAAGGACCCTCGATGAGGGTATTACATAAAGGGGGGAGTAAGCATACAACACAGTGCAAACGCGGCATGAGCACTAAGAAAAATGTTCAAAACACAGTGCTATAAAGGAAGGTAAGTCTCTCTCCAAGGCGATGTGAGATGGTAGGTTGTTCCAGGTGGCAACCATGAATTGATGAGGGGAGAACAGGAACTTGTTAGTACGCACCGAAGGGGTAAAAATTTTATGAGAATGATCAAGCCTGGGAAAAAGTCTGTGAGCCCGTGGGCAGTAGATGGGATGTTGGAGGTCAGCGGCGTAGTATAACCTATGAAGAAGTGCAAGGCTGGATATCATCCTTGTGGTCCGCAAAGGATGTAGAAGGAGACGTTGCTTCATCGCCGTAACGCTAGAGAAGGTACTATAATCGTGAGTAATGAAACGAGCGGCCCTATTTTGGACAGCTTCGAGTTTGTCAATTAAGTACGACTGAGACGGGTTCCATACAAGCGAGGCATATTCTAATTGAGGTAGGACTAGCGCTTTGTATGCAAGAGCTTTAACGTCAGGGGACGTTAGGTACAGGTTTCGCTTCACAATGCCTAGCGACTTATTTGCTTTGAGGACCACATTATTTATGTGGGCATTCCAGGACAGGTTGCTAGTCAAAGTTACCCCAAGGTATTTGTATTCACTTAACCTTTCCAGGTGTGAGGATGGAGTATGGTACTGGTGGACTAGGGGAGAAGCCAGCGTTGAAAAGGACATGCATTTTGATTTATTACAGTTTACTTCCATCAGCTATTTCGAGCACCAAGAAAAAAGGTTAAGTAAGTCTGCTTGAAGAACATCACAGTCGGACGGAGATTTGATATTGCGATAAATCACACAATCATCTGCGTAGAGCCTGACTGATGATTGCAAGTGGAGGGGCAGATCGTTTATGTACAACAAGAAGAGCGTCGGTCCCAAGACGGAGCCTTGAGGAACCCCGGAAGTGACTGAACAACGTTCAGAATAAACTCCATTAATGCTAACAGTCTGGCTCCTATTGCTGAGAAATGCGCGTATCCAGTTCGTGACTTGCGTGGATAGATTGTACTCAGCAACTTTTAGCAAAAGTCGTTGATGCGGGACCTTATCAAACGCTTTTTTGAAATCAATGAACAAGGCGTCGGTTTGACCGAAGGAATGAACCGAGTTGTGCAGGTCTGTAACTAGCTCGGAGAGCTGTCGCTCGCACGAGTGGGACTTTCTGAAACCGTGTTGATTTGCATGCAGGTAATTATTTTTTTCTAGATGAGTCATAATATGAGATGTGAGCAAGTGTTCAAATATTTTACAGGGAATGGAAGTTAGGGAGATGGGGCGATAGTTGTTCACAGTGTTTGTGTTACCGCCTTTGTGTATGGGTATGACGAAAGCTAGAATGCTCTTAATGTCACAAATTTTGCAACTAAATCCAACAACCGTCTAAAAAACGGTGTCCATACAGTAATGTACGGAAAGGCATATTCAATACTGCTAAAGGAGAAGGAGTTTATTGGCAGAGAATACCTGGCGGTGCAGTAGGCGAGGCAGCGAGCAGACGACAGCATCTCATACCAAGAAGAAGAAAAAGTCTGTGGACGATGGGCGAAAATATCTGGCATGGGCAGCATGGTTGCATGGCATGGGCAATGGCGACATGGCTATTTTCTGGCTACTTCCGTGGATACATCTTCGCACTACATTTGAGACTCCTCTTCACCTAAATCCGGACATTTTATCGTGCACCACATAATGCCGAAGTACGCACAGTGCGGTCATTCCTGTTTGCCTTGACGATCGTCATTCTCTTAGCTGGTACGATGTCCTTCAGACTGCTTTGTTTGTGTGCTGGCGTTTTCACACTCGCTAAAGAGTCCTCCATTGAATATGTGATGCCAGCGCAACACTGGCTACAGAACTGGCTACTTTTGGCTACTCTCTCATAGCACGCTGGCTACTTTTCACGATTTTGACTTGGCAACCGTGATGGGCAGGTCACACGCGGACGCTCACATTTTTGACGTCTTGCGCAGGGCGTCCGACGCCGAGCGGTGTATGCCGCTTTTTCGCTGTACATTGACGTTTCATGGAGGTGGCCCTTTAGGCCATGGACGAAGGAAACACAGGAGCGGCCGATTCGAACAGATTTCCGTGGGACCCCTCTGGCGGCCGCTCCTGTCAAAACCGCCATTACTTGTTGCCCGCTCTGCTTTCCGTGCCTTTATGCTTTTCCATGGTCATTTACTCTTAAAATGTGAGCACCATTGCGAAAACAACGTTTCGTTAACCTGTTCTTACCGCGGTCGCGGCTGGCTGTCGTTCAACAGAAAGCAGCCCTGTCACGGGAATAACGTTTCATTCGTAAGTATACGTACATGACCGGTTGTTTCCTACCCCTGTCTGTGAGAGAGTCATCTTGAATCGTTCGTTTGCAAGATGGCGCTACGCTACAGCTGCAGATTCATTTGACTTCCTCTATTGTTGTACAAGTTTGATTACTGGCATGCTTTACCACTTCAGCAACACACATACAAAACGTGGCCACGTCGTCACTCAAACATCACTCCCAGGAATGATGTTTCTAGTCCCTCGTGCTTGTCCTGCAGACCGTGATCGGTCTTATAGTAGGAGGGTAAACCAAGAGTAAACCTCCAAACACACACAAATAAAACTGGACGCGTGGCGTTCGTCACAATGCAGATACCTGAACTGCAAGACAATCACGACTCCAGCAGCCCCCCACAGCTTTCGCAAAATCTGTATCAAAATGCGTGTTACTGCGCAAGAAGCAATCCGTGCCTCTCTATTGGTCGGACGCCACAAGCGTGGCCGGATTGGTTGCCAGAATTTGAAAACGGCACTTCGCGCTTCCTCGCCTGCGTGCTGCGTTCTCCTTCGGCGGTTTCATTTGAAATCTGAACGGTGGGCGCCGCGTTGGCGGTGTCTTTCGTTGGGAGGCAAGTACGTTCGCCGATCGCCGTTTTATCCGTGTATTATGGTGCCTTTGATCGTGTTGTACTGTTTCTCGCCACAAGCATCGGTCTAAGAAGAGCCAATCGGATTTCAAACTGAAGTGTTGTCGTGAATTCTGGCTCGATGAACATGTTCGAGCGCCGTCAGATCTGCATAGCGGTGACAAGAAAATACGAATCATGAAGCAGCATTTTATGTTTGACGTGTAGCAGGAAAGGACATGATGATCAAGCGATTGTGCGCAAGTATGTGACAGTTGTTCGTTGCCGGGAATAAGCTGTGTCGATATGCGTATTTTGCAAGTTTGAACTTTGTCCAGTGTGCTATAGGAAGCGCTACGCAATGGACTCGGTACGCTCAGTGCATGTATATGTGTCAACCTGCCGATTGTGTCAGTATAAATAAATTTGTTCATTACGACACTTTTCACAGTTGTTTGGGAATCACGGAATAACTTTACGACGTGCATGAAAGCTAGTAGACTTAGAGGCGAGGGGTAGCCGGTACAGGCCAGTATGGAAAGCAGAAGTCAGCAACAGCCAGAACCGGTCGTGCTGCGAGCCGGACGGAAAGACTTCTGATTGGAGGATTGAGGAAGCAATCGCTGCACTCTCATTGGTCGTGTGCCCAGTGTTGTGTGAATTTAGCTATACTATGGGCTCTATGGGGAGTTGTGGAGAGCTGACGACTCCCGTCGTCTGCTGTGGAAGCTGGCCTGCGCATGCTCATGGGCTCACGTGAGCGGTCACATGGTAGACAGGAGCATCCCAGAATGCAATGCGAAGTCTGGCACGCCCGTCCCAATGACAAAAAGTTGGAAGGGCCGCTCCTGTGCTTCCTTCCTCCATGCTTTAGGCGACAGCGCTCGCCGGCACACGCGATACCACAATCCCTCGGGCGGCTCGCGATACACGTGAAGGAAAAGCACGTCGCTCAGTTGCGCAGTGCTGGTTCACCACGTAGCATGAACAGAAGCACAAGAAAAGTAACGTAGTGTACCGCAACAGACCGGTTGTGCCGCGCCACGCCGCTCGACTATGCGCCATCGGACGCCATAGTACGAACAGGCCTTTAGGTTGAAATGCAGCGCGCAACGTGCAGACCGACAGCGCCTAATTTGCCTGTCAATCCTAACAGTGCAGGGAAGTCATCCTGAGATAAAAGCCTACTAAAGACCAGGGATCGGAACCGTTAATTTTTCCGGTTCGGTTCGGGTTCAGGTTCAGGTAGTATATTGGTTCGGTTCGGGTTCAGCTCCGCAGCAGCGCAAAATATAGGTTCTAACCGGTTCAGGGAAGTGAATTTTGAGCAGATTGACATGGGTTAAAAGCAAGCACATCCTTACGATTCTCAAATAACACAAATGTACTTTTGTTGTTGTTGTTGCCGACACAGCAGTGGTTGACAGCAACACGGCGTGTTACAGATCTGCATTTCGGGTGCAACGTTACGGTAGCATAGTGTACTCTTTATGTTCACTCATCGTATACACCCGGTTACATCATGCGCAAGGACTGACCGTTATTTTCACAGCCCAAAACGAAAACTTTGGTTTGGACGACAAAAATTGTGTACAAGGATGCCTACAAGTGCTAAAAAGCCGACCTCAAAACTAACACAAGTGAATGAACGCAATAGCCGCGAGAAGGAAATACCTCGCGCACTTGGGTTACAGTTTTGTTTTGGTGATGGTGACGTGATAAAGAAAAAAAAAAAAAGGGGGGGGGGTGAGTTACGTGAGTTTTGTTTTCTTCAGTCTCGGTTTCGAATTTGTTTGACAATGCAGCTCAATCCACCGTGTAAATCGTAGCTCCGATCTGTCAAAACGTACATTACATCTGAACCATTACGCGAACCGGTAACCGCCTAAAGTTATTTCGGTTCAGTTCCGGTTCGGTTCAACCCGATAAAAGAAAAGTACTTTGGTTCGGTTCAGTTACGATTCAGCGAAAAATACCGGTTTTCGGTTTCGATAGCTGCTAAAGACGTGTCACTGTCATGTAAGGCGCAACTGATCAACAAAGCACTGTGCAGTGCGGCTGATGGGCACTATTTTCATTCTGATGCACAATTCAAAAACATAAACGCCCATTCACCACTTCACAACGACGGCGACAACAACAACTAGCGGAGTAACGATAATAATGAATGAAGGGAATAGGCAACCCTAAACCTAAACCTAAACCTATGACCAACGCCTTCCTCCAATAAGCATCAGGGCCTTGAATTATGCGTGATTAAAATGCAGTCCAGTTTCTAGGATTATTCTTGATGCTTCACGCATAGAACCATCACATGATTAAAGGCACTCGTCTAGGATAACGTAACCTTATCAAAAAAGATAAAGAGAGAGAGAGAGAGAGAGAGTACGTAATTTCAGACTCAACACACCTCTGCCTGATTGCTCGACTGTCGCCGCTAGCAAAACCTAACTATAGTTTTTAAAAATATATAGTTATGTACATGATGCGTGGCAAGCGAACAAGATTGAAAAAAAAAAAAGACAAAAATCACAACGCATGTACTTTTCCGATTTTGCATAACAAAGCGCATTGGACTGAATTTCAAATTTACACCTGAACAAGCGAATGTTTCTGCGCAACAGGAAATATCCTCATGAATAATATAATCGTTTCTATGTCATTATGCGCGCAGGAAAACGGAACTTATGACGTGGAAACAGGAAAGATCGAACTGTCGCGCCGTACTTTCTCCCCATCATCGACTGGGACTGCTCAAATGAGAGAATGTTCCGTTCATTTGGAAGACGGTGCCTTCTGTTTGCGGGCTATTCATCGGGGAAATGAATCGACGGTCGGTGTGAAAGAGCGCGTTGAAGAAAACAGACAGAGTGAGGTCGATGGACATTGTCTGACTCGGTCTGACCAAGTGGCGCCATCGCTGGGAGGAACGCAAAATCGTTCAACGTTGTAAGGCTAATACCGTCAATACTACAGCAGTCAATGAATAAGAAATGGTAAGATGGCTAGTCGTAATGATTGCGCTCTTGTGGTTGCAACGTAAAGGCTTATCCTTGTGCCTTTACTTTACGGTTATGATTGGTGTTAGGACTGGTGAATGTAAGAGACGGGGAGGGATATGCAGGGTGTGTCACGTAAGACTGACCAGAATTTTATTAAAGTCCTGATTTATTTCTCTTTAGCAAATAAAAGTAGTTGAATAGTATATCATTCCCAATGAGGTATAATCAAAGGTGGTAGTGTATACAGTAATTAGCTCAGCCGTTAATTATTTCATTATTCGGCCGCTTTCCTAATTAATATTCATAACTAGTGAAAACAGGTTGACTGCGTGATTGCGAAGTTGTCCTGAGGAGTACTCTGAGGAACTCCGCAAGAATCGAAACCGCAGCGCTTCTGTGCTCTCGTAAAAAAAAATACAGGACGGTTAGGACTCTTGTAACGCGAAATTTAGCGTCAGCTGTGCGTGTGGTGAAATGAGGCCCGATGAAAGTGTGTAGACAAATTTATTTAAGCGTAATGATATTGATTTGTGGTCGCATCTTCATCATCATTCACCATCTTCTCCCCCTCAAGCAATGGGATAGGGTGCTGCCTCAGCGGCGAAACATCCCACTCCATCATCATTACTTATTTGTTGTCGTGGTCGCTGAAATCGTTGGCGAGGTGAGTGGTGTCCTGACTCCTGAACAAGGGGGCTGCTCTGGAACGCCAAGTCTGTGCATGAGCCATATGTCTAGCTGTGGGTTGGCGGATGTCGCTGCACAGCGTAAGGTCCAGTTGTTCGGACATACCGCTTATAGGAAAGTGGTGTTCTTGGCCAGTGAAACGTCCACGTTCAAGTCGGCGACGACGAGAAGGGGGGGGGGGATACGACGAGAAGCTTGTGCGTGCGGTAAGGTGCGAGTACGTACACGATAAAGTCGCGGATGCGTTCCGGGGCGGCGCGAGGCGAGAAGTAGCACACAGCCACCACGAGCCCAGGAGCGCGTTCCTGGCAGCGCGTGAGCACCGTAGCATCGTAGTACCGCTCATTGCGAAAGCATGAACTGCGCAACGATACTACGGTGCTCACGCGCTGCCAGGAACGCGCTCCTGGACGCGTTACACCAATCGTAGCCGTCCTGTAATTTTCACCGTTCACGCTTCACTGCTGCCTGGGCGGCACGAACCGTTTCGTCGTCGCGCCGACGCTTATTCCTGGCTTGCACGGCGGGATCTTGTCGATGGCGATGGCGACCATCACGTTCAGCATCGCCATCGATCCTCCGATCATTCCCGTCGTCTCTCATCGTCATCACTCATCATTGTCACCACTCATATTAGACCCCCTAGCTATGGGGTAGCGTTCCACACCCTGAGTGTAAAACCTCCCAACTTCATCGTCAGAATATACAGGGTGTCCCAGAAAACGTGTCATTGAATTATAATAAAAAAACTACACCACCTAGAGTCATGCGGTCAATGGCATTTGTTCTTACTGGGTTTTTGCCACCTCCTCGTGTGAATGTCGTGTAACGTAAGTTTAATTATATAAATTTTTGCGAGCCTAAGTCGGAAATTTGCCTAGTAAAGGTCACTTTTTCTACCCCACCAATGTGAAGAGCGTGTCTAATTTAGTCAAATTAATGAGAATTGACAGGGACATTCAGAAGCTATCCCATCGGAAAAAATAGCCGAACATCATGCTCTACGGAGGTCGCACAGAATAGCGCACGATGAATTTTTCAGCGCGATCTCTGTCAGTCTGACGAAAGGAGGTTGGAAACCCAGCCCTCCCCGACGTCGCAGAGGGAGATAAAACAGGCACGGCTTATCGCGTCCGACTTTCGCTGGGATAATGCTTTCCCTCTCCCAGTTTAGGAACTGTTACTTTTTTCTACTATCACTCTGTGGGCTGGCTTCGGAACCTCCTTTCGTCGCACTGAGAGCGATTGCGCTCAAAAAGTCATCGCGCGCTATGGTCCGGTGCTCCGAAAAGCATGATATTCGGCTATTGTTTCCGATGCGATAGCTCGTGAATATCACTGTGAATTATCATGAATTTGAGTGAATTCGGCACGCTCTTCATATTGGTGGGGTAAAAAAGTGATCTTCACTTGGCAAATTTCCGAGTTCAGTTCGCAAATATTTACATAATTAAACTTGGAATACATGACATTCCCATTAGGAGATGGCAGAAACCTAATAAGAACAAATGCTGTTGACAGCATGATTCTAGGTGGCATAGTTTTTTTATTATAATTCAATGACACGTTTTCTGGGACACCCTGTATATGTTGTTGTTGTTGTCGATGGCCATGGCTAGCACCAGCCTGGTTTGCGCGACCCTCTGTTTCTTTGTTTGTTTGATTAAGGGGTAGGGAATGTTAGCCATCCTGGGGGAGGATGGCTAACATTCCTTACACCCTCTGACTTCTGACCTCTGACTTCTACACCCATGCAAGGCGTTTGCGCTCCCTATCTCTCTCCCTCGGCGCGTGGCCTGCGCGGCGGCCACTTGTTCGGACGTTTTCACAAATCGTGGGGCGACCCATCCTGGTGGTGGCAGGAGCCCCCCCGCACACAGGTTGTTAAAGAGCGTGAATGTTTCTCGCATTTTCGGGCTCTTATCGTGTACGCTTCCGGCTATACAGGGTGTCCAAGCTAAGTGTGAACATACTTTTTAAATATACATATATCACTTTTTTCCAGATGAAATCAATTGCAATATAGCATATGCTGAAGGCCACTCCCTAGGAGGACATTAGCAAACTCCTAAGACAATGTCTTAATTAACTTTCAATAATGAAATTTTTAATTATAAAAGCTACGAAGTTGTCCCAATGAGAACATCTGTTCCTTTCGGTCACCTGATATTGTAGCTGTTTTCACAACAAAAATCCGTTCCGTAGATCGTCCGCAAAAAATTCGTGAAGGAACACCGTTTGTTTCTTTATTTTGTTCATTGCGCATCTTCGGAGACGCGTCCCAAGCAGCACAATGTACTGAAAATCGAGTGCAATATGGGTGGTCGGGTAGGTGGAAGGCCTTGAGCAGACCTGTGAAACTAAAGAACATTGATAAGACACATACCGTCCACCCCTATTGCACTCGACTTTCAGTACATTGTGCTGCTTGGGCGTATTTCCTTCATCCCCAATGTGAGAGTGGGAAAGAGCACACTAATCGCCTCTTGCGTCCTGGAAAAAGATTAGAAGAAAACAGAAAATGTAACACAAGATAAGGGCAGCTCCGATAAAGTCATCCAATACATTTGTTTTTGTACCCTGTATACTAAAAATCAGGTAATAACACCGATGGCAGGTATAAACCGGTGCGGTTTTCCTCCTAACCCCCCCCCCCCCCCCCACTACAGTCACTATATAAACTCACCCCCACATGTCGCCGCCGCCGAGGCTGTTCCTCGAAGCACCCCGCTTTGTCACCAGGAGTGAGTGTGAGGGGGAATAGTGATGCCGTTTCTCAGCCTAGGTTATCACCAAAACGCCGCCCTTGACTTTGATTGATTGATTGATTGCTTTTTAAAAGAAAAAAAATGGAGATGTTAGTCTCGAGCCACTCGGGACAGGCTACTCCAGGACGCGTTATTAAGAAAAAAAAAAAAAAAAAGGGAAATTACACAAAACTCCACGCTCGACTTTGTTCCCACCGTTATCTGTTGCTCTCATGCAAGCCACTGGACTTCTCGAAGAGCTCTAAACACAACTCCGACCTGTCATCGCTTCGCGTTCGATATAATTCATCCTCTCATGAGACAACTGATGATGGAACAACATACAAGGGACAAATACATACAAAGCCTCTGTGAAGTGGGGTATAGGCTGTGACAGAAGGTGCTACCACGGGGAAACATCCCGTGTCATCATCACTTCTCCTTTATTTACTGTTGTTGTTGCTCATGATCCAAACTTACTAAGTATATGGGAAAGAATACCCCACCCAATTGGAGACGTTGCACAACGTTCGATGTGGGTTCGATTGCGTGTAGGGTAAGCGGTTTACACATTTCTTAAATAGAAGGAACAATCACACTGACAACGCTAGACATACGTGGGACAACATATTTCTTGCGAAGCGGGATACAAAGAACAACAATAAAACGATCAAACACGAATTTCCGCCATTAATCGGATTCCTTTCATCCTTGGTTGAACGTATTGCAGGTCAGGACTCGGAAGTAACGCCATGTTATGCTCGAAGTGTTTGACGGAGAACAGTGAAAAGGCATGGAGATGTTAGATCGGAGTTTAAAATAAGATGTATCAATAGGGTACGAAATAAATTAAAAAGTAATTGGGAGTAGATACTTTACAGGACGCTAGATACAAAATGGTACGTTTTTCACAAGCGCAGAAAATTTTTTTTTTTGAGTTCGACACACTAAACCAAGCCGCGCGTCGATGGGATTGATGAACGCGGTGCTACTGTGTGACGCAGCAACACCACTGGGCTTTGTTCAAAACTACCCGAGCCATAAATTCTACTTCAGTCCACGTCCCTATTGCGCGGAGATATCACTATCAATCTTGTGCGAAGTAAGGCCAAGTAATCTAGCGCCAACCATAGGCCACTGCTTCTATCAGCAACGCGACGGGAAGCTTACTTCGCCCTTGAAGACTTGTCAAAAAAATAATAAAATAAAGCATAGCTATGAGCAAACATCAGGATTCCGACAATTCTCAACGTAAGTCATGTAGCGGTCGGGGGTCGAGCAGGACCATTGGATCATTTGACGTGGAATGACCCTGCAAAGTGGCAGGGATAAGGGATAATCCATGCAAGCAGCAGGCAACACATAATGTCACCGTTGGAGGTACACTAGCTCCGCGTGATATCCTCAAAGTATGGCAATATGGCAATTTATGCGTAAGGAAGAAAGACTGCTAGACAAGCAAAAACAAGTAAACCGTTTAGTGATTCACGGCTACTAGTCAAAGACGGTTGCATCACACAGTCACGGTCATAGACAGGAGAGACAGGCCAACGTTCTCGTAATATACCATCGCCGCGAGTGATTGAGTGACAAAGAAAAACACGGCGAAACCATCACCGTAAAATACCACGCTTTTCTCCATTTACCGTGCAAGTAGCATAACAGCTTCCTGGTCACAGCTAGCGAAGCTGGTAAGCATAAGCACACGTAATCTGGTCGTTTGAGAACAATGAGAGATAGGATAAGTACGTATTTCCCAATAATTACGTATTTTCTGTTTTACTGGTCCTCGCATGGTAATTCGCACTATTTCAAATAACGTGAAGTCAAGAAGGTGTGGTGTGAGCCAAAAATGAATTGGTTTACTTAGTAGTCCATTAAAAGATATTCGATTTGCAAAACTCGCAAGGGCAGCTTTGTAAATTACTAGTGAGATATTGTGTATAGATTACCATTGGATTGCAGCTTTAACTATGTATATTGATCAGAGCAAAAGGTTTGTTATCAATCGTTTACATGCGCAGTAGAGTGAAAAGGAACGATGTGACATCTGAAATAGCACCAGCACCAAGAGGACTGGAAGAGTCGTGCTTCCTTTTGGTATGGCATTAAATGTGAATGCCAGAGGAACTGGATTCCTCCTCTGGGAACTGCGTCTGCAGACCAAGTCTGACCTTCAGCCATAAATCGCCTTAGACCAGACCTTCCGCTTTTCCTTTTGTTTTTTTTTGCGTGCCAGACACTTTCCGCTACCTTCTGTAAACTGTCTCGTTTGGAATGAATTTTTCAGCTGCGTCGCAGGTCCTCCGTTTTCCTTGTTTTCCGTTATACAGGGTACGCATTTCACGGAACGTGACAAAAAATCGTATTAAAAAACCTAATTGTCCGAATTTAATGGAGTCAACGCTATTTATCTCGGGGTCGGTTTTGTCATGACTTCTGATCGCTTTTATCAAATTTAACTCTCGAGAAATTGCGTCTTCTTAATTGAACTCCGGAATTGGACAAATCAAACTTGCATTTTTTTGTTGTTGAAAGAAACAGAAAGCGCATGCCGGATTTACCGCAATCTCTTGCAAAATACATCCGCTCCTACAATGGTAATAGCCGGGAAAAAATTACGAAAATTGTCTTTTCGAGGTGCAAATTGACTGCCGCGCTCAGATCTCCGAAAGAAGCGATGCGAGGAGACCATTTCACTTTTCGTTTTCCAAGTTTCTGTTGATAACGTCAGCATGGCTGCCGCGCAGAGTTATCTGAAATAAGAGCAAGAAGGAAACAGGAAGGGGCGTGTGACCTTTCTTCTTCCGACGCATCTTGCATTAACTTGATCGAGAACTGAGCCTCGGCCGACAATTAGCGCGCCTCGATGCGGCGGTTTTCTCAATTCTTTTCAGCTATTACCAAAGTAGCAGGGAATGTATGTTGCAATGCAATGGGGTAAATCCAACGTGTGCTTTCTGTTTCTGTCAAAAAAAAAGAAAAGAAAAAGAGAACACGGCCGGGAGGTTGCCTTGGCAAGTTTCGGAGATCAATAGACGAGTTCAGAAAATCCCAGAGTGCTTAGCGCCGCTTTGAACTGTGGGAGTTTACTAATACGAAAGAAACGGGTAGTCTCCAAACCGTTCCGATTTCTCCCCTACCGGTCCATTGTCCACGACGTGTCAAGGTCAGCGAAAGCAAAAACGTGAAGTATTTTTTTTATTATTACTTTTTTTGACACATGCTTTAAACAACATAACTGCATAATCCATACGGATCATAGCCTAAGGCTAGTACGATCCGGTAAAGAGAGAAAAAATACAGTAACAATGTTCAACAGCAGCAACAGTCAAATGTCAGTGCCAAGCTACCGACATCCAGTCGACAGCAAACATAAAAAACGTAATCATACCAACTAACACTTATAGCAAGAAACAGTAATACTAACACTTATTCAGTAGGAACCTTCGCACAGCTAATTTTAAATTGTTGGACATTATAACATATAGAGGCAGAGAGTTCCACTTGATAACTCCTTGGTGTCGCAGAAGACGCTTACCATATATATTCGAGAACTGCGCAACATTAAAGTGGTGTTCCAACATAGCACGGCTCGTGCGTGTAACAGATATAAGCCTTACTCCAGCAACAGCTCCCTCATTCATAATGCAATTTTTTATCATCAATACAGTTCTCTCAAAGCATAAAAGATTAAATGGCAGAATGCCTAATGGTTGATACAGACTAGAACAAGAGATCTTCGGATATGTATTGGATATAATACGGACTGCACGATTTTGTAGAACTTCAACTGGGTTCAGATAAGACTGATAGGTATGCCCCCATGACTCTACACAGTATAACAAATGACATTGAAAAATTACAAAATATAAAGTTCTGAGAATAGGAACTGAGAGTACCTGTCGTGCCCTGAATAGTGCGCCATTTGCCCGTGCAAGCTTAGAACATATATACGAAATATGTGGCTTCCAGTGTAAATGAGAGTCTAGGATGACACCAAGGTATTTAATGCTATTAACACAGTCTATGTTTGCCCCTTTGATTTGTATTTTAAAATTCGACAATCTAACAGCTTTACGATACGAACTAAAGACCATATATTTAGTTTTTGTAAGATTTAATGTTAATGAATTTGCCTCTAACCACTCTAGTAGGTGTGGGACAACACAATGAATTTTGGCTTGAATGTCGTCAATACACGAACCCTTAAAAAGCAGAACGGTGTCGTCAGCATACATAATGCTATCAGTGTTTACCGCGGTCGAAAAATCATTTACGTAAAGAAGAAAAAAGATCGGCCCTAGGGCAGATCCTTGAGGGACTCCCATATGGACTGGTAACGCATGGGAGCGACACCCATCTACCGACACGACTTGGGTTCTATTTTTAAGGTAACTAGTAAACAAATCGAGTAAATGTCCTCTACAGCCATAAGTATCTAATTTGCAAAGCAGAATATCATGAGATACACTATCAAATGCCTTTCTTAAGTCAAGAAATATCGAAACACAAATTTCATTATTATCAAAACACGCATTTATAAATTCTGAAATTGAGAGAACGGCAGTTGCTGTTGACCGAGTACAACGAAAACGATGCTGGCTAGGGCTGATCACATTGTGCCTTAAAAGAAATCTTGTAAGTCTAACAGATAGTATTTTCTCAAATATAATGTTTAATGCACTGAGAACCGAAATCGGCCGATAATTCGACAAAATGTTACGCGGTCCACTCTTATATACCGGAACGACCCTAGCAATCTTAAAGGCATCAGGGTACTTGGCTTCGAGAATGGAAGAGTTATACAGATCAACAAGCACTGGACACAATATATCAATATTATATTTAATGATTTTCATGCTTATGTTATCATGTCCAGGAGCAGTATTGCCCGAACACTTCTTCACAATTTTTAAAACTTCTTCAGCGGTAACTTCATATAATGCAAAAGTACTCGCAACATGATTTTTTACGTAACTCAAAGATTTTCCAGCATCGCCACTAAGGGAACTGGTAACTGTGAAGGCTTCATTCATTCTTTTGCATAAGTCATTGACGTCACCATTAGAGTCCGGTAGAACGTGTCCACGCTTGCCTTTCCCGATAACTTCATTTATGATACTCCAGGCCTTACGAGGATCCGTAGTAACACGAATTAACTCACCGAAGTATATCTGTTTACGTGCTCTCATCATTTTTACGGATAAATTACGATAATAATTGAACTTCCGTTTTATATAATCGCTAGTTTTGTCCTTATTTCGCTTGCGAGACCAATAGTTTTTCTCTTTCAATATATTTAAAATGTCTTTTGTCATCCAAGGACATACGGGGCTACTGTAGTGACCACGGGTCGGTGTACTTGATTCATTTATCGCCTTCTGAATCAAAGATATAATGTACCGACATTTATCGTCAACACAGTCTTGCCTTATTGGTCTTTCAAAGTAGTTCGTAAGTAGCTGACGTAGCAGTGCATAATTTATGCGCCTAGAGATTTTAGGGTCTCTAAGTAGAGATTCATTACCTCGAAGAGTGATTAGTGCAGATATTGGAAAATGGTCCGCGATGTGTTCCTCAATACTTCAGCGCTGCCGTCGTCATTTTCCACGTTAGTTATTATATGATCAATAACTTATTACGTTCCTACCTACCTTCCTACGTTCCTACCTTATTACGTTCATACCTTATTCGTTCCCCCACTCAGCAAGCACCCAGGATGCAATGCGTGCGCAAAGAGCACTGGGATTTCCTGAACTCGTCTATTAGGAAAATTCAATTTCTCGTAATTTTAATTTTATAAAAGTATTCAGAAGTAATGGCAAAATCCCCGAGATAAACAGCGTTGACCCCATATGTTCAGCCAACCAGCCAACAAGAGCATCTATTTTTTAAAATTCAGTGTTAGCGCCGCGAAGCAACCGTGGCTATGAGCTGCGTATAGAGACGTGGACAGATAGAGAGAGGACAGCAGGAAGGAGTGGGGGGGGGCAGGGGAGTTAGTATGCGTCCTGGGCCGACTTCAGGGGGAACTGTGCCGACACTCGTCTGGAAACTTTTCGGAAAACCCTCAGGCAAGACAGCCGATGCCGAGATTCGAACCCGTATCACCTCCCAGTCTGTGCGTGGAGAGCGATCACCCTAACCTCACGCTTAGAAATGAACTTCACCACATAGCACGCTCCTAGCCAACCATCATCCCGAATGACAACGTTCTCGCCCCTGATTTGCTGAAAACGGGAGGAGGAGCCTATTTTGTGCCCATTATGCACGGCACAAAATAGGCTCCTCCTCCCGTTTTCAACAAATCTAAGGCGAGAACGTTGTCATTCGGGGTGACGGTTGGCTAGGAGCGTGCTATGTGGTGAAGTTCATTTTTAAGAGTGCACTATGCCGCGGGAGCTGGTCCCGCCCCTCCCAGACTCGAATTCCAGCACTAACTATATGCTGTCTGTGTGTTCTCGATTCGTTTTCGCAGCGATATATCAGCATTTTAGGACACGAGCGGTCGTAATAAGCGATTCTGATGGACAGAGATTATTTTTATACGCCGACGCCAACCCCCCAGACCCATCGTCAGGGGAACATTTGGTGACGCTTTCTTAGGAGGCGTGGGGAACTGCAGAAGCCTTACACTCTAGCCACTTCTGGGACAAGTATGATCATAGTGCGTTGGATGGTTTATGTTTTTTGTGTTCATTCTGTACGAATCTACGTCCTTACAGAGGCGCCCTTTACTCCACCCCGGTTTGTAATGATTATTTGTAGGGATTCTAATGTGGATCCGCAGCACGGTACTGAGGTACTCGGGGAATCCCTGCTATTGACAGCGTCTCGCTGTAAATGCAGTGCCACTACCAACGGCCTCGAAAATTTATGTCTGTCTGTTAAAAAGAGAACCAACGATGAACATTTCTTCTTTAATGGACACTAGCTTTCATGTAGCTGGGACACCTGCTACATGAAAGCTAGTGCCTATTAGAGAAGAAGTGTTTATCGTTGGATCTCTTTTGTATTGCCTCTACCTGGATGCTGACTGATTCCCCTCATCTACATCTCCTCTGTTCAGTGGAAAAGGCCTAAGTATTCTATTTCTGGACACATATGACGTAACTGTCGTTGCATACTTCGATAAAACCCGGTACGCCTTATTGCGGAATAATTATCATGCCGGACGGATTATTAAATATTAGAACATCGCAGGAAAAAAAAAAAAAAAGAACAGCAACCCATTCTGAAGTATTCTTCGACGATGAGCAATTTGAGATGGAATTGTTGTTCGGCGTCGCCTTGTTCCTTTAATCACAGGACGGGCGCCTCGATCCCTGGTTATTTCTAGACGGGGCTTAGGTGATGAAGCTCCCTAATGACTTCTTACGTGAAAGATAATTCCTTCCTTTCAACGTGGCCATTATCAGCACGTGTTCCGGAACCTTTGAGGACCAGCTAATTAGCAGGCAGCGATCGACCAACGCTCCAACAGTGAATTAAACGAGAGGAAGAAATATATATATATATATATTTTTTTTTTAAATGAGAGTAATTAAGTGCACGCAACTGAAGAAAAGGTAGCGTGGCTCCCGTAGTCTCGATGCGAATTGTCTTTTTTTGTTAGCGTTATTCCTTTATATTTTTCGTTGTGCTGCACACATCAGATGCAATCCTGTTGATAAAAAAAATGTGCATGAAGATAAAAGGGAACTCCGTACTGACATCTGCGAAATCACCGTCTATATAAGTCCGTGCGTAGGGTTATAGGGCCATGCAACACCACGTCATCAACGAAATTTCGTAACTACGAGATAAATGCCCGGTAGATCGCTCGATAAAGTTACCGCATTCGAATGCCTTTGGCACGATGTCCAAAAATGCATCACGTTTTTTTACTTATTTATTTCCACTTCGACGTGAAAATTAAAATAAAATATTGAGCAATAGTTGTTGCTTTCGAAAGTATGTCACCATTACTTCGGGAGCCACCATTTTACCGCTACACAAGGAACCATTCTTTCCTCTAGTGCGTCCTATAAAGTGGGCATATAAAACATAACCAAAATTATTTTGCGCCCAAATATCTCTAATTATTTTTCTCTCTGGCACCGATTATGAACGCCTATATACAGGGTGTTCCAAATTAAGCTTTCACTATAGCACTTTATAAACAGGCGAACAAAAGAAAACTGGTGCTACTTTTTCTGTTCCTTGAGTAAGAAACAGGTGCTACATAATTAGCAGCACCGGTTTCTTACACAAGTAGCGTAATGTTATCATCCGGTTTCCTGTCATCGCTGTGTTTGCGTAGCGCTCGTGAAAGCTTAATTTTGAACACCCTGTAGATAAACGACATCAGGCTGCAATTCGGGACCTTGATGTCCTGATGTCATATACCAGGCCCTGATGGCAAGCGGAATATCTCCATATTTTCTTTTTCCTTCTCGCATATCCCCCCAGTAAAATTCCTTTCCCCGAGATCTCTCGGTCAGCTGAGAGTTTGGTCTGTTGTGGTGTTCGATGATCAGGGCTGGTACCCAGAGGTGACGTCCGACAGGCAAAGTACTCAGCAGCAACAGGATCTATTTACACTGGTTGCAACAAGAGCAAACTGGCTTACGACACGTCGTGAGCACAAACCCAGCGGGGAGAAAGAGTGATGACCAAGTCCCAGACCTTCTGGTAGTTGATGTCCCTGCTCGAGCTACTTTTAGTTTTTACAGTTCAATCGGCAGCTGCAAGGCTTGCAGTTCCATTTCCTCTTCCTTCAATCTAATTTCTACGTCTGGGTTCCCAGCCTTAGAACCATTTTCATCTGTCACGGCTTCAACCAGAGTTGACTCTGAGCAGCCTTTCATTTCCATTAATCTAGTTGTTACTGACATGGCGAACCTGGAGAAAACAGGATAAAGTCCTATCTGTGCTCGTTGTCTTCCGTGATGAATGACGTCTGCTACTGTTCCTTCTGCGCTGTTCTACCCGCTGTTCTGACCGTAGTCCTTGGAACCTCCCACTTAGGTGCCGCTTCAACTCAGCTGTAGTTCGTAATTAGTAGGTGCCGTCTAACGGAAATCTTCACGTCCAAGTCTCCCGCTTAGGTGCCACTTTGATCATCCACTGTAACCGCCGATGCCAAAGCTTCTCATGTAGACTCTCGCGGCGCGGCGTGAATTGGACTTTCGTGACAACTTTTTATTAGCGATTGTCCAAAAATCTGAGATAGCGAAGATATAGCGAGAATAACGTAAACGCAGGCTAGCTGGTGGACAAAATTCATGATGAACCAAGCCTGAGCATGGGAACATACCAGAACATCGTTCTGTATGTTGTGTAACCCACGCTCAGGCTTGTTTCACCATGGAGCCTAAAAATCTGTAGATCTCTATACAAATCCGCAGATATGGCAACACTGACTCAGATTCAAATGTGACGACGACGGTTGCGCATGCACGATGCGAAGGCAACCGGGGTGCAACGTTCGCGCGACAATATCAGGATATTAAAGCAGTTCCGATGGACACCAGGGAAAGCGTCAAACATCAACATCAAAACGAAAACATCAACTTGTCGCGAAGACATCAGAAAGCGCATCTGATTTCTCTGATATCACACCGGCGTGTTCCAAGCATCAGCCGGCACATGCCATATCAGCGTGTTTCCAAGACATCAGAGATATCAGATCTTTTTTATGTCCTTCAGTGCACTTCGAAAACATCAGATATTTCTGGTGTTGCATCAGCCTGCCATGATGTCATTCTTTGAACGGGCGCGATGCTTGTTAATAAAAATGAGCTTTCAACTTTTCACCTTCACTGTCCATGGTACGCAAACCGTGTAGGAACAATGGCTGGTTCAATTCACAAATTGAAAGTCTTGAGTTCGTTTTTATGACGAGTATTTCTGCGTATTTTTCATTTTTCTTAATTTGTCAGCTAGATCAACTTTCAAAGAGCCGTCGACAAGCGCGTCTGTGATAGGCACTTCATGTACGCACACAAAGTGCCTAAGCTTTGAGATTTCCGGATGGCGTGCCTACATCTTGGTAGAAAGAAGCTTTCGATGAAACGACTCAGATTCGAATTTCCCTCGGCATTCCTCCCCCGCGCTTCGTAAGCGACTAATGACGGCAACACCGATTGCCATGGCAACGGCGTGCAAGCGTCGCGTACGTAAGAAACGCTGCTTACAGGCTCCCAAATGACGACGGTTGTGGAAACGCAACCTTGCGGCCTATTTCAGTTGAAATGCGGGAGAACTTGCAAAGCATTTCGCAGTGCGCATCATTTATTTTACCACTGTGCTAACGCAGGCCCCGCAAAAAAAGCCGCCATAAATTAAGGGAGACGGAGATAGGGACGAGCAGGAGATCTTACTAGAATATATGCCTCAAGGGCTTTATTTAGGAACGTGGTACAAACGGGGAACCTTCTATGCTCTGACTTTCTATGAGTCCTTTGTGTTTGCTAGATACTTAA
Organism: Ornithodoros turicata; assembly: GCF_037126465.1. Classification (NCBI taxonomy): domain Eukaryota; kingdom Metazoa; phylum Arthropoda; class Arachnida; order Ixodida; family Argasidae; genus Ornithodoros; species Ornithodoros turicata. The sequence continues at coordinate 130,082,474 of NC_088202.1, read as the reverse complement.
TGAAGCTGCGGACTATGTAGACAAATTAGAATGCGTTCCCTTCAGATTTAGTTAATGCTCTTACAATTGAGCAGTTTATTTCAGAACTCTCGGCTCATGTACGGGCATAACTACGCCATGTTTGTTTCTTGAGATTATATTGTTGGTTAGATGTTCGTTATTTCCTGTGGATTATCTGCTTTCTGTTGATTTTACTGTTGCTCTCCTTCACACTGTACTCCCACACTACTTAGGCCACCCTAGGCCAGTAGCACGTCTAAAATAAACAAATAAAATTCGAAAGTAGGGTTGTGCGAGCTTCCTCGAGAGCCTTGTCGGCAGACCCATGGAAGTCAAACAAAGGAGAGAGAGAAAACTGAGTATCCTGCTGTCTCCATCGGGGTTCAAGGCATGCCCTGCAAGAACATGGTACCTTCTTCTGTTTTCCGGCAACGTATAGTCTTGCCCTTGTCAAGGGCTACAGTGGAAGGAAGCAGCTCTATACGGCCGGATCTACTCAGAGCACAGGGTCTGGGTCAGCTATCACGAAGATCTTTAATGGTCGAAGGTTAAGAAGAAGAAGAAGAAAAAAAAACGTGATAAATGACCACAAAGGCAACATTTGAAAAAAAAAGAAAGAGAAACACATTTTGTTTTTTTAAACAGTGCAATCCGCAGACTGTGTTTTAGTCCTCCTATCTGTAGTACATTTACAGAGGTATCGGTGACCGATCTTGTTCTGACCTGACCTGAGCCATCATCTTTTAGACTTAAACCGCTTTTTCTTAGGGGTTCCAATTTAGAGAAGTGTACCCTACCTCACGAAATCTGACGCACAGTACATGCTCAGCTCAGTAGGACAGCGGCTTGCTCAGAACATATATGCAGATCATATGACAGAATGACAGTGGTGGTGATGGTAACAGCTTGCCGTTGTTGGCCTCGCAGCTGTGGGCATCGTCACGACTGTAGCTGAAGAAGGTGATGATGATGACCTGAAGATGAGAGATGAGTGAAGTAGGCAGGCTAGGCGGTTTTGTGCGTCTTCCGATTAGAAACCCGAGTTGAACCTCAGTCATTATAGAGGCCTCCAAGGCAGTCACGTTACGAAAAGAAAGCGCCCTATGTTCTGGGCCCTCATGCATCTCGCGGAGAGGGTGCCCCTGGGTAGTAAAATGGCCCGCAAGGGGGGTATGCTTATTGAAAAAAAAAAAAAAAAAAGAAAGGGGAAAAGGTCAGTCAGGGCCCGCAGGGTATTGTTGTTGCAGTCTACTAGAAACTTTTGGAGCGCCCCTTCGTGCGCACTGCAGTTCTTGAGGATGTGCTTCGATGGTTTCAGGTCCATGGCAGTGCAGGCAGTTTCTTGCACGAACAGACCCCCCCCCCCCCTCATATAAGATGCCACGGTCCTCGGAGTCTGTAATTTGTCGTCTGCGGCTCAATGTTCCGCTAGTAGCAGCGTTCCTGTACGAGATAGAAGTCGCTGGAACTCTGAATTGTTCAACTTACGGGACACGAGGACGCGGAGAATAGGGACGCGGAGCACCTGCTGGTGAACTGTAGGCGCTTTATGTCTTGCCGACAATCTCTGAAGAGTTCCATGCATAGGCTGGACTGTAGACCACTCAACGTGGGGAAGGTGCAGGGGGACATGCCAGATCAGCCAAGACAACTTGCACTCTGCGTCCTGGTGCGCGTCTTTAAGTAGACAGGTGCTGCGGTCATCTTTTATGGGTCAAGGTTCTCATTATTTGAAGAAAAGTAGTAGCGTCCTGAGTTAACGTAGGTCCATCAAGTCTTCTGGAGCAGCTAGCTGCACGGGAGCGGCCAGCCTCCCCATTTTTTCCTTCTATACCTCCCTTTCTCTCTCCTTCATGAAAACGAAGCAGCGGACGTTTCGGCATTGAGGGTCCACCATCTAGCCACTGTATATGACTCGTGTATTTCACGCGGGTCGATGTTCGGCAAGATTTGCGACGTGTGCAGGCGGATGTGGTTGGCTGGTGCAGAGACGAGCCCTCTATAGTCAGGATCGACCCTACATTATCAACTGAATCTTTCATTCATTGCCTTCGGTTGGACGTAGAAGGTAGGAAGGGCGATTTGCCCAATTGCTGTACATGTGGCGAAGCGGAAAATACTGAATACATCTTACTTTACTTACAGTTCACGCAATTCGCAGTATAGTTTTATGCAGTTCACATCGACGTGATCTTCTTACTGCCCTGGATCGACTAGACCGTGGTCCATTAGACTCGAGGAAGCTATTGGCGAACTGGCTGGTTGAGCCAAGGCGACGAACGATCGGAGTCCTGCTAACGTTTCTTATGGACATCACGGCCTCTTCCACGTGTTAACAGCTATCTCTTTCCCCCTTCTCGTACACTCCGACGTACAAACACACATATTTACTTTTCCATGTGAGCCATTTGGAGTAGGCGGCTCCTTGGCTGCAGGAGCCGACAACTCCATATTTTCTTACTATTTAACACCGTGCCTTGGCTTGCCTAGAGAGAAAGCAAAGAGGCTACGATTAATTGCCTGTCTTTGCGCTCAAATACGATATTTGAACTGCTTCGGGCCGAGCATCCTTCTTCATCGCTCAGTATTTCAACGTCGTACACACAAAAAAGGGGATCGATCACTGAGCATACCCTACGATGCTGCAGCTAACGCCCATTTCCTGTTGGCTCCCTTCTCCAAGACCATTTTCAACCGCAAATGCATTCCAGAGGCATTCGTCTTCTCGCACTCGAGTGAAAAATCGTGAAATGTTATCAACAAATACGAGGAAACAATGGCGAAAACTTCCCCATCGTGATGCGAAATCTTCCCGTTACTTTTCCCCTTTGTTTTCGTAGCATTATGGCGTTCGTGCCATACTCGTATTGGGGATAACAGCGTTCGGGGATGGTCATCGGCACGCGTGCGAACGTGCCTTTGTAATTTGTAGCCGGTAATTATTTTTCGCTAAAAAAGAGGATTGTCGTCGTGAAGTCCGCTTTGTTCAGTCGTAAAAGAGAGAGACAGAGAAAAAGAAAGCGAAAGAACGAAGCGGCCTCAATTAGAACCCTCGTAAATTGGAAAACCGACGCTAGCAACGTAGCGAAAGAGAAGCGAAAATAAAATGACGCGGAACTTCCTGGGGAAAATGAATACAAAAGTAAAATGCGCGGTGTAATTTGACTTCCTACCTTGATTACTTCGTTTCGCATCTTCCAATCGACGTCCATTATTTGCTTTGACTCTGCACGGAAGGAACGGCGGAGGAGCAGGAGGAGGAGGAGGAGGATTGCTTACTGCGTAATAGACCTCGCCAGTCTATTTTGCCGAGAAATAGCATACGTAAGTTTACATTAAAGGAGCATTGAGGTGACCCCAATTTTTTTTTCGTTTTTCGTTTTGCGGTGCAGGGTATTCTCCAACGAATAAAATGGGTTCCTGCGAAAGAACGATGAGCGTGGGTGACCTACACAGCGAGCGCGAGGGATCTGTTCCACACACTTTTGAAAAAAAAAAGATATTCTCGTGAAAAGAGCGCATCGCAGAACGAGCGAACGTCGTGACGTATCCACTCTCCTCACGTGACCAGTGACGTACAGCGGCACAGCTCAAACGTGCATGAGCGGCGCGTGAGCTGCGAAGAAAAAAACAAAGAAACAAGGCACGAAGCCTCCACTACGTCACGCACGAATGGTGTCGGCCGTCTGCGGCTGCTTTCTCCCGCTCTTTTTTTTTTTTTTTTTTTGTAAATTCGATTGCACAGCTATAACGTATCTCAGAGCGAAAGTATTTTGCATGGTGACTCTTGGTGGACAGCTTGGCAGATGAGGCAGGATTTCGAGTGACGTTAAATATCACCTCATTGCTCCTTTAATGAATACGTTATAAATGGCAAAATAGAAAATAGAAGTATGCGACTCTGTTGCTTTCAACCCTCGAAAATTGCACCGACGTGGTCCCTTTGAGAGCTCCCTTATTTCTCTGCTTCTTCTTCCTCGTCTCGCTCTTTATGTTTACGATGACAAGATCGCGTTCGTACATGTGGAAGTGGGTCGGGCGGATAACTTCGCAGCACGCCCTCGAACTTGTACAGAGGCAAACGGAATCTGTTTGCTAAAAAGTGCAGCCAAAGGCGACACACACAAAAGACGACTTGACACAGGCAAAACGGGACACGGATGCTCTCAACTAACAGCGTTTACTCCTGATCACAACGTATGTACACATACATACCGTCTTCGAAAAACGGGAAAACCAGCATTTCCGGTGAGCCATCATACACGTGGTCGTTGTAGGATATCTGTTTTCTTGAGCCCACAAGGTTTGTGAACTGATAAGTTCTTCTTGCCTGAGTGACTTATTTTGTGTATGTCGCCTTTGGCTGCATTTTTTAGCCAGCATGTACCAACTACCCCAATTCGCGACGCTCGTCCGGAATATTGTTGATGAAGCGCGCTCATATCACAATCACAACAGTCCTCATTTTTGAACTACGTATTATGTTTTGCGGATAACGAACGTGAAGCACGGAAGGCCTTCCGTGATTGAGTCCATTAAGGATGAGGCTACATTTGTGCAAAAGAGGGCTTAAAGAATCTTTCAATATTTTGCTGAGTCTTCACAACGAAGCTGCTGTGCAGCAACTTCCCAATTATAAATACGATACAGAATAGCGCTATGCTTCGTATGACTGTAGTTTTGTAATCTCGTTTTGTAGTAACCTTTTGTACTTCTTTTATTTGCCATGGGCTCAGAACCCGCGGCACAGAGCTCGATTAGAGGGTCTCACGAAAGTTGCACAGTGGTATGATATTTTCGTTTTTGTTCGCTAATTTCCATGTTATTAACCGTTGTACTTATCCTGCCAAGTGGACCTAATTAAATTGCAGCCCGCCTTCACCGGAGCCTCCTTTTTATTTCAGGAAACTGCACACAGCATAGTATAAGCATGTCTGGGGTTCAAAGAACTCAAACAGCCAAAGAGCCGAGCGTACCCTCGGCTTCCACGACTAGAACTTATGACGAATTCGCGTGGTCATTTCGTGGCAGATTTTTTTTTTTTACCAGATTCCGAGCAACTGCGTTGGCTTGGTCAAAACGTAGTAATCTCGTGCGTTCTCGTGGCGCTTTCCGAGCGCCAGAAATTTGTCAGCAGCACTTTTTCCGCTCGGTCTCAAAGCGACCGGGCAGCGGATTGTCCAACGTCGTCACATCCGCACCGGGAGGGTGGCGAGTGTATTGTGCCCACTGCTGACCAGCAGACCTTCCGCTTTCTCGTGCTTCCAAAGAAGGATCTTTATTCCACCAACCAGCGCCGTACACACACTCGCGCATCACCCCGAAGATCGTCATCGTCTTCTTCTACAACCTCCTCCCTCTTAGTCCCTTATTTTCCCCACTCGAAAACAAAAAGGTGCACAGAAGAGTCAAAGACAAAGTTGTCGAGGCAGGATCACCCTTGTGCCACTTCTTGTGGTATATACGTTGGAGTTCTCAGTGAGGGGGTAACACACCGGAACTGTTTGAGACAGAGTCCTGGGGTCTGTAGCGTTGTCGTTGGGCTGATTCTGGGAAGGCCGGGTATCTTTACCTTCTTGGGTTCGAGACTGAGGAGGGATCGGAGTCAAGTGCACACGATTACTTGTGACAACCGGTTCTGGAGTCTGTACAATGTAAGACTGCGGTCGTAGAGCGACGCATGTCTTCGATCGAAGTTTTCTTTCTGTTTTTCTTTTGACACTCTGCCCTGTTTGGCAAACTGTTCAGGTTCCGGCCATTTAGGTTCAAGTTGTTGAACAGGGACGTCTAAACGAGTTCGAAGACTCCTTCCCATGAGTAACTGGGCAGGACTAAATCCTGTCACTCCCTGCGTGTTTCTATACGGCAGTAGGGCCAAGAACGGGTCGGAGGCTTTCTTGAGCAAGCTTTTCATGGTTCAGACGAATCTTTCTGCCTCTCCATTGAATTGGGGAAACCTTGGCCTGCTGTTTATGTGCGTGAAACCATAGTCTTTAGCAAAGTGCGCGAACACTTTGGACGCATACTGAGGTCCGTTGTCGCTGACCAAGGTCTGCCGAATTCCATGACGGGCGAACACACTCTTGATAGCTTTGATGACTGCAGTTGAGGTAGTCGAACAAAGGGTTATGACTTCAGGGTACCGGGATCGGTAATCGACAAGAATCATTTAGTCTATGCCATCCAAATGGAACAGGTCTGTAGCAACTCGCTCCCATGGACAACCTGGCGTTGGAGTAAGCAGTAATGTCTCAGCATTCTGTTCTCGCACGGTACTGCATGTTACGCAGTTGTTCACCATTTCTTTGGTCTGTCAGCTGTTACTGGACCACCATCCTGCCACGCGTGCCACTATGCGTGTGCGAGCGACACCTTGGAGCCCATCATGTAAGAGTTCGAGTACCTTCTGCCTCAATGCGGATCATCAACGGATCATCAACGAAGATGCGACCATTCACCATGAGGAGGTCGGTACCGATGGCGAGGTTTCCGAGAAACTTCCAGTACTGTTTGATGCTCGTTGACATGCGGTACTTTGGCGGCCAGCCGTGTTAGCAGTACTGTCTGACGAGCATGCACTCAGGGTCGACAACCTGTTGTTCCTTGAAGTCGCGTAGGCTTGTAGCGCCACCGCCGTCTAACGATTGCCACGATCCTCGAGGACTGCTTCTTTCCCTCTCGAGCTGGCAGTTCCTTTCGCGCAGTGTCGAAGTGGCATCACGCAGTAAAGACTGTTTTTCCCTGTCAGTCGGAGTCTAGTGTGGACCCGTTTCCTTAGACTTCCACATTTCTGGTGACCCACATTTCTCTGACATTTCAGCACGTTAAAAAGATGTTGTCCGAGGCTACGCTCCTCGCTCATCCTATCCCGAATGCACCGACGTACCTCGTGGTTGACGCCTCAAGTGTGGCGGTAGGCGCAGCCCTGCATCAACTCGACGACCAAGGCCAGCCCGTCCCATTGAGTTTTTTCTCTCGCAAGCTCACGGCTGCAGAGAAACGATACAGCACTTTCGGCCGCGAGCTGCTTGCCGTCTACCTAACCATAAGGCACTTCCGCCATTTCCTCGAGGGACGACCCTTCACCGTTTACACGGACCATAAGCCGCTGACTTTCGTCATCAAATCCTCCAGCGCCTCGCTTTCGCCCCGTGAGATCCGGCATCTCGCTTTCATCAGCGAGTTTACCACCGACGTTCGTCACATTTCTGGCCAATCCAACAAAGTAGCCGATGCGCTGTCGCGTCTCGATGTATCGGCGGTCACATCATCTCCACCTCCAGCCATTGACTATGCTGCCCTTGCTCTGGCACAGGCTGATGATCCGGAACTCAAGCAACTCTGCGCGACGCCGAATAACCTAGCCATCAAAATGGTCCCATTGCCTGTCAGCACTCATCCCCTTCTCTGTGACACTTCTACGGGAACGCCCAGACCTTATGTCCCTCAGGCCTTTCGACGCCAGGTCTTCGACGCGTTCCACTGCCTCGCCCACCCCGGTATACGAGCCACGCAGCGTCTCATCTCCACCCGTTTCTTGTGGCCCAGCATGCAGAAGGACGTCCGTCACTGGACCCGCACATGTCTAGCATGCCAACGAGCCAAGGTGCACCGTCACACGTCGACGCCCTCCGCTGCCTTCCCCGTACCCGAAGCCCGTTTCCGGCACATACACATCGACCTCGTCGGGCCCCTTCCACCTTCTTCGGGTAACACCTACCTTCTAACATGTGTTGACCGGTTTTCCCGATGGCCAGAAGCCTACCCCATTCCCGACATTACCGCCCCTACTGTCTGTGGTGCATTTCTCACTACATGGGTATCCCGGTTCGGGGCGCCAGCCACTATCACCACTGACCGCGGTCGTCAATTTACTTCCCGCCTTTTCGCCGCGGTATGCCGATTCCTGGGAGCCCAGCACCGTCTCAACACTGCATATCATCCCTGCTCTAACGGCCTCGTAGAGAGGCTCCATAGACAGCTCAAGGCAGCCCTGAAGACCTCGGAGTTTCCGGAACGTTGGTCTGAGCACTTGCCCCTGGTTCTGCTTGGTATCCGCAGCGCCATCAAAGACTGCGGTGTTTCCGCAGCAGATTTGCTGTACGGCGGGCCCTTTCGCCTCCCCGGTGAATTCTTCGCTCCCGACGCAACTCAGCCCCTGCCCGACCCGCAAGATTTTGCCACCCGGCTCTCCTCATTCTGTGCCACCCTGCGGGCGCCGTCTTACCGACCCTCATCCGATCGTCGCGTCTTTGTGCACCCCGACCTGGCAACCACGACACATGTCTTCGTACGCCACGACGGCCATCGGCAGCCCCTGCAGAACCCATACGACGGTCCCTACCTCGTCCAAAGTCGCCGTCCGAAATCCTTCACACTCCTCATCAATGGGCGCTCCGAGGTGGTTTCCACGGATCGCATTAAGCCCGCATACATGGACGTTCCGTCTGGCTCAGCGTTTCCAGCCCCCGTCTCTTCGGTCCCCTCCCCCGTGACCCCGGTTTCCTCCCCGTCTCGCCGGGTGCACTGGGACTCGAAACCGCCTACCTGCCTTCGGCCTTAGACTCTTTTTGTGTGCGCTCTCCGAGCTTCTAGAGGGGGGAGCCTGTAGCGCCACCGCCGTCTAACGATTGTCACGATCCTCGAGGACTGCTTCTTTCCCTCTCGAGCTGGCAGTTCCTTTCGCGCAGTGTCGAAGTGGCATCACGCAGTAAAGACTGTTTTCCCCTGTCAGTCGGAGTCTAGTGTGGACCCGTTTCCTTAGACTTCCACATTTCAATTAACCTCGAGTGCTGGAGGAAGTCTTTCGATTACAGCATGCACAGTGAGCTCAACAAATTCTGAAGAGGACATGTCCGCTGCGTCACGAGGAGTTGCTCTGGATAGGGTATCCGCAGGAGCGAGCATTTTGCCTGGTATGTACTTGCAGATGTACTGATATTTCATCTGTTCGATGCGAAACCGTTGGATCCCAGGTGGCATTACGTCCAGGTTAGTCTTTCCCAACAAAGTCACTAGAGGCTGATTATCTGTTTCGATCGTAAAGTGCAAGCCATGAACGAACTGATCGAAATGTTGGACACCCTACGACGCAGCCAAGTCTTCCATTTGGCTGTACCTCTTTTCGGTAGAAATCAGTGAGCGGTAAGCAAAAGCGACAGCACGTCTGGGACCCGACGGCTGCTCCTGCAGTGATACCGTACCCAGTTCATGTGAGCTTGCATCCGAAGATACATTAGTTGGGAACGACGTGTTGTATTGAGCCAGGCAGATCTCAGATGACAACATAGTCTTGATGAGATCGAAAGCCGCTTCTTGTGCGTCGCCCCATGTCCATGCGGCGTTGAGTTGAGTAGAGCACAGATTTGGTATGAAACGACCTACATGATTTACCATCCCGAGGAGCCGTTGCACGCCTTTTACGTCCTTTGGGGGTGTCATGTTTTGAAGAGCTTCTACTTTCTGTGGGTCAAGAGAGATACCGTCTGAGCTGACGACCACACCCAAAAACTTTACACTGGTCTGGCTGAATGTGCACTTGGATGCATTCAATGTCACGCCAGCTTCCTTGAGCTGCTGTAGAACCCTGTGTAGGTGTTGATCATGTTCTTGTTGAGATGAACCAAACACGAGGACGTCGTCTACCATGCAAACTACTCCAGGTAAGCCAACTAAGACAGCGGACATTTGATGTTGACAAAAAAAAAAAAAAAAATCAGGCGCTGAAGAGACCCCGAAGGGTAGGCGGCAGTAACAGTAACGGTGCATAAGGAGTTAAGAATGTCGTATATCCGTGAGAGTCCCAGGATACTTTGACTTGATGAAATCTTGTGTTCGCATCGAGTTTTGAGTATACCCTAGGGCTTCCGAGCACACCAAGTATTTGGTCGACGATAGGCATGATATACTTTTCACGGAGAACAGCTTGATTAAGCATGGTAAGGTCGACGTATATGCGCGGTAACCTCCTGTAACTTTAGGTACGACGACGATGCCTGAACACCGTCTGGTTGGGTGTTCCACCTTTCGGATGACACCTTGGGTTTCCAGTGAGAGCAATTCATCCTTGACTATGTCAGCAGAGTAATAGGAATCCTTCGAGGAACGCCGAGTGAGAACGGGACAACCCCAGGTTTCAGACAATGGTATGTTCACCAAAAAAGGTACCAAGACCGCTGAAGAGCACTGGGTAAAGACTGCATAGGCGAGACTTCGTGTCCGTGAGTGTGCGCTAGCAACATCGACGAACTTGAGAAGACCTAGTACAATTTTTCCACTGTGGCTTTGTCCTGCCGTGCCAGTTTAGCAGTGAATGTGCTCAGAAGCCTCAGGCAGCTGTTTCCAGGTCCTCGGAGCTCCTCGCCGACTGGATGATTTAAGACTTCAGGACGTGGTTGGAATGATTCTGGAACCAGAGAGACTTCCGCTCTAGTGCCAATTTTGAACGCGAGCGGTGAGCCGTTGACGTTGAGCTCTATAAATCGACGTTTCGGTTGCTCTACACCAACAGAGAACAGTTGAACAGAGTTCATATCCTTAGTTTTCTTTTTACGTCAGACTGTCTCGAAGTGTTCTTTCTTCTTACAGAAATCGCATACAGCTTTCCTAACAGGACAGTCTTTTCCCTGATGAGCTGGTTTGCCACAATAGATGCACGTGGTGGAGTCCCGACTGCTTTGAGCATCACTTTTATCTCCCTTTGGCACATGGATGCGCGAACGCTCCTTCCGATTAGCCACTGCATCCAAATTTGCAGTGTTGACGAAACTTGCTACACGTCGTTCCTTTCCAGCGTCTTCATGTTGTCGAGCCCTGGTGAAGGAGTCATTGAGAATGAGTTTCTGGTCTCGACTGAGTTGATCAGCGAGGTGATAATCCAAGACATCGACAATAAATCTGTCCCTGACCAGTCTGCTTTCCACTGCGACAGATCCGTAGTTGCACTTTCGTATCATGTTCTTGAGAGCGGCATACAAAGAGTCCACAGATTCGCCAGCTTGCTGAGTGGCCAGCGAGGGGCCTCACTGGCCCGCAAATCGACGTTCACGTGGATTAGCAGACGACAGAACCCAAAGACGAGCGACCGCGATGCCCCTAGCGTGATCCAAGCGACTAAAAACGCTAGATTCCTGGCACTCCTGTTCGGGTGGCAACGGTCAGGTGATACAGCGCGGGCGGCGACCTCGTAATTTCTGAGCGCTAGGCCGTGTTACCCCCAAATGACCACCCGAATTCGCCATTACACCCTCCTGATTTCATGTCATCGGATTGGCTCTCCCCCGAGCTTTACCAACACCACCTAGACAGAGAAAGCCTGCTTACTCGTCGACGTGACGTAACAATTAAGACGTAAGGACGTGTTTTCATGGCTGTAGCCAATGACGAACGTGCTTTCAGCGATCGTAGCCATGGAGACCAACCACCGTCCTCACCGAGTAGTGATTTCACGTCCCTGCGTATTGAATTGGAAAACTTTAAAAGACAGCGCAAAACGGTCCCGTATCTTTCTCAAGACTGATTTCCTCGAAAGCGTGTTGCACTTTTTGTATACAGATTCGGTCCTACAGGTTCCAAGTTAGCTGCAATCATGTGCGACCTCTTGAATTCGCAGGACGGCGAATCACGGTAGCAGACGAATTCTGACTTTGTATGTCCACGTAGTGAAGGAGTGAGAGAAGGCAATAAGCAGGCCTTCTCTACCTAGGTGGCGTTGGGTTTACATATAGTGCAAAGGGAACGGAAAGTTAAGCATGCTCTTTCCGTACTCTCTTTCTTCATCTTTCTCCTTCACTCATTAGTCGCCACTGGATGGAACCTTCCTCGGCTAATTCTCGTTACGTAATTTCTGTTTACCGTATATTCCTCGTATAGTGAGTGGGGACCCAGAGACACCGAACAATATTAATGATACGAGATTTTTTTTCTATATTCTCTCGATGTGTTTGTCGTTATTAGGAGTATTGATTATGAGACCTGCAACATACAACCAAAGGGGTACCTTGAGATGGTTAAGTCAATGGGCACCTGGGTTGGAAGGTGGCGCCAGCATGGCGTAACTGGAGCGTCGCTGACCGCCGCTGTAGTCGACGGAAGCCCTCGAGGTCCGACGCGAAGGAGGACCTTTGAGAGACGACCTGTGGTGGTTGAGGGCGCCTTCTTCCAGCCCAGCTGCATCTAGTACCGAGGTCGGCGCTCCAGCGTCGCCCATACGGTCCCGCGTTGACCCGAAGCGGGCTCTGGAACAAAGTGTAACGTAAATGCCACGGCCGCCACAGCACTGTTGCCATAATTAATCTGCACACACGAATCCACAAGTTAAAGGGAATACGATAGTCTTAGAACACACTATAACATTTTTTGCGAGAACGGTTCTTTCTGTACAGGAAGTCGTACCGCACCCGATTTTTTGTCTCGATTAAAGTGCGCCTTTTTCTAACCACGGCCGGATGAAATCGCCTCCGGGTCTCTAAAACTCCACGTTGGTCATTCTTTTTCATTCTCGACTACGCCAAGCGTGGTCCTGGGTTCCTCGTAAGGAGGTACCCATTGCCATGGCCCTTCTTGCGTTGGATATGCACACCTCTCGCGGAGGGGAGCGTCCCAACCAAGTCACTGGCGTACCATGCAGTGAGCGTTGACGTCTTGATATCGTAATCGGACACCGCGGTTACAGGGTCAATGCCTTGCGTCAGCCTCAACCCCATGTGTCCCAGACGGTTTCCGTCTAGGAACTGCCTCCAAGGGCTGGTGAACTTGATGATGCTGTTCACGCCTCTGTTTGTTTGGGGCCGTTAAGGTGCCCAGTGTGCAATGCTGGCACCAGACACTAATCTGAGATGGAGGAACAGTGTCAAGTTTCTCCAACGACTCTCCTGCCGTCACTCGCCGTGGAGTGTCGTCAGGAGTATCGGCTTCATGTAAGTTCGGGAAAAATTTAAATTCGCTCACGAGAAAGCTACTCGATTCCTGAACGCAAAGCTTCGGATGCAAGTTCACGAACATCTCCTCTGTGGAACAAAAGTGAGATAAGAATGTTTCACAGTCCCTTTAAGGCGGAAATGCCGCTACACCGGCAGGCAGATCGCTGGAAAATAGCTCGTCACCACTACCATCTTTAAAGGAGCAGTCTAGAGGCCCACAACCTTGTTTCTGTTTTTGGTCAGTATGGAATGTTAGGCGGCTGAAAACAGTTTTCCCACAATTAGTGCAACCGTAGCGAAATGAGGACGCCTGCAATAGCTCCCCGAACCTCCCGTGCGCGAAACATCCTCCTTCGCCTTCACCATAGGCACGTGATGAGCGCCACCACACGCGTCACTATGTGACGCAAGTGGTGCTGGACGCTCCTCATTGGACCTGGGATCGCATGATCGAGGTGAGCAACATCGCGCAGGCCGGAACGTCTGCTACCGCTTCGGAGACGCCATGCGTTCTCCGGCTACGTGATGCCCGAAATGAAGGGTTTGAAGGCAGTCCACGACACAACCACGATTTTTTGGGACCACAGACACCACGGGAAGAACGAGTGGTGCAGCCCGAAATTAACTGCGCTTGTACAGCGAAAATCCCGTGCTTCCCGACAGTGTGCAGCCTGTCCGACCGTTTTCACCGCGCAGTTAGTTCAGTGGCTAACAGGTGGCGCCACAATACCGCCGCCATCGCTTGCTTTCCGCTTCTGTGAATTCTGAGATTGCACAGAAGCCACGGATATATTACTCTTGTGATCGTAATCTTATTTTCTCAGGCTGCATATATGCTTGGTTTTTTTTTTGTAGAAAACGTGATATAAATCATATAAAGAATAGAAGTCAACAAGAAACAGCTCGCAATGTTCGTAGCAGACAGCTTTTCCTACGAACGAATAAGGGGCTCTCTACCACCAACGTCACAGTAGAGTGGATGTAGTCTGCAGTTGGAGCGCTCCGGCCTGTCACCGCGGCAGCGATTTTCCAAATTAATTGCACCGTGGTGAAACAACTTTGGACAGAAATATTTTGTGGGAATGCTTTTCACATACTGCTTTACAAGATGACAGCAGTTTTGGCAATGTTAGATACCACTTTAATGCTCCTTTAAGGCGGCAATGCCGCGCATGGATGCCTTATCTCGTCATCTCCGTTCAGCAACTGCTTCTTTCAGTACAAAGAAATGATGCTTTCATATCCATTATGTGTGTAGAGTTTCGTAATGCAAACTTAATGGCAGTGCTTACATAGACTGCTGAAATCTTTTGAGTTTTGCAGCTGACGAGATCGTTTATTTCATCGCTAACATGAATACTGATTATATCATTCCTGTACTTCGCACGTTCGAGGCATGGCTATCCTGTTAGAGTGCAAAGAAAGCGAATTGACGAAAGCGCGTTTTATATTTTTCTTTGTTACAATAGCGCAGCAAGAACATAAATTTGAAATTGCGAACGCAACGTCCTAGAGGAAGAGCGGCGTCGGAAAAAATCTGGTGGAATTTCCAGCCGGAGGAGACAGGAACCTTTGGTAGGAAAGATTTACTGGGAAACGGGTCATTCACACATGTTAGCCTGAAAGACACTGGCAGTTTAGGAACACAGTAGACGTAAAGTCATTGACGTACCAAGAAGGGGGCCGTGTCCCCCCCCCTCCCCCCGGAGCTCCAAGCTCACTTCTGAAAATTGAGCAGACTTTTTGTAAAGGTCGTCATGATCCTTCTAATATAATAATATGAACCTCTGGACATCCGCACAGTCCACGGAGTCCGACTCCAGGAAAAGATGAGGGGGCTGCAGGCTTTGCGCCACATGGAAGCAATCTGCACTCCCCTCACCTGGAAAAAAAAAATCATGAGAACGCCCATGCGTATAAATGTGAAGACCAGTTCCCACATATAGCGCTTTGCTACACAGCGCTAGAAAATTGAGCTATATTTTCGTTCTCGCATTGCTGCGAACCACTATAAAATCGCTCTTCCCTGGTCAACTTTTCTAGCGCTATTTTGAGCGGTGAGTCTGCGTTAACCAATCGTGCGCTTCTTTCAGCCGTGACGTCGCAGAAGCTGGGGTTTGTTTTGCTTCCGATCACTCGAAGCATCAAGACGGGAAGGCGACGACGACGACGTGAAAATGGCAACGAGTTTCATATAGTTTCATCTGCCCGTGTATCTGCCAATGCACGGCCGTTTGGTTGCTATAGTAGTTCGGTATCGCGATCACAGCATCGAAAGTGTCATCCGCCTTCATGCTGCGGATGCCCGACGCAGACAGTAAACAATCACGGTAGTATACCGGTGCATCACGTCGCAACGAGATATCCCGTGACTGCAGCAGGATAGCGCTCTGTGCTCGGTTGTATGTGAGAACGGCAAGCGGAAAAACAGCACCAGATTTTGAGAGCTATTTTCTAGCACTATAATGCGATCCACTCAATGTGGGAACTGGACTTTGAAGCACGAAAAGTTAGATAATCGCATTTTACGCACACTTAAATCTGATCGAGTGAGGGGTGCCGCTATCGCTGATCTAAGCCGAGAAATGTTAAGCCCCTGTGTATCTCGATCCGCGGCAGTCAAGTACATACGGCGTGAAACTGAGAGGATTACCTTTTTAAGAAGCGGGACTAAGGACTTAGAAAAGCCGCTGGTTGACTATGTGAGGCCTTTCTATGTGGGCTCGCGATTGCCAGCTGGCAGGAGGGCCGGGAAGCCGGAAATTCGGCTTCGTTTGCGTTCCGTAGTGATTTCATCACGTCTAGTTACTGCAGGTAATTAAATACACTCAATTGTTGTCATACTGTCTATCTGGGTTGCTGTGTCTTCCTAGGATACGTGACGGACTGCTTTGTCCCGAGGGTTCGCCTGTCTAGATATTGACACGTTCCGCTATTCTTCGGCAGGACCCGACCCGGTGCGGACATTCCGAAATCAGGCGCGGTCTGGTTCAAATCCACCAGAGAATGACCAGGGCCGCCCGCTAGGAGCTGCAAAAAAAAAAAAAAAAAATCATGGTAGGGGCAAGGGCGCCACCAAACCTTGCGAAGCACGAGAGCTTGCGATGCCGATAATCGCGCGCTCCACCAGCCAGTCTCTGTTTTGCTTTTCACTATTCACAGTGCTGAAAATGGTCCAAGCGCTGGGGTTGGACATCCGTTTCCGAAAACAAGAGGCACACCGGTACCAGAACAAACAAAGGCAGTTTAAAGCAATTGAAACATTGTTACGCTCCGGAGTGCTACGCCCTCCTCGTTAATAAATGACAAACGGCTGAGTGTGAAGCTTTTTTCATTCCTAATTATGGGTGCCCTATGGGTCCCGAAACGGCTTGTGTTTTGTAACTGTTTCTAAACTGGTTTGTTTGTTGTGCTGCCGGTGTGTCTCTCGATTGAGAAATAAAGAATATTCACAATGCGTATAACAACAGCCGAAGGGGTATGAATGGCACGAACCAGGGCCGGGCCGGGCCGGTGGGTCTCGGGCTGGCGCTGCCCGTATCAATATCTAGGTCTACCATCCTCGAATGAAAGCAGTTTTCCCATAAATCGAACCCATGGTTTGTACGCAACTCAGAGAACGCTTAGAGAATGTGGCTTATGCCTTGTTACCAACGGCATGCTGTCTCTCTCTCGAGAGAGAGACAGAGAGAGATGTGTATAAGACTTATTCCCTTTATGTGTCCTCATTGCACCATTATTTGTGGTTGTTTTGCCCATATTTTTGAAGATTTTTATGCATAATGTTCCGGCGTCATATTGAGTCTTCAGTGACCCGTGAGGGTGCACTGGGCAACTTGTAGGGCACAGACGCTAAGATACTTTGTTGTGGTCCTGTTGTAATACAGTCAAACTCCTTTACAACGAAACTCAGGGGACAGCAAAAAAGAAAAAAAATTGCAGTAAAGGTATTTTCGTTAAAAAGGACGTCCATTACTGGACCTATAGGGCTCCAGCGGACTGCAAAAAAAATTTGCTTAATTTGCTGTAGCGGTATTTTCGTTAAAAAGGTGTTCGCTATAAAGGAGTTTGACTGTAGTTAAGCTTCTTTGAAGCAATCGTCTCTTCTCCTATGACACTTTCATGACCACCGAAAAGGTGCGCGGACGGGTGGGTGACTTTTCTTTAGCGTTAATTCCCCGGTACAGTACGTCTGCGCATTTTGTCTTCGTCGACAAGAACACAAATTGGCGACTACGTGAAACAGAAGATCAGCGATGCTGTTTCACAACGGTGGAAGGCAAGTCAGACAAGAAACGGGATGTTGGCTGAAAACTCGGGTTTCTTATTACGCGCTGGAACACCACTCTGCAAACTGAGAAGAAGGAGGCACTTAACAATGCAGGCCGAGTTTCAATATTCCACGTCTAGCCCTTTTAACGGAGCACAATATTCATGGATGTATAAAGGAGTCTAGGATACACCGTATTTCTATGTGGTGGCCGGTTTCACGTCAGTTCAGGCAGGGAGGTTCCATCGACCTCCTGGATTTTCATTGTTTTTTATATTTAAAAGCTCATCGTACATGATGATCAACAGCGGTAAAATGAATAATTTCTACCGAATTGTTTTGGTGCAAAAAAAATAGAGAAAATCCTGCCCTGAATTCGAGTGTTTCAGATTTGCCGTGTTTGCACGCGTATATCTCCTGAGTTTTAAAAGATATTGTAGTGAAATTTTTTATGCTTTAGTATGCCTACAGGCCAGCAGTCCGAGCCAAATTTTTGCGCGCAGGTGCAACGCTCTGTGCTATAAAAAATGGCGAATATGCTCACTCGCGCAGTTTTGTTCCAAATTCGACGTGTGATTTCGCTAGCTGTATAGATGTCGCTCATTATCATACTTGGTATCAGTTCAATCAGCTTTCAATGCTCTTTCACCTGATATATCTATCGTGAGTATACCTCCTACAGGTGTCTGCTGAAACAGGCAAATGTTTAGGCATATTTTTAGAAAACAAGGATTTTGCACGCCCGTTCCTCGAAAAGGCCCCTTTTGATTTCATTTATATTTTGCCAGGGCATGGCCCGATGTTAGACCTTTCATCTGACGTGAAACAATTCTGCTTCAAAAGGCGTCCACTGCCGATTAGCGCGTTAAAACGCGGCCCTACTCGGCGTGCGTACGTGTCGCAGCTCGGCTGGCGCTATACCGCGTGATGGCGGGCCTCCTGGTCAGGCCTGGTCAGGCCAAGGTCCTGGGCAGGCTTCGCAGGGAACTGTGCCGACATTTGTCTTAAAGCGTTTGAGGAGAACTCAGAGAAAACACCCAGACAGCGAAGCCGGCGCCCCCATTCGAACCTTCGTCACCTCCCAGCGTCGAACTGTCTTTCTGAAATAACTGTATTTTGTTCCGAGATACCCGCGAATCCCCATCTCAAACTCTTCTGTCTGCTTACTGTCGACGTACTGATCAGTTTTCCCTGTGGTCAACGCAACTTCCATCGTAAGCGTCCACTCACCGAGTTATTGATTTACCAGGTGGTAAAAAATCATATGGATGGTATAATGTTAAGTCATGCTTTCGCCAGGGCGAACGCCTCCAAGAAGAATAGATAGCCTACCCCTTGCTTCCATTCTTCCGGCAACATGACGGCTTTTCTTACAAAACGTCTGACTATACGAGAGAGAGAGAGAGAGAGAGAGAGAGAGAGAGAGATACATGATGACGATGATATGGGGACTTCCGCTCATTGAGCAGAATGCTATACCCTATTGCTATTGGGGAACAATGAGAGGATGGTGATGATGATGATGCTGACGACGTTGACGGGGTGTTAGAGGGAGTCGATCAGGCCGGTAGTTTCAAGGAATTTGATAAAGGGTCGTGTAAGAGTTGTACTTTTTAGAAACCTCTCGAATATTGTGCATTTCCAACTCAGTGCAATAGCCACCCGACAGAGACTCGGGGAAGGCACGTTACAAATCGATTACAAGCTGGCGTTCCCCACAGAGCTTTCTCATATATGAGAAAGCACTGTGGGGGATGCCAGCTTGTAAAAGCACGTGCACTATGTGGGCGTGACTGACGGTGTGATTAGCTATCTTGACGTCAAGAATTCTGTCACGACTGTTTTCCGCTGACTCTTTCCCTGCTCAACAACTCTGGGGACGAGGTGAAGGACGGAATCCAATTAGCTGCGGTGCCATCGAAAAGCGTGATAGTACTGGGGCCACCATTCTAGTCTACGCAGTACCATTGGTTCAATAACTTTTCCAAAGCAACTTGTCAGGCTATAATTGAACGAAATGATGATCGATCGGCTTTGACAATATGAATCTACTAGGGACTCTTTCCAGCTCTTGGGCACCTCTCCGTGTCTCCATGACACATTGAGTCATGAATTAGACCAGACCATTATAAGACAACAGCAATAACGAATTAAGTTTCGCGGCTCCTGTCACGCTTTATTCTCGGTTTGCTCATTGAGAAGTGTCACTGTTCATCATTGCTGTTACGGTGTCACTTGCTCTCTTTCGTTATGCGTTACAAGAGCAGCTGTTCATCGTCGCCATTGTGCCACGAGATTTGTCAGTTCAGGAGCTTTCGTGTAGCCGCAGGAGTAGGAGGAGCAATTACATTTTATAGTTGTAAGGTCGACTGCATGTCGGCAAGGGCTGCGCATTTGGGAAAACCAGTGACGAGGGCCTTGAATACTGTAAAAAGCTTCCGGATTAATGTTCAGTGGAGTGCCTGGTACTAGACTGGCGGGGGACCTATGTTTATTTCAAGACATTTCTAGGGTGCAGTGCTCGTTTGTGCGTCCTTATGATCATTAGACGCGAGCGGGAGAAAGTCGGAGATGGAGTGTTGCTCCGTCGCAAGAGATCGTGGCAGGGGCTTAGCTCGTGCTTAACTCTATACTTAGCCTAATTAATAAGCTTGTCGTCCAGTAGTTAGATACGCTTTCCGACAGGATGTCCGCCTGATCACATTGTAGCAACTCGCCAAGTACAGTGGCGCTGCCAGATGTACAACGGTTTTCTTTATCTTTACTTTCTCCCTTCTCCTTCTCAGAAAACACTGCGCTCCCGTCGTCTCTTTCCTTCCTCTCCCTTCCCTTTTTCCCTTTGCCGCGCTCTGCGGCTGAATAGCTGTAAATACAGTCAAGTAGGCAAATTTTCGGTAACGACCATGGTCATAATGACGAGGGTTCACTGTAGATTGCTTTTAAACACACTCAACTGCTTCCGTGTTCTCCGTGCCTTTACTTGTGACGACCTGACATATTGGTGACCCGGTTTTGGGACTTGCCTTCTATTTATGTCAACTCCACATCAATGGCCACTCAACAACGCACCAGCCACCTGCAGCGCAGAGGACACATGCAGCAGGGCCCGATATCACCCGCTCCGGCAGACGGGTGCAGTGGCCACAGCGACTTGTGCTCGGACACTGACGAATATTTTTTTTTTTTGTTATTTTCTCGCTCGTTTCCTCACTAGAGGGGGAGTGCTGTAGCGACTCGCCAAGTACGGTCGCGTAGCGTAGCCATAAATTGTCGAAGTTGGTGGGCATAGTTAGCGGGATCCGGAATCTTTGCTGCAGGGAGAGGTGTAATAAACTCGCCAGGGAGACGCAGCGGGGTAGCGGATGATGCTGACGATGGAAGAGAGTTGGAGTTGGAATTAAAAAGAAAAATATGGAGATGGTGGCTCCCACAAAACACAGGAGCCGGCTACTCCAAAACACTTGCAGATAAAAAAAAAAAAGACCGTAAGTCCACAAGAAATGTCATTAAAGCAGCTGTCGCACGCTGTCTAAGATCCCTCGGCCATTCTCCGAGGAGCTTCACTAAGTCTAGAGGACGGCGGTCCGGTCTTTCCAAGGCGGCTCTGAGGTCATTACGTTGGACACTGTATCTGGAGCAGTTAATTAATATGCTTTCAGTGTTCTCCACTTCATCACACGTGAGGCAGTTCGGCGAGTTTACGTTCCCCATCTTGAAAAACAAGGCACGGCTGAAAGAGACGTCTAGTCCAAGACGGTGCAGTAATGATTCAATGGCACGCGGCGTGCGACTCGGAAGACAGAAGCGTAAATTCGGGTCCACTCTGGCTAGCAAGCTGGACTCCGCATCAACCAACCATGTACGTCACAGGCGCCGTGACGTATTTTTCGAAGCATTCTCTTGGCGTCCGACGCCGTGCAGTATACAGGGGTCTTGCTCGTTTTCAGGTGTGTCCTTACTAGGGTTCAGAATACCGAGTCGTTTTTACAATCCCGGGATTGCGGGATTTCGAAATGTGAATCCCGGGATCCCGGGACGGGATCGGGTTTTTTTCGCAACTATACCCACGATGTCGTATCGAACTGTATCCACTTGCACAACCGTGCTATCACAAATTGCGATATAGTTCGCGTCTTCTGTCATCCCCACCGGAACACACTGTGTTGCTTGCCGGTGCGCTGAATTTATTAAACATGTCTACTCCCGGCCTCTTGACTATATTCACAAACATTCAAGCGAGGGAAAAAAAAAGCGAAAAAAAAAAGCTCACGGGGCAAAACCTGCGTATTACATTGAGCATTCGCACCGTGCCGGAATGTCAACTGAAATTCCGCAATCAAATGCGTCCCTTCTTGTCGTCTGCTACGGAATATCTTCTGGCTGCGCCCCAGGTTATTTCACGCAGTCAGTAGTGCACGAGAAGATTGTGACGTACAGCAATTCTAGTTACGCAACCGCTAAAATCAATGACGTATTTCGCATCATCCGCTGTAGTATTCTGGGGAATGTTACTTGTGTGAATACATGGGACAATGCGGGCTGTTCGTGTTGCCTTTTATTCATCCACAGCGACTGTTGTGTGTTGTGTAAGAAGTGCGCAAATGTCCGTTAGGTTTATCTGCACACACCCTGTATATATATATATATCATGCGTACCATTCAAGTTTTCAGCAGCATCAATTCGCATGTTGCTCTCGGACGATAATAACTGTGCGATACTTTTCCGATCCAGTTTTAATTACTGTGCAGTTCTCTGGCTGGCTCGTTTTTTCTCATGTGTGTTTCTTACTGTGGTTCTTTTGCTGTATTTGTTGGTCATCATAAGTCATGTTCGTTTGCAGCAGCATTAATTTGCATGTTGCTCTATCGGATGTTGGTAAGGGCATGGTTCTTGGTTTAGCCACTTTCAATCACTATATATTTAATCAATTTACCCACTAATACCATATCGCCATAATCTTTGCATATACAGGGTGTTACCCTATAAAAGTCTACCCGTGCCGCCATGCCGTACTCGCCAATTACTCAATGCAGGTGGCACATTGTGCGATCTTCATATAAAGCTCATAAGGACATTTAATCTTGGTGAATTTCGAAGTGATTAAGCGCCGCAACATGAAGTTATAACTCAAAACGTGAGATTCCCGTAGTCAAAACAATCAAGATGGCGGCGTTGAGACGAGCACTTGCCATGCTGCTCCCCAGACGACGACGTGTCGCATATCCTGCCAGCCGGATGGAACTGCAGTTTTCATTTCGCTTTCGTGTAACTGTCGTATTTTGCTCAGAAGTAAGCAAGTGAAGTACGAAAAATGCCGACGTACTCAGCAGACGACACCCAAAAAGGATGTCGTCTGCTTACTGAGAGGCGCCATCTTGGCTGTTTTGCCTACGGGAACCTCACGTTTTGCGCTATAACTTTGCGTAACGGTGCTCAATCACTTCGATATTTGCCATGGATGAATGTCCTTATGAGGTTTATACGTAGACAACACATTGTACCGCCTGCATTGAGTAATTGGCGAGCACGGCATGCCGACGCGGGTAGACTTTTATAGGGTAACACCCTGTAGTATATGTGTGTACGTGTTAGCAGGTGTGCACAACACTGCGCCAAATTCCACAACGTTATGTGCTTTGGTGACACACATGCTGCACAAAACAAAGACAGCTGCAGCAATGGTGTGAGAGCATCGCCCCTGACGATGAAACTCCCCAGTCATAATCACAGAATAAAGTTGTTGTTGGTAGCTTTAATAGCACAGCTAGTGGAACGGGTGCAGTGTTTAGGATTGCTGTGCAAGATGTTTTTGTTGCGTATTCGCAAGAATTCCAGCAGCACGGTCGTGGGCGCGCACACACGGGTTGTACGAGTCGACGACAAAAATTCATGCGGTGATTGCTTCCATGGAAACCACCGCCGCCACGACAGTGCGGAATTTCAGCGGTAAATGCGTTACTGCTTTATTGCTTAAACTGCATCTCGGCACCATCGCCATCACCACAGCGTAGAATTTATGCCGTTGCGGTCTCCTGCCTCACATATTTATGGTGCCTCTTGCAGGTTGTTATCTTGGTACTACTACATACCTTCCGCCTTGTTTTTTGGTTGTTTGGTCTGGATTCGTTTGGGTGAGACCCACGTTGCCTTTTAGATTTGTTGGGACACTAGCAGTGATCTCTGTACCGATGAAGCAGACGACGACGAAACAACGGAGTACCCCTATACTATGGTGAACTAGAAGGTTCACCTGGGAAGTTTACCTAGGTTACTAGCACGATACCTATAATATGAAAGAAGGAAGTCACACGAAAAGTTTGGCTCGCGCAAATTCAGCAATGCGCAGTTGACGTAGTATTGAGGTCAGTGGTTGTTGTTATGGGAAAATGTATTATGAACGAAATACACAACCTGTAATACGGCCTCACCCTCGCCGTGAAAGCAGGTTGCCTCCATGCATGCACCGCGCAGACACCCTACATGGAGGAGGAGGAGGAGGAGGAGGAGTGTCGTTGGTCGGAACCCGAGAGGTCTGCCTGCCTGATTAGGCGGCATGTTTCTCGGGAAGGGAAAGGTGGTGGAGAGGAGGAGAGGAAAGGGTGAAGTGGAAGACCGAGCGGAATCCGCCCGGGGGGAGGATAGCTGCGTCCATGGGCCGACTTCAGGGGAACTGTGCCGGCATACGCCTATTACACATCTGAGGGAAACCCAGGAAAAACCCCAGACGGCACAGCCGGCCCGAAGGTCACTTGCAGCGCCTTCTGCGAGCCCAATCATCCCGCACACCACATTATGATTTTCACGGTACTTCAATGCCGAGATATTCGACTCTATAGTCGTGTTCAACTTAAGAAAGAAAAGAAATCTAGTCCGTCAACTTCATACGCCGTTTGAAATAAGGAGATGCAATAGCGCGCAAGGAGAAATACTGCAGCGCCCCCATGCGCCATCAGTAGCCGAGCGCACTTTCTGCCGCAGTGTAGTGTCATGCGGCCAGTCTTAACAGCTCAGTGAGTGCGGTGGATTATATTACCTGGCGCTAGAGGGAGCGTGACCACTCCGTGTCCATTAAGGAGCAAGGAGAATTGAGGGAGCACCGTCGTTTATTCGCGAATCACAAAGTGTAGTGGAAGTGACGACACATAATGCACGTCATGAGCACGTCATATAGGTTCTGTTCGTTTATTCAACTCGCGCGACCCGAGAGTCGGAGTCATGACGTGTGAGTGCATTCGTACGTCATCGACCCCAGCGACTCGCATCGAGATGAGAGATTTAGAGTCACAACACTATTTGACTTATTTTGCCTCCGTGTTAAGTTACACAGCACGTCCTCCATCAATTCCTCTTGCACTACATTCTTTGGCGTAGCGTTGGGGTGTTATATTCTTTGACTCATGATGCAGCACAGCACCCGGCTCTGTGCCGGGGTATGTTGTATTGTCCTCTTTTTTTACATCGTTATTGAACCATCAAAACGGCGAAGTTCGGGCTTGTTGGTATAACATGATCTATTGGAAAGCGAACTCGTTGAACACAGTTACAAGATAGACGAGGGAAAAGTGCTCGTGAACGTCTTGTCCCTCGTCAATCTTGTGATCGTGTTAAACTAGTACGCCCTCGAATACATCACCTCAAAACGCGCCTATGGAAACGACGGTATAGAGCAATCGATGTTGGAAGAAACTGTCAACATAAGAAGCGATCTCTCATACACGACATAAACCGTGTTTGCAGGGTGCAAGCGGTCGGGTTCTGCGCTCTTTATGAGACACTGCGAGATATGTGTTTCTCGCGAGGATGGTAAGCAAACCGAGCAACGTAAACACGGCGTGCAGACGGGGCAAGAGCTTTCTTCGGATGTTTGCTCCGGGAATTGTGGTACCATTGATTTCAAGAATGAGGCAGGAATCCGTTGACGCCACGGTTGTTCTAGTTATCAAAAAAGAAGAAAAAAAAAGAAAAAAAGAGCGAACAGACACACAGTCTGTCTTACTCAACTCACTTCTCTGGAATGTTGAGGTATGACTACTTTGGTTGGGGACAAAATGTTTCCTCTAACGTGCAAAAAAAAAAAAAAAAAACGAAAGGAAAAGATCGTCGTAAAAAAATCTACTTCTCTCAACATTATGGGGTCACCGCTATTTATCGCGGGGAAGACCTTGCCGTTACTTCTGACTACTTTTACCAAATTTAATTCGCGCGAAATTCAATTTTCCCAATTGATCTCCGAATTTTGCCAAGTCGGCCCCACGTTGCTTTGTCGGAAACCGAAAGCACACGTAGAATTTACCCCATGGCATTGCAAAATACATTCCCTACTACTCTGGCAATAATAATAATAATAATAATAATAATAATAATAATAATAATAATAATAATAATAATAATATATAGAAAAAAAGAAAACGAAAAGGAGAAACCTACGAAATCCGTCATTTCGAGGCACGCAACTTGTCGGTCAAAGTCTGTTCTCCGTCAAGTCAACACCCGCCCCTTCCTGTTTCCTTCTCGCTCTCCTTTCAGATAACTTTGCGTTGCAACAATGCTGCTGTAATCAGCAGAAGCTTGGAAAGGGAAAAGTGAAAGGGCCGGTACATGGCCTTCTCGCATTGCTTCTTTCGGAATCTGAGCACGGCCGGCAATTTGTGTCCCTCGAGACGACGGTTTCCGTAACTTTTTTCCGGCTATTACCATTGTAGTAGTGAATGTAGTTTGCAATAGGTTAGGGTAAACCCTGCGTGCGCTTTCTGTTTCTGTAATAAACACGTGAGGTTGTCTCGGCGAATTTCGGATTGGAAACATTGAATCTCACGCGAACTAAATTTAATAAAAGCTCTCCGAAGCGGTGGCAAAATCTCCCCCGAGAGAAACAGCGCTGACGCCATAATATTCAGGAAATTATATTTTTTACTAAAATTTTTTTCAAACAGTAGAGGATACTAACTAAATTCAGTGCTACAGGTGGTGCAACAGGACAGTAACATCATGTAACTGACCTGGTGCTGCAGCAAGCATTTTCGATGCGTGTTTCACATTCTAAACATTATTCAGGAAGTGGGACATCACATTATGTATAGGAACAAAATATAATAATAATCAGTCATATATATATATACATAATAGTCAGTATCGATCACGGCAGAGCTTATTTTATACATGACGAAATACGAGAATCAACACAAGCTTAGGTGAGAGCGACAGAAAGACGAAGCAATGTCGTGTAAACTAAGTTGCGGTAGTACACCTGTTCGAGCATTGCAGATTGACAGACACAGAAAAAAAGAAAGCGGTTCGAGAACCGGAACTGCTCTGCAGAACATTTAAGATGCCAATGGGAAGCGAGTCCCACTTTCGCAATTGGTGAATCTGTGTCAACCATCCGTTCTCACTAGAAAGGTACACTGTTAAAACAGAACTTCACCACATTGCACGCTGCTAGCCAACCATCACACCGAATGATATCATTCTGTGCATTGATTTGTTGAAAATGGGAGGAGGCGCCTATCTGGGACAGATTATCTTGTCCCAGATAGGCGCCTCCCCCCTGTTTTGAACAAATCATGACACAGAATGATATCATTCGGTATGATGGTTGGCTAGGAACGTGCTATGTGGTGAAGTTCTGTTTTAACAGTGTAGAGAATCCAGGAAACCGCACTCTTAGAAATGAACTTCACCGCTTAGCAGGCTCCTAGCCAACCATCATTTCGAATGGTATCGTTATCTGCAATGATTTGTTGAAAACGAGAGGCGTACGCCTTTTTTGTGACAATTATGAACCGCATAAGTGTCACAAAAAGGCCCACGCCTCCCGTTTTCAACAAATCAGAGCAGATAACGATATCATTCGAGATGATGGTTGGCTAGGAGCGTGCTATGCAGTGAAGTTCATTTTTAAGAGTGCGGTGACGAAATGTTAAGGAAAGATTCCCGGGACGGAAGTCGCTGATATTTCAAACGGGGACTGTTCTTCCTCTGGGCCCAGTAGAACAGTCTGCACAGCGGTGTTCACTGCGTTTTTAAAAGAGATTTTGCAATTTTGGCGCGAAGTACCGCTGACGCGTTGCCAACATTCGTATGAACTGTGGGAAGTGAGCTGCTGAGTACGAGCAGCGCTAGACCACTATTGCAATGTGCAATACCGGCGTCTACTTTTCGCCTCCGGGAGACAAGTAGGAAGTTTCCGCCCCTACCCGTATTCTTGATTACTTTCTTTCTCCTGTCATCCTAAAGCGGCTTCCTCCTGCCCGAGAGGTGCCCTTTGTAGCACCCCTCCAGGTGGGCCCTCCCAGACGCCGGCACTGGCAATGTGCAACATTCGAACTGCAGAAGGCAAGCACATTCCATCTCGTACTGCCACAAGGAGGTTCCGAGAAGATTTTGTTTTGACATTGTTTTGTAATCGATAAACTCTATGTCGATAGAAGCAAGAGCTTGCATTCAAGGAACACTTCAACAACATGCCCTAGAAGACATGGCACCTGTACGTAGTTTGCTGAAAAGGCTGTCGTCTGCTACGATCGCTGATGGGCCGAACAGGCAAGTACGTATGCTCTTTCTTTAGAACGTGACAAAAAACAAAAAGTACCGCGAACGATGACCCTACGAATCTACCACATTTAAACCAATCTCAACCATTTTCGCAGAATTCCCAAAGGTAGAGCAAACCTTATAATGGGAAGCTGTCCTGTCACGAAGATGCAAGCATCGCAACGAAAGAGCACGTATAACTTTGTGAGCAATGTATGCAGACTGCAAGGAAGCCAGCGAACGTGCGACTGATTACTCTGCACAGTATCGGCTTCCTATTCGAACTGGGAAAGTTAGACGTGTTGCGGAGTTAGATGAAGTCACTTACTTGCTGAAGAGCCTAAGGACGAGACAGAAGAGCGCTGTAAAGATGACCAGCGACGCGATGACGCTGATCATGGTTGTCAGCTCCGCGTTGTCCAGAATAGCCACTCCGCGCGCTGCACGAAAAAAAGGCACATGGATATTAGTGACGTCAGGTAAATCAGAGCCGTCCCGACGCTCCGCACGTGCTCCGGTGAAGGGTCATATCACCATGGGATATGTGAAAGAGTTCCCGATGAAGCTTGGGGGAAATGCCAAAATTAATGAGTACGTTAGAGTAGCAAAAGAAGAAAGGGGATACGGGTAACGTACATTCACCCGCACTGCCCGCAACGCGCGGTGACAGAATTTCTACCCGCAACTATGCGAGCATCTTAGGCATAACCGCGGGTATACCCGCACCCGCGAACACCTGTAGTGCGCAGATACAGCTGCGACTACACTCTTAGAAATGAACTTCACCACATAGCACGCTCCTAGCCAACCATCATCCCGAATGA
The DNA here is from genome assembly GCF_037126465.1 of Ornithodoros turicata. Taxonomy (NCBI): domain Eukaryota; kingdom Metazoa; phylum Arthropoda; class Arachnida; order Ixodida; family Argasidae; genus Ornithodoros; species Ornithodoros turicata. The sequence continues at coordinate 130,053,926 of NC_088202.1, read as the reverse complement.
CAACGTTCTCGCCCCTGATTTGCTGAAAACGGAAGGAGGAGCCTATTCTGTGTCCATTATGCACGGCACAAAATAGGCTCCTCCTCCCGTTTTCAACAAATCAGGGGCGAGAACGTTGTCATTCGGGATGATGGTTGGCTAGGAGAGTGCTATGTGATGAAGTTCATTTTTAAGAGTGTAGGAGTGAACCCAAGCTGCAGGAAACACAACCCCTGTGTCAGCCCACCCACCTCCTGTTATAACTACACTGTTAAAACAGAACTTCACCACATAGCACGTCCAAACCAACCGTCATTCGGAATGATATCATTCTGTGTCCTGATTTGTTCAAAACAGAGGGGAGGCGCTTATCTGGGACAAGCATAATGCGCCTCAGATAGGCGCCCATCTCCCATTTGCAACAAGTCAATGCACAGAATGATATCATTCGGAATGATGGTTGGCTCGGAGAGTGCTATGTGGTAAAGTTCTGTTTTAACAGTGCAGAGAGCGGATTTTGAGGCACTATCTGGTAGCGCTCTTCGTCGCATAAATCGTCCTAGGCCAAACAAGCTTCAGAATCGTATCGTTTTATCTTCGTATTGGAAGGAATGTTGAGAAATAAAAAGGTGTGCGCCCGCTTTCTCAACTTGTCCGGAGACAGAGCGGTATCATCCGCCACGATGATTGGCATACCGCGTGCAATGTGGTCAAGAGCGCCCCCTGTTAGTGCCTAAAAATTCCATCTCTAGGTAACGAACCAGTACAACAGCCACACTTTAATGGATCTACTTCGTCACCTCCTGCAATGTCTACATGACCTATGAACGAGGGAACATCACAAAACGGTGTGCTTTGCTCTCACGTACCTTTCAGAAACGCTAAGTAGCGATTGATACGGGCCGTCATTTTTCGGCAAGGCCTGGCCCGTATCTTCAAAGAAGAACCCAAGCTCGGCCTGGGCCCGCTACAGAAAGACCAGTCTCGCGCGTTACGCTGATCGACCATCGCACCTCCCAGGTGTCACAAACCCCCACGAGTTTAGTCGATTACACATTTCTGGCGCAGATTGATTTGATTTGTAAAAGAGAAAATAGAGATGTTAGTCCCAACCCACCCGCGACTGGCTACTCCACGACGCGTTATTCAGGGCTCTTTATACAGGGTGTTTATTTTTATTAGATACATAATTTTTATTAAAAAACTAGCACAGAAAATTAGATGCCGTTTTTGCAGTGAAATTCTACGGCCAGGCTGACATCCCGCCGAAGAAAGTATGCAACTATAAGTTGACTGATTACCTAAAATTCATTAATTAACCCTTTAATTAGGGGATTTCGTGCAAAAGCGGGAGATCAGGGAGAGATCGTCCTAGTTGAAAGCCATTCCACGTTTAAAAAATCATGAAACACACAGCTGCGGTCAGATATCCGCCCCCGAATTTTGCTATGCAAATGAGCCGAAACTGGAAAAGCCCGCCTGAGAAGCGCATCACCTTCACCGACAGAGGCTTATCTGGGCGGGAAAGCGGTTTATCTGGCCCGCAGGTCGGCACCTACTCCAATAATCTCCATCGCTCCAAATCACGTGGCCCTCTGACGTGAAATCAGGGCCGTACCCCTGCTTTCCAGGATCCCGCGGTTTCGATTTCGGCTCATTTGCATATCAAAATTCGGGGGGTGGATATCTTCACGCACGTGCGTGTTTCGGGATTTTTGAAACGTGGAATGGCTTTCAACTAGGACGGTCTCTCATTCAGATCTCCCGCTTTTGCCCGAAACCTTCTAATTAAAGAGTTGATTAATGAATTTTAGGTAATCAGTCATCTTGTAGTTGCATACTTCCTTCGGCGGGATGTCAGCCTGGCTGTAGAACTCAAGTGCAAAAGCAGCATCTATTTTACCCTGCTAGTTTTTAAATAAAAATTCTGTAGCGAATGAAAATAAACACCCTGTATGTATAACGAATGAAGGGAAAGGAGGACGGGAAAAAAGAAGAAAGGAAAACTATACAATATACATGCACTTTGAAATCAAATGGATGAAGGCGTCACCACAGAACTTGGCACCAGAGGGCAACTGTGCAGGAGAGTTAAAAGTGCGAAAATGTGAATGCGCAAAAAAAAAAAAAAAAAGAGAAAAGAAAAGAAACAAAGAGCGTCAGAGGGTGTCAGATAGAGCCCTGCACGGGCCGACTTTTCCGGGCCCGACCCGGCCCGGGCGCATTGAAAAATGGCCCGGCCCGACCCGGTGACCCAGTGACAGCCCGGCTCGACCCGGAGTCCAAGCAAATAGAGCCAGGGCTGACCCGGCCCGGTGGCCCGGCGAGTAGGTCCTGGCATAGTATTTCCAGTCGCGACGTACGCGTTTCTTGCGATTATCAAACAAATTTATCAGTAGATTTATAAGAAGAGAAGACAAACATACAAGTGATGGCGGTTTAACGCCATAACCGCACCAGACCATATTAAACCTAGAACGTACGCGGGCATGGGCGTTATCGTTACACTATCAAGATTTTGCGGAGGTACAGGATGCTGTCGACAAACTCCTTCTCCCAGTCCATGCCCCTCTCACCAAGCTTTGCCAAGTGATTGTGAAATGCGTGAGGAGCAATGTAAAGTGGCTTTCAGAATGTTCTAGAGGGTCGAATCATATACCTAATGCAGTATCACTTGCTTGTCTTTGCAAAATATGCACAGGAATGACGCAAGCGCATGATGATATGAACTAATGCATCTCCATTGTGTGGAATTAGCTGCGTGGCCCGGCCGGGCCTGACTCTCGGAAACATATTTGTCGGCCCGGCCCGCGGTGCCAGCGTATTTTGTCGGCCCGGACTCGGCCCGGCCCGGAGCACAGAGCCAATAACAACCCGCCCGGCCTACTCGGCCCGCGGGCCGTCGAGACGAGATATTGTACTATGGCGCGAACGGCAGGTATGAGTTGATTTCCAAGCCAACACCCAAGGACGTTTTCGGTGGAGAATGGATTATATTATTTGAGAGCGGATTTTAAGGCACTAAAAACACGCGTTTCGGGCGCCTAAAGAGGCACTGAAAAAGGCCCAGAAAGGCACGAATTCTCTCGGAATATAGGCACGATCAATATTGCACTATCGGCACTATAAGAGCGATGCCGCCAGCATTGGCTGCTGTATACGGCAACATACCACTCTATCGAGTGCGCTTCGGTGACAATTGCTGCTCAGAAAAAGTATGCTTCTATGATGAATGCTGATGTCTTTCTTCCGTTGCACTGCAAATATTTCACAGAGCCAGCGAGAGCAATAGGAAGAAAAATATTATGGAGATTTTGGCGTACACAAAACCGCTCTGATCGCACGGCAATCTTTATTTTGGAATTGAACTGAAAGCATCGTGTACGCATCTTCTTATTGACAGTGTGAAGAGGGTAGGAAGCAAGCACAATTCCAACGTGTTTCAGCGTGAAATTTGGTCGTCTCTCACTACGAATTGTCGTACATGCCGAAAAAGACCGCACGACGTCGACCGACTTGTCGATGCGTGCCGGTACGAACATGGGTATTCGTGAGGGATATCGTCGGGAACGTGCTACATCCAGCCGCTGCCGATGAAGCAACGATTCCTCGATGCGCGGGATGCGACCAGGCACAGCATATGTCATTAAAGGGTCAATGGATTTAAGGAAGGCATTGGTTCGTATAGCGTCTTGCTGAAAGAGCTGTGTGCGGTTGGCAGTGAAGCGGCGGACTTTCAGCTGGCACATAGAGTGCGCAAGGGGAAAGACAGTTGGTTGGTTAGGAAAGACAGTGGGCTTGATCATTGCCTGAAATTCCGACATGGCTCGGAATCCCTTGGAACACCACTTCGTGTCCCAGCGATACAAGTTCAGAGTGCAGGGCGATGATCGTGGTGTAGGTGTCACTGATGACTGCGGCAGAATACGAGGCCAGCGCCTCCAGAGCCACTTTACTGTCGGTGAGGATCGTCCGGGCCCTGGGCGCACACGAGGAGACATGTCTCAAAGCGGTCAGTAGTGCGAATGCCTCTACCTCAGCAGATGACATAAGAGGCAGCTTGAAGTCGTGCTCAGCTCCATCCTCTGGGATGCAGAATGCAGCAGACGACCCAACTAGAGAAACTGAAGCATCGGTGTATATTTGGGTTCGATGCCGGTGGTGACTGTAGATGTGGTAGAAGGTCAGTTGGCAGGCCACAACTGTTGGCACAACCTTCTTTTTCCTAAGGCCCGGAATTGACGTTTGTACAGCGGGGTAGTGAAGTGTCCACATGGGTGGCGCAAAGGAGGTCCGGGCGGAGGTTGAGGTTGAGGGGATGTTGCTTCGTAAACGGCAAATAGCTTGACCGAATGCAGATGCGGGATAACGTTGCGCAATGTCACAGAGGTAATGGGCTGGATGGCGTGCAAGGTAGTGTGTGTACGCGTGTAAAGCGACTCTATCGCGAATAATAAGCACCGATGGCTCGCGTGCCTCCGCCAACACAGAGAAGATTTCCGTTGTCTTTGGCACTCCCAAACAGGGACGGAGGCTTCTGGCTTGAATATTGAGCAGCTCCCGCTCGTGAGTGTTGGAGATCCCATAAAGGACAGGCAGGCTATAGCGCATAACGGCAAGCAACAGGGAGCAGTGCACACGATGGAGGTCAGCACAGGACGGGCCCCATGTGGATCCACAGAGGTGCCGGAGAACATTACAGTAGATGCGGGCGCGAGCAGAAAGGGAGTTGATCTGCCGCGACCATGTCAGTCCCCTATCAATGATGATGCCTAGATACCGATAATGCGAGACGTAGTTCAGTCTAGAGCCAGCTAGCAGTAGGGGGTATTTGGTGAAGGAGCGGCGCATGAATGCCATAGCTACTGCCTTAGCCGGCGAGACAGACAACCCACAGTCAGCAAGATGCGTCACTAGAAGGTCTAAGGCATGTTGCAGACGACGCTGAATGGCATCACGGCGCGCAGCAGAGGTCCATATGCAACTGTCATCGGCATAGATCGTGATATGGGTGTGCTTGTGCAGAAGAGAAGAGAGGTGCGCCAGGATGACATTAAACAGGAGCGGGCTGAGGACGCTCCCCTGTGGAACTCCACGATGCACAAAGTAGTTGGCACTGTCACAATCTGCTGTGCGTACGAACAGAGACCTGTCAGAGAGGAAGGCTTGCAACCAGGCAAGGGTACAGCCACCCACTTGCTTCTTGAAGCGACGCGACGCAGTTTGGGGATGAAACCTTGCCGAGCTTAAACAATAGCCGGCCGCTGTATGGTATGAGGAGGCGCATGTATAGATGAGCGATGTGATGGGTCGAGCACGCGCTGACGGCATATAAAGACGGAGATCTGGGTCCACTTTTGCACAGGAATGACGTGGAAGGACACTTCTTCGCCAGTGTTCACTGCACAGACGTCCCGTAAGAGTATCAAGTGCTGGCTTCGTGTCCGCTTGAGTAAAATATGTAGTGTGCGTTGGTACACCACGTGCCACATGAGCCCGTCTGGCAAGTAGGTTGGCGGCTTCATTCCCACAGGGACGCAACAGTGACCTCGGATCCACTGTAAGATGATGTTATGACACTGTGTGACAGCACACGAATATTCCCTGAGGACGCCACAGACCAGTGGAACGAGAGAGCTCGATCTCATGGTACAGTGCAGAGCTTGGAGGGCGGTTTTGCAGTCACTGTATATGGTGCAGTGTATGGGGGGCTGACGGGACACAATGAAGGAAAGCGTGATGAGAATGGAATGTATAGCTCGGCCACAGCCGCCGACGTCGGGTGCGATAGCCTTGCACTTCTTTCAATCGGCGGCTCAGGAATTACGTACGCACAGGCAGAGCCGATATGAATCGGTGAACCGTGACTCTGGCGTAGACATATCCACGCATTGCATTCTTTCTTCGCTGCTAAAGATTATTGTGGAGGAAAAGGATGCCGTCAACGGGCGTTGGATAGAGCCTGCACAGCTGCGCTGAAGCTCCCTTCGCTGTTTCTCGTCTTCGTAAGGCCCTTTGTAAACATTCTACGAACCAGCTTTTCTCCGGGTTGAGGAATATCACCGTCATCAGCCGTACCGGATATTGAAGTCTCCCTTCATTTTAAAAATAGCATTTTTAAACGGCGACGTGCAAACTGCGTCTCTTCTTTGCCGAGCATGCGAAGCTAGCGGAGGATAGGTGACCTATAGCGAGCGGCAGTCTTTTTGTCTTCATTCATTTTTTCCCGGCTGTAGCAAAGGGAATCGTAATAAAGGCTGGCGAGGTAAAGCCCAGGCCCGGCCCGTGGCCGAAAACTGTGGGTAGCATGAGCCCTGCCTGCTGGCCGGGCCGTTGTGCCATGTTAACAGGCGGTCCATGTTAATCTCTAACGCGGAGTAGCATTACACAGAAAAAAATGTGGCTGCCCATAAAAATTAGCTGATGATGGCTTGTGAGTGGTGACGACTCAACAACTGTACACAAAAGTTTTTCAAGACTCAATCGCCGACGTAGTTAGCGTTTTAAACTCAGAAGGGAAAGCGTTACATTATTTAAGGTTCTCATTTGGCAAAGTCGGAGGTTTTACGTTGAATATGAAAGTGACACGCTCTGCAGGCTTGGTTCCTAATAATGAAGGATTACTGCTTAGAATCCTGATAATAATACGTACGCAGTTTGTCGGCAGAATATTTGCAAACGAATCGCTAATGAGGTACAGACAGGCTACCTCGTTCATGGAGTCTGCGGCCTAACTATAGCACTGCATAGTTTTAGTGTAGCAGAGTAGTTGCCACGCAGAACTATCACGACTTTTCCATTTCACAAGGTAGGCCGCTCTATTAATAGAGAGTTTTAGAATAGGATACGTGAGAGTAGTGGATCAGAACAGGGCCGCACAGCAAATGCACGCCCAACTGCCTTTTCCCGGCTCACATTTCATAATGCAGAGCTGTGCGTCGGCGTTCGTCGCTTGGGCTGTCGCTTGGGCTAATATCCAATGCTTATAAATGAAAGAACAAAAAATTCAAGGACGGTAACGACTCCTGTAACGCGAAGTCCAGCGTCAGCTGTGCGTGGTTGAGTGCATGGGCGTACAAAGAGGGGCCATGGCCCCTCCCTGGAGCCCCGAGGTCACTTATGGAAATTGTGCGCTCATTAGTCATAGGTCGTCATGATTATTCTCTGATGTCATAATATAAACCTCTGAACACCCGCACATCCCGCAACATCCGTCTCAAAAAAAAAAAAAAAAAAAGAGGTGTGTGTGAGTGTGTGAGTGTAGGGGAGAGGGGTGGGGGTGTTGCAGGCTTTGCCCTCCTGGAACGACTTTGCCCCACCCCCATGGAAAACAATCATCGGAACGCCCATGGTGGTCGTTGAAATGGTTCGCGAGATGCGTGATGTCTTGAACGAAGAGGGTGTTTCCAGTGACCAGGTCCATGCACGATCTGTGTCTGGCGGTGGGTTGGCGGACGTCGGTACGTAGCTGAGGTTCGCTGAAAAGTCAACGTTGAAGTCAGGATCTTGTTAGTTCGGTAAGGCGCGAGTGCGTACACTATACAGGGTGTCTCAGTTAAATCCCAGGGCTAAATCATTCGCGAACGGGTGCACCAATTGAAGAACTTTCTTTTTTACAAGTATCTGTCCGACCTGCAAGCTGCGCACCGTGTGTATGAGTGGGAGGCGCTCATTATTTAAATAAAAATTCGAATGGGTTCCGTGAAAACCATAACTTCGAAAGCAGGGCGTCGTCGGCATGAGAAGACCCGCCGAAGAGTGTGATTTGTTTCAGTAATTAATTAGTTTCGGTTTACATATTTTTGTCGCGGCTGGTCACGGTGAAGCGCAAAAGGACGCTCTTCCACTCCATTATTCACCAGTGAATTACGTCCTTACACCAATGAAGTGTGTCTTTTTGCGCTTCACCGCGACCAGCCGCATCAAAAATATGTAAGCCGAAAACAATTAATTACTGCAACAAATCACCCGCTGCGGTTGCAAATTTTTCTCTAAAAAGTGTCCACTGAAGGTCCCAAAAGGGGTAGTACCCATTTTAATGCCGACGGCGCACTTCTTTAGAAGTTATGTTTTTCACGAAGTCATTTGAATTTTTATTTAAATAATGAGCGCCTCCCACTCATTAACACGGTGCGCAGCTTGTAAGTGGTATTAGAAAAATAATTGTAAAAAAGAAAGTTCTTCAATGTGTGCACCCGTTCGCGAATTATTTAGCCCGGCGATTTAAGGCGGACTGTCTTCTTAAGAAGTCTACGGGGAATTTTTGTTCGCAGGGTTCTCGTAAACCTCGCTAGATTTCCATACGAAACAGGTACAGGCATGCTCCCCTCGAGTTTGTCTAGGGAATAACGCATTTTTGGAGGCCTCACGCGATCCACTGATTTTTGGCGAATTTTCATTACATGGGGGGTCTATGGGAAATGCAACAAAATCGCTTCTCGGCCCGCAGGGCAGCAATATTTGGGCTAAAATGATGTCATTCCCTACAGTAACAGTGGGGGAATTGATTGCAATCAACAAATTCGACAAGCTTTACTGCAATTTTCTAGGTCCTTGCAAATGAAAACAATGGCTTATTCGTTTGCTATTATGTTCTCCACGCTGGTGCCGATTCCATTACTTCCTTAAAGCGCTGGAGGAAAGCAAAGCGAAGAAAACAATTTTGGGACGGTGCAGTCAACTCTCTCCGGAAACGAACGTTACCTACACCGCATGAGTCCGCCTTAACTGAAACACCCTGTATAGTCGCGCATCCCTTCCGTCGAGGCGCGAGGCGAGAAGCAACACAAAGCTATCACGAGGCCACTGGACATCTGTACTGCACAAATCCCTCAGATACCATCTTAACAGACGGGTACTTCGAGTGGTGCACCGGTTGAACCGGCGTGCAGGTAAATGGCGACTCTGTACATACATACACGCTACGCTAAGTTACGCCATTTGTATGCATGTGTAGAAAAGGGGCCTGATCTGGCTGCCTATCTCATCGACACACCCATATGCATTTCCCGTTTCTTACCTTCCTGTAGCGTGTCAATAAAGTGCTATATGGTCCTAAATTTTATTTAGCAGGTACATACAGCCATGTATGTACCTGTACAGTAAAAGGCCTAATCGTTTATCCGAACTGAGGAGTTCGTAGTGCGGGTCACCAAATGTAGAGGAGGTGGAGTTCCTCTACATGAGTCCCGACCGGCGATGACGGTGGCCTACCTCCATGGCCGCGCCGGTGGAACTCAAGCCGGTGCTCCAGGCGCGTGTCCATCCTCGTCGTTGTCCACCGGCCGCTACACACGCACCACCGTCGAGCACTGTTTTCATTTCTAGACTCTGAAGGACACTGGTCCCCCTCTACGCGCTTTACCTGAACTCAATTCATATTGTGAGTTTTATGCCTTGTGCACTAACATTATCTGGTCAAGAGGGGTTCATGTAGTGACTATTGGGTTTGTGCTATGGATGTTACGCGGTGTACCAGCTTTGTCGTACTTTGTCGGACCAAGGACTCGGATCATCATTCACCGATTAACTCATCATTTCAGATCACATGCTGACCAGTGAACCACAAATTATGTGGCAAATTATTTCAATCACCGTCACTTCGTGTATTTGTTGTTGTTGTTCATAATGGCGGAGAACTAAGAAATATACAGTAGAGGAAGCAAGATCACTTTTCTTGCTGCCCAATGCAGTTTTACTGCAAGAAACATACTGCTGCCCGTTGCTAATTCTTACCTATTGGGAATTTCATTACACGCGTCGTGAAACACAAAAGGCTGCAACATTGCGTTGCACTCCGGCCCACAGGGAGCCGTCATTCGGCTGCACCGATTTATATCAATTACGGAGCCGGACAGATGCCTCCGGGCGAGCGCTGACTTGACGGTCCAAAGCCTCGCCAATCGAAAAACCCGCGCCGGTGGGAGCTATCTAAATGCAAAACCCTTGTTCCCGTTACGGAAATGTGGGTGTTTTCACATTTTTTTGCGTTATAAAATGTTTTGGTTTCGCGTTATTTTCGGAGAAGGCTTCGAGGAAAGACCGCGGAGTATCACAAAAGAAGGCGTGCATGTTCATTGATGCCTCTGGGGACGAAGGCATGTAAGGGATCCTCAAAGGGGTATATGGGACTTTTTGTGCAACGGTAACACACCTCATGTTAGTATGTATCGGCTATTGTTGTGGGAAAGCTAGCCAGATAATAACCGGCTTGCCATCCCTCGCAAAAAAGAAAAAAAAAACAATTCATTAGTGCCATAAGTAATCACGTTACACCGTTGTCATTATTCTCGTGATGTGGTGTGACAAAGAAAAAAATGGTGGTCTCGTACTGTTCGCTGGTGCTACTATACATTCAGAGTTTTGCTAACAAGTTCCTGTTCAAGTTAATTGGAGTAAGGCATATTTCAGGTTGCGGGTCAATCTATACCAAAAACTGAAACTTGAAATAAATGAAGGAGGGTAAGGCACCTGAAATATTTTTGGTCACAAGCTTTCGTGTATGAGACCTGAAACAGTGGAACCTCGCGTAGGAAAGCTTATGAAGCCCCTGTTTCACCAACGTTAGTTAACAGTTGTACTGAGATTAGACGTCCCTGAACTTGGTGTTAATCGTCCACCCTGTGTTATGAACGACTCTGAGGTGGTGCTCTGAGACCCAGTTTGACGGGAAATGTCGCTGTCCCGCGTTGGTGAAACAAGGTCGACGATTTACACCAAGTTTATGGCAGTCTGATCTCGGCGCAGGCGTCAACTAGCGTTTGGGAAACCAAACCTAAATCTTTCAATTTCCAAGATCAGTTTCACTGATGAAGTTAAGATAGTCTGCGGTCAACGCCACTATGCTGTGCATAGGGCCAAGTGGCAGCTTTGAGGAATTGTCACATCCTAGACAAGCTGCCGCGGAGTCGGAGTGTATCACGGCGGGTCACATAGCGCTGGTAGTTAATGAGAAGACGTAGCGTGTCAGGTGGGAGAAGACAGACGTTATCGCCTTCACGCGAAATAACATGCTTTCATATTGTCTTTTTGAGGCTGGACAACAGCTCCAGTCCTCCACCTCATGCAAGTTCTTGGATGTTGCGCTGGATTCTCGACTCTCGTGTAGAAAACATATAGCGGGCCTAGAGGCGAAGCTCTCCAGGGGCATTGCCGTAGTGCGACACATTGCTGGCCCTAGGTGGGGCTGCGATGCGCAATCTCTCTTGGCCATTCATCGTGCACTGGTACGTGGTCCACCCCTATACAGTCAGCTAGTACTACATCTCGATCTCGCCCACAACCGGCGGCATCCTTTATTGCTGAAGCTTTCCCGCCGTAGGAATAACAAGTTTTGGTCCTGCATTCAACAGGTGAAGCCTCACCTGCCACGTTTTCAAGTTGAGCCCCAGGTGCGTTCAACTCCACCTTGAACCCTCGCCCTACCATCTGCTTCACTATTCGTTCCCGGGCTGCAGAGAAAGAATAATGTTGCTGCAGGTGGGTGTCCAAGGCGCTCACATTGGATATGATGAGCGCTCTGTATGCAGGCGTTACTCCTGTTTTTACGGATGCTCATCCACAAAAACCAGCTCCGCATGCGCCTATGTTATTCCCTCCGAAGACATAACTGGTATCTCCCGTCTCCCGCATCCGACGTCGTCAACATGTGCTGAGCTACATGCTTTGCTCTTTGCCATGCGCAAAATTCTGCAGTGTTCGGTTCTATCATGGGTCTTCTATACAGACTCAAAGGCTTCTCTCCAATGCCTCGCAACAATGGGCATTCGCGGTTTTCTCATGTCCATTGTTGCTGACGTGATTGAATCCTACAAGAAGCTGCTGGACCTGGGTCACTGCATAGTATTACAGTGAGTACCTGGCCATGAGGGCATACCCGGAAATGAAGAGGCTGACCAGGCTGCCCTAAGGATTTATCGGATACCTTTAGTCCACTAGACCACTCTATCATCTTGCCCAAAGGTGACCGTCGGGCCGTTATCCGTGCTATCTCTGCAGACAAGACGAGATCACAGTGGCTGCATGACATGACACCCTACTCCTTGCTCCACGCAGTGGATCCGTCTCTCTCTGTGTCGCTTCCCCATCGCCTTCCGCGACACTACACATGTCTTTTTCACCGTGTGCTGCTGAATGTTGCATTTGCCCCACTTATGGGGCAGCGCACATTGCATGATGCACAAAGGGCCGATGGCGCACGGCCAAGGCGCTGCCTCATAACTGGGGTAAATGTAACATTCAACCGCATACGGTGAAGAAGAAGCCCTTTATGCAACATGGAATGTGCGCGGTGACCTGCACCACCTACTTATGGACTGCCCTGACTACACCAGCGGTAGCGTGAGATCTTGCAGCACGGAACACTTGCAATGGACCACTGCTCTTTACCATAGGCAAGGCGCTGGGCCCATTGGTCTAGTGGCGTTCATATGCACCAAGGTCACCGTCACTTTCGGGATTTCCTGCCATCAACAGGCCTCACGACCTGCTTTGATCACCTCAATCCTCATCTCTATCATCATCTCTCACTGTCTACAAATGGCACCGGGGCAGCGTCCAGCTTGCTGGCCGGCATCAGCCCCAACTTATCGTCTCTTTATATATCTGTGTTTGTGTTTGTGTGTCTGTGTGTGTGTAGCGTGTAAGATTCTACATTGGAAATGGGACAGATTAGCTAGGATATACTTACAGTTACAAGGGTCCTTCAAGGTAGAGTCGTGTCACCGGTACAGAAGGCGCCTAATTTCAGTCAGTTAGTAGACTGAGTGGGACCATGCAGTGGATGCAAGTAGCCGGCTCGCTGTCATGAGCGAGTCTCCAATAGGACTGTTACAGCAAAATTTGCACAGTGCCATTTCGGGCCCAAGCTGCCACAGAAACAAACAGTAGGGAGTTTCACAGCGGGTTCTGCGTGGTGTTTCAAGCGGTATGCATCAAGGAGAGCTACAAAACCTGTAGGAAATCCACAGAAAAAGCGGTACATCTAGCCAAATGCGAACAACCCGAGGAGCCTGTGTATAGCCAACCCGTGTATAGCCTGAGGAGAGGAGCTTGTTGTGCTGGTCAATGAAATGTGTGCCTCTGATCACTTTGGTGGAGTAGAATATCATAGACTGAAGATTCATACTTGAGTTTGAGGAGGACAGAAAGGACACAGCTAACCTAACTCAGTCCTCCTTGAGTCCTCCTCAAACTCAAGGTATGAATCTTCAGTCTACATCACACGAGCTGACTAGCCTTACCCTTATTACAAATCTAGGACACTCATCGTCTCTATATCGTCGATTTCCTGTCTGCAAACACTGATCACAACAGGCACATAATCATTCCTAGGGATGTCCGCGCCAGCTCTTGCGCGCTACAGCTGATGGCACCGATGTGAGGTCCAAGCACGACGAAAGCCGCGTCGTATGAATAAACATCGGGGACGCATCGTTAACCACACAAAGGTCCGTTCGCTTAACCACACATGGGAGCTGCTCGCCCTCTCGTGTCAGAACGTATAGTTCCCCAAATAATATCATGGGCATCCCGTACACCACGTAAGGGGTCGGAGGACAGTTCAGAATAGACGATTTCAGAAATTGCATGGATGGCCCACCAGAGAGCGCCGTGTTGCGAAAGCCCCGCTGCACCTTGGGATTTAGTTTTCATGAGTCAGAGAGAAGAAGAGCGCAACCGGTTTCAGTTTTCTCTCTCCTTCACCTCCCGCACCTTCGAGCAACAGGCAGACGAGCACGAATGTAAACTATTTCCCACGACGCATTGCGCGATGGGCGTGACTTGGGCGACGGAGGGCCCCCGTGCGGAGCACAAGGTCAATATCTGAAATCGCCTATTGCTTCTTCGTTTTAAGCAGTCGCCGATGGGAGGTATGGCGAATGAATAGTGAAGTCTATGGAGCCCGAACGTATTGTGCAGCAGACGTATTCGCCAGCACCTGTCGTCCAAACAGCTGCACGTGCATCAGAACGGACGAAGAGTGCCCCGCGGCTTTGCCCTCGACAAGGCTTCGAGGCAGACGTAATATAACAGTTGAAAGTCTTTCCCAACGCTCTACTACAATCTTCCATCCGGGATAACAAATTTCACTCCGGCTGGGCTTCAGCCTGGCACTGATACCTTTCACGCAAGATGAGCCATCACCTCACATTCACATCCACTTCGTTCTCTGCTTCGCTGATACTGTCTTCCAGTTCTTCGTCCTTTCATATACTTGCATGGCTTTGTGGGTAAGGTGATCGCGTTCCACGCTGAGTCTGGAAGAGGACTAGGGTTCGAATCCGGACACTGGCCGTGCTGTCTGCGTGGTTTCTCTGGATTTTTCTCAGGTGCTGTGAGGTAAATGTTTGCGCACTTTTTGTTTTGCGAAGTCGGCACAGGACTTATAATCCCCAGCTCTAAAACGACAGGTTCATTCCATCACATCAGAACACGTCGTGTTTCCATTTTTCTCCTTGAATGTCGGTAGTTTTGTCATGAGTTCTATCGGAGTACGAAAACAGGTAAGCAACATGTGGTGAGAATGTCTAGGATATGGTCGAAAGAGTGACTGGTAAAATTGCATGTAGACGGTCAGAGGTGAAACAAGAGTGAACATCCAAATAGAACATTCGCAAAATGAACATTCGTATAGGAAGTTCGAAGCCCGACTAAGTAGATCTCCGTAGGATATCCGCTGGAGAAACCTCATTATCCTGCGGATATCCGTACCTCCGTGGAAGTATATCCAATGGACTTCCGTGGGACAGAATTTTCACCTCTTTTACCAAGTTTATCGTGCCCTGACATACGTTATCGGTAGTGTTTCGGGGTTTGCTTTTTATAGCTTATACTTTTTATGGTTTATACTTTTTATACTTTTTATAGTGGTTTTTATAGTTTATTGTGTTTCGAGAACTCCGAGTTACTTGGTAGTTTATTTTTTCACAACCGAGTTAATACCCAAAATCCGGAGAAAAAGCGACGGCTGTGAAAACACATACGCATAAAAAGAATGAGGAGCAGCCTTGCAAGAACTGTTATATGGCAGCATTTGCGGACAACGATCGGACAACGGACGTAGGTTACGTTCGAAAACGAACTCCAGAGTAGAGTTGAGTCACGTGATAGAGTTGTACCACGTGACCATGGGAGTAGGGTAACCGTCGGGTAGGTTGTGGAACGGGCGCGAGTACGGTTCCTAACATAGCGGCAGCAGACGACAGTGACATATTTGAGCCTCGGGACATCAGAACCGCAGTCCGCTGCTTCGCTTTAGTGTGACATTGTTGACTTCGGTATGGGGTCATCTGCGTGGGTTCGTGAAGCATTCATGCCACTAATTAGGGGTATTTACCGCACGTTCCGAGAAAGAATAACACTGCTCTCGTCCGCATCTAACTCTAAAACGCACAGAAACAGGTTTCGATCTTCACATCCAACGATGTGATGTGTGTTGTATGTACGGCTCCGTGCATATTGCGCTGAAGAAAGCATCGGGTCGCAAAATCCGCACTGGAAGTTTCCTGCATCCTCTATGATGCTGCCGAACCGAGCAGGAGCAAAAGCAGATGACCGTAGATTTCAATGCAACCGACAGCTCTGACGTCACTACTCTTGCTACTCCCGTCTGATAGGAAGTAGAGCGAGTCGATCTCGAGTACGCTACCAGCTTTTGGAACGGGGGTCGTGACGTCATCGAGTAGGTTTTGGATCGTTGAGAGTAGCTGCTCCCTACTCTCGGGTCGATCCGGGTGAGTTTTGGAACGCAGCCGTAAGCATCTCGAAATCAGGATATTCCTCGACATCGTCGCAAGGCAGGTTTGGCCTGCGTCCCATCTTACTGTTTGCGTTGCAGAAACTAGCCGCCCTTTCAAGAACACAATTTGTATGCCATCTGTGCTCCACTGTCCATTTTGGCTGGCTGGCTTCTCAACGCATAAGGTGCATGAGTATGTGGAAGGTCCAGTGCAATGTTATCACTGCCAGAGGTTCGGTCATCTTGCTCGAAGCTGTCGATGGCCACTACGGTGCAAGTTCTGCTCTCAGCCGCACACGCTCAAGGAATGTACAGCGCGGCGCCAACCGAAATGTGCAAACTGCGAGGGACCGCATGCTGCATCGCATTCTTTATGTCCCCAGAAGAGGGCAGCTACAAGGCGCTTTCAGGCTCGTGTTTTGACCAACACCCCTTCCCCTTCCCCTGGGATCAGGAAGGCACGACGTAGTGCACAAACGGACGGAGGTTCAACTTTCGGTCTCCAGGCGGCCAAAAGTGATGGTCGACCACAAACTACTGCGAGATCCCAAAGGGCACTTCAGCAGGTCTCAAAACCAACAGTCAAAACCCCCAAACCACAAGCATTTAAGCATCAACCGAGTAGGCATGTGCGGCTCCTAGATAGCCAGCATGACATCCCTAATGCTACCACTCCTCTCCGTGCAACTTTCGCGGCCGCAGTGCAAGGTCCAAGGAAGACCGACGAGACTCTGCCAGCAGCGCCTCGACGGCTGAAATGGCACTCCCCCCAGTCTTCGAATGACTCCTGTGTCATCATCCCCTTAGTTCTTGCTGCTATGAAGGCCATTGTTGCTTGTTGCCCTGAGGCTGCGCGGTTGCCCGAAGTCAAGGCTCTTCTAGAGATTGACAGCCTTTTCCTCGGTCATGGAGCAAATCTATAGGAATGCTGTCTTAATGCAGTGGAACGCGCGCAGTCTGCGCAACAAGCTGCCAGATCTTAAAGAATTTCTACTTCGGCATCGAATACCCATGTTGGCTATTAGTGAAGCTTATGTTGAGAAGGACTTCAGACTCAGCGGTTATAGGTTGGTCACGCAAGAAGATACAGATTTCTCAAGGACGGTTCTGCTTGTTCGACGCGATTTCAATGCAGCTGCCCTTCCAACGCCGAAAGTGGCTGGTCTGGACTGTATCCGGTGTAGAATTCGCTTGGGTAAAACTGTCGTCACTGTGGTGAACTTATACGTGCCGCCGTCAGCTAAGGTGTCCAAGACCGATCTGAAGGCTGTGCTTGACAATTTAGAGTCTCCTTATCTAGTGGTCGGTGATATTAACGCTCACCACTATGCATGGGGAAGCACCAAAACTGATCGTCGAGGGAAAATATGGATGGAGCTGATCGAGAGCATGGATCTCTTCATCCTGAATGATGGATCACACACGTTTTTGCGGAGGTCCTTCACTACGGACGTTCTGGACGTCTCCTTCTGCTCAAGAGATATCTATAGGAAGCTCCATTGGTACACGGACCTTGATGGCAGGGGAAGCGACCACGTGCCCATATACATCACGTATGATGGATATTCAACGAGAGCGGGATGTAGAACGGCGAAATTAACGGACTGGCGTTCGTTTCGTAAAGCATGTGGAGATAGGGCCCACCCTTTGCTTTCTGTGGATCAGCTAGAGAATGTCATTGCCGATGCCCTTGCCTCGTCCGCTAAAACAGTCAACGTGTGTTCTGGTCACTTAGGGTCTAACCCTCGTGTGGAGCAACTACGTGCTGTCCGAAGGCGCGCTGAACGTAAAGCTCGACGGACAGGAGATCTTTCTGATATACAGGAAGCAAGACGCGCGAGTAGGCTTGTCCAGAAAGAACTCCGAAACCTTGACCGTCAACGGTGGCGGCACTTCTGTTGCTCCTTATCACCTTTTGAGAGCCCTGCTCGGATATGGAGAGTCGCAAGAAGTTTAAAGGAGAACCCTCCAGTTCGGAACCCACTTAAAGCTCTTGCGCTCCTAACATCTACGTCTGAGAAAGAGGTGGCCAGGGAATTCTGCCGTGTCATTACGAAGGGAGCCAATGTAACCAGCACCGAGGAGTACCTAACCCATACAGCCCATGTGACATCTATTCTCGAGCATGCCAACCCAGCAGCTGTCCCTGCCTTGGATATGGACTTCTCCGTGGTAGAACTTTCGTCAGCCATTTCAGCTGCATGCAAGAAGTCTTCTCCAGGCCCGGACGCCATTACATACACAGTGATTCGAAACCTTGACCCTACTTCCCTTCAGGCCCTGCTGAACATCTGCAATCACTCGTGGAGGCATGGACAGGTTCCTCGGCAGTGGAAAGTCGGCCAAGTGGTACCGTTGCTAAAACCAGGAAAACACCCATCCCAATTGGCATCATTTCGCCCGGTAACTCTGACCAGCTGCTTGGGGAAAGTTATGGAAAGAATGGTCTTGCGTAGAATTGAGTGGTGGCTCGAAAGCCGTGCCTTCTTCCCTCAAGAGCAAGCTGAGTTTCGACGGCACCGCAGTTCGATAGACTCTGTCCTCGACTTGGTCACGCCGGTGGAAGAGGCACGACGAGGCAGGAAGATCTCGGCGGCGGTATTTCTTGATGTTAAGAGAGCATACCACATACGACACCGTTAGCCATCCATCAATCTTACATGCTCTATGCAGCGCTGCGCTCTCACGTACAACATTGCTTTGGATAGCCGATTTCCTCAGTCAACGAGGTATTTTCGTCCGGACAAGACAAGGCGACACAGAGCAATTCCCCATCTCTCAGGGGGTACCACAAGGAAGCGTCCTAAGTCCGCTCCTCTTTAATGCCGTTATGGCGGGCATTGGAACCTGCATTCAGCGGAAAGTCAACTTGTCCCTGTATGCCGATGACATCTGTGTTTGGACTACAGGCACTTCCCGTCCAGCACTCCGTCAGCGTCTTCAGCGCACGTTAGATGCCATTCGCCTCTACTTACTCAGGGCAGGAATTGAGATATCCGTAGAGAAAAGCGCAGTTCTAGCCTTCACGCGCAAAGACATGCATAGATATCGCCTGTATATTGGTGGAAGCCCACTGGAGCAGGTGACACATCACAAGTTCCTAGGCGTGGCTCTATCATGGAATTTGTCGTGGAAGCGCCACATAGACGTCATTGAACAGAAAGTCCAACGCTGGGTCAACGTGATTCGTCACTTCGCAGGTATGAGATGGGGGCGAGACGAGAAGGATCTCCTCATGCTGCACAATGCCCTGGTTCGTGGCTCAGTGATGTACAGGCTTCCCGTCCTACACGGACTTCCTCAGACACTGATTCAAAGGATTCGAGCCATGCTAGCGCGCAGCCTTCGGGTATGTCTTGGGGTCCCACGAGGCGCTGAAACCCGTCTAGTAGTGGCTGAGGCCAGGGACATCCCCATTGAGGTTCTCCGTACTCGGGAAACTGCACGCCACTATCTCCGTCTACGTGCCCATCATAACCGTCACACTCTGATTCGCAAGCTTCACGCTAGACGGAAGGCGACGGTTCATGCTGCTGTGACATCATTCAGACCTCATATCCCCAAATTCATAGTCGACCAGACGGCACCCAAGGTGCCTCCATGGACGTTGCCATCGCCGTCTGTCACTGTCTCCATCCCCGGTCTCAAGAACAACAAAAAGAACTATCCTGATTTTATTCTTAGGCAACTTACCCTTGACTTCGTCGAGGCTCAATACCGCAACAGTACCGCTGTATACACGGATGGATCGTCGACCAGGGACACTTCATCTTCAGCCTTTGCCATTCCATCACAGTCTGTTACACGTGGGTGTCGTCTATCTCACCGTACCTCATCGACATCCGCTGAACTTTATGCTATCTTGTTATTTTTGACATATGCGGAAGACTGTGAACCGCGGCACTGGGTAATTTACACAGACTCCAAAGCAGCTCTCCTGTGCATTAAAAACATGGGCATCCGCGGTTCCCTTGCCTCAGTGGTGATAGACATCCTGTGTGCCCTGAAGTCCCTACAAGAGCGCTCCCACTACGTTGCCTTTCAGTAGGTTCCAGGGCATTGCGGAATAACTGGGAACCACGAGGCCGACGCTGCCGCTGCCGCTGCACACCAACAACAACCTTCTATGCCCATTATACTCTCGAGAGGAGACAGAAGATCCCTCCTCAGGCATTTGTCCTGAGACATTCCAACTATGTCCTCTTTGGTGAATGTAGACCCAACGCTGTCATACCGACTGCCTGCAAAGCTTCCTCGTCCTCTGAAGTCACTCATCCACAGGCTACGTCTGAATGTGGCCTTCACTCCGTCCTATCGATACCAGCTAGGCTGTGAGGCTAGCCCTATGTGCAACGAGTGTGGCGTACTTGCCAACGTTGAGCACATACTCCTCCGCTGCCGGACCTATGTCAACGAGAGGCGTACACTGCAGTCGCAGCTTGCCACCCTTGGCTGCCGCCCCTTCAACTTGTCGACCATCCTCGGCCCTTGGGACACCGCGGCCGACTCCAGGGCGGCCTTACGTCACGTGGTTGACTTCTTTGAGGCGACAGGCCTAAAGGACTCACTATGACCCCAGCAGCGCCCTCGGACACTCCCACCACCACGATCACGTCCAGCATCGTCATCGCCACTTCGATCATTCCCGTCATCTCTCATCGTCATCACTGGTCATTGTCACCACCCATATTAGACCCCTACCTATGTTGGTAGCCCTCCAAGTAGACCTGAAAAATGGTTCACTCGCATTACACGGATCCTTTGTGTGCTGTTAAAACGTCACGAACAGCGCCACGTGTGGGTCCCGTTCCTTTTGTGTCGGCATCAAGGTAACAGTATCTTTCATTCCGGGATTCCAGTGGATCTGGATCAAGAGAGCCAAGAGGTTCCGGCCCTTCCTTGTCGCTGGGGCTGGTAACCCGTAATACAAGGAAAAACTCGACACAAAGGGAAACAAACCCAGTCAACCGGTCACCATGGTCTTACTGAGCTCGCGGTTACTGGAACCCCTTAAAAACCGGATTTTTTTCGTATCGTAGCTGTCAGCCAAGGAACCTGTCTACTAGTATTTAATGAGCAAGTGCCTTACCACAAAAGCTTTTCCGAGCTTTTGCTCTGTTCCCTATAGCGTTTACTCTTGTGGGCACGCTTTCCTGAAGAGTACACAACCGATAGAAGCGTAGCAATCCGACAGTTCTTCCCCCAAAAGTGGAACCGTTGCACACTTGAGTTGGTAAATTCCAACATCCAAATACTGTGCCCTTCTATTTCCTCTCCAATAGGTTCAGCTGCTAAATTGTTCTTTCCCTATCCCACGTACCCTTTTGCATAACCATGTGAAGCCTTGAATAGTCAGCTTTGAAGGAACAAAAAAAAAAAAAAAACTGTGCGCGGCCGTTTGTCTCCCTGTTTGAAGAAACAGACACTCATACATTACACGCATACCGAGAGAGAGCTGTTATCGAACTTTATTCATACGCAATGAACAGCTGCGCATGCACAGCGCAATAGGTGCAGCGATGGAGATTTCCCTAGCGTACGAAAAGAGTCAAAATCCAGAGGGAGCATGTGTGTTTGTACGTTTTCACTTCTTTGTATCCATAAAAGTGTACAACTACCTCTACTATATGCATGACAATGGGTGAGGAGCTTCATCGCAAGAAGTACGATACCCTACCTCAGGGTATGTGGGTTAGTATGCGAGTGTGATCGTAATAAAGGATATGTAGCATAGACAAAGCACAGCGGAGACCCAGTGCAAGGCATAGCAAGGACGCAGCTTTTCACATGGCACGCAAGATACAGCACGCAGACACAGTGACATGACGAGAGGGGGAGCTTTGGGGATTCAAGCCCCCGAAATAATGAAATCATACCTTTGGTGGTGCATTTGGGGGACGGAAATGAGAGTGAAGTCCTCCTTCCCCATGTAAAGTCCCATTAGAACCGCTCCCGAAATATTTTTCTGTCTACGCCAGTGCGCAGGAAGACAGAGTGTACGAGAGAGAGAGAGAGAGAGAGAGAGAGAGAGAGATGATGACGCATGATGACGATGATATGGGGATGACTTCCGCTCATTCAGCAGAATGCTACCCCAGTGTACGATGTTGATCTATAGGGTTCGGTAAATCAAATACCTATCTACAGTAGAGCAAACTAGACAAGCTGTTTTTGTTTGTTTGTCTGTTTCTAAGGAAAAAGAAAAAGATCTCGTCTCCCGACTTGTTCTGCTACCCCTAATATAAATTCTAAGCCCCCCCTCCCCAAAAGTACTTCTCATGTATTGTACTCGCAAGTTATTCACTATGCACATGTTCGCTATTCAGAAGTCCACTATTCACATGTTCACTAGCAGTCCACTATTCACAATAATCCACTATTAAAATGTTCACTAGCAGTCCACTATTCACAATTATCCCAAGATCATGCACAGAGAATCCTCAAAGATTGTGTCCACCCCACAGCTCTGAACAAATTTCACAAGTGCCCCCAAGGCAGCAAACCTTGTGTTCGATGCCCAAAGTCCCCAACACCTTCACTATATTGAAGATTCTGCTGTCTAGTCGAGCAAGCCTATAGCTTTCAGAGCAGGTGTTTCTGAAAAGAATATCTATGTCACTTGTTTACTGTGAAAGAGACACATATCCGCCCAAACGTCACGAAATAATACGTATGGATCTCATTGCAACGTGTTTACAAAGACCGGGCTGCATTGCAACAGTATCGCGAACACTCTATCAGGTGTTAGACGGTGTTAGATACGTATCCATATACTGGCTTGTTTTCATGCACGAATGCAACAGTAACAAATAAAGCTCAGTTCGTCAGACACGCAACTATTCGAAACGACACGTGTGGGAACAGCTCCAGATGTTGCATGATTTACCGAGGCAACTATACAATAGGGACACGCATGCATTCAGCGCTACACGACAAAAAAATACGACGTCAGCGAGGTAAAGCGAGGGCAAACATGATCGACTGTTTTTCCTTATTCCTTGCATCCAGGGAAGCAAGCACAATGCGCAACGCATTACTACACATTAATCTATTACATTGGACAGACTAGA
Source organism: Ornithodoros turicata (assembly GCF_037126465.1). Taxonomy (NCBI): domain Eukaryota; kingdom Metazoa; phylum Arthropoda; class Arachnida; order Ixodida; family Argasidae; genus Ornithodoros; species Ornithodoros turicata. Next base: position 130,031,138 of record NC_088202.1, on the reverse strand, counting down.
TATTGCACCCTTGCCTTTCCTCTGCGCACACACACACACAAAAGAGCTCTTTTCTTCTGCAGTGATGTATCTCCACCGACCTGTCCACTTACGGCTCTGTATATCTGTCGGCACCTTAATCATTTCAGGGTCACCCTCACTGTCCGATAATCCAGTCCATGATGGAAACATCACATTCGGTGGAAGGCTCAGAGCTGATTCGTTTTTTTTCCCCCTTGGGAACGCAAAGTATAGTGAGAGTGTTGGCCGCGATAGGGGAGTATTATAGCTGAATACGTGGGGTATCGGAGTTTGCCTGCGATTCTTTCCGAACGATAAAGCAGCTTTTCGCGAACTTCAACAACCATCGCTTCGATCGTCGTTTCATACATAAAGAGGCGTTATCATGGGTAAACGAAGTCATTTGCACGTCATAACTCTTACGTATATGGTATGCAAAATCGGGACACCCTGCGACGCGGTCGGCTTCAAATTGGCTGTAAGGAATTTCGGGCTACTCTGCTCGGCTCCGTCCTGCATCCTCACCAGTGGGCTGCCATCCGCGTACTCCACCGATTTTTGATGGCGTCAGAATTCCTGAACAGGCTGTGACATCGTCACGGTGTTGTACTCACATTTCTTCTCTCGCTTTTCTCATTTTGTTCTTAGAAAGCGGGCTTTTTGTCTGGTTAACCTTTCCATTTTCTGCATTGCTTTTTAATAAACACATCCCTCCAGGAGGGAACGGGACCGTTATTTATTCCGGCACGATTTCAAGCACTCAGCTTGGTTCAAAATAAGTGTCCGAGCCTGTCCGAAATAGCATGAGACGATTCAGCGAAGCCAAGCCTTTAGTTTCATTGACATAACTTGACAGTAAACACACCTATCACGGTGTTAATTTACATAAGAAGTATCTTCTGTCGCTTGAGATTAACTTTACAATGGCTCACGATAACAAAATTGGTTTAGATATTTGAGAATTCAGTGCAGCAGCAGAGCCACCAGTGCATCGTGGAGAACGGCAATATGTAGATTTCACCACACTTATTTGAAGTAGTTGAATGGTGCGTGTGTATTCTGGCCAAACCATAACGCGTTTTGTGCTCATGTCGGAAGCTGACCTTTACTCTTCTGGCTCCAAATGAAATTTTTGAACTGCCCAACACAATGGCCACGAGGGGGCTCTCTCTGCTAAAAAGGAGAGCGAGAGAAAAAAAAGAAACGAATTTCAGGTGGAGGTATTTCTATACCTTAGCGTTAAGGCCTGTTCCGACATGTAGCAGCGCGCTAATATAACGGTACAAAACAGCGCTCACTGCCATCGGACGGTTCTCACTTTCAAAGCGGCGCCAGCGCTATAATTTAGTGGAAGTTCGGTGATCGTTCCCGGTCACTTCCATCATGGTTCCTCCGGAGTTCGACAGCATGCGGACGAACAAGTTCCATGAATTTGACTAAACAGAAGATTACCAGACATTTTGGATGGCAAACTCACCGGTTCCAAATGCAGTCGCCGTGCCGTGAAATGCGGAAGCAAAACAACACTACAATTTTCGCGACGTCACCGCTGAAGGAGCTCCTCATTGGCCAAGACGAATCTAGCGCAATTATTAGCGCTGAGCTCTTTCAGAAGCCCTACCACCACCAGCGCTCAAAGAGGTTGACACGGGCTCAACTCTGGCAAGCGCTATTTTTTAGCAGTTTGCAACAAAGCGAGGAGGAAAATATAGCGCTATTTTCTATTGCTATATAGCAAATCGCTATATGTCGGAACAGGCCCTTAGGAACACACCTTCTCTTTGGTTATTAACCTTTCGAGAATATGCTGTAAGTTGGGTTAAATATAGTCTTTGAGCGATGGGAAAGCTACTTGAATCTTCTTAAAAATTTTGAGTTCTCGGCGGAGAATGGTTCTCAAGAATGATGGTGATGATAATGGAGTTTTTATGGTGCACGAGCAACTGAGCGCCAACACCATGCGCCTATACTATGGTGAGGGATATGACTAACTATGTGTAAACGATCGACTTAATCAAAAGCAGTGCGTTTTAAAACGTACAGCCTGATATGTTACTCTTAGTAAAAAAAAATGGTATTAAGTTACAAGAGAGTTAAATATCCAAGTCTTCGATTCTTATTGTGAAGGGGCTCATTATTTCATACTCCACATCACCAACAGCAATGGCGTAGAGTATCGGCCATGGCGATGAAACTCTCCATTCATCATCTCAAACTAAAGTTGTTGTTGACATACTGCGTTCCACAACAACAGCAACAACGACGACAACACATAAATGACGGCTATAACATCGGGTGTTTCATGGCTGCGTTTCACACGAGCGTAGTTCACAAGCATAAATAGCGACGAGCGGCCGGCCATAACGCCCCTTACAAGCGCTCTGACGTCAACTTGAATCATTTGCTCATTCGAAGCCAGTCTGCTAACCAAGTAGATGACCTGCTGCTGGCATCGCGTCTGGTTTCTCTGTCGCGCCGGCAGCGGTAGGGTTGCCCAGCAGTCCGCTCTTTTTAGTCGCGGTTTTTAGTCAATATATCCTTTAGCCTAAACCAATGCATACTGCACGATGAATGTACAAGGGTCATTCGAGGTTGACCGATGCTTTTGTTCGAGAAAAATGAGTAAGTAAGTGAATAAAACTTTCGAAGGGCGAAGTGCAGTCCTTCTCGGGTCAGCGCCACGTGCAGCAACGGCACCTATCGTGGCGTGGAGCAGTGTGCCTGTCTCTGTGGAACAGCGATGCATAATCAAATTCCTTGTGAACGAGAACGTCAAACCAGCTGAGATTTTACAAAGATTACAGGCACAGTATGGGGAACAGAACGATGTCAATGTAAAGTTGGGCCAAAATCTCAATATTTTTCTTTTTTTATAGCAGTAACACAGCGGGGCCTTGTACCGCGATGATCGAAGATATGATAGAAGAGCACGCCGAGGCCCTAGTGCAGTTGGGGAGCAATCCAGAAGGTGCAGCTCTTCGAGCACGTATGCAGGGCGCGCTTGCATTCTCTCAGATATGGAAGCCTTCAGGGCTGCTAACCCTGGGGCTAACCTTTGTTCGTTGGTACTCTCCTCGGGACCGGATTCCGGCCGTGATAGAACAAAGTGTCTGGCGAGGTGTTACAAGAAGGCCACCTTAGTCCGCGAATGCAGCTGCCAGGGAACACATGGAAGGAAGCATGGATACACGTCGCTACCCGTGCTCGAGAATCGTCAGAAACGTCTCTATGAGGACACCAGGGAAGCTGAGAAAGTGCTCCACTACATGCTTTCCACGGGCCCTGCTTCCATTGCGAGCCAACTCATGCCGGTTCTGGTACATTATGCTATGGTACAAATTGTTCAGAAAGCTTTCAAGGGGCTTCCGTCTCTGATTAGAACTCTGAAACAAATCACGAAGATCAGCGCACAGCTCAGAGGGAAAAAGCCCAAGTACAAGGAGGTTCTACGGTTGCTATATGACGCAGAAGTTGTCATTGTTCAGGGGGAAAGTTTGCGACAGAAATTCGATCAGATTCAGCACGCTGATGCGTCAAGTGCTGGAACTTCCGATAGGCGGCAGCCTTCGGCGGCTAGGCGCCGGCAGAGTTTGGGTAGCAGTACAGAGAGAGAGAGAGAGAGTTCGAAAGCTTTGTCATGGACTTGCTTGACAAACCCGAGGGTGACGTACCTGGTTCTGGAAAGGGACCAGTTGAGAAGGTGCTCCCTATAAACTGCTTACGGATTCGCAGAAGGTGGCTGACACAACGTCTGAAGTGGAACATGTTTCCGAGTACAGATTTCCAGTTCCTGTTGGACTTGAGTATATTTTAAGGGCTCGTCACGCACATCCCACTACAGCTTCACGGCCCGTGCCCCAGCGAATGTATTGCGTCATGGCAGGGAATGACTTCAGACTCGCGGGATCATTTACGAACGATCTGGTATGTATTTTGCGAAGTCTACTCTATCGCGGTGGTGGTATAAAATGTACATACCAGCACAATAACAAATATTATCTGTGTGAAAAAAAAGGGGGAAAAAAAAAAGATGCAGTTGCGAGAAGAAACCACTGAAGCGTACATTTCTGGCTTAGGAACACATTAAAGCTTGCTCAAATTCCCCCTGCAAATGGTACGGCATGCAATAAGCCTCACTATCCCCTTTTTCGCAAGTAGCCAGTAGATCTGAATGTCGACGTCCGTCGAAGTGTCAATTATCCTTTACCGCAGTCGTTGTGCGTCGGCGATTCCAGTTGTACTGTCAACCTCTTTTGACGTGATGACAGCGACAAACTGTTTGTTCTCAACTATGTTACTAAAACTGAGGCAGTCGACGGGATTCCAATCTCCACCAATAGGAGCAACATTCGAAAGTTGAGCGTGCACCGCTTGCTCTGGCAACCTGCGATATCGCCTCCGCAGGGATTGCAGCTCGGTCGAAGAGGACATGCCTTAGTCCCCGTAATATACTAAGTACAAACTTACCAACTGCTCATGTTGTAATTGGCGCACCAGTACTCGGGTCGGCAGAGTGGTGGCCTGCGTAGAATTCTCCCCCTCTGAACAACTGGTCGGGCAGTCCCTCGAATAATAATTGGGTGCGTTTACGTCGCGAGACAACTGAGATCATGAGCGACGCCGCAGCGGTCGGTCTGTGGATTGCTTTTGCCCACCCGAGGGTTCTTTAACGTGCGACGAAAGCTCATCACATGGCACCCCGTATTTAACGTCCCTTGCGGAAGATGGCGTGTCTATAAACAACTTGTACCCTGCCACCAAGTTGCTGGCGTCCTCGGCCGGGGCAGTTCCTCGAGAAGTGCAGTCATCAAACAAGGCAACATCCATCCTTGTCATTACAATTGTTGTGATCTAAACTCAGGAAGATGTAGCCCATATTCTTCCGGGTACGGACACAGCGCCATCGGCAAATGTGCAGGCAACAGGTAGAGGTTGTTAGGGGTAAAAGGGGGGGGGGATATGTTTATTAAGAAAAAGAAAGGAAAGGTCAGCCAGACGAAGGTCGGCTTGCTATTCCAAACAAAAAAGGCAAGGGGAAGGGGAAGGAAAGAAAAGGGGACGAAAAGAAAAATAAGGAAAGAAAAGGGGAAGAAAGAAGGAGAAAAGAGGAAGAAAAGAAAAGGGAAGAAAAGGAGAAGAAGAAAGCAAAGGAAAAGGAAAGGAGAAGAAATGAAAAGAAAAGGAAAAGAAGAGAAAAAGAAGAGAAGCAAAGGAAAAGAAGAAAGAAAAAGAAGAAAAGAAAAGAAAAACTAAACTAAAACACAAAACTAAAACTGAAAAGTCACACACACAGTCACACAATCACAAGTAAAAGGGTAAAGGGGTAAAAGGGTAGCAAGGAGAGCTCTGGTAGATGTTGCGAGTCTCGCCATTGTGTCTGCGCGGGTGTTACCGAGAAGGCCTACGTGTCCCGGGAAACGTCACAGAATGGCAAGAAACGGTGAGTTGTATGAGAGCTGCGCATTCCATGTAGTACCATGCGTGTTGACTGGGTGGTAAGCTCTGTGTTGGTACCGGAATGTGTGGAAAGGATACGTACCGGGCACGCAGCGTGTGCCGTCCTGGGGTTCGTGGCCGTCTTTGCAGCGACACTTTCCATGGCGGCAAACTGCCTGCTCCACTATGTAGGTGCACGCTTCGTCGTGGCCGCAAGCCACGCCTAGCGGAGACGCTGAAAAGAGTAAAAGAAATAATTTTGATCACGACGATGAATCAAATTTGATTAACTTGAGTGGGTTATCCGAACCAACTAGCCAAAGGCAAAGCTTCATTCCAGTCCTAGTTCCAAAAAAAAGCCAGTCCCAGAAAGGGGTAAGCCAACAGTCAAGCCAAGAGTATATGTAGATCGTGTTGAGAAAGTGCAGAGACCATGGTAGCGAACATAACATGATATTTACACGAACGGACAACACCGATCTCTGCTCATATCCTCTTAAGTTCCCTTCCATGATCGATTAATAAGTAGTAAAGGCGCGTTTGTTATAGTTTACACGCAGGTTCGTGACTGGAAGAATTGAGAGCGATGCTTGAACATGTTGCTCGGATTTTATCAGGATATATTGGCAACGAGGCACAATGCTAGTGCATTTTTGTGTTTTTCGCGAATACTCTGTAACACTTGGAAAGCCACAGAAAACTGCCTCTACGGGATCACGGACAAAGCAAGCGAAGTCGGTATAGAAACCGATCAAACACTGCGTGGCGTTCTGGAAAGTAAGACATACGTAAATCTTATAAAATCGTGAGCAATAATACATATCTGTTTGCTGTGGTTCACAAAACACAAATGCACAAAAGTGATACAAAAACTGTAAAGGGTAATTTTACTGCCCACGTGCATAGGGCGCCGAGACACGATCTAACTCTTTTATGTGCGTTTTCCGGACCGATATTGCCACGAATCATCTTCGAAAAACTTCCAGGGCAGGCACGAAACGGTACATCTCATCCCGGTGCATGCTGAAGAAGAAGAAAGAAGCTTCCAGACACATCGCCTGCTGCACGTGCTATTTCTAGACTTTTCGGCGCGGCGCTTAAATGCTTGTGCGCTCCAGGCTGGAGCATTCATTCATTCTTTGGACTCAGTTGTGTTCAGAGAGCTATCATTCTTGTGTTTTGCTACCAAGTAGTCTAATAAACCGTTCGCTGTTTATTCGACGACTCGCCGACACATTTCGCTTCGTGACATTTCTGGTGGAGGTACGTGGCAATCCCTGCTCAACGGCCTGGAAGAACAGAAACGTCTGAGTCGAAGACAGCGTGATCTACCTTCGGAATTCAGGCCATTGGGACCCCCAGCCCGCAAGAAGATGAATACGACAGCCACCATCGGCAGCAGGGCACGGCAACAGCTGGGCGCATTCGCGCCCCCCCAACCTGCACCACTCAGCTACCAGCCACGCGCACAAGGAACTCGCAAGACAAACGTACGGCGAACGTCAGACTTGAGGCCGCTCTGCTACCATTGTGAAGAAGCCACCCGGGTCCACCGCCGTTTCCCGTACCGACGACTGGGTCTACCCTGATTTTCACCTGACGCCCCCCGCCTTCAGCGCGTAGTCATCCCGCCGCAACTGAAGAGTCTACGGCAGCAGCATGCTTCTGCTGACTGATGACGCGACCAGTCTCCGAGCTCGACGAACAGCAATACAGACCGCCGCGACGCTCAAAACCTTACCAGTGACCTGCAAATACTCATCGACGACCACGAGACAACTGCATTAATCGATAACGGCGCCGACGACAATGTTAAAGACGACGACGTTGGCTACGAGGGTGGCTTCGCAGGGTGACAATATTTTCTCGAAGGTGGAGAAGGTTAATGTCTTCCTGGTGCTATAAGGTAAACTACGAAGCGGAACACATACTAGCAGTCTCTAACTTGAGAAAGAATTCAGCTTCCTTCGGTCCCCAGACACGAAGACAACGTCCAACATTTTGCGTGTATCCATTGAAGTTTCGTAAAAGGTTCGGACACGTTCTGCCGAACGCGAGCGACATTCTGACGTGCCCAAATACACGTCGAAGGTTGAACATTCCTCTTATTATTAGAATGTACTATTAATTCGGCTCAGACATTAGTATGTGACCATAAAACTATCGTCTTCTCTCCGTGCATTTTTGTCGCCCGTGTGCTATCCGTTCTCTTGACAGCCCATTCAAGTCTACGGGGATGTTCACACTTTTTTTTAATGGACTGTACGTCAGCCCGGAGAAACTGAGCGAATGACCCGTTTTGAAGGAAAAGACATGCTGATAGGCGGGTGGGAGCGAAGCATAAACGGTGCAACGCCATCTTGTACGACATCGTGAGTTTTCCGAGTTAGGGAGGTGTCCAACCTGGGAGGACTCACTGTATCTTGAAGGGACGGTCGCGTCTGGAAACGCATAGATAATACTGTGTCATATACCATACATATGAACCATATATATATATATATAAAGAGGGGGGAAAAGCCATGAAAAAAAAAAAAGTAAATGACGCTAGACGTGTTTGAAATTCAAACTTACAGGTTAAGATGGCTTCTATGGCTGCACGTAGAAAAACAGATACTCATGGAACGATGCGACAGCACCAGAGGACACGTGTTTCGCCGTGTTTGCGGCTCGTCGGCCCTGGGTAGCTGCGCATCGTTCGGGATTGGCAAACCAGGGGTCACTCAGCGAGCGATACACATCTGGGAGGGTGACTGAGCACTCCTCAATGCCACAGTGCAAGCCAGTGAATTATAAAGAGGGGGGAAAAGCCATGAAAAAAAAAAAGTAAATGACGCTAGACGTGTTTGAAATTCAAACTTACAGGTTAAGATGGCTTCTATGGCTGCACGTAGAAAAACAGATACTCATGGAACGATGCGACAGCACCAGAGGACACGTGTTTCGCCGTGTTTGCGGCTCGTCGGCCCTGGGTAGCTGCGCATCGTTCGGGATTGGCAAACCAGGGGTCACTCAGCGAGCGATACACATCTGGGAGGGTGACTGAGCACTCCTCAATGCCACAGTGCAAGCCAGTGAATTATAAAGAGGGGGGAAAAGCCATGAAAAAAAAAGTAAATGACGCTAGACGTGTTTGAAATTCAAACTTACAGGTTAAGATGGCTTCTATGGCTGCACGTAGAAAAACAGATACTCATGGAACGATGCGACAGCACCAGAGGACACGTGTTTCGCCGTGTTTGCGGCTCGTCGGCCCTGGGTAGCTGCGCATCGTTCGGGATTGGCAAACCAGGGGTCACTCAGCGAGCGATACACATCTGGGAGGGTGACTGAGCACTCCTCAATGCCACAGTGCAAGCCAGTGAATTATAAAGAGGGGGGAAAAGCCATGAAAAAAAAGTAAATGACGCTAGACGTGTTTGAAATTCAAACTTACAGGTTAAGATGGCTTCTATGGCTGCACGTAGAAAAACAGATACTCATGGAACGATGCGACAGCACCAGAGGACACGTGTTTCGCCGTGTTTGCGGCTCGTCGGCCCTGGGTAGCTGCGCATCGTTCGGGATTGGCAAACCAGGGGTCACTCAGCGAGCGATACACATCTGGGAGGGTGACTGAGCACTCCTCAATGCCACAGTGCAAGCCAGTGAATTATATCGTTGCAGTGCATCGTTCCATGAGTATCTGTTTTTCTACGTGCAGCCATAGAAGCCATCTTAACCTGTAAGTTTGAATTTCAAACACGTCTAGCGTCATTTACTTTTTTTTTCATGGCTTTTCCCCCCTCTTTATAATTCACTGGCTTGCACTGTGGCATTGAGGAGTGCTCAGTCACCCTCCCAGATGTGTATCGCTCGCTGAGTGACCCCTGGTTTGCCAATCCCGAACGATGCGCAGCTACCCAGGGCCGACGAGCCGCAAACACGGCGAAACACGTGTCCTCTGGTGCTGTCGCATCGTTCCATGAGTATCTGTTTTTCTACGTGCAGCCATAGAAGCCATCTTAACCTGTAAGTTTGAATTTCAAACACGTCTAGCGTCATTTACTTTTTTTTTCATGGCTTTTCCCCCCTCTTTATAATTCACTGGCTTGCACTGTGGCATTGAGGAGTGCTCAGTCACCCTCCCAGATGTGTATCGCTCGCTGAGTGACCCCTGGTTTGCCAATCCCGAACGATGCGCAGCTACCCAGGGCCGACGAGCCGCAAACACGGCGAAACACGTGTCCTCTGGTGCTGTCGCATCGTTCCATGAGTATCTATATATATATATATATATATAGTTGAAATAAATGGGAGACAGAAGACGAAAGTAGGGGAAGTAACAAAAAAGGGGTTTATTAAAACTTAAAAATCATAAAAGTTAGGGAGCATGTCTACGTTACGGCGGAAGCTCCGCCTTCTTCGGGACAAAAGAGCTAAGCTAACCTTTAGCTCTTTTGTCCCGAAGAAGGCGGAGCTTCCGCCGTAACGTAGACATGCTCCCTAACTTTTATGATTTTTAAGTTTTAATAAACCCCTTTTTTGTTACTTCCCCTACTTTCGTCTTCTGTCTCCCATTTATTTCAACTATAATTGCGTAGTCGTCCGATCCAACTTTTCAAGATATATATATATATATATATATATATATATCATACATATATACCATCGATATCGAAATCGATACCACTGTGTCCGGCATCGGCCAGCAGTCTACCAGGCTATTTTTTTCGTTTCAAAAGTGCTTCAATATTAACTAAACGTACTTTAAAGATCATAGCTGCCTCGGCGTGACGTCACTCCGTAAGCGAAAGAGTGAGAGGGTGGCGTGGAGAGGAGGTTAGGCGCCGTCCAGACGCCCCGTACCTCAATGAGACGCCCCACAGGGGTGGCATCCCATGTATTGCTCCGTAGACGAAAGCGTGCTGGGCGAACGCAATGCATCCTGGACATGTCCTGGTCGCACGTCACAGCAAACGTCAAGGCACACGTGACCTTAAAGATGGCGGCGCCCGAGATCGGCGGCCAAACCGTTTGTAAACAATGCGGTTGTTGTTTCTGCGCGGCGTTTTGGATGTCTTCCGATCACGGTAATTATTTTCATCCGATAATGTCGCAGTAAAACATGCAGTTTTGCACATAAGGACTCGCAGTGTTGACGACTTCCAAAGATGTGACGACGACCGCGCGTTAAGACTCACTGAGCCGAAGCGATGTACTTAAACTAAGGAGAAATGGGCTACCATGTTGCGAAAGAAGTACCGCATAGTTTACGCTGGCAAAATACGTCCATCTCTTGGCGTTATGACGAAGGAAATATGTCGGTAAGCGGCAAAACGACGTGTAAACAAAGTCGCATGTCCTCAAAATGACGTTTTCTATGACGTGCGACCAGAACCAGATGGCAGTTTTGCCAAAAGCACCCGCTTGAGGGTAGTTACAACAATGGCGGGTTTGTGTCACCCCTGTGAGACGCCCGCACGACCTCGGCATTCCTTTTCTCAAAGGCGTGCATCATTGGCCGGTTACAGAATGACGTTTTCTCGTCTTTCCAGAGAGGGAATTCCGGCATACCCTCAATATCCGTCGTCTGCTCTTGTCATGTATCTCGAAGAATAACAGTTTAACTACACCAGTATTTCTCGTTGGATCTTCGATAGCGTGGTGAGTGGTCCGCGAGGAATTAAGTGACATTATAGTTTCGAAATCGATTGGAGCGGATGCGACCGTCCCTTTAAAGAACCATCAAGTCGTCGGCACTCCTCCGCAGAGTATAATGAACCTAGCAACTGGTGTCGCCTGACAACACTCTCGTCTGCACACAAAGTTAACCCCAGAACCATATTGAAGACGCTGCGGCGGAGGTCTCAGGTTAAATCGTAACGCGAAACTCCGTGAATTCTTATATTTCCGAGATGTGTTGCTGCTGCACCCTATCGTCTATTTTACTCGACACCATTTTTCACTTCAACTTTTATTATTAAGCGTAGGGTAAGGTGGGGCAAGATGAGACACCGGGCAAGATGCGACATTTTTTTGCTCAAGGCCGCCTATCTCAGAGACGAGTTACCCCATGCGCTTGAAACTTTACTCATAAGTGGCTCTGCATGTCCGCTTTATTGCACGTGCTAATTGTCCGGATTGGTAGTTGGGTTGAAGAGAGAAAAAAAAAATCTGTTACTTCTGCCTGGAATGTAAAGACCCGCAAAAAAGGCGCGATTTTCTGTAGACCTTTTTCTTGTCGGCAGTGCAGCAGCGTATCGCAGGTATATTCTGTCAATGTAAGTCCACATCCTATTTCTGTATTCATTCATCTAGATATATCCAAAATATGGGCTCTCGTGGTTATCCGGTGTTCAACTGAAAAATTAATGCATCCGATGGTATCCACGGGGCAAGACGCTACAACTTAATGTAATTTAAATGTAATGCAATTGAAATTTAATGTAATTTAGAAACTGATCCTCAACTATTAGGTGGCCTTATGCTTATTCCTCAGATATTCCTTTTTCGCATATTGCCTAGGATTTTCCAGCAAATTTTCCTGTGTCCTGCTGTATTTCCAGCAAAGCAGAAGCGCACTCAAAAGCGAGCGACAAGCAACAATCAGACTGGCGGCGCCTTGTTTGCGAAGGACGGTGGAGGGAAATAACACCGGGTCCTGTGTGGTTTTAGCGCACGTCATCTAGGCGGTGGGCTCAAGGGGACTATGTAGGTGCTTTTTCTTTCTTTCTTTCTTTCTTTCTTTCTTTCTTTCTTTCTTTCCTTCTTTCTTTCTTTCCTTCTTTCTTTCTTTCTTTCTGTCTTTCTTTCTTTCTTTCTTTCTTTCTTTCTTTCTTTCTTTCTTTCAATCAATCAATCAATCAATCAATCAATCAATCAATCAATCAATCAATCAATCAATCAATCAATCAATCAATCAATAAATCAATCAATCAATAAATCAATCAATCAATCAATCAATCAATCAGGTGCTTAAATTGCAAAAATTTGTTTGTATTAGTTTTTGCACGGCGTGTCTCATCTTGCCCCACGCGCTGTCTCGTCTTGCCCCGAGGGTTGGGGCCAAGATGAGACACTATGCATTTTTGAATTTCTTGTTCTGTGTTCATTTGAGAACCGGTTACCCCCTTTCTCATTTACAGATTAGAAGCTGTAGACATCTGAGAATGTGCCTATAGATGTTTTTTTAAACACGAAAAATAAAAATTCCATATTCAATTGCAAATTTTCTCTCATCTTGCCCCACCTTACCCTATACACAGGGTGTTTCACGATAAAAAAAAATTCTAACTGGCGACGTACTCGCCAGAGGATTGTGGGACATTCGGCAATTGCCTTCTGGAAACTTTTGCCACCATTGAGGAAGGCTTTGGACAATTTTTAATTGAAGGAAATTTACTTTTTCAATTGAACTTTGAAAATTGAAATAAGTAAGTAGTAAAGTAAAGTAAGGTGGGGTTCCCTTGGCAAATTTCAAAGTTCAATGGACAAAAATAAATTTCCCGTAATTAAAATTGTCCAAAGCCTTCCTCAATGGTGGCAAAAGTTTCGAGAAGGTAAATACGTCGCCAGCTAGACTTTTTTTTTATCACTATAGGTGAAACGTCCTTTATATACAGCTGCAGCCTTCAACCCCCTCATGGCATAAGCTGCATCGCAATATTTTGAGTCGGAGTCGGTCAGGAGTACTGCCTATTACAAGTCACGTTCAGAGATAGCAGAGTGGTGTTTTTCCTTTTTGACTTAATTCCCCACCTGCGCCACGATGTCCTTTTTGCGTGCGGCAAGTTCTTCGTTCTCAGACGGCCAAGGAAGTCTGACATTCTGACATTCCTATCTGGTGCATCCCAGGTGATAAGAACACGTGAGACCTTCCCGTTATTTTCGGGGCATACATGTGCTTGAGTGACAGTACGCGGATCAGGCTGCGCGTGAATGACTTCCCCGCGACTTCTCGAATTCCCAAGGCGCCGACCCCTGACATTATCGAGAGCATGAAATTGGACCGTCTCCGCTGTGATGCCGCGTCACGCACCTGAATTTTTCCAAACCTGCCTATCTCTTAATGAGTTTGCTCTCACTGACACAAGAGCCGTCATCATCCCGTGGAAAACGGTGGAGGTGAACGAATGGCGTCGTCCATTACGCTGTCAGATACACGCCTGTGATGTCGGGACACGTTAATAGAGTTTACATAGCTTTTCATCTCGTATTCCGTTACAGTGAGTCGCTCGGGAGCTGCTTAGTATGGGCCATATATTCGTTCCTTGTAGGACCTCGAGCAGTGAATTGTCTAATGAATCTCGCGGTGTCCTGTACTTAAACGAGAATGGAAGAGCTTGAAAAAACTATGTCAGGAACAGTTGAAATATGAATTCCAAGCCCTGAGACATATATAAAAAGCATGAGTGCAGCACACAATCTAGGTGGACGGACAGACTTTTCTCTCGCAACACTCCTGGCCCTGTACAGCCAGCTAACCAGTGGGGAGTCACAAAAGCGGTGCTCCGCTTTCTGCGTGACACGGGCCTCCTGGGCTCCCTGTGAGCCGAGTGTCTTTTTCAATTTTTCTTGTTTTCATTTATTTATCTTTTTGTTATTTCCTTTTCTCTTGTTTATATTTTTATTTTCTTTTTCTGTTCTCCGCGCCACGTGTCCACGTGTGTTCACGTGTGAAGAGAGAGAGAGAGAAATACATGATGACGATGATATGGGGATGACTTCCGCTCATTGAGCGGAATGCTACCCCATTGCTATTGGGGGAAAATGAGAGGATGGTGATGAGGATGATGCTGACGACGCTGACAGGGTTTTAGAGAGAATCGATCAGGGCGGTAGTTTGCAGGAATTTGATGAAGGGTCGTAAGACGGACATCTGCTTTCGTGTGTCCCATGGTCCCAAAATGAGTGTGAGGTCAAGGGGTCGGCTGTCAATCCGCGCAAGGTCGTTTGCCAACAAGTGACGCTCCCTCCTATAAGTGGCACACGCGATGATCACATGGTCCGCGGTCGCTGGCACACCACACTCCGGGCACAAGGGACTACTGGCACATCCTATCTGGTAACGGTAGTACGGCGAAAAGGCAACATTCAGCCGTAAGCGATGTAGGAGGGACTTAATGACGCGCGGTAGAGATGTCTGTAAGCGACACGAGAATGTTGGGTCTACAATTCCCAGTATGGTACTGGCCGGGACATCCCGACGCCATTGTTCGACGGATGAGGAGGCAGCCCAGTCACGAAGAAGGGACCGTCTGTCCCCCCTTGGGAGAACAATCGGGACACACTTGCCCTGGTGGTGAGCGGCCGCTGCGGCAGCGTCGGCAACGTGATTTCCAGAGATTCCGCAATGACCCGGAATCCATTGAAGAGCGATGGTGTGGCCGTGGGCAGTTATGGACTTCAGTAGGCGTAGAATGTTTATCACAAGTGTGGCCAGTGAGCCGCGGAGACCTGAGGTTTTCAGGCATCGAAGAGCTGACTTGGAGTCCGTACAGACTACCCATCGCCGTGGATCGCAGGTGGCCGCATATTGTAAGAACAGCAGGATTCCGTACAGCTCGGCTGAGGCCGAAGAGGTGCGATGGGACAACCGGCAACCCCGGGTGAGCGGTATCGAGGGTACCACAAAAGATGAGGATGACGAAGTTTTCGTTGAGGAGCCATCCGTGAAGACCGTGCAGAACCCATCATATGCGGTGCCGATGAAATCCATAGTCAGTTGCTGTAGTACGAGGTCGGGGTAGCTCCTTTTGTTGTCCGTGATCCCTGGGACAGAGGCGGTGACGCTTGGCGACGGAAGTGTCCACGGGGCCGTGCTTTCAGCGGCGGGGCTGATCACGAATTTCGGAACGCGGGATTTGAATGACATTATACATCCGTGGATCGGCGTGCTGCGCCTTGCCCGAAGTTTCCGGATGAGCGGGTGGTGGCGATGGTGTGCAATCAGGCGGAGATACTGGCGCACAGTTTCTGTGTTTCGGAGAACTTCAAAAGGGATGTCGCGGGCTTCCGCAACCACTAGCCTTGTCTCGGCCCCGCGGGGGACACCGAGGCACACCCGTAGGCTCCGTGCCAGCATAGCGCGGATTCTGTGTGCTAAGGTGCTGGGGAGATCGTGAAGCACAGGCAGACTGTAGGCGACTGTGGCACGAATCAAGGCGTTATGCAGTTCACGTGTGAAGTCCACGGTGTTCATATCACGTTTTCATATCTGTTTTAGGGAATAGCAAGCCGGCGTGCTGCATGGCTGACCTTTCCCCTTTCTTTTTTTTTTTCTGACAATAAATTCCCCCCCCCCCCCCTAGGTGGACAAGAGAGCATTCAATCTCGCCCGTCAGAACAACTCCATCCCTCGGCTGTCAGTGAGAGATGAGATGAGATGAGATATAAAAGAATAAAAATGGAGAGGTGGACACTCAGTAAGAGCGCCGGCTACTTCAGGGCTCTTACACAGTCAGGCTGTCCGTCTGCAACGACACGTCATCCGCCCGATAATGAGGCTTCCTTTTCCGTTGTTTCTTTTTGTGACTGCATTTGCCGTTGCCCGTCCTGCGTCTGAAGTAGAACAGTCGACCGGTCGCCTAGCTCCCGCGCCGTAGCAGACAATTCTCGGCAGCCAATAAAAGTGCTCAGATGATCAGACGTCACAATACTCCAGAAGGAGCTCGGAGAAGTCGCTAACTTTGTGAGGAAAGGCGCTCATCCCAAAGGAAATATTTTGCGTGAGAGTTAATTTCTGAAGGTAGCTTGTTCATATCACGCGGTACAAAAAGAGCGAGGGAGAGAGAGAGAGAAAAGAACCGTTGGTGGCTTCCATGCTCCATAGAATGTTTCGTGTCCAAGGAATAGCGCTTACTTTGTGTGGGGGATAGTCATCTTACGTTTAAAGTTCTGGCAGGAACCAACCAACCAACGGACAGACAGAATGGCAAAGGGCTACGGGATAGACGAGCTGGCACATGGGAAAGGGAAGAGTAAGTCAAGACATGGAATAGTTAAGCAAGCCGCAGCGACACGAAACTCAAACTCAACAGAAAACATCAAGGGAGACCACAGTTCGACATCGAGAAAGGAAGAAAAAGGAACTTGGGCTATTATGAGTCTCTTGTTTTACTACTCTATACTTGTGTTACTACTCTGCACTGCAGTTACAATGGTCAGCTCTAGCCCTCAGCGATGATTTTGCAGTGTAGCGGTGACGTGTTATCCCATCGCAAAACCAGTCCTACATTACAAAGAACAACAAGAGAGAGAGAGAGAAAAGAGGTTTTCCGTTCCGGCATTGAGCCTCCAGAAAGCACTGCAGTCTTTCGTTTTCTTGACGCGACTTGGCGGCAATATCGAGGGGGGGAGGAGGAATATGTATAGTGGAAAAAAAAAAAAAAGAAGAAGAAGGGAGGGATGTATACGTAGTAGATGATAATGAGAACGGACAATTTTAAACCATACCCCGGGGTGGTTTCTTCTTTTTGATTCTGTGTTAGAGCCGCAAAGCAACTGCGGGCCGGTCGTTTCGCTCGATATAGCAAGCAAACATGAAAGAATAACACCCTTCTGTTTCGGACCTGAAAAAACAACTTTATTTGAATGATGATGGCGTGAAAAAATCCATGCATCGTGCATAATGCGTGCTATGATGTACTACTGCTATACGCAAGCACTCTATTGCCAGCAGCACCTTCAACATAGATACACCCTCCGCTGCTGTCTGCTCCAGATTGGCTGTAACGAGTTTTCGTTGGCCGCTCTTCTTGGCCCAGTCTTGCACCCCAACCAGTGGGCTGTCACTGCCGCTCTCCTCGGTTTTCTCCGAGTCTCAGGACTCGTGAAATGCATGTAACGTTGTGCTAGTGTTTATTTTCTTCTTTCTTTCTTTCCT
Organism: Ornithodoros turicata; assembly: GCF_037126465.1. Classification (NCBI taxonomy): domain Eukaryota; kingdom Metazoa; phylum Arthropoda; class Arachnida; order Ixodida; family Argasidae; genus Ornithodoros; species Ornithodoros turicata. Next base: position 130,013,836 of record NC_088202.1, on the reverse strand, counting down.
TTCGTTTTGTTTCTTGTTTTCTTTGCCTTTCCTTTCTTTTTGTTGCTTTTTGTTTTTCTTTCCTTCCTTTTCTTTTTCGTTTTCCCCTTCCCCCTTTTCCCTTTTTTTCGGAATAGCAAGCCGGCTCTTTGCCTGGCTAACCTTTCCTTTCCTTTTTTCTTAATAAACATATCCTCCCCACACACACACACACTCTGCATGGCACGAAAATTCCGCACAAAGAAGCTTATATAATTTCTAAACGGTATTCTGCAGAAGTCGCTGCTATAAAACGGGAGAGCCCTAGGCTACGCCGCGACAAAGTTGTTGAGCTCTTGACTTTCGAAAAAAAAAAAAAAAAAGAGACCTAAACAAAACGAAACAAACAAACAAGCACAAAACAGATGAACAGGCAGACTACTCCCCATCGCGGTGGAAGCACGTTCTTCGTCACAGTGGTAGATTATATTTAACTGGACGTGAAGCCTTGTTTGAGCTTGCGTTGGAGTGCTTCAAGAAGACAGCAAAGTCCTCTAGACTTCACTTTCAGCGTTTTAAGCTTTTGCACTTCGTTGACGCAATCTCGTCAGATTAATTTCCTTCAGCCGACACTGATCGTGCGCTACACGTTGTGCCAGAAAGGTGAGACCGAAGCCCGTCAACCTGTCTCCCGTTCTCTGCGCGTTCAGCACGTTTTTCTCTTGCACTTTCAAAAGTGTCCCTGGCTACGTGTATTCCCGTGCACACAAGCAGTAGTGGCGTTGACGTGATAATCGAGGCACGCATTACCAAGAGTGTGTACGAAGTTAATGAGGCGAAGGATTTTGCATAGAAAGTGCCACGCGTCTCCGTCGAAAAAGACGGTTTAAATTTGCATCGTGTGTCGCATAAACGTTGAGCCGTGACGGCGCGGTGCAGCTAAAGATAGTCAACATTTTTTGTTTAAGCACAGAGTTTTAAGTGAGACGTAATATTACGTTTAGCATGACTTCCCTAAACCATGTGCTTATACGAGGAGAGCAGTGTAGTGTAAAAAAACAATGCATAGAAACTGGAGATTACGTGTGACTACAGACTCAAGGGCGACTATGAGACGCGGGTGGACTGACGGCAAATTGAGTCAACGGGCGTTTCCACTTCCACCAAGCAAGGTGACGCTAGTGAGGAAGGCCACTCATCTACGCTCCGTTACCTATTTACAGGCTTACGTAACGAAACCGTTACATTACCTTACCTACTGATTACCTTACCTACTTGCGCAAAACACAAGAGGGCGGCGCGCGCGTAGCACTATATCGGGGGCTGAAGTTGAAACTTCCTTAGCTTCCAACATGCTATACCTTATCATCCGTCGTATGGGATTTCATCATCATTGATTTCCCATCATCATCCCTTCATCCTCCCCCAATGCGAAATAGGGCAGTGTACCGCCTCAGCGGCGGTGAATCGCCCACCCCATCATCATCCAATGTATGTGTGTGTGTGTGTGTGTGTGTGTGTATGGGATTTCGTGAACTGGCGTGCAGCTATGCATAGATTTTTTTCTTTTCCTTTTTTAGCAGACCAGAGCGAAAGCAACTGTACTTCTACTCTACTAAAATTATTGAGAACTACTGCATAATGGGCTTGAGTTGATCTTATATCTCAATAGACTGCAAATGCGGAGTGTGGAAAGAACGAACTGATGGACTTTCTTGCTTTCGCAATAATTCAGTCCTGGAACTAGTCGATGCAGTATCGGCCGCAACCGGTGATGGTGCGGTGCGACGTGCGGACCAGTGCAGGAGTTAAGAAGTACTGACGTGCGAAAGAAACTAATCGCGCACAAGTTTTTTTCTTTGATTCGTTATTCTTTTTTTATTAAAAAAAAAGCTACGAAAGTAGCATAAATACCGTTTTTGCCCGTGGGTTATACGGCCTGGCGGACATACTCTCCAGGACAATCTGTAATTGCTAGGTGAGTATATACTTACCTAAATTTCATTAATTAACTCTTCAATAAGAGCTGTCAGGCGAAGGCGAGATAGCAGAATGGGAGACAATCCTCGTTGAAAGCCATTTCCATTTTCTTAGAAATCATGAAAGGAGCGCGTACGATGAAATATTCCTAGCAGCAGTTTGCTATGCAAATTTGTGAATTGCTGACTGCATTGCAGCACAGGGTGGCCGGGCTCTGGGTGGCCGCGTCCGTAGTGTACCCAAGCGCTAAATCTTGGGATGTGATGTGATGTGATAAAGAACGAAAAAAAATGGGGATGTGAGTTTCGACGAAGTCGAACTGGCTACCCCAGTACACTTACAGAAACAGATGATGAGATGATGAAAAACAGAGATGATAACGGAGTTCAACATGTTGTTCAAATGTTCGAAAGTTTCGACCAAGTGAGAGTAAAAATGTCGGAATCGCTGGGGGCACACACAGGACACATCACACATTCAGCGTGTCATAGGATGTCCATAAGCCCGGTTGCATGCAGAAAATCTTCTAGTGCCCTTAGCGCCTTGTCGGACGACGGAGGACCTAACAGCTTCGTGATGTCGAAGGCTCGGGAGTCCACACGAGAGAGGCTTGTCTCTAATGCCCTTCGAGCATCAACGTATTTCTGACACCTGAGAAGGACTAAATCTTGTGCTAGCAGGGATTCGCCGAGCCCTTCGCAGAGAGAGAGAGAGAGAGAGCAGTGCGGGGAGCTGTTCCCTTCGCAAGGCGGCGGCAGACGTCTTCGGTCCTCTTTGAAGATGAGAGACGTACGTATGTGCTTCACTATTAGGTGGCCATGTAAATTGTACCGTTGTGACGTACGCAACCTTCCGCGAGTCTTCGATCGTTGCATGGTGACGCCCAGCACACATATTAATCTTTGACATACAGTGATAGAATGGCGTAAATGCAGGCTAGCTGGTGGATAAATTCCATGATAGGCAAGCTTGAGCGATGGGCAAGACACGTAAACAAACACAAACACGAAGGTTTGTGTTTGTTTACGTGTTTGTAAACAAACCTTTGTTTGTTTGTGCCTTCGTGTTTGTGTTTGTTTACGTGTCTTGCCCATCGCTCAGGCTTGCCTATCATGGACATACAGTGATCTGCTCTAGAGTTGGCATCTACATAGTCCTAGTCTAGTCCGTGTGAAACGTTAGAGGGAATCAGTCTATGTGAGTGGTGTTCCGCTCCGATGCCAATACATGTCTGTGTTGTGCTCTCCTGCTTGATGACACGCAGTTGTTTTCCAGTACGTATGTATAGGCTAGGGTTGGAGTACGTGTAAAAGGGCCTGCCTCCATAGACAGGTTCCTTACTTGATGACAATACACACGACGTAGTATGAATCACTGTGGCCGAAAGTTTGCGCTGGAGCACAAACACACGACTCAGCCGCGCACGAGTCTTCGGCACATCTCAAGCTGACCATTTTCAATAACGATAAGAAAAAATAATTATAATAAAAAAATAGTGTGGGCTCAGCCGTGTGCGAGCCGTGGTGTTTTACGTGAAAACGTCACGATCTCCGACTCTCTCGCGTCTTTGCGGGATTTTAGCAAAAGAAACGGTATGCGTGGCCATCCTCGTTCGCCTCGAACGACACGCAGCCTCCCGTCGCCGTTGCACCCGGGTTTTCTGGCGGGCTCTGGCTCCTCCACTACGCCACTGGAGCTGGTATTTTGATGTTCCAACTTTGCAAATATATAAAATTTTGGACTGTGTTGTTTAAGCAAATATCGAAGATCCAGGTAGAACCTCCGAAGCGCTTTCCAAAGACACCTCGATCGGCTTCCTTGCTTCACGCGTTCGTGAGATAGACTGCCCGCAAGGTACGCGTAACCCTTTATTTCCGTCTCTCTCTCTCATGCACCCGTCTCACCCACAGATAGAGTCAGCAGCCCCAATGACCATGTTAGCTAGAATATTACACATGTGAGCTATCTGGATTTAGCCGGTTGGTTGCTATAGGTTTATTACTCACCGAGTTATCGCGTCATGAATTTCGGGATACTTTCGTTGCAGCGTATATTTTGACTTGGCTACCAAACCGAACTTACAGACGTTTTCATATAGAAAAGAAGAAGAAAAAAAAAAAGAAGATAAAGAAAAAAGAAGAAAAACAAGAAGAAGGAAGAGGACCGGTAGGCTCCGAATATTTGGTGTGCTGGGAAGTCATTCATGGAGATTTGCGACTCATTGGTGCAATTTCAATATTTTAAGTAACAAGAAACTCAATTAGCGCAATAATTTGGCAATTATTTACAATTTCAAGTCCTGGCTTATGTGCCCACCAATGCGACAATCCCGCAATCAACCAGCCATTTCTTTGAGCGTCACGTTTTGCCGAATTCAGAAATTATCTACCGCGTTCCGCAAGACACCCTGTTACTTATATGCAGGCATTTTGCTCATACTTACCATACTTCATCTGCAACTAATCAATAACATGATGTAGGAGGTAGCCACTACAAAACGAAGTCGAAAGAACCACGGCTGCTTCATTTCTATGCTCCGACCATCAACGAACGCTGTACGAAAATCAAATGGGAGAGATGGAGTCTTGGAATACAAAGGCGATTTAAATAAACCCTCCGTTGCGCAGAATCTGCTAGCGGCAGGATTTTCGCCTTCTGGAAGTCCGTCATTCTTCGACAGTCGCGTGCTGCGACTTTGATCTTTCTTCCTGAGCTCTTCTCTCAGGTGACGAAGCGAGCGTACTCGTAAAGCCCTTTCTCGTAACGTTGGAACGTGTGGGGCAACTGAAAAGGTCTGCATGGAATATCGCTAAAAGGATCCTGAAAAGCTGACCCGGATTTCACCTGCTTTGCCACTGCCTCTTTCGAAATGAGATTTCGCCGCGCATACAGAACACTGCAGAAAGGATATTGGAAGGGACAATGCAGCATCGCGAGGATTCATAAAAAGGGCGTGACATATGCTAATCGCCAACTGCGATGATTTCGTTTCAAGGTTACCTAATATATATACCCGTAGGTGGCTGGTAAGCAACCGCTTGGGGGAAGAAGGTGGGACAGCATGAGCTCGCGAGCGAAGGTGATCCAGCCGCTCAGCCTGATGACGATGATGTGCTTGTTTGTGTCTCACAGTACTGCACACGTGCTTATATTCGTATACATCTGTTGTGCGCGTATCCGGCCCGGTTAAAGAACTAACGATTTGGTTTTATAACTACGTATTATTAAATTATATATATTAATTATATTAAATTAAATATTAAATTAAATTAAAAACGTTATATTAAATTAAAAACGTTATATTAAATTTTCCTCCAACACACACAACTACGTATTCGCTTCGTATTTGTTTTCGCTATTGATGCTAAGCATCTATAGTCTTCGTAATCGCCTCAGTTTTGAAATAATTAACCGTAACATGCCTCGAACATTGCTGAAACCTGTGTGTCACGCTGCCTGACGCTCACGTCTAAGCCGGCATCCGAACTCTTTTCCACGCCGACAGGGGCCTCGAGTATTCCCTAGACACTCTTTGGTTCCGCCGTACACTCTAAATAAGTGGAGTGAAGCTCTTTGCTTTTTACATCAGCATTTTTCTTAACTCAATTAAATACTGTCACAGGAGTTCCTGCGCACTTAAGAGAAGCCTTCAGAGCGGAGACTGCGTCGCTGAAACCAGAAATAAAATTACTCTCCTGTCTTTCGACTCTACCGGCGTGATCACATGAAAGCTCCTGTCGATGCACAATGAACAGGAATAGCATAGTTGGGGCAAAAGAGACAAGTACACGGTTACCCAAGCTAAAGCGGAGGGATTGCTTGCGCTCCCTAAAAAATAAAGCCGACGTGGCAAACGCCAAAACTTTCGTTACTCATGTATGCAGAACTAAAAAAAAAAAGTACAAAAATGTGAAGCTTCCTGACTTGTGTTAGTAAATTATGAAACCTTAGAGATTATCACTTCCTACACATCCTCAATAAAAAAATAAAAATAAAATTGCAATTTTCTTGAACTGTCGGGGGATCGTGATGATTTAAACTAACTCTAGAAGGTATATCTACTAAACGTGATACAGTAAAATTGTATGTTATGCTACGAAATGGTTAAACAGCAGCAGAATAGCCACGATCGTAGCAAAGTTCGAACTGCTGCGGAATTACGCAAAACATCATGCACACGAGGCTTAGTAGATAGTATAGGCCGTATAGGCGGTGTTAAGGGCACGTAGGGGCGCTGCTGCTCCTATACCCTTGGCGGAGAAACGCAGACGACACTGCGTATTAGTATACATGTCTAGTATAAACGCTCCGGTAGGGTTGCTTTATATTAGATACGACGTGTCCAATATTCGATCAGGAATTCTTCGAAAGCGAGAAACATTGTACGAGAGTGGTCATGGCCACTATGTTTCGTGCCGCATGTAAGTGGTTGTGGCGGAAAGAGTCCATGCCTCAGAAAAATTTCAGCAAGACAGCATATACGCAGTTGAAGTACTTGTAAGTGCCGCCGTGCAGCGCTTGTCATTTATGCAGGTACTCAGGTATTTCTTCAATGCTGTGGTAGACAAAGCAGCAATGTATGCATATTGCAAATTACAATATGCATGCAATGCAATGCAATGCATATTGCAAACAAGTCCTACAGGGCTGTACAACTTCTTAGAAAAGACGTGGCAGTTTACACTGTTTGGTTCTTCTCTGGAATATGGTTTCAGCTGACCAGTATTCCTCTATAAAAATTGTGAAACTGTGAAAAATAATTATGGCCGCTGAATGTCTCCACTGTTGACAGGGCTGTTGCAAAGTATCAGAAGTGAACTGCGTTCAGTTGTTTCTTTCTGTTAGTTGTGTTTGTGTCAGGCGTTGTTGTCAGAACTTGTTCTTTCCAACACTCAAAATGTACAAAACGTGCCAATGCGCGGTGTAACCAATAAAGTCTGTCGCCGTGAGATATTAGTTGATATAGTTGATATTTTAGTATCGGAAGTCAGCCTGCACACACACGCACATAAATGGGATGATGATGTGGTGGGTCAATCTCCGCCGTTATGGCCTGCAGATCAGCGAGCTCTACTCGCAAAGCAGGATATAATAGACGAGCAATATTCCAGCACCGCAAAAGAGCAAACGCGGAATAGGCCCTCAGCAAAACAGCAGGTGATTCGCAAAAGGTGAGCTCGGCTAGGCAGGTCTCACCAGGCGTAGGTCCCATTTATAATGATCTGCCCATCCACCTAAAGAGGGTGACGTCAGATTGCCATGCGGTCCCAACGAGATTCTGAAAGCGAAATGCCCACTTGCCCTGTAGTGATGCCAGAAATCGAATAGACGATTTCAGAAATTGCATGGATGGCCCACCAGAGAGCGCCGTGTTGCGAAAGCCCCGCTGCACCTTGGGTCATGAGTCAGAGAGAAGAACAAGAGCGCAAACGGTTTCGGTTGTCTCCTTCACCTCCCGCACCTTCAAGCAACAGGCAGACGAGCACGAATGCAAACCATTTCCCACAACGCATTGCGCGATGCGCGTGACTTGAGCGACGGAGGGCCCCCGTGCGGAGCACAAGGGCAATATCTGAAGTCGCCTATTCGGAGGTGACGAAACGCCGAGACGCTTTCTGCGCATGACACACCACAAAGACCAAAAACACGAGAGCGTATTCACAGGACTTTGACTACTTTAGTACAATTTTATAGCAGGAATTCATGTCTGCAGCCGTTCTTACTGCCGCGTCTTCTTAGGAAACGAATAAAACTTTGCTGTTGACAAGTTATTTTAAGCCTTAGGGCAGTTGTAAACGCTACTATTTGAAGAATTCAGCCGCTTCTTTACGCGGATTGAGAACGGATATGATCGCAGATATCTCTCGCATGCACCCGTCTCACCCACAGATCGAGTCAGCAGCCCCAATGACCATGTTAGCTAGAATATTACACATGTGAGCTATCTGGATTTAGCCGGTTGGTTGCTATAAGTTTATTACTCACCGAGTTATCGCGTTATGAATTTCGGGATACTTTCGTTGCAGCGTATATTTTGACTTGGCTACCAAACCGAACTTACAGACGTTTTCATGTAGAAAAGAAGAAGAAAAAAAGAAGAAAAAAAAAGAGAAGAAGGAAGAGGACCGGTAGGCTCCGAATATTTGGTGTGCTGGCAAGTCATTCATGGAGATTTGCGACTCAGCATTGGTGCAATTTCAATATTTTAAGTAACAAGAAACTTAATTGGCGTAATAATTTGGCAATCATTTACAATTTCAGGTCCTGGCCTATATGCCCACAATGCGACAATCACGTAATCAACCAGCCATTTCTTTGAGCGTCATGTTTTGCGGAATTCAGAAATTCTCTACCCCGTTCCACAAGACACCCTGTTACTTATATGCAGGCATCTTGCTCATACTTACCGTACTTCATCCGCAACTAATCAATAACATGACGTAGGAGGTAGCTACTACAAAAGGAAGTCGAAAGAACCACGGCTGCTTCATTTCTATGCTCCGACCATCAACGAACGCTGTACGAAAATCAAATGGGAGAGATGGAGCCTTGGAATACAAAGGCGATTTAAATAAACCCTCCATTGCGCAGAAGGTGCTAGCGGCAGGATTTTCGCCTTCTGGAAGTCCGTCATTCTTCGACAGTCGCGTGCTGCGACTTTGATCTTTCTTCCTGAGCTCTTCTCTCAGGTGACGAAGCGAGCGTACTCGTAAAGCCCTTTCTCGTAACGTTGGAACGTGTGGGGCAACTGAAAAGGTCTGCATGGAATATCGCTAAAAGGATCCTGAAAAGCTGACCCGGATTTCACCTGCTTTGCCACTGCCGCTTTCGAAATGAGATTTCCCCGCGCATACAGAACACTGCAGAAAGGATCTTGGAAGGGACAATGTAGCATCGCGAGGATTCATAAAAAGAGCGTGACATATGCTAATCGCCAACTGCGATGATTTCGTTTCAAGGTTACCTAATATATATACCCGTAGGCGGCTGGTAAGCAACCGCTTGGGGGAAGAAGGTCGGACAGCATGAGCTCGCGAGCGAAGGTGATCCCGCCGCTCAGCCTGATGACGATGATGTGCTTGTTTGTGTCTCACAGTACTGCACACGTGCTTATATTCGTATACATCTGTTGTGCGCGTATCCGGCCCGGTTAAAGAACTAACGATTTGGTTTTATAACTATTCGCTTCGTATTTGTTTTCGTATTTGTTTTCGCTATTGATGCTAAGCATCTATAGTCTTCGTAATCGCCTCAGTTTTGAAATAATTAACCGTAACATGCCTCGAATATTGCTGAAACCCGTGTGTCACGCTGCCTGACGCTTACGTCTAAGCCGACATCCGAACTCTTTTCCACGCCGACAGGGGCCTCGAGTATTCCCTAGACACTCTTTGGTTCCGCCGTACACTTTAAATAAGTGGAGTGAAGCTCTTTGCTTTTTACATCAGCATTTTTCTTAACTCAATTAACTACTGTCACAGGAGTTCCTGCGCACTTAAGAGAAGCCTTCAGAGCGGAGACTGCGTCGCGGAAACCAGAAATAAAATTACTCTCCTGTCTTTCGACTCTACCGGCGTGATCACATGAAAGCTCCTGTCGATGCACAATGAACAGGAATAGCATAGTTGGGGTAAAAGAGACAAGTACACGGTTACCCAAGCTAAAGCGGAGGGATTGCTTGCGCTCCCTAAAAAATAAAGCCGACGTGGCAAACGCCAAAACTTTCGTCACTCATGCATGCAGAACTAAAAAAAAAACTGCTACGAAATTACGCAAAACATCATGCACACGAGGCTTAGCAGATGGTATAGGCCGTATAGGCGGTGTGGAGGGCCCGTAGGGGTGCTGCTGCTCCTATACCCTTGGCGGAGAAACGCAGACGACACTGTGTATTAGCATACATGTCTAGTATAAACGCTCCGGTAGGGTTGCTTTATATTAGATACGACGTGTCCAATATTCGAACAGGAATTCTTCGAAAGCGAGAAACATTGTACGAGAGTGGTCATGGCCACTATGTTTCGTGGCGCATGTAAGTGGTTGTGGCGGAAAGAGTCCATGCCTCAGAAAAATTTCAACAAGACAGCATATACGCAGTTGAAGTACTTGTAAGTGCCGCCGTGCAGCGCTTGTCATTTATGCAGGTACTCAGGTATTTCTTCAATGCTGTGGTAGACAAAGCAGCAATGTATGCATATTGCAAATTACAATATGCATGCAATGCAATGCAATGCATATTACAAACGAGTCCTACAGGGCTGTACAACTTCTTAGAAAAGACGTGGCAGTTTACACTGTTTGGTTCTTCTCTGGAATACGGTTTCAGCTGACCAGCATTTCTCTATAAAAATTGTGAAACTGTGAAAAATAATTATGGCCGCTGAATGTCTCCACTGTTGACAGGGCTGTTGCAAAGTATCTGAAGTGAACCGCGTTCAGTTGTTTCTTTCTGTCAGTTGTGCTTGTATCAGGCGTTGTTGTCAGAGCTTTATGTTCTTTCCAACACCCAAAATGTACAAAACGTGGCAACGCGTGGTGTAACCAATAAGGTCTGTCGCCGTGAGATATTAGTTGATATAGTTGATATTTTAGTATCGGAAGTCAGCCTGCACACCCACGCACATAAATGGGATGATGATGTGGTGGGTCATTCTCCGCCGTTATGGCCTGCAGATCAGCGAGCTCTACTTGCAAAGCAGGATATAACAGACGAGCAATATTCCAGCACCGCAAAAGAGCAAACGCGGAATAGGCCCTCAGCAAAACAGCAGGTGATTCGCAAAAGGTGAGCTCGGCTAGGCAGGTCTTACCAGGCGTAGGTCCCATTTATAATGATCTGCCCATCCACCTAAAGAGGGTGACGTCAGATTGCCATGAGGTCCCAACGAGATTCTGAAAGCGAAATGCCCACTTGCCCTCTACTGATGCCAGAAATCGAATTCGGAGGTGACGAAACGCCGAGACGCTTTCTGCACATGACACACCAGAGAGACCAAAAACACGAGAGTGTATTCATCGGACTTGACTACTTTAGTACAATTTTATAGTAGGAATTCATGTCTGCAGCCGTTCTTACTGCCGCGTCTTCTTAGGAAACGAATAAAACGCTGCTGTTGACAAGTTATTTTAAGCCTTAGGGCAGTTGTAAACGCATGAGTTACTATTTGAAGAATTCAGCCGCTTGTTTACGCGGATTGAGAACGGATATGATCGCAGAATACACGGATTGAGAACGGATATGATACACCTTCTTATTCCAGGTTTACAGCCGTGAACTGCCCTCCCAACACGTATGGCCTAGTTTGGCCCTCCCCAGCGCGCTAGTCGTTCTGCACATCGCCTTCAATGTTGATTGATTGATTTTAAAAGAAAAAAAAAGGCAATGTTAAAGGCAGCGTTTTTGTTTCGTTTTCGCAATTTATCGACGGAGAACTCGACCAAATGACAACTTTTATATATATTTGGTAAGATATATTGCGTTTTCCCGCGTCTAACATGGCTTCGAAACACTTTCGAAGTAGAATTTATGTCTTTATCCTTTTTTTTCTTTATAATTCATCTCCTATGTGGTATTCCATGTAGCGATTTGCCTTTATTTGGTGAAGGGCTAAGTTATTATTATTATTATTATTATTATTGTTATTAATTATCTAAGCTTAAACATTAAATAATATTAATTTATTAATATTATATATATATATATATTTGATTAAATTACTAAACGATAAACGTTAAATTACTAAATTTGTAAAGAATTTATTCATTAGCTATTATCCACATAAATTAGTTAACAAAGTAACATTACTTATTCAAATTAAGTTAAAAGTCACCAAAGTAAATTCTACGCTCAACACCTCGCGAGCCTCCCCGTCAAAGAGAACTCTCTGAATATTTAAAATGCAGTTTAGCATCATTACAAAACACCGTAACGTATCTTGGGTATAACGTTGCACTCAAAAGAGCAAAGGCGCGCGGAAACCATGAAAACGGGACGGTCGAAGTAAAAGAAGCAGAAGAGGAAGAAGCAGGAGATTCCTTTAGTGTCCCCTGCCCGTGACTCCTATTGGCTGCATCTTAGCCGGAGGATTAAAGGGGGTTCCTTAATTATCCAAAAAGAAGAAGAGAAAAGGAAGGAGCAGTTAGAGGGGCTCAGGCTCGCTGATGAGGCAGATGAAAAGAAAGGGAAACGCGCTCGGTAGTAAATGTGAGGTAATATATGGACAGACAGAGGTCGTCCATGCAGTTTAGTGTGACACACAGAATGGCGCTTCCTGCCCATTTAATTTAGAGATACTTAACTTAATAGCACACTGGCTACAGAACGTGCCCAGCCATGTGTTATAGCGGGTCATTAGAAGAACTGGGAAGTTGAACAGGCCGTAAGCGCTGTCGGACGCATTAAAGCGTTGGTTTAAAGTGTGGAGGGATAAGAGAAACACAAACGATAAGGGTGTGCACTCGCAGATATGAGAATGTGTCGCACATAAATGGTGTCAGAGCAGACACATGGGTTGACGTAGCGGTGTATTTTGGATTTTGAACGACAAATATGAATTCACTCGCATACGTTCTGCTGTCACTTGAGTTCCCGTTACAGATCGATTCACGTGGAATGGTGGATCCCATGGTTACAGACTGGAATCTATTCGAGGACGTTGGGGCGATACAAATTGCGTAAGTGCGCCATCTTTCGAGGTAAACGTCTAGGCAATATATACTGAACCTGAATTGTCCATCAATAATCAATTCAAGTCAAGAACAGAGTCAGGTTTCGCCGGAAGCTGACGTGTGCTAGGTGAAGTGTACTTTACAATTCGAGCTACTGTGCGTTAAATAATTTCACTTGGATTAGACTTTGAGTAAGACTTGGGCTCGCTTGCACGAACGCTGAGAAAGTTCTGAGAAAGTGGCTACGGCATTGCTTCGCACACGCACTGCTATCCTCAACGCTCGTTTGCAGAGCCACTGGCAAGTTAATGAGGATGACATTGAGGGGGGAATATCCTTAACTTTCGTGCATGCGGGCCCAGGGGTATAAAGTGGCAGTGCAGATGGCTTAATTTCGCTGAGCTCACACAGAAGAAGCACAATGTAGGGAAACCATGAGTCCATAGGGATGGACGAGTAGATCAAAGTTGTTTCCTTCGTTGCCAGAGCTGCGAAATGAAGCACCCACGTTGATAAGACACTATAGCCAGCCACCCCCACTGGGTAGGGAATAACGCATTTTCACAGTTACTTCGATGACGTCTTTTCAGTGAGCGATTGCATCTGTGCGGTAGTTAAGTGCTTGCATTTGCGTCGCATACCTAACTTAAGTCAATCTTTGCGAGACAGAAACGAGCAGTTCCTTTCCCCCGTGACTCTTTCGGTTTCCTACATAGCGAAAAAGGAAGTCGGCGCATGAAAGGCGAGAATATGTAACGAGCTGTGATGTGACGTGATGTGAATAAAGAAAAAAAAAGGGAAAATGTAACGAGCTGTGGCTATACAATCAATCTATCTTTTTTATCATTTGGTCCGAAACACATTTGTTCATCAAGCGTGCTTTGGGAGCAACGACACGTGTATCATAATGCGAAAGAAATGCTTCATCACTCAACTGTGATTGGACTTCACATATTCGGGAAGAAAAGAAAAATACATCTCATTTTGTGGATACCAGAGCACAGCTGCTTCCACATCTCCTTTTCATTCTATTTTCTCTGGGAAATGTTTCTTCGCATCGCTTACTTTCTGCCTAAACTCCCGACTCGTATGAGTGGAGCAGGTTTCGGGTAGTGTATTGGCCTATCGCAACTGTACGCAACACGGGAACCACGCGGACATGGGAACCTCGCGAAAAGCGAAGGCGCACCGATGTCCTATGTTGAGTTAAGGACACTAGATGCACTAGACAATTTTTTGCTTGCTATTGTTTTGTATTACGGGCTCGGGCCATTAGCCAGTATACACATCGTTGATTGCATTGCACGGAATGTACTACGAAAGAGAATCTAAAGCGAATGTTCCAGTGATGACCACATCGAACATTAAGCCAAATAGCCCCGGAAGACCTCTGAGCCCCCATCGGCTTACTCTTAACTACCCCAGAAATACGCAGTGAGGAATTATTTAATAAGGAATAGCAAGCCGTCCATTCTGGCTGACTTTTCCTGTGGAAATAAATAGATCCTCCCGATAACACGCACTTGTGGAAATTCCTCTCGTTTATGTCAACTCAACTCTGTCAAGCAACACACGAGCTGACCATCTCACAATATCGCGGTCAGATTGGTCTACAGCTTTTACCATATGTCACTCGTTTTCTCATCACGCAGATCTTGACCGCATGACACGTCCTGAAGGATATCGTTCTCTTTCATGATTGGTTTCGCAGTTTTACTGTTTGCGAATAGGAAATGAGTGACGCTACATGTAGCTGAACAAAATGCGGGGCTACCCGCACTGCGTCCGCGGGTAGTGTCCGCGACCCGCGTCACACACGCCGCGGGTCGCGGGTGCGGGTGACACATCTGCGGGTGCGGTGCGAGTGCTGTTACGAACATATAGTTACCCGGCCTCAGCTCTACAGATAAGCCTCCGTCGGCGAAGGTTACGCGCTCCTGGGGCGCGGAGTCTTGGTTTCGGCTTACTTGCACAGCGAAATTCGGTGACGGATATTTCAGGGCTCGCGCGCATTTTGGGATTTTTAAGACACAGAATGAATTTCCACAAATATTGTCTCCCATTCTGCTATCTTGCTTTGAAATTCTCTATTTAAAGAGTTAATTAATGGATTTACGTAATTAGTCATCTCGTAGTTACATATTCTTTTCGAGGAGACATCTGCCTAGCCCTAGAACCTGCCGGCAAAGACAGCATTTGTGCAGTTTTCATATATTTTTAATAAAAATCTGTAACGGATAAAAATGAACACCCTCTACGTAGGTAAGCATGTAGCAATGTAATCATGCCACCTTCCTTCCACCTTCCTAGAGGAAGGTGGCATGAACTCGAGCGGGGAATCTGCGAGTTCACCTGTGTGCAAGCAGAATAGACGGGACCCTGATAATCTTGATGCGAGTTAAAGGACGAGTGAAATTACATTTCGCTTTGCTCAAGCCCTGCGTGATTAAGAAGCCACCATGCAAAACATTTCTGTTGAATGTTGTCTTCACGGCACAATTCAATAAACAAAAATGCCCTGGGGGATATTACCCATACTTGTACAAAATACTGCGCAAAAGTATTTAAAATAAGATACTTAATACTCTACGGAAAAAGTATTTAAAATAGAGTACAAAATACTCAAAACTGAAAGTAATTTGAGTAGAGTACTAAATACTCTAAGAAGTATTTAACATACTCTTTAAAGTACTTTAGTATTAGCAGTAAGTGAAAAGCGTATTCTGAACGTGGCCTTACAAATGAAAGGAATAAACTTCATCAGCCATGCATATCTTTCATTTGCAACGTCTTGGTGTCAAGTAATGCTTGGTGAACTTTGGTGAACCCAAGTAAACTTTGTTGATATGTTCTGACCCAAAACTTCGTAATCCCTCCTGTATGTCGGTTCGGGTCTTTCAACCTCTGGCACGTGTTTATTGCTTTGATGGCCAAGGAAATAAATGCCGGGATATCTTGTACCTAATCCCCTGCTGATTCACCTAGCAATATGAATAGGAACAGTTTTCGGACGAAGTTGGCTATTGACAAGCAAGGCCAGGCTTGGGACCAGCCTATTGTACAAGAGGATAAATGACAGATTCGCGAATTCCCGAAAAAAAGAAAAAGAAGAAAAAGGGGGTTAAATTCCAGTGAGCTGAAAATATCGTCACGGCGGGAAGCGTGCTGGATATGGCTTGACGAGGAAGGAAAGTATTTTGAGTACTGAGTAGCAAATACCGAAAAAAGTATTTTAAATAAATTAAAAATACTTGTCGCAAAAAGTATTGAGTAGAGTACCAAAATACCGGAAAAAGTATTTAAAGTACTGTATTTTGAGTACGTACTCAAGATACGTACAAGTCTGATATTACCCTTGTGCGGAGCGGCATGACCTTGTTGGCGCAGCCCGATCTGCCGCTGTGACGTAAAGAGCAAAATGTGACTTAGGAGCAGCGTGCTACCTAATGACGTTAACCTCACTCACCCTCATCACGGCTACCAGAAGGGGTTGAAACGATCATGTAGTCGCGTTCGCTATGAGAACGGCACGTTTAAGCATCGCCCTGCCCTTGTTCCTATGGGCTGCAATAGCTAGCCTATAAACTCTATGTCGCGACTAGTAATGTAGGCGGCACCCGGTGGCGCTGCAGTCTTTTTCCTTCCAGAGCCATATATTAAAAGGGAGTCTGGGAGGAATATTAAAAGGGAGTTAAGGGGTCATGCACATACCTGAAACTCCACCCACTTTTTCAGCTTTCTCACCAATAGGGTGTTGAAATATGGGGCGCTCTCAGTAAACCTAACCTCACTATTTATTTATTTATTTATTTGAAAGATACACTCTTAAAAATAAACTTCACCGCATAGCACGCTCCTAGCCAACTATCATCTCGAATGATATCGTTATAGGCCCTGATTTGTTGAAAACGGGAGGCGTACGCCTTTTTTGTGACACTTATGCTGTTCATAATTGTCACAAAAAGGCGTACGCCTCCCGTTTTGAACAAATCAGGGCAGATAACGATATCATTGAAGATTATGGTTGGCTAGGAACGAGCTATGCGGTGAAGTTCATTTTTAAGAGTGTACTGCCGGTCATCTCTTGATGGCCATGGCAGATGAGGTGAGTACACTACATACAACACACGGCTATACACAGTGCAAAATGTCAAGTGTTAAACATCTGAAGTCTAGAAAGAAAGTTAGCCTACAAGACCTTGTAAAAACCGGGTGGGTGATGGAATTTCTGTAAGACAAGAGGGCAATTTGTTCCATTCCCGTACAGTACGAGGAAAAAAAGAAAATTTAAACACATCTTTATTGCAACGAAACTCACGGATAAATTTACTATGTTTCAGTCTTGTGGATCGGCTCGAATTGTAAGTTAAGTAATCGCAGAACTTGAGCCCATTAGTACCGCCAACTATATCATGCAAAAACTTGAGACGCCGAATTTTCCTACGTTGAGCCAAGGTTGGCAAACCAGATTTAGCATAGACTGAAGTCGAAGATATTAGTCCCCCTATCCAACATGGGCAGCGCCATTTTGGATGGCAAGTGCACTGGATGGGATTGAAATGAATTTGAAATTGCAAACAAATTGAAATAAAAGCAAATTTCATGAACGCCACCTAGGGTGCATAAAGGACGTCGGGTATTGTCGTCTGCTTCCGCCGTTGTACCACTGCCGGCAGAACCACCTGCTGTCGTCCGGGCGATTTTTAAACAAACATACATGAATAGTTGGAATAAAAATGGCAAGAATGTTTATATCCATCAAATCCAGTATTTAAGTATAATTGTATAAGATTGTACAGCACAGTGGCATTTTTGTTATGATTTCTTTGCGATCGCCGCGATCGCCATGTTCACTAGGCCTAACACCAGCGACAAAACGTGTTATTTTCAGTTAGATATCGATGGGGGAGCATCAGTTGAAACTGATTTCCGAAACCTTTCCTGAAACGTATATATGAGGATGTACATTTGCAGCGTAAAGTCAGAGTAGTCTGTGAAAATTTTTTTGTCACGAAATCCTCGCTTCACTGTGTTTGTTTTCGTCGCCATTTTGGGTGGCAGTAAGGTGTAATGGCGATCCCCTTGGAAAAAAGCAAACCAATCAGAGGCGCAAAACTGTGATTGACAGGTCGAGTCTCTTTTTGTGACTCCTCCCGATGGCCAGATTCCCTTTTAATATACGGCTCTGATTCGTCCGGCGGCGCAACCCTATTAGGGTTGACAGCTATCATATAATGTATAAATGTCATATAATGTACGAAGGGTGTTCAAGTCAATCCGGGACTTTCTGTCTCCTGAGTGTACAAATGGCTCGCGCTACTTCTTTTTCGTCATTTTCACACGCGACAGGCCTCCGCGTTCACCACGTGGTGGTCCAAAGTTTGTACAAAACAGAAGACACGTGCTGGACAAGATGTCCGACAACGAGGTGAGCGCGCACATCGAACAGCGAATTATCATGAAGTTTCTCGTGAATGAAGGCGTAAAGTCATCTGAAATTCACAGAATACTTCAGGCTCAGTATGGCCGCGATACACTTAACAGCAGCAAAGCGTCTGAGTGGTGCAAACGGTTCCGAGACGGCTCAGAGCCCAGTGTCAGAGTTCCTGAGAACATCCAACTTGTGGAGCGCCTGACCCTCAACGACCGACGGATAAGATGTCTCGAACTGGCTCGAAGGACGCACTTTTCTGTGGGAACGTTGAACACTATCATTCATGAATACCTCCAGTTTCGGAAAGTTAGTGCCCGTTGGGTCCCGAGGCAGCTCTCCGTGTTTGACCGGCAGAGAAAACTGGAAATCTCCCAAGAGCTAAGGTACCGTTTCGACACTGAAGGACAGCCGTTCCTTGATCGGATCATCACGTGCGATGAAACGTGGGCATTTCACTCCTGAGTCTAAACGCGCATCAAAACAGTGGAAGCATCCGGGCTCGCTTGCTCCCAAGAAGTTCCAAAGCACCCCGTCTGCGAGTAAGGTCATGGCCACGGTTTTCTGGGACAAGGCTGGCGTTGTTCATGTTGATTTTCTGCCCAGTGGTACCACCATCAATAGTGCATATTACTGCCAGGTTTTCAGGGATGTGCATAAGGCGCTGAAGCAAAAGCGGCCGGGCCTCATCACCAAGGGAGTTCTCCTCCTACAGGACAATGCACGACCGGATACAGCGCATCTCACGACACGTACGCTCTTAAAAATGAACTTCACCGCATAGGACGCTCCTAGCCAACCATCATCTCGAATGATATCGTTATCTGCCCTGATTTGTTGAAAACGGGAGGCGTGCGCCTTTTTGTGACACTTATGCGGTTCATAATTGTCACAAAAAAGGCGTACGCCTCCCGTTTTCAACAAATCAGGGCAGATAACGATATCATTCGAAATGATGGTTTGCTAGGAACTTGCTAAGCTGTGAAGTTCATTTCTAAGAGTGTACCTTTCAGGAACTTGGCTGGGAATTGCTGCCACATCCCCCTTACAGTCCAGACCTCGCCCCCAGCGATTTCCATCTCTTCGGGCTACTGCAGGCGTTCCTTGGTGGCCGCCACTTCAGCTGCGACGATGAGGTCAAGAATGCGGTCCGATCATGGCTGCTACGCGCCGTTAAGGATTTCTACGCTGCTGGCGTCCAAGCCCTCGTGAAACGCTGGGACAAGTGCATTAGTGCAGCTTACGTTGAAAGCAGCTTACGTTAGAGATTACGTTGAAAAATAAAACTAATTTCTCGCCTGTAAGTTCATTTTACTTTTGCGAAAAATGAAAAGTCCCGGTCTGACTTGAACACCCCTCGTATGACATTTCGTGCCGTTCTTAGGCTGAGCACGAGGGATCAAATACCTCTGTCTCGGGGTCATCTACGGTTATCTTGTTTTTGTGCAAGAACGTCTTTGTTTGTCGCGCAAGCCACCGCGGCCAGCGGAAACATTTATGAAGGGGGCTTCTCCCTTAAATAATACACTGCTGCGCAGAACAGCGTCAGCAGACAATGCTTATAGTATAGACGAAATTCTTGGAAAAACATTTATCTGAAGTGCTATTCTGTCGGCGCCTGAGGTGTCTTGGCCGTGTTTGTGGACACATGGACACCTTAGAAACAAGCAAAGAAAGTTAAAAATACCTATAGTTAAAATAGAGTTAAACAAGTAGTTATAGTTAAACTACAACAGTAATAGTTAGAGCCCATTTCTCGAGTGTATTATTTTCTGTGTTCAGCCGCTTGTGAGGAGAATTTTGCTATTCTGCAAGTCTTACATTACACAAGCATATTTTGGAATAACACACCGTGTTGTAGGAAAAAGAGAAATAGAGAAAAGGGGAAAGGAGACAAGAAAGGAAATAGAGAGGCCGAAACAAAGAAAAGTGCTCTAGCCTTCCCATCCGAATACTTTAATGCAATGAAGGCCTCGTAATCCTTCATGCTTTCTAGGAATTGGATATCTGATTTGCAGCGATGACAGCTGTCAAGAGCAGAAAGCACATTCCTTTCTATGATCTATTCTGGCTTAAAGTTGTCTTTCTGCTTCTATATGGTTGTTTTTAATTCCCCTTGCTACCCGACGTCTCCTCCGTCTTTGACACGACAGCACGCGGAGACACCAAGCCACAGAAATTCGATCCGCCGACTTTGTTTCGCATTCTCTGTGTCTCGTGCTGAGAGGAGCTGGTTTCCTGCTTCCTGAAGACTACACAAATAACCGGATACGTTCCGTTTGGATATAGTTGCTACGATCGTTAGGACTTACAGAAGTCAGAGATGAACTCAAAAGGTAAGGTAACAACTTATATAGCGAGCTTAAAGGTCACGGTCCTCCTTTCGACTGTCGTCGCTTCCGCATGAAGAATATGGAGAGGCTTGGCTAACTCAACATTGGCTCTGCTACACTAGCTTTAGGGTGGTGATGTGTCACCACGAGATAATGATAATTCGGGGCTTTACGTCGCGAGATATTAGCGACACTACAGTTGTCGGTCTGTGGATTGATTTTTCCCACCCGGGGGTTCTTTAAGGGGGCTATGAACTCTACCGAGCTAGCCCGCTCGGCTCCAAACGGCGATTTTAACTTGTTGGCTGGGACACCTTTTGTATACGATGAATCTGATAGGTCCGTATCTTCACTACATATAGCACGCTGCTAGCCAACCATCATCCCCAATGACAATGTTCTCGCTGCTGCTTTGTTGATAACGGGAGGCGGAGTCGATTATGTGGAGCCGTTATGTACTGCATTATGGCTACAAAACAGGCTCCGCCTCCCGTTTTCAACAAATCAGGGGCGAGAACGTTGTCATTCGGGATGATGGCTGGCTAGGAGCGTGCTATGTTATGTGTACTTCCACGTTGGCGTCTGCACCCTTAAAAATGAACTTCACCGCATAGCACGCTCCTAGCCAACCATAATCTCGAATGATATCGTTATCTGCCCTGATTTGCTAAAAACGGGAGGCGTACGCCTTTTTTGTGACACTTCAGCCCCATCTCATCATCGTATCTCTATTTGTGTGTGTGTGTGTTGTGACACTTATGCTGTTCATAATTGTCACAATACTTCCCTGCAGCTAGCGCATTGTGGGTTGCCACTGATACTTGAGAATCTCAAGTCCATGTATAGGCAGGAGAGTAGCTCCGAAGTTTCTCCGAATTAACTCCGACTTTCCATGTGCTTGCAATGCTTCGAAACACAAGAGAAAAGCAAAAGCGTGGTGCGGAGAAATTGTCGTGTTGAGTTGCGAGTTAGCCTACCGATGAAGACGATGCCTTCTGGCTCTACCATTTGCAATGACCGTCAGTTGCGGCAACCTGGCCGTGTGATCTCGGTGTCTATCCGAATGCCAACGATCAAATGGCGAGCACAGTCCGATAACAAGGCTGCCCGAGAACGAGCCTTGGTAGGCGGTTAAGTTACACTCGCGTGTGCTGCACAGTATCCTGTTCGCGGAACTTCAGGACAAGGGTCGCGGAACCCAGGTTGAGAAACACACAGTCCCGCCGCTGTTTGGCTTTTTCGACAATTGCCATATTTCTACTCGTCTGCGGAGGTGTGTGTGAATCCAGTGTGAAGAGTACATGATCCAGTCTGAGGATGTGCTCCTCCATAGTAGTACCGTATACCAAGATATCATCGAGGTAGAGAACACCTGTTAGATCCTTTAGGAGCATCGCCAAGATTTTCTGGAATGCTGCTGATGCCAACCCAAAGCGTACACGTTTGTAGCGAAATAAGCCATCATGTGTAGTAAACACGGTTAAGTTACGATCCTCTTCCGCAAGCTCCATCTGACGAAGCAGCAGACAGGCCCAGTTTTTCAAGGTAAGATGGTCCAGCAAGCTGATGAAAAATGTCCTCCCTGTGAGGCAAGGGATGTCTGTCAATGATGATGGCTGTGTTGGGTTTCTTAAGGACCACGCATACTCTAAGCTCTCCCGTCCTCTTCCAGACGGCCACAATTGGCGACACCCATTCAGATGCATCGTTGCGCTCCATGATGCCCAACCGCTCCAGTTTCTGAAACTCCTTCGAAACTTGTTCACGAACCTCCAACGGAAGCCGGTGAACAAGTTTCTGTACTGTACTGTACGGTTCAACCGATGTCCTCATCATTATTATGCGTCTGTAACCCTTCAGTAGTCCCAGTTCCTCTGAGAAAAGAGTAGTGTATTTGGTTAGGCACGTTGGTACATGGGCTCCAGGTGTCGCCGACACTTTCTGGCAAAGCTGCAGAGCAGGTACAATAACAATGCCCAAGGCTCGCAACATGCCCATACCAGCAATGGCAGCCCTATTGTTCACCACATGAAATGTACAAGTGGCAGTCCTGTCCCCAAAACATACCGTAGTAGTGAATGCTCCTTCCATGGGGATGATCGCTTTGGAGTAGCCCCGAAGTACGACTTGTGGCTTACAAAGAGGCAGATGCAGGAACTGCTCATGGCAGACATTACAAGGTAAAAGGGAGACTGCAGAGCCTGTGTCGACCAGAACACGTAAGGAACGCCCGCAACCTGTACTCCACAAAAAAAAAAAAAAAAAAATTTGAGCCGGACGTTGGTGTTGCATAGACATCACGTCCAGCTCCTTGACAGTAGACTTTGTCGATACTGAAGACTTCTGTCGGCAAACTAACTCGCAGTGTCCTTTGCTTTTACATCACCAGAAAAATTGGTGCCTCGCGGGACAACTGGGACTGTTCGCCTAATGCTTCGCCGCCACACATCTATATAGCACGCATTCGACCCTTTCTTCTCATGGCCGGCTGCAGCGGAGCCAGTAGCGTGATGTTGCCGACCAGCCAGGCGAGCGATTCTGATTGATTTATTTATTTTTTAGAAGAAAAAAAATGCAGATGTTTCCACCATGTTGGAGATGATTCCGAGCCACTCGGGACTGGCTACTCCAGGACGCGTTATTAAGAAAAGAAAGGGAAATTACACAAATCTCGACGCTTTGCAACCAAATGGAAACAGGATAAACTGAAACATCTTTCTCATCATTCTTTTTGCGCTTGCTCCACTTGCTTTGCAACTGCCAGAGCAGTTTCAAAAGTCAGGTCTGGTTCTAGTAGAAGGCCCATCCCTGGCAGCCTGACTCAATGTCGTCTCCACCAACTGGTCACAAATCATGTTCTCAGCCATGGCCTCAAACCCGCAGTTGGTGCTAAGGGTCCTCCGCGCCGTAACAGATTCATCAATTCACCTTGCTGCCGCGCTCTTTCACGGAACCGGTATCGTCCGACGGTCCGACCGTTCTATTTAGGGCTGGAGTGTAGAAATACTGTGAGCTCTGCACCGTAGTAGCATTCACGTCTTCAGTCTCGTTGTCGGTCGATGAAACTGTTGTAACAGGTAAAGTACGGAATATATTTTGTCCCTCAACTCCAAGACAGTTTAGCAGAATAGATTTCTTGCGTGGCGAGGCATATTCCGTTCCACCGCTGGCTTCCATGTAGGTCATGATGAGCTGTATACGCTACTCCCAAGGAATGGCAGAAAGACTTCTCGCAGGGGCCGGACAGCGAGCGACAAATGGTCCATAGGCAACCTCGAGCTGAATAGGTGTCAGTCAGTGTATCCTTTGCTCTGGTCACGGTGCTCACGGGTGTTGGGAAGCAGAACCCACGCCGAGTTTAGTCAACGCCGTGCACCTAGATAAGAAACCTTGCCGAACGTGCAGCTCCGCCGATATTCCGAAACTTTAAAGTAATTCTGATAGTTCGAAAGAGGGTAGGAAATTCCACTAGAAATGCACATTCTGTACTGGGTTTGGGACCTACCTATAAGAAGAAGTTTGAATTCGAAACTCATGGACGTCGTCATGTTGTGTGATCCAGGGATTTCCCTACACCACCTGTTTTTTTGCAACACTCGACCATAGACCATTCAGCTTGTCCAAAGTACTAGGCCCATGGAGCTCCCCTGCGCATCAGTGCCGGGCTCTTCGCTCCCTTTTTGCTTTCATGCAGGCCACTGGACTCCTCGAAGAGCTCTAAACAGAACTCCGACCTGTCGTCGCTTCAATCTCACCATAATTCATCCTCTCATATTAACCACTGTGAAGTGGGGTATTGTCCTGTGGCTACCACGGGGAAACATCCCATGTCATCATCCCCTCTTCATTTATTGTTGTTGTTGTTGCAACACTCCCTGCCTTGATATTTCTGAGATTGCCCGATACAGCTCGGCTACCAATGGATATACCCATAAACAAATATCCATACACGTACACCCCTCTTCGAAGCTCTGCATCCCCCCCCCCGGGGGTCGATTTCTGGAGGAACTACTGGCGTGGAAAATACTGAGGGCGTCGATAGTCATCGACCCTCGTCTAGTCAATGCGAGATACGACATGTTGGGATTTGTTTCGGAACGATTCTCGCGTTTTAAATCACAGCAGGAAATGCAAAAGAAAGCTCTACCGTAAACGTGGTTTTCGTTCCGACACATGTTCGTTTCTCAAGAGCTCAAGAAATACAGAAATGGGTGACTGGTAAGCTCTTTAGTTGCTTGAAGGACGTCCCACTGAAGATAAAAAGCGCAACAAGAAAACATTGAATAATTAGGCCAAATTCAACCTGCGTGATGCGTGTCTTAATTAAGTGGCTATACGTTCATGTGTACGACAGTAGGCACTGAAACACTTAGGCTATCCTTTGACAACCTTCATCGGCTGTGGACTCTAGCTCAGTCAGATGCCGCAAATGTTGCAGTGTTCCGATAAGGTGTCTGTGTCAGTTTTGAAGTGGTACGCGTGCTTACGTAATGTGGTGTCTATGCAAGTCCGTCTGCCCGGTGTAGGGCTTTCCGACATGTTGTTGAAAGTTCCGCCTGTGTTGTTTTGTCCTTCGTCTTCGTTCCCCTGGTGCTTTACAGAATGGTCAACATGCAGATAAGAGGTTAGCTACTTAAATTCAGCTAATTGTACGACTGCGTGAACACGATTTTCCCAGAATGATTCCCGCCACAAGTATCCATCCCAAGGAGGGCAATATACCGAAACATGGGAGCGGCTGGCAGGTGTCTTATGAGTGTGGTGCTTTCTTTCTCAGAGGCGCCCACGAAGGTAATAACCTTGAGTCCACTCCCACGCTCTCGCACTTTCAGTCCGTTGTGCTGCTTCACATCTAGCACTGAGACCCACGCATATTATCTTTGCTGGTGTAGGGATTGGCATGCACCGAATTTGAACAGTTATCGCACACCTATTCCAGATCCCCTTTGCAAATTTTCAGATGTATGATTCTAGAATTTGCATTCGCTCTCCCTATCCGCGTATGCATCATTTTAGTTCTAACTAGAATCAACATTTATTCTTTGCCACACACGCCTCTGAATGAAGCATACCGCGATGTGCAAATCAAGTGCCTCCTGGCGTTATGCACGCAGAAAATTCCGATTCCTGGATCACCCAGAAGTCTACTAGAAACGATAACCTTGTCTATGTTATCTCATAGCTTTCTCAATCCCTTCAGCTTTACGACGTGTTAAGCGCTCGACCAAAACCCTTTCCGCAAACATCAAACTAATAAATTGTTTCGGTCAATCGAAGCGATGGGGACGGACGAAAATATTGACGCGTCCCTCCCGAGCCAGTCTTAGAAACCATCTCGTTGCATTTTTCTCTGATTTGGCCTTCAGTTTTGCTTTCGACTCCCAGAGCTATTTTTAGAGGACCTTCCTAGGCATCGATCCGAGATGGGACTCGCGACCCCGAAGTGACGTCGTGCAACGCCCTCTATTGGCGTTTGTAGGCTTCGCACACAAATGGATAGTAAGGTGCATGCCATGCTCTCAGTATATGTTGAGCGGATTTTCTCAGGGATTACACTCTGCATTGCAACAGGAGGCCATGGGTATGGTTGGGACGAGATTGATTGACGATCTTGTTTGACTGGTTACACGGGCAGCTCGGGATAACAAGGTTTCTGACAAAGTACTGACAGAAACGCAAAGCTCCACAGACTCGGAACAGAACATACCTATCTGATAAAATGGCATAAATGCAGGCACTCTGGTGGGTGGATGAAATCCATTGTAGATAAAGCCTGAGCTTAGGCAAGGGAACGAACAGAAAGGACGACACGACGCAAGCGGGCGGCGCACGCCATTTTGTGGCATTATGCAGTTCATAATTGCCACAAAAATGGCGTGCGCCCTCTGCTTGTGTCGTACTACAATGGAGAACATACTACCTATTTAGCTGCGCGGAAACTACATTATTACGTTCTCTGGAGTCGGGTAACGGTGTCGCTAAATTTCAATCTGGTATAGTGAGAAAAGTATTGCGCGACTACGCTACAAGAATGCGTATAAGGAAAATTTCTGGTAGTAGCGGTTTCTCTTTAATTTCTTCCAGTACAAGCAAAAGTAATCTCTCGCTATCACTAACAACACGTTACACAAGTGCACAGCTTGCAGTTTTCCTTCAGTTAAAGTTGATAAGCTACACAAGCTTTCTGATTGACCGAAGTGTTGCTGAACGCGCACCGTGTGGACAATGCCCCAAGCATTATGCTCCACAAGGGGTACCACAAGGAAGAATCCTCTGACCGAACGTCCTCATGGATGGCCTAAAATCGGTAATTTCTCGATTTGTCGCTTTCCCTGTGTGTGCGTATGATGTTGCGCTTTGAACTTCAGAAAAACCACAATGTGCCATTCTGCGCACAATGTGCCATTCTGAAACTGACATTAAATAACATTCGCAGATACGTCACCCACGTTGCGGGGATGTATCCTTCCCTTTGTGGGTCGGTACGGGGGGGGGGGGGAGGCAGAAACTTAAACCTGTACGTTTCTGTCGATTTCTGGCCGTGGTCATCGACTCGGATCTTCGATGGACTCGCCACATTAAGCACCTCGCGAAACGAGGCCCAAAGATGGGTTTCCACTATTGCAATTTGTTTTTTACCTGGATGGCGCTGTTATCGGCGCTTACTTCTTGATTCCTTGTCTACACAACGTTATTCCCCTTTAGTGCTAGCGACAGTGCTTTACAGCCTTTCAGGCTTCACAGAATTGTAACATCTTCATTGGATGCTCTTCGAAGCCTCTTTGCTCGTAGCCCTCGTCGTTGTCCTGCTGTATTTTTTTTTCTGCGTCTTAGTCGTGACGCTGCCCGCTTCCAGCGTGGCCAACCACGGCCAGCAGTTTTTCATCTTCACCACCACCACCACCACCACCCTAGTGTTTCAAGAATGGCCGATATACACGACCGGTTCTGAGGGAAGCCGGAGAACTACCGATCGAAGTGTTACGTGAAAAAGAGACAGCTCAACACTCGTCACGTCACCCACTCTTGTGCGTGCAACACCACCGAAGGCCTCGTGGTCTACGCCGGTCCCTTCCATTTTGGTCAGCTTCCCAGCTATTCGCGAAGAGACTAAGTTCCCCCATGGAGAGACCACTTCTACACTCTGGTAAAAGACAAATTATCTACTTTTGTAGCGCTATACTGTGCAACATTTATAGTACCATTCCTGGGACCATAGTGCCGGGACGACGCCTTATGCACCAAACTTCGTCACCAACTGCAAAGCTCTATCGTATCTTCTTCTTCCTTCGATACATAATCAATGTTAGCCCCCTTATTTGGACAACGTCCACCGGCTCGAAGTCTTCGCTGCAAGACATTACCGGATAGTGTATGAAGCACGCCACAGACTAGGGTTCTCCATCGTGGGATCCTTCCCACTGTGGAGTCGTTGGGAACGAGCAGGCTCACCGCGTCGCACAATCGACTCTCTCTCTCTCTCTTCCACCAGATGGACGAATATCGCAGCGTCGAGAGGTGAGCGTGCTCCATTCTGCCTTGCTTCTGACTTGTTTATATTATGACGTCCCATGGCGCACAGCAAAGCGGCGTGACGTGGAGCAACCGGTCTGCTACAGCACGCTACGTTGCCTTTCTCGTGCTTCTGTCAAAACTGCAGGGTCTTACCTTATAAAAGTCTACCCGCGCCGGCATGCCGTGCTCGCCAATTACTCAATGCAGGTGGCCCATTGTGTTGCCTACGTATAAAACTCACGAGGACATTCAATCATGGTAAATATCGAAGTGATTGAGCATCGCAACACAAAGTTATAGCGCAAAATGTGCGACTCCCATAGTCCTGAACACAGCTTTCCTGCGTCCGCCATGTTGCCCTATTCTGATGCACGGAGGCCGACGTTTTAGTCGCTCCGTTTATTTTTTAAGCTGAGTATGGCTTCCACAATTTTTCTCTAGATTTCGCACGCATAAATGCGCCATCGTACGCCACCGGAAGTTCGTCAGTTAAGGTCAAATGCCGGTTAGGTTTATCTATGCACACACACACTGTATACGCAGACCTCAGACTCTTAATCGAAGCAGTGGCCCCGGACCAGTGGGCAACAAACATCTCTTCCATAACTATGCTTGCAAAAGTTCGTCCATCGCTCGCGTTCTGGATGCCAAGAAATATCTTTCGTCATGATGATGCGTTAGCTCATCGGACGCGACCCAATGTCCCTTTTACTGTTAGGTTGCGCTATCGCTCGCGACGAGTAGACGCTCCCAGCTGCGTTCACTTTGGTAAGTCTATTGCTAGTACTACCAACCTCTCAGGACGAGACTTCAAGTATCTTTAAATAAGCTTATTCTCGACCTCTGAGGTCGCGCTGGCATGATCACGGGTTCGCTCGAATAACTAAAGTTGACAGCCACTGTTCTAAGGCATTGACGCATGTGTTGTTTTCGTCTTTTTGTATGTTCCAGCTTCAGAACAGTTACCTTGCACCATGCTCCGCTTCTAGAACGTCGTATCCTTGCGATCGTTTTCTAGGCCGTGCTTCGTACTACCTCAAGTTTATACTGTAGCGGCATCGCCATCATCATCCCCCGCGCACCAATGATCAAGGCGCGGGGTTAATAAAACACGACTGCACGGCCAGCTCGGGCTGTTGTTCGGCTGGCCGGTCTTCCCTCACTTCTGTGTACTGTCTTGTGCCTCTAGCACTACATTTGCCAAGACCTTTGTACCAACGTGTATATCTACTCCCAATTTGATTTTTTTTTTTTGCTGTCCCCGCGTTTGGATAACAACAGTCTGCCACCTCAGTTAAAGCTACCGAAACAAATGTCACCCTTAGCCGTTCGGAAAGGTGGTGGTGGTGGTGGTGATAGGGCTTGCCGTTGTCGGCCTCACGTATGTGGGCAACGTCACGACTCACGCCCTGGGGGAATGTGCGTCCTGGGCCGACTTCTAAGGGAACTGTGCCGACATATGTCTGAAAGCGTCTGAGGAATACAGCCGTTCGGAAAGGACACGGAAGTCACTCGGTCGCTTCCAACCATAATGCTGCTTTTCAGAGGAGGTGTTGTGATGACGGACTCAGGGAGGAAAAAGGACGGACAGGAAGAACAAGAAAGCGGCTCGTGCAGAGCGAACCGGAACATTCTGGACATCCTGTTTTGGGCATTACGACAAGACAGTTGTTCCTTTAACAATAAAGACATAAGACGCGTCACCGTCAATCACCAGTATAACAAGTTCAATGACCCACCTCTAGCAGAGCTAAAGAGCTAGGCTTCTGCCATAGAATGCGGCCGCACATGACTTCACCACAAAGAACAATCAAACATTGAACTGGGAGTGAAGGCAGTAAAAAGTACAAAAGAGGAGTTGGTGCTCTCTGACGGCCAAAGTATGACGTGATAATGATCCTCCAGACTGTCGTTTCAAAGCTTCAGGCTGCAAAAGCATCAATGCACAAGTGTCTAGCAATTTCTATTTGCTGAGCACATCGTAAATTCTTTGTGGAGCTCCTTCTGAAAGAACGTGTGCTCTGAAAGAGATAATGGGGGGAAAAGGACGTCAGGCATGTGTGGTATTCGAGTGGCTGGCATTCCGGAAGCCCTCCTCTTCGCTTATGTCGCCCATGTCCTTTCATTTCGTTCAACCCGAACAGAATGCCGTACTCGTGCCCGTGCCTTCGATGTGTGTGTTTATACACGGCACACGGGCAATTTCAAAGAGGAGCGGGAGTGTGGACGAGCATCGGAGAACAGCCAAACGAATAGCGGAGTGATCGTAAGACACAACGGACCGCATTATTTTTTTCTTTTTTTAAAAGACCAATGAGAGGGAGGAGAATATCACGGACAGTTGTGGTGAGGACATCATTGCAAGAATGGAATTGATTTTGATGATTGGTGAATCGATTTCTAAACTTGCTATTTTGGTAGACACAGGGGCACATTATTTCATTCCCCGCATCACCACCAGCAATGGGGTAGAGTATCGCCCCTGGCGATGAAACTCCCCATCCATCATCTTGCAATAAAGCTGTTGTTGTTTGGTGGACACGCAAAAATACCCAAATGCTGTACGCGTGAGCCCTAGCTATACCATGCTGTAGTGCATTTAAACTTTCACTTGGCACGGTACTGAAAAACGTTTCCAAGGAACGTTTGAGGCGTGGCAGATCCGCTATGGCCGCTGTATGAAGTCACAAAACAGACCCTTATAAAAAGGGTGGAGCCCAACTGCTGACTACCTAAGACGGCAGCGGGGGTCCTTTGAAGAAGACACGCTGTCACATGTCACTCGACAAAGTAACGAAGACATTATGTAAAGCATTTCTCATGGCATACTATTACCACGATCCTTTGATACTCTCTCTGGTCACGAAACTCCGCCGGAGAACAATAGGTCAGGTTTGCCTAGGGCGAACCGCCGCCGCGCGGAGCCGCGGGCGTCGCTAATTGGGGAGAAAACGCCAGCTGATACGGGTAAATGCCCTTTCTTCTGCCTGTATTTTGACCAATGTACACGCTTGTTCCTGAAATTCACGTGCATCCTTAGGCTGGGAATAGATTTCGGCTACTCTCTGCATGCCGCAGACGTGTGTTCTGGCGTGTCGTTCGGGATATGATAATTCTGGTTAAAAAGGTATCGTTTTTCGCGTTCTCGTCCTGCCATCGAGCGAGAGATGTGGAAGCGTTCGATACCTCGGAAAGAGGACTCGCGTTTCAGCTTTGAGTCAAAGTGGACACGTGTGCGTGAAAAGCACTTTGACGCATCCGACATCCTCAGTGCGAACGAATTCCTCGTGACACGGGAAGCTCTAAATGGCACCGCAAGCAGAAAAAAGGTCGCGTTGCGTCGCGACAGGCCAAAACTGTGTCCAGGGGCCGTGCCATGAATTTTGGACGGTTGTCCGCAGTACTTGAGCACCCAAAAGCCTAAAAGTCGTACAACGGGGAGGCCACCAGCAGCGAAACCGTCCTCGAAAAGAAAATGGACGAGTAGTGGTGGTACAAGCTCGGCGCCTCTCATTGGCGTTGGAACACAGGAGAACTCGGCGTTCAAGACCGACAGCTAGGCACATCAGGTGAAACAGAAGATGCGTTGCTATTCAGCCAACTATTCATTTGCTATTTTTTGCTATTCTTTGCTATTTGCTATTCTTTTGCTGCTATCCATTTGCTATACATTCATTGCTATTCATGCCAACAAGAGGCCAAAAATAGAGACATTCATAAATTTGTCTTTTGTAGCCTGCAGTGAAACATGTAACAAGTCATGTCAGACTGATTCACATGTCTGCACAAAAGCACAACTTGACCTAAAAAAGCAGAGGCTGTGGGACACACAAAAGAAGCTGTACATCCTGAAGAGCAAGTTGGCACATGTCCGTGCAACCTGCAGGATGTCACATGTACATCACATGTATGTGACATGCCCGGGTGCTAGCGTTGGATGCAGTGCGCACTACATCCAGAAATCAGCTGAAGTGTTTATTTTCTTATTTTTTTTGTGAGATGCCGGCTGCACTTTTTTTCCCGCGAAAGGAACAAGAAGCTTAGCCTGGCTAAGACATCAAGGACACACCAAGGCACCAGACACCAAGGCCGTAGGACACTTAGCCATGCTATGAGTTGCCCTGGAACATTGTTCTTGCCGATTACCATGATTGATTATGTAAATTCATTCAGTCATTCATGGCCATTGATGTTCTGCGGTATAAAGTCCTTATTGCCAGTGCCACTGATTGTGATCACTGTTGTATCGCGATTCATAAAATGTATAATACAATCATTAATAGTTAAGTAAAAACTCCACGGTGTGGGAACCACCCTGCAATAGCGACATTGTGGAGTTCTCCTATACCTAAAATAGTAAATCTGCAATAAATTATGATTGGGTGCATTGCTGTAGCGCAGGTGGAGTTTTCATTTTTTCAGACATCACACGCGATCAAAACACGTACAGATAACGTGCCGATGAGATACCTGCCTAAATGCAGCTTTTTTAAGTAACAAAGCCACGCACCGAATCGTTAACGCCTTAGGCGCCGCTGCAAATTTGTGGTCAGTCGCATTTGGACGTCCACATGTGAAAGCGATTGCCCGCTGTAAGTTCCCCTCCGTCCGCAGCCGATTATACTGCTCAGAGAGCTATATATCGCTGCACACCCGTGAACGTGCAAAATAAAACACAATTTAAATACGCCGAACAACCTTATTTGATTTGTTGTGCCCAAAATCACCCAAAACGGCTACCTCAGCCCACGCGCGAACGTACGGCTACGATGCGCCAGACGTGATCGTCATCCCCTGCTGCTAATGCGCGCGCCGCCGCGCGGCAGCTCCGGTCCCTAGGCTAACTTTCCGCTGGAGTTTCGTGACCAGATAGAGTATCAAAGGACCGTGCTATTACTTATTTCATCTGTCACTGACGTTGACATCTGTTGCTATATCATATAGATCTATGCGGTTAGGGGTGTACCCGCGGATCCGCGCGGATACCCGCACTAATCTCAGATTTTTCGGGTACAAAATGTGACTTGATGTGGGTCGCTGGTAAAGTGCGGGTGCACCCGCGTTGCCGCTGTGGGACGTGCGAGTACCCGGGCATTATCCACGTTCATGCTTTTTTTTTTGCAGCGCGCAAAAGACCGGACTACCAGTGCGTTATATGTCTTAATTTGATGGCTGTTCTTTTAACAATTATGTATCATGCATTTGATGTGCCAAATGTAAAGTGCGATTAAACCGGCTGGAAGCCGCTGTAGTGCGGGTCTGCGGATATACCCGCACGACCCGCGGATGCGGGTAGCTCCACCAAAACTCGTGCGGATCGGGAAACCGTGTTTGCGGATGCGGTACGAGTGGGGGTCGAGAATTACATACCCGCGCAGACATATAGCTATTACTCTAGCCACATATATACTACAGCCACAGCAGCTTCGCAGTGCTAACACGGTATAAAAAAGCAAATAAAATAAAAAAAGAAACATCGACCACACAGGGATTGTGCACGATGTCGAAAGAAAACGTGCTATTGGTTAATTGATCGAAAAAAAAAGAGAGAAAAATTTAGAGATGAAGTCCAACGCGAAATCAGCGAAAGGAATTCGGAAACTCCGCTTCCTAAATCCGCCTCGATATCCCAGTGGGATGCGAGAAGGAGACTACGGCCTGGGTTGTATTCAATATATTATCCATGTACGTCTTCTTTCGAGAGGTCACGTACGATTATACCGACATTTTTCAAACAGAGTAATCTCTTTATGCGACTGCCCCCGGGAAATGACGGTTCGAAATGCAATTCCCAAACACGAATATGATTAATGCTGCGCCTTAAAGGAGGGCACGTCGAGGCAGCGTCTACTGCAACGGGATCAAGATTTTACAGTATAATTCCACCAGATGGGTTGGAACGGGCAGGATAAAAAGATCGCCATAAAAGACAATAAAGTCTTACACCGAAAGAGATAGCTAGGATCGCTGCAAAAAATATTTTTGGGGTTCTGAGCCGCAGCTTAAAATCTGTAATCCCTCGGACATTTTAGAGTAAGGCGCGTGCGTAACATTTTTATGTATCGGCGAAGCCATGCGTTCCACGGCCTCATGGATCTCACGTCTTACCTGAATCCCACGTCTTACCTGGTAGAGGAATTTAAATTTTTAGCGCCACGAACTTACCGGGCCGTGACGATAAATTTTACGTAGACGGTACAAATAGGATGGCGAAATAATGCCGAGTAATGAAATTTATTTGGTAAATGTGGTTGGCCGTCATTATAAATGACGATGAAATCACTGCACTGATCCGTCATGACACCGTAACGACAACAACGTCATTCGCCAACGTCAAGCGCGACCATTCTGTCGCATTAAATCATTACTATCTTGACCCTGCACGGCTCGTATCATTGTGTCCCACCGAACCAAACGAGCTGCCCCACAATAGCAGGAGGTCATGAGCAGCACAGTGCCAGGATGGTAATGGCGTAATGACCTAATGTAACAGAATGGCCGCGCGTGACGCTGGCGAATGGCGCGTCTTTCATGGCGTCGCAGTATCGTTGCGAATTCGGGTGGTCATTTCATGTAAACACGGCATAGCGCTCGGAAATTGCTAGGTTGGCCCCCGAGCTGGATCACGTGACCGTTGCTACACTCTAAGAAAAAAGGAGTAGTTTTACTCCTTTTGAAACTAAATGCATTTCCACAAAAAAATACTCATTTACGGGAGTAAGTGCACGAGAGTAAATGAATGTCACAGAGTGGAGACTGCATTTCACGCTCTGTTCTAACAGTTCAAGTTACATAATTCGTGTGCATGCATGCAAATACTTTGAATCAAACCGTCAACCGTGATGTATCGAGTGATATAAAATCTTGCGCCATACATAGGGCACAATTTGCGATGAAAGAAGCGCTAACTGTTTCTTATTCTGTGTGGTTGGGAAACTTTGAACCTTATGACATCAAATGGACCAAGAGCACATATTTACGTATAGGCTGTTGCATTCGGAAGACTATTTGTGAAGTTCAGTGCCAATCTGCTCATCTATGTTGAGCAGAGTTGGTCCAACGCTCGCTTTCCGCATGCCACGAAACACCTCTCGTCAAGATGCTGCATTAATCCACCGAATGCGACTCGATGTGGCCTTTACAGCTCAGTGGCGTTACCGCTTGAGACAAGTTGACTCTCCCACCTGCTGCCACTGTGGTGTTCTTGAGGATCTGGAGCACATTCTTCTTCATTGCCACCACTACTAACCTTCCCGAACCAGCAGCACCTTCAACATAGGGACACCCTCCGTTGCCGTCTGCTCCAGATTGGTTGTAACGACTTTTCGTTGGCCGCTCTTCTTGGCCCCGTCTTGCACCCCAACCAGTGGGCTGTCACTGCCGCTCTCCTCGGTTTTCTCCGAGTCTCAGGACTCGTGAACTGCCTGTAACGTTGTGCTAGTGTTTATTATCTTCTTTCTTTTTGTTTCTCTTTTCTTTCTTTCTGTTTCTCTTTTCTTTCTTTCTGTTTCTCTTTTCTTTCTTTGCGTTTCTCTTTTCTTTCTTTGTGTTTCTCCTTTCTTTCCTTTCGTTTCTCTTTTCTTTTCCTTTCCTTTCTTTTTGTTTTCCTCTTTCCTCTGTTTCGATCCCCCTTTTTCTTTTTCTTTTCTTTTTCCTTCCTTTTCTTTTTCGTTTGCCCCTTCCCCCTTTTTTTTCGGAATAGCAAGCCGGCTCTTTGCCTGGCTAACCTTTCCTTTCTTTTTTTCTTAATAAACATATCCCCCCCTTCCCGAACCGCACTCTCCGAGTCTCTCAGTCAGCTGGACTCTCGCCCCTTCTCCCTATCGAAATTGCTTGGTCCCTTGCCCAATCCAGCCCAGCAACGATCTGCGCTCAAAGCTCTTTTGACATTTCTGGACACCATCGAACTTCGATCGTTATTGTGAAGGGGCTGATTATTTTATTCCCCACATCCCCACCAGCAATGGGGTAGAGTATCGCCTCCGGCGATGAACCTCCCCACTCTCCATCTCAAAATAAAGGTGTTGTTGTTGCAATCCTGGGCAGTAAATGTCGGGGTTAGGGGAATAAAATGGGGAGTAACTGCAGTCTCTGGGGGACTAGAAGCTGCAATTACTCCTCATTTTGCTCCTTTTTTTCCTAGAGTGCATCCGAACATGAGTGCCAGGAATCTAGCGGTCTTAGTCACTTGGATCACGCTAGGGGCACCGCGGTCGCCCATCTTCAGGTTTCATCGTATGCTACACCTTCGACTGAACATCGTGAACTTCGACGTGCGGGTCAATGAGGGCACTCGCCACCGTTGCAGTGTGGACATAGTTGAGCAACCCGAAATTTTGCATCATGGGTTGTGCACCGGTGCCCAGTGTCATTTCCGGTTTCATGTTCGGTGCTGGAGTTGGGCACCGGACATAGTTGGGCGACCCGCTGCTCGGTCGTTTGGAGACCGGGCGAAAAAAGTGCTAGCTAACAAATTTCGGGCGCTCGGAAGGCGCCACTCGAACATGCGAGCTTGCTTCGCCTTGATTGATTGATTGATTGATTTTAAAAGAAAAAAATGGAGATGGTAGTCTCGAGCCACTCGGGACTGGCTACTCCAGGACGCGTTATTAATAAAAGAAAGGGAAACTACACTAACCTCGACGCTTTGAAACGCTTTGAAAGAATAAATGAGAACATCATCACCGAGCTTGTCACCAAAAGCGAACCAAGCGAACATGACTGCTCCCACTGCATCGTCAGTACTTATTTGCTGTTGTTGTTGTTCGGGATCTGGCAATGAAACTTGCACCGAAATGACCACACGAATTCGCTATTACCTTACTGAGGCCTTTCTTAGAAGACTACTGATTCTTTCGAAGTCGCAGTTCCCTTGCCTATTTTCAATGATGGCTTCACCCAGTTAACCATCTTTCGTACAAGTCGAGGTACACAATGATGTTAAATTTTATGTACTCTTCAGTTGCAGGGGCGGTGGCTCTTCTGTTCAGGATATTTAATGTGTCAAAGTAAACTTGTGTAGTACAGTTTCAATCAAATTGTAATACAAATTCGATACAATGTAACAGAAAGAGAATGGCTCTCCTACCTGCGCCAGAGATGGCTATATTTCTTCTCATGATGGTCGAATAACAGCCGCTTTAAGAAATAGTATGATAAGTTACTGAACGACAGCAAATAACACGAAGTGACGACGAATGAGGAAATTTGCTGCGTAATTTGTGATTCACTATCCTATCCCAGAGCACGCTGGTTATGTTTGTTTGTTTGCTTGTTTGTTTGCAAGGGGAAAAAAAGAGAGAAGTTGAACTCGTCTCCCGGCGAATGATATGATATGATATGTGTGTGTGTTCGTAGGCCACGTACATCCTAGCACTAATCCCACAGCCACCATACATGAACCCCTCATGACCACGTAATATCGTGTAAAGGAGGCGGGCCATTGCCCATTAGAAAATCCACGAGTGAAAACAGGGCTGCATGATACTGGGCCAGGGACGGATGCCGATGCACAAGTTACTGAAAAGAAACCTTGCTCTACGCATTCTAGCAGTTATTGCAAAAGATGAACGCCTCTCGGCGTCTTCTTCAATCCAATTTTCAACTGTCAAAAGCAAGGGACCGTCTCGTTTGGCACACTGATTGTAACGAAGCGAAGAATTGGGAAACAATCCCAGCCAAGCCTTTTCTTTTTTTTTTTGTAATCGTGAGCAGAAACAAAGTTAATCGAGGAACTGTCCGCGATGGCCATATCTTCCCCTTAAGAAACAGCATCGTGTTTTCGAAAGACGTCTTTGCCTTTGCTCTCCGAATGAATCTTTTGCGTCATGTCAGAAACTGAGCAAAAATCTCGTCTTTGGTCAGGGGAGACGGTATTGAAAATCTCTTTTCTCTTGTCCGGTCTTTTGGGATGTCGCTAGTCGAACGTTCGAGAGTAAAGGGTCCACGTTGATAAACTTGAGAGAGAAAAAAAAAGAAGCAAGCAGCGGCGACCCCGCTTGTTTTCTTTCCAGCTAGAAGGATTGTGCGGAATCGCCGCTTTTCTAGCTGACAGTATTTTTCATTCGGGGACGATGAAACTGAAATTGAAGTTTCAAGACGAAAGAATCTCTCTGTAGCTTTGCGAAGACCAAGTGAAAAAAACGTGCGTTAGTTAAGTTGAGGTTACGAGGAAAATGTGCCTTCCATGTATTGTGCGCACAATGATACAAAAGGAAGAAAGAGATACCCATCCGGAAGGTAGACCCTCTCTCCTTATCATGTGGAAAGAAATGATTCAACACTTACAAGAGTTGATGCGAGACGCTTTATTGCCCCACCTTTACACACTTAACCTTAGACCCACTTCGATGTTCGGGGTTCACACAAGATCGTTATAAATGGGTTTCGTGTCTGTTGCAATCGCGTAGAAATGTCGAAGAATGAAGGCCAAACATTTTCTTGAAAATATTCGGCATATTCTAAAAATGCCTCTTTCAAAAGAAGTAGGAAACATACTGGGCGAATGCAAAGAAAGACAAGGACGAACGCAAACGGACAGACGTTCAGTGCCTGCGTGTTCATCCGTATTTTCCCTCGAGTTCGATTTTCCCTCGTCCGTATTTTCCCTCGAGTACAATATAAACGTCCACAATCAGCAAAATAAATGAGTGTTTCACTAAGAAAGCAGCACAACGCCCTACCTATAGACCTTCACTCACAGCACACTGTCGGCGCAGCGGTACTCCACGCCGGACTCTTGAACTCAGATGCGTCTAACTGATGCCCAATTATTTCACCAAGGGTGACGCGGAGCAAATGCTGAATGATCTCAAGCAACAAATGTGCAGAACCTCCTGGCTAACAGGATCTGCTTGGGATTCGCTTCTTTACAAGGTCCACCGCCAGAGTTACGCTTGCGAGTATACCACCTTCTTTCACGCGACAAACGACGCCCGTGGTGGTGGTGGTGGTGGTGGCGATAGGGCTTGCCGTTGTCGGCCTCACGTATGTGGGCAACGTCACGACTGACGCCCTGGGGGAATGTGCGTCCTGGGCCGACTTCTAAGGGAACTGTGCCGACATGTGTCTGAAAGCGTCTGAGGAAAACCCAGGAAAAACCCCAGACAGCACAGCCGGCACCGGGATTCGAACCCGGGTACCTCCCAGTCTCGACAACGACGCCCGTCCTACATAGGCTACGGCTCAATGTACCGTACAGCACAGCCAGTCTAACTTTGTCGTGACTTAAATCCCTACTTTTTTCCTTCTTCTACCACATCACCATCACATCACAGCGTACGTCTTCTCTTCAAACTGGGCAAGCGTGACTCTCCGAGCTGCAGTGCGAGTGGGGCTTGTAGAGGACATAGAACACCTCCATCTCAGCTGTCGGAAATACGTTGATACTCGAAGGGTTTTAAGGGGCGTGCCTGTTTCGTGTGGACTCCGGAGCCTCCGACATCGCGAAACTGTTAGGTCCTCAGTCGTCCGACAAGGTGCTGAGGGCACTTGAAAAATTTCTTCGTTCAACCGGGCTTATGGACATTCTATGGCTTGCTGAATCTGTGCAGTGTGTACCCCTAGCGATTCCAACATTTTACACTCACTTGGTTGAAACTTTTAAACTCCACTTTATTCGTTCATCTGTTTATATTTTCTGTGTGTCAGCGTCCTGAGGTAGCACTTCGACTTCGTCGCGACTCGCATCCCCATTTTTTTCTTTATCGCATCACCATCACAGCAACCAGGTAGAAAACATAAGAACCATTGGATAAGCGTTAGATTAACATTAGATAAACGGCCCCCTTCCTCACGTGGCCGCCTGTGGTGATTGATACACAAACTCCAGAGGCAGGGTCAACATTTGTGGAAACTATCACCAGGCATATTTTTATTTAAATATCCATCCATCTGTGGAGTCTCAGAAGACGTGAAAGCATTTTGCGTTGAATCGTAGTACCACGGCGAGGAAGAACACCATCGACTATACATTTAGAATCTGATAGTAAAAATAAATGTCGTCTTGAAGCATAGATGTGTCGTTGGTGCAAGTAGCGGTTCACATTTTCAATATCTGACACGGACGTCTGCATTTAAGAAACGCGTACCGCTTTCAGGAAGAGACAGGTCTATGTTTACCTTTAATAATATTGACAAACACGGGATCGATTTCTCGAGCTTATTCATTGTGTGGCGAAGAGTTTCTAAAGCAGGCAGTATATATTTGTCGAGCGTTTCCTGCGAAACACGGTGTGATGAATATTATCCCAACGTTTCCCTGCATAGTTTTAAAAGTGATGCATTGCTCCTGCGAGCTGTGCCTCACTAAGGCCGGCTCGGATATTAGGCATGAATGGAGTTGCATACGGTTTCCACGGCAACGAGGTTCCCCGCGACACGAACTAGCCCATTCGTCTTCACGCATTAAGAAAGATGATGCGTGGGCTGTCAACAGGGAGTAAAAATAACCCGCAAACGGAATACGTGACAAGAACACTGAATGTTATGGATTATACTATGGAACAGAATAATGCGTATTATTCGCCACATAATGTGCAGGCAAGGGGTAAAGGCTTTCATTACCATTAAATGTGGATCATTCTATTGAGGTCCATGCAAGTAGCGAAATTCTCAGGCGCGCATCCTGAGGAACGTGATGTCCATCTCCTCTGTGGACATCGGTTGCGCTACTTCTACATGAAATCCGGAAGCTTTCAGAGAAAAAAAAAATTATTGCGTTTTCAATTCCAGTTGGTGCTACCCCACACGGGACACCGTTCGCGTCTGTCTCCTGTATGCACCCTTCGGTTGTTCAATTAGGAACTCCAGAAAAGCATTACGCTACAACCTTATGAAGGCTTAACGTGTTGGCTATTTAGTGCAAAATTTTTGGGCTTGTTGTTGTCTAGTAGATTAGCAGCCTCCGGCCTTTGGGGTCCAATCTGTGTGAACGTGCATTTTGAAAACTATTAATATTATTCCAAACGATTGTAAACATGCATCCTACTTGTAACGAGTTTGACAGCGATTAAGAGGCGGGAAATAAAATGGGGACTATACGTATATAGGGTGTGCTTCTTCCTTCTAATCGTCTAGTTCTTGATGTACTCAAGTTCCTACATTTGAAATACACATACAGTAAAATCAAGCTGTGTAATCTCTAATGAAGAAGTCAACACAGTCAAGTCACATTATGTCCTCCCATCTGAATAATAAACATTAATAATAATAATATGGGGCTTTACATCGCGAGACAACTGCGACAATAATAAATGGCGAATGTGTATTTATTATTAAAATTCGGCATTATACTGCCAACACCCACTGAACGCACGCGAGAGACATATTTCGTTCAATGCATATTTCACACATAGTTCAGGTTGGGTTGATGACCGGTACACGATGATGATCCAAGGTTTAATGGCGTAAGATGACCGGTACATGTACAATACCTGGTCTTTCTATAACTTCTACCGCACCCAGTGCCAGAGGCTTCTCCTAAACGTTGATTGACACGCCATGTGGAAAGTTGTTACGGCACGTTAGCTAGGAAAATAGTTGTGCACAGAACTGCAGCCGTCACACTCTTGAGTTTACATTGTCACGCTAATGTTACTCTGGAAGCACGGAAACGCACAACTGAGCTCCTTATCCAAGTTTGTACGTGTAGAAAGAGATCATAAGTTGTTGTGAGAACCTCATGCAGGGTGCTGTAATATGGATTAATGAAAGCACACTTTATTTTAACTATCAGGCTGCGACATTTGGGCTTGCGCCAGACCTTTGTTACTCTCCCTGTCATACTCAGGATTTATTTGTTGTTGTTGTTGTTACTCTCCCAATCCGCTTGACACAGCGTGTGGTGAAATTCACAGCCAGAGGGTGGAAGACTCCTTTCCTATTCCGTCAACCGAACTTTCACCATCTCATTTCCTTTTTTAGTCGCTGTGAAGGGGCTCATTATTTCATTCCCAGCTCATTATTTCATTCAGTATCGCCCCTGGCGATGAAACTCCCCAGTCATCGTCTCGTGATGTGATGTGATGTGATGTGATGTGATGTGAATAAAGCAAAAATGGGGATGTGAGTTTCGACGAAGTCAAACTGTGGCTACCCCAGTACACTTAATACCGAAAGTTCAAGCAGATGATGAGATGATGAAAACACAAAGGGGTGTCAAGTTGTTGTTGTTGTTAGTCGCTGTTTTAGCTTAACTGCCGAAGTCTAGACCAAGAGAGGTTGCACCGTATATTGCGGACAGCCAGATACAGGCAGCTCAGGACAGGGGGCAGTTAACAACAACAGATAAATTAATGATGATGAATGGAGAAATTGGTAGGCAGTTAAGGATTACAGGTAACTTCATAAAACAGAACGTGAACGTGAGAACCTTTTTTTTATGGAACAACAACAACAACAAAAAGAAAGACATGGACAACAAGATGAGCATAGAAACCGAACTGGGCAACACAGAACCGGGTGCCCAAGCGTTTACACGCCCCAAAGAAATAAGGGGGTGTCATCGCGGTGTCATAAAGGGAAGACAATGCTTTGAGCGAGTGATTTGTGCCTTGCATATTTCTTCGGGACCCCCAAATCACTCGGGTACCCTATACTAAAACTATCGCGGTGTCTTTTAAGCCGCAACATCTCCATGGGTACCCAGCAAGCCGGCTCTTTGAGGATGAGGATGACATGAGGATGACACAGACGACCGTCTGTGTCGTCCACCAGCTGGCCTGAGTCGATGCCATCCTCTCCGTCGTGCAGCATCTCATTCAGTTTTCATAGGCAAGGGTACAGCTTGCTTCATACTTGGCTGAAGCACAGGAGCTGCAGCAATACAGGTGGAAGACTAAGAACCAGCTCCCATGGCATAGTCGTTACGATGATTGCTATCACTTACGTTACTCAAAGGCGATAGCGATCGATGCAATAAAACTCACAACTTCGGGTACCCCAGGCCCGGCAACTGGCTCGCAAGATCATTGGTCGCTGCACGGTGTGTGCAAAAACGAAACTGAAATCGGCACAGGTACGCACCGCATCGCTTCTCGAAGAGCACATTCAAAGAACTTAGCCTTTTGAGGTCGTCGGGGTCGACTTTGCTGGACCTGTCTTGCTCAAAACGAGACACGGTGCCGAAAAGGCGTACATAATGCTGTTTACATGCGCTGTCATCCGAGCTGTACACCTGAAAGTCATGCCCAACGTCACAACGAGGTCGTTTGTAATGTCGTTTCGAAGATTCACATCCCGAAAAGGCACGCCAACCACCATCTACTCTGACAACGCCAAGACATTCTAGAGAGGCTCCAAAGAAGTGAGAGCAATGTGGTAGACTGTTAGAGCTTCGCTCTGTACCTCAATGACCATTGGTGCTTCTTTCCTGTGTGTTTTGTTTTCTTCATCTTCCTTTTGAGCGGCGTAGCACAGCCATTGGGGGGGGGGGGGGTATGTTTATTAGACGAAAAGGGAAAAAAACGGGGAAAGGTCAGCCAAACGGGACGTCGGCTTGCTATTCCAGAAATAAGAAATAATAATAAATAAATAAAAAGAAAAGAGAATAATTAAAGAAAGAAAGAAAGAAATAGGAAGGAATAAGAAATAAATAAATACAGAAAGAAAATTAAGAAATAAGAAATAAAGAAAAAGAAAAAGAATCCAGGTGGAGGACAGCTCAGTTGTTGTGCTTATACATAGCTAGTGCTTGTACACTGTTGTGCTTGTACACTGTTGTGCTTGTCGGCACAGTTCCCTTAGAAGGCGGCCCAGGACGCACATCCCCCAGGGCGTCAGTCGTGACGTTGCCCACCTCTGTGAGGCCGACAACGGTGAGTCCTTTCGCCACCACCACCCACATAACTTTAACTTCTCATATCTCACATCTAATGTTTCGAATGTAATGGTGTAGTGTACTGCTCTCCAGCGGTGGACCACCGCATGTCATAGTCACGATTTATTTTTTGTTCTTGTGAGAGCTTCAGAGGTTGCAGATTTCTGCTCGACGGAAAAAGAT
This sequence comes from Ornithodoros turicata, assembly GCF_037126465.1. Taxonomy (NCBI): domain Eukaryota; kingdom Metazoa; phylum Arthropoda; class Arachnida; order Ixodida; family Argasidae; genus Ornithodoros; species Ornithodoros turicata. The sequence goes on along the minus strand of NC_088202.1, from coordinate 129,969,951 downwards.
CCACTGGAAATTTATCGTGGAACGCGCCCTCTGGTGTGGTGGCTGGTGGGAACACGTGGCAAAATGCGTAAAAACTGTTTGTGAAAAGTTCTTGAACGTCAATCGTTACATTTTGAAGAACTGTCGAGCGTTCTGACTGAGGTGGAGGGAGTTATAAACTCTCGCCCATTAACATTCGTTTCTTCAAGTCCAGATGATCCTCAGACGCTGTCTCATGCGCATTTGTTCATTGGGAGAAGAATTACCGCACTACCGAAGTCCCCACTGGAGTGAACGCCACATTCGCCTCGCACCGATCTAACGAGAAAATGGAAACATCGTCAGCAACATGTCGATATGTTTTGTGACTGCTGGCGGAAAGAATAAACAGTTTTAGTACATCGTACACTATCGCTTTTGCGTACGGAAGGGATAGCGTTGATGATTCTGCGCACGTCCACAACAGAAACAGAGCCTCGCGCAGTGTGCAGAACCACCAACGCTATCCCTTCCGTACGCAAAGGCGATAGCGTACGATGCACTAAAATTCTCTGTAATATCTTCTGCAACTTCCGTCGGCTCACCAAGGTTCAGCGCCGCCAAATATTTTACAGGAGAACGATCTCGTTATTGTGTACGATGCAGAGCTTGGCACTTTGGCCCGCGATAACTCACATCCGCGGCTTGAACGAGTTCAGTCGTACTCATCCGAAGGCCAATATGGCGAAAGATGAAAGTCACTGAAAAGGCTAGCCAGCTGTAGGGATCGAACCCACATCTTCTGGATTACTGGTCCAGGGCTCTACCAATTCAGCTAAGCTAACACGCCTCTCCAGCGACTTTTGGGTTGCGTCATCTGAAGGGTGCGTCGCTGGAGAGGCGTGTTAGCTTAGCTCAATTGGTAGAGCCCTGGACCGGTAATCCAGAAGATGTGGGTTGTATCCCTACAGCTGGCTAACCTTTTCAGTGACTTTCATCTTTCATCGTTGATTTCTTAGGCAATATGAGGCTTTGTTTGTATCTGTCCCCTCTATGTTGTTCCAGCCTCAGAACATCAGTTTCTCTCTTGGCCAATATGGCGTCTGCAATTATCTCTTGTTCGCAATGGAAAGGGTTGTTGCTACGGCGCGCAATACCGCCACCGAGTCAACCGACTCTCATGGACCACCACTGGACGGTCCCCACGCAAATGAGTGTCGCTGATCGCACACTCATGATCACGATGCCACTGACTGCACTCACGTGGCATAATAAAGAGTTCTAGTGTACCGAAGGCTATCGCCTTTGCATACGTAAGGCGTATGTAGCGTTGATGGTTCTGCGCATGTCCACAACACAAAGAGTGCTTCGAGCAGTGCGCAGAATCACCAACGCTGCCCATTCCGTAAGCAAAGGCGATAGCGTACGATATACTAAAACTCTCTATTATCACGTCTGCAGCTGCGCAGCGCAAGCCACTGACGAAAACCTTTAACCTTTAAAACTTTAAGACCTTGTCTGCAGCATCGCTGATACGATAAAATACGACACGCAGACGATGTTCGAGTGAACACATGGTCTTCTGTAACTTTGTCATGAACTTTGCGCCCTTGAAAACGCCCTGAAACAATTAATATAGCAGAGAAAGTGCCACTACATGACGGACGTAAAATGCATTTCGTATTCACGGCGACTCGGTTCTCTTCATCTCTGTGCTTTGCAGAACACGCTGTTTTTAAGGAACTCGTAAATCCTCAACGTTTAACTGCACATCCAACATTATAGCTTAAGCTGCACTGCATGATGATTGCTTGCAAAGCCGGCAGTCGAATTTGCCTCCGTCGCTAAAATTTTTCTTCGGAGCTCCCGTAGCTCTCTCGATCGTTCGGTGCTGGGGTTTGGGAGCTTTATGGGTTCCTCTCGAACCGCCCTTTCTTCTGATTGCAGTTGCCTTCGATTCTGATCATATTCTAGTTGCATATATGCCGACATTCTGGCAAAATTGTTCTGGCAAAAGCTTAAGACTTATAAAGTGTTGTACGTTGTCGTTGAAGCCTAAGTCGCTTAAAGTACAGGTAGAACCTCTCAAGCGCTTTCTAACGACACCTCGATCGAAGTCATAGCTTCACGCGTTCGCGAGATAGAGTGCCCGCAAGGTACGCGTGTCCCTATATTTCCGTCTCTCTCGCACCGTGCAGTGCAACATCTTTACACACTGGAATGCAGTGATTCCGAACTTCGAATCCCGGCTAGGAGGATGTAACAGAACGTCAGAAGGACGCCGGTAGGGCTGCGTGGACACGTAAATTTACGGCAGAACGTATGCTTGACAACTCCTCGCGACCTCTCCGTATTGTGGCTCCTCCACGTGGTATGTATACGTATCAAGACACCGTTTTCTTTCCCTATGTACAGTCTTTTCTCTGTCTAAATAAAGAACAGTTCTCACTTAGACCCGAACTGGTGAAAACTCTCTTGATTCTCTGTGTCGCAACTTAACGAGGCTGCAAGTTCGCAACAAACGCCCAGACTGCAGAGTGACGCGTGTTCGAATCATGGCACCGGCCAGGGGAAAACCTCGAGGAAAACCTCAGGGAAAACCTCAGATCAAATATTTGGTCTGAGGTTTTCCCTTTGTCTTGCGGCAGCCTTTCCAGGCGTATGTCGGCACAGTTCCCCCTGAAATCTGCCCAAGACGCATACTAACCCCGTGTCCCCCACTTCTTCCTGCTGTCCTCTCTCCACCTGTCCACGTTTGTACGTCGCTCATAGCCACAGTTGCTTCGCGGCGCTAACACGGAATTGAAAAGAAGCCGAAAACTGTTGGTTAGCATTAACTCGTTACCCGCATCCAGCGCGATAAGTGGCATGACTTTCTGCAGTAACGCCCGATACCGTAAATTGGCGCCGATCAACGTGTCGACGTTATCGCGTGCCGGAAGAAAGGTATGCCAGGAACGTTTCCTCTGGCATTATTTTGTCGCTTTACGATAATGCTGAAAGAATGTCCCATACCTTTGACGCACTGTCTGTTCTCGATGTTGACTGGGTGCTCCGCTCGACATTCGCATTTTCGAGAAGTGGTGTTGCAGAATACGTTGTGCAACACTTGACTGCATGTCAGGTTGCATGGGTCACCGATGTAAAAGCCAACACCTGCAAAATATAACGGGGTCATTACTGTTACCGTAGACATACTACAATGCCAATCACGCCATTTCCACCATGCATTCCCTTTTCGTGTTCTGCTGACAACGATAAACAGCAAAGCAGTTCAGCGTCTTTCTAACGTAAAGCATTACCTTGGAGCCAAAAATTAGATGGTGCAACAATATACGTCTGTTTATAACTCAAACAACTACTTACACATTTGAGTTATAAGTTCTTACATTACTTGCAGCCAAACAGCTTACACCGCGCTTACACCGCTTACACCGTGCTTACACGGCGGACGCAAAGGCCCAAAATAGCAGAATATTTATCGAGGCCCTCCTTCATTCACTCATCAAGAAGTCTCTCAGTATGAATCCGTACTCCTGACACATACGGCGGCAACCACATTGCATGCGTATAACACTGGGCCCGACATAACAATCCACCACAATCCACCATAAAATCCGCCCCTGCAATCTACACAACGATCCACATCTGAGGATAAACGGATAAGCGAACTGAAATCAAACGCTGAGCCGTTCAAAAAAATGTGTCAGACGTTCAAGAAGCCAGACAGCGTCGGGACTTGTTTGTTCACAGAGGTTCACAGAGAGAGTTTGTTCGTTCGAGGCCGCGAACAGAAGGAGCGCGCAAGCGCAGCAGAGAAGTAGGGAGAGCCTCCATCGAACAGCGGCCAGCGCTGGGTTACTTCGCAAAAACAGGGGTTAACAGGTTAAACTGTTAACAGGGGTTCCAGAATGCATAGGTAAACAGGAAAACTAATAATATGATTACTAAAATAACGAAGTTCCGAAGTAATAGTGCGTAATACCAATTTTCACTGATGCCGGCTGTACAGGGGGTTGTTTGACACCAGGCGTCGCACCGCTCCACTACGCCGCATCTTTCATGACAAACTAAAAATATTTATAGCGCGTTGTCGGTCGTATGGTTCCGCATATGGTATGTTACGGATTTCATGTTAACTTCGTCGTTGAAGGGATAGAAATAGAGGACGAGGAGGAGGAAGTTTGGGGTTTTCTGGAGGGGTATAAGCGTGGTAAACTGTGATTGGAGGAGGACTTGTTGTCTGTATTTCGTGATGGAATGATGTTCGAAGGACGATAAAGTTGGTTGCTGCGGTCACCTTTTTTTCGACTCCGGTTCTTGGGGATTCTGGCGATTACAATTTTCTACATGGTGCCGGAACCTGGGAGCTTGCTCTGGGACTAACGACTGGGATCGACTCGAGAACCCGTGGACCCGGAGATATTGGACGCATTGAAGACTATCGTCGTCGGACAAAGAATGGATCGCCTGAAGGCGAAGCGAAGTGCGCGGCGAGCTCAGACAACAAGGATCGTCACCTTTTTTCGACTCCGGTTCTTGGGCATTCTGGCGATTACAATTTTCTACAGGGTTTCGGCACCATGTAGAAAATTGTAATCGCCAGAATGCCCAAGAACCGGAGTCGAAAAAAGGTGACCGCAGGAACCAACTTTATCGTCCTTCGAACATCATTCCATCACGAAATACAGACAACAAGTCTTCCTCCAATCACAGTTTACCACGCTTATACCCCTCAAGAAAACCCCAAACTTCCTCCTCCTCGTCCTCTATTTCTATCCCTTCAACGACGAAGTTAACATGAAATCCGTAACAATCTCCCCCCGGAAATGAGGATCCTCATTTGATCATCAACAAACTCTATGGTAACTAACGAATCTCTAGCGGATATAACAACTGGACCGGTCTTCGTAGTACTGTTCCATCCCGACGCAATTGCTGTATGCATGCAATGCATGTATGCAATGAATGGGCGTGGTGGAGTGGTGAGCTTCACAGATAAAAAGCATGGCAATACCACGCTACCTTTGCCAAGGCATCGGATACTCGTCCAGTCAGGTCCAGGTGCATGTGTTCACGGATGCAAGCCCGGCTGCGTACGGCGCGGTAGCATACATGCGGACACAGGATGACTGCGGGGAAATTGCGGTAGTCTTCCTTATGGCGAAGGCACGAGTGTCACCTCTGACAACGTTGACGCTGCCACGTCTGGAACTGATGGGAGCTTTAATCGGATGCAGACTTGCGAAGACCATTCGTACATCTCTCACGCATCACATCATCAAGTTCTACTTCTGGACAGATTCAAGCATCGTCCTGTGCTGGATTAGAGGATCAGCACTGCGGTGGAAACAGTTCGTCCAGTCTTCCACATGTGTCGTGGCAGCCGCTCACTGTGGACGATGACCAAGTCGTCTACTCGCAGCAAGTTACGTCCGTGAACCGCTGGGACCTGGTGCGCAGACCTCAGTTGAAGGAGGTATTCGTTCCGCCACCGCCTCCAGAAGCTGTCAATCATCTGCTGGTGAAGCAACCACCGGTTACGTGTGTCAGTGGATGGTCTCGGAGGTACGACGTCCAGTGGTGGAAGCGAAGTTGTCCTTTTTCCCACCAAGAAGTGGGCCGGGGTAAGCGGTCCTTCGTCAGCAGGGCTGTCGTTCACAAACGTAAGGGGTCGAGAGTTAATGACCGCCTCGACACCGTGCAGAACGGTCGTCAGCTCCTCGAAGGTGAGCCTGTTTTTCCCGAGGGTCTTCCTTAAGGTTGTCTTCACACTTCTGACCAGGCGTTCCCAGAAGCCGCCCCACCACGACGCCCGTTCAATTATGTACTTCCAGTGAATCTTGTGATCGGCGAGGTGGTCCTGGAAACCCTGGCCTTTCAACGCCTTCCAAATTTCCTTCTCTGCTTTCTTGAAGGTCGTAGCGTTGTCCGAATAGATTACGGAAGGAACGCCGCGTCGTGCCGTGAAACGTCGAAAGGCTAATAGAAAACTCGGTGTCGTCATTCTGGAGACCAACTCGAGGTGGACGGCTCGAGTAACCGCACAGGTGAATAGGGCGATGTACGCCTTTTGATCTTCTCCATCCTCAGACTTCACGATCCCAGTCGTTAGTCCCAGAGCAAGCTCCCGGGTTTCGGCACCATGTAGAAAATTGTAATCGCCAGAATGCCCAAGAACCGGAGTCGAAAAAAGGTGACCGCAGGAACCAACTTTATCGTCCTTCGAACATCATTCCATCACGAAATACAGACAACAAGTCTTCCTCCAATCACAGTTTACCACGCTTATACCCCTCAAGAAAACCCCAAACTTCCTCCTCCTCGTCCTCTATTTCTATCCCTTCAACGACGAAGTTAACATGAAATCCGTAACAATGTAGAAAATTGTAATCGCCAGAATGCCCAAGAACCGGAGTCGAAAAAAGGTGACCGCAGGAACCAACTTTATCGTCCTTCGAACATCATTCCATCACGAAATACAGACAACAAGTCTTCCTCCAATCACAGTTTACCACGCTTATACCCCTCAAGAAAACCCCAAACTTCCTCCTCCTCAAGGTCACATCATCTTCCAGTCGCTTGTCACTTGTGTCGTCGGTGATCCCGAGGCTCTCCAACTCCCATAACTTCCTGATGTCGAGGCAATGCCCCTCTGTCGTGGCTTGAACGTGGAGCACGCAAGTTAGAGCATTCGTACCCTTAGTCACCGATGACTTCAGTAGGCTGGGTCCCTGGAACGTCCATCCCAGATGCGTGTTGACAGCCACTGTGCTCTCAGAACCAGCAGAGCGTCTCAACTCAGTTTTCAGAAGTCGCCACATTTGGTCTGCTCCGACCAATAGCCCGATTCCAGGTTGGGCCTCTACTCCAGCGAAGAAAACCTCGTCGGCGATGCATTGGCATATGGCTATGCATTGCATCCCGACGCAATTGCCCCGGCTGGACAGGTCACACAGCCGACTACGCCATCGACTGGAACGAACGGTGGGAGATCAAGCAGAATAAGGTTGCCCAAGCTACAGCTGCAGACGTTCCGTGGAGAGCTGTCACAGTGGCTACCATTCTGGGAGCAATTCAGAGCAGCTATCCACGAAAACGACGACCTTCCGCGAAGTGAGAAGTTTCACTATTTACGGACGCTGCTGTCTGGTCCGCCGGCAGCTGCGATTGCCGGACTGCAAGCCACAGAAGCATGCTACCAAGACGCAATCAAAATACTGGAAAGTCGGTTCGGAGACCATCGAAGGATTGAGCAGGATCATCTTGTAAATTTACGAAATCCGCCAGTAGTGACGGCAGTAGACGACGTACGGGGACTAAGGAAGCTGTATGACCACATGCAAAGCCACATTCGAGGTCTACAAGCACTGGGGGTTTCCACGGGCACGTATGCAACGCTACTAGTGGACATTCTGCTGAAGGCACTTCCCAGCGAGATGGCCGTAGAGTATCATCGTCAGCTGGCGCACGACGGAAGGGCCGGCCAGCGGCAGGCCGCGGGATCACAGCATGACGCGGGTGAACAACGGCCCGACGCCTCCACAACGACAGTGTCAGAGCTAGACAGGATGTTGAACTTCCTTCGAGTAGAAGTCGAGAGCAGGGAAAGAACTGGAAGCAACAGCGCGAAGAAAGAGGACGCTAGTCTAAAGTCTATAAAAGATCGTCGAGGAAGAAACCGACCATCAGCAGCAGTCTTGCATGCGGCAGCTAAGAGCGGACAAGGCTGCCTGTTTTGCAGCTCCGAGAGCCACGGCACGGAGGTGTGCGACGGTCTAATGGATCTTGAACAAAAGAAGAAACTTCTGGCATCACAAAGTCGCTGCTTCAGGTGCACAGTAAAGGGACATCGTGCAAAGGATTGCAGGAGGAAGGTACAGTGCTCAAAGTGCAAAGGCCGTCATGTGACGTCTCTCTGTGACCCGAAATGGCGCTCGTCAGCGGCGACACAGGTGAAGTCGGTAGAGACTACCAGCATGTACACCGCAAGTACGGGTGAGGACACGAGGGATAACGTTGTCCTTCTGCAAACGTTTCGTGCGTGGGTCATCGCTGATGACCGCTCGGTGTACATCAGAGGGATATTGGATGGCGGCAGCCAGAAGACTTTCATCAGGCAAGACATCTCCAGGAAATTGAAGCTGCAAGTGCTGGGAGAAATAGTTGTACGGCTGAACACGTTCGGTGATGCCACAGGATCAGAAACAGCTCACAGACACCGCCTGGTACAAGTACGACTGCGAAGTCAATACGATGAGAAGGAATACCTGCTTGAAGCGATGGAGATCCCGTTCATCTCCAAAGACATCGTAGCAGCATCCGTGAACGACAGTTTTGTGGCAGCAGTCAAAGCCGAGGGTGGATGCATCGCCGACGAGGTTTTCTTCGCTGGAGTAGAGGCCCAACCTGGAATCGGGCTATTGGTCGGAGCAGACCAAATGTGGCGACTTCTGAAAACTGAGTTGAGACGCTCTGCTGGTTCTGAGAGCACAGTGGCTGTCAACACGCATCTGGGATGGACGTTCCAGGGACCCAGCCTACTGAAGTCATCGGTGACTAAGGGTACGAATGCTCTAACTTGCGTGCTCCACGTTCAAGCCACGACAGAGGGGCATTGCCTCGACATCAGGAAGTTATGGGAGTTGGAGAGCCTCGGGATCACCGACAACACAAGTGACAAGCGACTTGAAGATGACGTGACCTTGAGGGACTTCGACAGCACAGTCGAAAATAAGGATGGTCGATACCAGGTCGGCCTACCGTGGAAGGCAGACAGTACTTACCTGGGGGACAACCGCAAGGTAGCGGAGCGCAGACTTCAGAGCCTGGTGAAGAGGCTATGCTCCAACGAGAGTCAACTGCTTGGCTGTGATGAAGCAATGAGGAACTACTTGATCCAAGGCCACGCAGAAGTGGTTTCCGAAGACGAGTGCACTTCCGCAGAACACGTTTACTACATGCCTCACCAAGCAGTATTCCGGGAAGATTCGGCAACGACGAAGCTTAGGGTGGTCTTCGACGCGTCTTCTCACGCACCAGATACCGCATCGTTAAACGAGTGTTTGGAGAAAGGCCCGAAGCTTAACGCCGAATTACTGCCACTACTCTTACGATTTCGCACGGAACGGGTTGCTATTGCTGCGGACATAGCGAAGGCGTTCTTACAAGTCTTGGTGAGAGAGGAAGATAGGGATGCGCTGCGCTTCCTCTGGTTCCAGGAAACGCCACCAGTGGATGGCCCTTTGCCCGAAATCCAAATCTGGAGAATGACTCGTGTACCGTTCGGTACGACTTCAAGTCCGTTTCTTTTATCGGCAACGATCCAACATCATCTGAAGAAAGTCGAGGGACCCCTTAAAGAAACGGCAGAGAAGCTTAGAGAGTGCTTCTACGTAGACGACTTGCTCACAGGCGCTTCTACCGAAGCAGAAGCCGAACGACTGTACACTGAAGCGAACACCATCATGCAGCTGGCTGGGATGGAGTTAAGAAAGTGGGCGTCAAGTTCAGCAATTCTCAGCCAACGTTTCCAAGAGCACGACGACAGGTGTCCTGGAGGGTATTACGCAGCGACGACAGAACTCGGCCTCCTAGGATTGCTGTGGGACCGAGAAACGGATCAACTGAAGCTCTCTCGCAACAGCTGGAGCCTCTCTTCAAGAGGGAACACGAAACGCGCGGTACTGAAGGTCTCCGCCACCGTCTTCGACCCGCTCGGCTTCGTCGCACCGTTCACTATACGAGCAAAAATGCTGTTTCAACGAATTTGGCAGATTGGGCTCGACTGGGACGAAGACTTACCGGACGCGATGGCTGAAGAATGGGCGTGGTGGAGTGGTGAGCTTTCACAGATAAAAAGCATGGCAATACCACGCTACCTTTGCCAAGGCATCGGATACTCGTCCAGTCAGGTCCAGGTGCATGTGTTCACGGATGCAAGCCCGGCTGCGTACGGCGCGGTAGCATACATGCGGACACAGGATGACTGCGGGGAAATTGCGGTAGTCTTCCTTATGGCGAAGGCACGAGTGTCACCTCTGACAACGTTGACGCTGCCACGTCTGGAACTGATGGGAGCTTTAATCGGATGCAGACTTGCGAAGACCATTCGTACATCTCTCACGCATCACATCATCAAGTTCTACTTCTGGACAGATTCAAGCATCGTCCTGTGCTGGATTAGAGGATCAGCACTGCGGTGGAAACAGTTCGTCAAAAACAGAGTTACCGAAATACAGGCTGAGACGGATCCAGCAGCATGGAGGCATTGCCCCGGGCAGCAAAACCCAGCGGATCTTCTAACCAGGGGAGAGACGATGAAGAAGTTGCTAGACGACTACAGATGGCTGAAAGGTCCCGAATGGTTGGCTAAACCGTCTGAAAGATGGCCGAGCACATTTCCGACAGAGTCGGCAGACGACGAGACAGTGGAAGCGGAACGAGTGAGGACCCAGGTCCTGCTGGTAGACGCCGATGACATGCCGTCTTCAGTTACCAACATCGAGAACTACAGTCGACAGCATCGGCTTTTGCGAGTCACGGCTTGGATTTACCGCTTCGTCAAGAACTGCCGACTCGCAGGGAATAACGTCACCGGACCACTAAGCGCTGAAGAGATCTGTAACGCTGAAGTCTACTGGATCAAGGAGGCGCAGAGAAGCGAGTATCAAACGGAGATACAGCAATTGCGTCGGGATGGATATGTCAACGAGAGCTCGCAGATTGCGAAATTTCAACCAGCGTTGGACGGAAATGGCATCTTGATGGTTTCTGGCCGTCTACAGCACTCTACACTGCCACTTCACGTAAAGCACCCGGTCCTGCTACCGCATGGACACCGGTTCACCGAGCTGGCAGTGGATGCTGCGCATCGTCGGCTACTCCACGCGGGTGTCCAAGAGACAATGGCGGATATGCGAGAGCACTACTGGATCCCTAGGTGCCGACAGCTTGTGAAAAAAATTCTGCACCAGTGTACAGCGTGCGCACGGCACAGAGCTAAACCAGCAACCGCACCCGTAGCACCACTTCCGGGAGACCGAGTATCGCAAAGTGGACCATTCGACGTGATCGGGGTGGACTTTGCCGGACCCTTGTACGTGAAGTCTGAGGATGGAGAAGATCAAAAGGCGTACATCGCCCTATTCACCTGTGCGGTTACTCGAGCCGTCCACCTCGAGTTGGTCTCCAGAATGACGACACCGAGTTTTCTATTAGCCTTTCGACGTTTCACGGCACGACGCGGCGTTCCTTCCGTAATCTATTCGGACAACGCTACGACCTTCAAGAAAGCAGAGAAGGAAATTTGGAAGGCGTTGAAAGGCCAGGGTTTCCAGGACCACCTCGCCGATCACAAGATTCACTGGAAGTACATAATTGAACGGGCGTCGTGGTGGGGCGGCTTCTGGGAACGCCTGGTCAGAAGTGTGAAGACAACCTTAAGGAAGACCCTCGGGAAAAACAGGCTCACCTTCGAGGAGCTGACGACCATTCTGCACGGTGTCGAGGCGGTCATTAACTCTCGACCCCTTACGTTTGTGAACGACAGCCCTGCTGACGAAGGACCGCTTACCCCGGCCCACTTCTTGGTGGGAAAAAGGACAACTTCGCTTCCACCACTGGACGTCGTACCTCCGAGACCATCCACTGACACACGTAACCGGTGGTTGCTTCACCAGCAGATGATTGACAGCTTCTGGAGGCGGTGGCGGAACGAATACCTCCTTCAACTGAGGTCTGCGCACCAGGTCCCAGCGGTTCACGGACGTAACTTGCTGCGAGTGGACGACTTGGTCATCGTCCACAGTGAGCGGCTGCCACGACACATGTGGAAGACTGGACGAATAGTTGGACTATTCTTCGGTAGAGACAATAATGTCCGCGCCTGTACAGTGAAAATGGGTGATGGAACAGTACTACGAAGACCGGTCCAGTTGTTATATCCGCTAGAGATTCGTTAGTTACCATAGAGTTTGTTTGTTGTTGGTTAAAGTCGCGATATCAAATGAGGATCCTCATTTCCGGGGGGAGATTGTTACGGATTTCATGTTAACTTCGTCGTTGAAGGGATAGAAATAGAGGACGAGGAGGAGGAAGTTTGGGGTTTTCTGGAGGGGTATAAGCGTGGTAAACTGTGATTGGAGGAGGACTTGTTGTCTGTATTTCGTGATGGAATGATGTTCGAAGGACGATAAAGTTGGTTGCTGCGGTCACCTTTTTTTCGACTCCGGTTCTTGGGGATTCTGGCGATTACAATTTTCTACATGGTATTTAGAAGCAACAAAGTCTCTAGTCACATCACCGGCATATCATGCTTGTCTACTGCTTTACAGTACCTTTAATATGAAAAATAGCGGTATGGTAGTGTTGGATAATACATATTACTGACAAACCTCGCAGTATTGCGTAATTTTAGAAGTCAACAGTGAGTTTTAGTATAGCGTACTCTGTCGCCTTCGCGCCAATGAAGGTGAGCAGGATGATGGCGATGATGATGATGATGATTAGTGGTGGTGGTGGTGACTCCGACAGAAAGCAAGTATACACACACACTGAGATGTCACAGAACGCGCAACACGCAAACAGTCGAACAGCAAAACCCACAAAACACACATAGGCTCAAAACTTGTTGTCTGCACCAATGTCCCGGAAAAATTTCACTATGGCGGAGAACGCCCGGTGTCTGACAGTGTGATTCCAGGACCCAAGTACTTTTGAAACGCTGAGCGGACGGCCGCCCATACTGCTGCCAGCTCCGACTGTAGAAGGCGACGAGCTTCAGTGTATCGTATGCAGGACATCAAAATGTGCTCTACATCTTCCACAACACCGCACACGGAGCAGTTTGGGAAGGTTGCATTCCCGATCATGTGTAGAAAGCTACGGCTGTATGGGACCCTCAGACGAAACTGGTGGATTAGGGTCTCCATGGACCGAGGAAGCGAGGCTGGGACCACGAACGAAAAGTCTCGGTCTATGCTGATCAGTCGCGTCCTTCCAGAATCACTGTGCCACAGGTCTCTGTTTAGTGTCTTCGTCAAAGTAGACAACATTAAGCGGGTGCAAAGGGGGTAAAATACACCTTACGAACCGGACCGGACTGATGTGCCCGGGAAGCCGCTGCATCCGCCGCGTCATTCCCAGGTATGCAGGAATGGCCAGGGATCCACCGAAGGATGATGTCGTGTCCTTGTACTACACACGCGTTGTAAGTCTTAATGGCGTCGTGTACGATTGAAGCAAGACCTGCTGATCAGCCCGGCCCTTGTAATGCTCTCAATCCGGTCTGTGAATCACTGTAAACAACCCATGATTTGGGGTCTTCATGTGCTTCTATAAACTGCATTGCCATAACCATCCCATGGAGCTCTGCGGCCGTGGACGACGTGCGATGAGACAATCGTGCGCAGCCCTCAATGCAGAGCTCTTGGACGACATATGCACACGTGGATCCTGACTCATTTGTAGACGCATCCGTGAAAATGCACACTCTGTCCCTTTGACTGTGAATTACCTGAAGAGTTTGCTGACGCACAACACTTGACGGCACGAACTTTCTTCCCGTGAGACCCAGCACTTTCGCGAACACCCGAGGCTGTAGTAAAGTCCAGGGAGGGCTGGAGTGCACTGGCAAAGGCCTATGCCGGGGGACATAGGTGCGGCACGGCATAATAGCTTGATGGAACCTCGAAAAACTTCGTGTCGAAATAGCTGTTGGAAGCGGGTGCCGGCGAAATCTCGTTGTTAGTCGAACGTAATGGCAAAGCGATTCTACCATCCGTAGCACAGGAAGGGGGGGGGGGGGCTGTCTCGCCTCGGCTACAACAGCTGCATTGGACGCTGCTCTGGGAACACCAAGATAGATCTTGATGCTCTTTGCCAATTCACGTTCTAGGATCATTTCCGACGACTGCGGTAGACCATGAAGAACTGGGAGGTGGAACGTGAGGGGAGACCGTACCAATGCAGTATGTAGGGTAAGCATTGATGTACATGACGATTCCTATCGACAACCTGCCAAAAATAGTAGGATATTGGTACGAGCATACAACTTGGTTTTGAGGCTTAGGACTTCAGGTCTCCATGAGAGCGAACGATCCACCATAACTCCAAGGAATCCATGATGCGTAACTCGTGACATAGCATGTCCATTTACCTCCAGCTGTAACCTCGCAACCGTTTCCGCGTGAACGGAAAGAAGACTGTCTTTACCGGAGAGACGTTCATCCCCCGCTCTGTGAGAAACCTCATCACCAGGTCAAGGGAGCCCTGCAGCCGGGTCTGCAGTGCCGGCCATTGCTTCCCTGAAGTCCAAAGGCAGATATCATCCGCATAGAAACTGACTTTTACTCTCCGTGGCAGCAACTGTGGCAGGATCGAGAGTACTACATTGAAGAGCAACGGGCTGAGAACACCACCTTGAGGCACTCCCGTTTCCTGTACATGATAGTGGCTGTCACCGTTGCCTGTGCGCATGAACACCCTACGATCCTGCAGATATGCTGCAATCCAACGAAATGAACGACCGATTAAACCCAGCTTAAATACAACGAGTGTAGCACATGCACGTGTATGACACTGTCATAGGCACTCTTAATATCAAGGAAAACGGCGACCGTTAGGCGTCCGTTAGCCTGTTATTCTTCAATACTTGTAACTAGGTCGAGTATGCAGTCCATTGCGCAGCGGGCCTTTCGGAACCCTGCCATGCAGTCCGGAAGGAGCCTGTTTGACTCCAGGTACCATTCGACTCTGTTGAGAACTAAACGCTCCATTATCTTGCACAGGCAGCTCGTCAGACTTCCGCCCGCGCGGAAGGAACCCAGCTCTCGTGGAGACATGCCTGGCTTCAAGACTAGAATGATCTGCGACATCTTCCGGGATTCGGAGAGGACACCTTCACGCCAGCTGCTGTTGATCAATTCTAACATCAAGTTCAACGCCAGAGGAGCAAAGCTGGCAATTCCTCTGTAGGTAATCCCATCCGGGCCCGGTGCAGAGCGTTTCCTACACGAACGGATTCCTACTTGCAACTCCCATAGCGTAAACTCTGTGTCCACTGGACCATTACTGCTTCCATGAACTGCAGCACTTAACTCTTGACATGCCTTGACCACTGATTCCACGCAGACATTGCTAGACGATGCGGCAGATGGGCTGAGAACTAACTGACAGAACTGGTACGCTAGAGATCGTTGCAATCTGCTGTGCAGGGCGAGAGCCTGAAAAGGGTTCATTTGGGTAACAGGGGTGCTCAGACTCTTCGCAATCTGCCAAATCCGTGTAGCCGGTGTGGAGGGAGTTAGTGATGCACATAAGCTCCTCCACGACTGACGAGCGAGCCGGCCAGATGACGTCGAATGATCCCACGAAGTCTGTAGGCTTCTTTGTAGTGGACGTGCTCCCCTGTTCTGCGGAACATTCTTTCTGCTCGCCGACGGATGGAGCGAAGTCTCTCGAATTCAATGTCCACAGCACTATATATCGCGAAGGTGCAGTGATTGACTTCCTGACATGGTCTTTGCATTTGGCTATTGTAGTGCTGAGCTCGTCAAATGAGGTGACTGTGTACCTTTGCCTCCATCCCATTTTTGAACTGACACCAATCAGTAACGTTAACCTTGCGCGTTAGCATTTGTCCCTGAGGGAGAGAAATTTGCACAGGGACATGGTCACTTCCCATAGCATCGTAGCTCACCATCCAGGATATTGACAGAGTACGATATACTAATACGCACTTGTCGTGAATAAAAGCCAGGTTTTGGGGTATCGTTAGGCTTATCATGGCAGCTACATCAGAGCAGCAGAAATGGTTAGAATTTAGTTAGGTTAGAGAGGTTAGGTTAGTTTGGGATTACTTTTGACAGCTGACCACGCAGCTCCCAACAGCTGGGCATGCGCGCAACGCTAGGGTAGCGCCGTTTGGGATTTTGAACATATGGGATTTTAAACGGTGGATTCTTAACGATGACATTTCGGGGTACCCCACACAGTGACATCAGTACCGCCCGGACTTTCAGAAGCAGTTGAGGGGTGTCTTCAGGATGTGCACGTCAAAGACCTGGCATCGTCATTGGTGCGCAAGAGCGCACGTTATGTGTTGCGCAACACGCCGCAGCCAAGAAACGAAGGATTTATGGGGCGGAGGGGCTCTCACTGCTTCCACAATGTTCAAAAATTTCGTTAAAACTCGCACCAAACAAGACGTTGGAACGACGCGCAAGAGCAAACCAACGGAGCCATTTCTGTTCAACAAAATTGAAATAAATTTGGTACAAAACACGGAGATTAGTTAGCGCTCTGCAGCCAAGCACTTGTTACCCCAATCACATAGAATCCGCAGTGTTCTGTTCGACCGCTTCCTAATTCTACCGTACCTATACTCTTGCCATGTAAGATAACGTCAAGCGAGTATGACCGGACCCACAACCGGATGATGTGCTTCCCATTCCGTATGATTGGCTTCAGATATCGGTAGACCGATGATTGACGGCGCGAAACGCATATCACATTACCAGTGGCATAATCGCAACCCATCTGCCAGCCATTCCGTCTCACATGTGAAGATGACGACGAGGGTGAAATAAGAGAAGCGCGCATATATCGGTCGCCCGTCCATCGGACGGCTACCATCCATCATGTGTGAACGAGAAAGGGTGGAAAATCGCTCATCAATCTTCCCAGCTCACCGCTTCTTTTTTCTGTCTAATGCGACAGAGATAAATGAATGGCAATATAACAACACGTAAACGTGGGTCAGTAGACAGTGGAAACAGCACCGCCGCCCAGTCGGATCTTTTCACATCAATATCAACAACTAACTAACTTTTGTTGCATTCGCTTGTCCGTTTTTTTTTTTTCATTCAAACGCTCGTTCGGCGACAGAGCGGATTCAGTTGTGCTTGCATGACCATGATGATAATTATATAAGTCATGTTTGTCCAAATTGTAACAATTGGCATTCTCCCTCTGCAACTGTTGGGGCGACGTTTGCTCCTTTGGTGAACGAAGCCCGCAGCGAGTGTTGACACGACTGGTAATGCCACAGGGAAGAGGGCATAGCATCGTTGCAGGTGTGTGTGTGTGTCGGTGGGGGGGAGGGGGACTGGAGTCCTCCAGGCAACTCGATCCGTCACGACAGCGCCATAACTCTGGATTCTGGCGCCGTAAGCATACACTGACCAAAGTTAGATCGTGTACGGGTTGACAGCTCTAAACGGTGGTCGTAACTCGCGTGGAGAGAATGTGGAATCGGGTGGTTCTGATCTGAGAAAGTACTTAAACTGAGCGAACCACTTGTTGTAACCTTTTGAACCAGGCTGTCCGATTGGAGGCCTCCTGTGGGTGTTTTGGCCCTACCTGTCACCCTCTTAAGCGGCTGCAGCGGCGAAAAGGGGACTGGGAGTCATACTTCGGAGCTTGTGACATCCTTGACATGCGTGTAAGCATTGTAGATATCCCCATGGTACCATAGTCCCCAGTGAATAAAGCCTGCGGCACCGTCATCGCAGAGTCGGGCTTCAATCAGTGGCCACAGAGCAGATATACCGAACCTTCGAACCTCGGAGCAACGGAGAAGGATTTGGACGCTTCACACATCATCATCGGAAATCCGTCCCCCGCCACTAGGGACGAGAAGAACGGGAAACAACATCGAGTTTTTACTGGGCCTTTCGAAGATGACGCATTGGAAGAGCGGACAAAGCACACACATGGATGAGGATGACTATGTGACGGTTCGAGTTTCTTGATAGAATCGGTTTCACACTTTTTTCCAATTTTCTAACATCAAAGGGATAGCGCGTCCTGTTGCTTTCAAACGGTCGCAAGTGCTCGTGTTCCCCCACAGTTGAAAGTCATAAAACTTTAGTTGACATGTACGCAGTGTCTCTCCGTGGGAAGGGTGACATCTGCTCCCCGTTAGACAGTGTCGTTTCCCCCTGGAGGCAGATTTGTGTAGAAGGCAGCATAAATGTATGTTAACGGAAACAGTGTCAATTACAGCGTTCTTTGAATGCAGTGTCGGACGCACATGTGCTTTTGGTTTGGCGTACATGACTGGTCCGGACTGTGACATGGCGCGGAAAGGTTATATAGACCATGGATGACTTCGAGAGAAGGAGAGAGTGAGACAGTCTCCGACACAGTCAGTCGTAGTTTGCGTCGAGGTTCGGCACCAGTGAAGTGTCACCGATACGTGATCCAGAGCGGGAGCCCCAGCCCGGACGGATGCCCGGAAGGAGATGGACGACGGCGGCGCCTTGATGCCTGAAACCCATCTTCGACCTGCGGGTTCGTCCCCGAAGTTACGACCTAGAGGCCAGCTGGCGGTGACTGACCGGAAAGAGGAGCACCCAACGACGAAGTGGTGAGCGAAGAGACCGATCGACGAGGGCGGTAGCCGAGCTCCTGGGACCGAGCCTCCACGTGGGATGGTAGGCCTGCCGCCAAGTCGCCGTCTTCGCTATTGTTTGACCAGGCCGTGGACCAAGAGTGGAGACCAGAGGGGATGAAGATCGACGGAAGCAGCAACCGAAAGCCACAGCATGGAAAGCCGGCTGCGTAGGTCACTGCCGAAGTCGTCTTCAGAGCTCGTCTGCCACGCCATCATTCATGGCCTGGTGAAGATGTTGTGTCGTGGGGGTGCGCAAAGTCAGGGTCAGTCACTCTTGTCGCCTTGTTATGTCTCCCGCATTTACATTTCTCGTGCCCTCTTTTGAACGCCGATATCATACGTTTAAGTTGTGTCCGCTTATCTCATGTGTTTTATTGTCGCGATTCCTGTAGTTTATCATGCACCGTGATTAATAGCGCTGCAGTTGAGCTTTCATTAAATCATGTTTCGTTATCGTTGACGAGGTGCGTGGTGTCATTCCTTCTCGCCTCTGCGGGTGCCCACTACTTCCCTCTACTTCGTTAATTTTGTGCTCCGTCCCCTTCGGCTACGGGGAGGGACGTCACGACCAGCTCTCGCGGTATAGTGGTTAGGATGATCGCTTTACACGCCAAGACTGGGAGGTGGGGTTCGAATCTTGGCAAGGGCTGTGCTGTCTGAAATTTCCCCTGGGTTTTCCGACGGACCTTCCCGACGAATGTCAGCACATATGCCCCTGAAGTCGGTCTAGGACGCATATTAACACCCCTGTCCCTCAATTCTTCATGCTGTCCTCTCTCCATCTGTCCACGCCTGTACGTCGCTCATAGCCACAGTTGCTTCTGCAACTTGCATGGGTTGGCGCCTTTGACCTCTAAAAGGCGTTCCGCTGCCCCATTTTCAAATAAGGAATGACAAGACCATTGATGATGAAGAGGCAAAAGGAGTTGAACATTTCTCGGCAGCTCTGGTACAAAATTCTGGGAAGCATCAGCAACTCTGTCGTCACCTAACGCTAGACGGAAGACATGGCGAAGCTTGCAGAGTCTGTCACTTGTGCGCTAGCTGTATCGGAAAAATGACCTTACAAGTTTTAGAGCGCAGCCCTTAGGCGCCTGTTCATGCGTTGAGCGGCGTCAGCGTTGTAACCGGGAGAGCGAACGAAGAGCGAAGCCAAGGATGAAAATACGAGAGAGCGCGAGGAGGAAAGCAGCGTGGAAGCGTACAGCGAGAGTGAAGAGGGCGTGAGGAAGAAAGTGAAGAAGGGCGCGCTTGGGAAGCCGTAGCGCACCTGGTTGCAGCCCGGTGAGCTTGGCTCCAAATTTGCGACTGAAACCATGGCGGCCGCTAAATCGTACGTACAAAAAAGTTAAGACGGACTCACTTCTTAAGAAAGTCTATGGAGAATATTTGTTCGCAGGGTTCTCGCAAACTTTCGACACGAAACAGGTACAGGCGTGATCCACTCGAGTTTGTCTAGGGAAGGGCATATTTTTGAAGGCCTGACGGAATTCACTGATTTTTGCGAATTAAACTTTGTCTAATTTTGAATACATGGGAGACCTATGGGAGATGCAACAAAATCGCTTCTCACGGCCCGCCCGCGATATTTGGGTCAAAATGATGTCATTCCCTACAGTAATAGTAATAGTCGGGGAATTGATTGCAATCAACAACACACACACACACACACACACAAATAGAGATACGATGATGAGATGGGGCTTATGCCGGCCAGCAGGCTGGGCGCTGCCCCAGTGCCACTTGTACGTGATGAGAGATGATGATGGATATGATAAGGGGTCCGGTAATCAAAGCAGGGTGGAGAGGCCTGTTGATGACAAGAAGTCCCAGAGGTGACGCAGACCTTGGAGTGTATGAGCTGGACTGGACCATGGGCCCAGTACCTTGCCTATGGTAAAGGGGCGATGATCGATCGCATGCAGTTCGTGCTGCAAGATCGCACGCTCCCGCTGGTAGTCCGGGCAGTCCATAAGTAGGTGGTGCAGGTCTGCACGCACACTGCATGCTGCACAAAGGTCCGAGGGCGCACGGCCAAGACGCTGCCTCATAACTGGTGTAAATGCAACATTCAGCCGCATGCGGTGAAGCAGGGATGCATAGTGTCGCGGAAGGCGGTGAGGAAGCGACAGTGAAAGAGAAGGATCCACTGCGTGGAGTAGAGAGTAGGGTGTAATGTCATGCAGCCACTGTGATCTGCAATCAACAAATTTGACAAGCTTACTGCAGTTTCCCAGATCCCAGCGAATGAAAATAATGGCTTTGTATTTTGTTAGCATGTTCTGCATGCTGGAGACGATTACATTACTTCCTGAAAGCGCGGCAGGAAAGCAAAGCGAAGAAAACAATTTTGCGACTGTGCAGCCAACTCCCTTCGGAAGCGAACGATAACTAGACCGCATGAGTCCGCCTTAAAACTTTTAAGGCTTGTTAAGACTTCGTTAAGACAGTCCAACTCCGAAAGTCACCCGCAAAAGTTAGTGTACGTGGCACTGAGTCGCGCTACACACATAACCGTGCTATACCTCACCAGCCTGGAACACGATATCACTTCAAAGACTTCGCAACGACTAACGGAAAACAAAAACAGTGTTTTATGACTCAACCTCAACAACTGCGCACAAATTTCGCATTACCGACTATCGTAATCATCCAGTGATTTTTTTTTTCAAGGATGAACGGGTGATGGCCATATAATATCCTAGTTATATAATATCCGCGACGATTTCAGTTCTTATGGAAGTTCGCTGTTGCGCTTAATGTTCACACTTCGTGTGAATTTGCTCAGGTGACTTTGTGATCCATACGTTAGAGCACAGCTGAACGAAATAAGAACGCCGATACTGCTGGAACATGTGTACTAATGCTGCGTTGAGCCTCATCCGGTGGAAGTCGTACATGGGACAACTTTGAGTGACAAGGGAGGATCACCAGCATGCAAGAAGGCGCCATCAAGGTTTCTCTGGGAATGCATTTCGCCAGCCGCCAGTGGCAAGAGCACAGATATCGGTCTCCTCTCACCAGGCCTTGTTTCAGTCGTGCACGACGCCATTGAGACTTACAGCGTGTGTGCAGCACTGGGACACGACATAATCGTCCAGTGGATCCCCGGTCGTTCAGGCATACCTGGGAACGATGCGGCGTATATGCAGCGACCTCCCGGGCGCGCCCCAGTCCGGTCCGATTCGTAAGGTGTCTTCCACCCCGTCGGACGCCCAGTTCACGTTGTCAACTTTAACTAAGAGACTAAGCAGGGATCTGTGGTGCCGTCCGTGTACGCGACCTGGACTTCCTCGGTCCATGGAGTGTCTAATCCACGGGATCCGTTTGAATGTCCCCTATAATGGTCTCTTTTTACATACATGTATAATCGGAAAAGCAGCCTCTCCAAACTGCTCCATGTGTGGTGTTGTGAAGGATGTGGAACACATTATAATGAAAGGATAGAGAGGCAGCAAGCGAGCTGGTGGTATAGATCCATAACTTTTTCCAGTCTCGGGTTTTTAAGGTATGGACATTATCATGACCTCTGTACGGAACACCGAGGCTGGTCGCCTTCTACATCAGAGCTGACAGTAGCGGACGGCCGTCCGTTCAGTGTGTCACAAGTACTCGAGCCCTTTATCTCAGTGCACCGGGCGTTCTCTGCCGTGGCGAAATTTTTCCGACACATTCGTGCAGGCACAAAGTTTTGAAACTTTGAGTGTTTTGTGGGTTTTTGCTGTTGAACTCTTTGTGTGTTTGTAATCGTTTGTGTGAGAATCATGGCCATCATCATCGTTGTCGTCGTCCCAAGAGTTTTTCACCAACGCACACACACACACATACATTGGATCATGATGCGGTGGGCGATTCACCGGCGCTGAGGCGGTACACTGCCCTATTGCGCGTTGGGAAAGGATGAGGGAATGGTGATAAGGGCTTTCAGAGAGCCGTCACCAGACCGGTGGAGCACAAGTGCTCCGCAAGAAGACGAAGGCCTAGCATCTGGTGGGCAGAGTTCGACCACGGTCCGACCAATGTAGCTGGTGCAAGTGATATGGAGTTGCTGGTCTCACTCTAGTTAGGCAGGAATCTCCATTTTATTTTTCCTTCAAATCAATCACTCAGTCGGTCTCCTCTATCGATTCTGTCTGCTGTGTGCATTGTAAATAACATCAGCCGTTCTATCGCGTGTAAATAAATTTTCTGTACATATATTATGGGCACCAATGTCACAATGCGCGGTCGACGAACTGGAGAAACCTACACGAGTGCCCTTTATAAAATTGACGTGATTAGATATTTAGGGGCCACACCGTTATGTAATAACCGTAACTGGGTCAACATAGCTGTGGGCAAGACTCGAGGCATTATTTCAATTAATAACATTGGTGTGCACGTATTTGTTCTGTATTATGTGCATCGCATCCTAAGATTGCTTAGCACAACTGTATGAAACACAACGGCACTTAAAGAAAAAAAGATATGCAACTACCAAAGGCTTCGTAAGTAAACAGTAAGAGTAGAATCGGAAATATCTAACGAGGAAAACACCGGATGAAGGCACTAGCTAAAAACGACTTATTGTATGCACGTTCAGGAACTAAAATCTGCGATAATGGAAAACAAGATGACACATTGCTTTTGAGTAATGTATACAAGAATGACATATACTCTTCAGCAAAACAACATAAGTGTTACAAGAACAGAACACGTGGTGTCGCTCTCTTGCAAAAAGATCGTGCAAAAAGAAAATGTGATGCACAAGCACAACAACACTAATCGTGAGGGTGATTTAATATTCGTCGGCGCAGCAATGTTAGTCCTCGTAATCTTCTGTTTTCGAAGCAGGGCTAAGCTTCGCTCTTGTCTCTAAATATACAGTGAACAAACAAGAACCCGTCGCGTACGTTATCATTGTTATTGTAATGATCTGGTAAATTCTGCCTGCATGCAAAGCAGAACCGCTTGTGTTCGCCATGCCGGTTATTGTTCAGCTAATGCCGCGACAGGCACCGCGTTTATGAGATTAGCAGCGTTCGCAATCTGTGCTTAGATGCGTATAACAACATCAAATAAATTTTCCTACAACGAAGAAACACGTGCAATGACAATCGCTTGTACACTAATATATTAGTGAGATTTTTGCGGATTACGAGATGGAAAGAGATTGTTCTGAGGCTGGAGTACACAAAAGGAAAAACATAACAGAAGAATCAAGGCGCCTAATTTTATATGGCGCACTGAAATATGGCAATCGTCGAAAAAGCCAGAGAGCTTCTAGAATGGAACATAAGATGTGCGTATATGTATGAGAAAGCATGCAGGAGAGATTGCGAATAAAATGATCATGATGATGATGATGATTAGGGTTTTATGGCGCACAAGCGACAAAGGCTGTAGCGCTTGTGTAGAAAGAGAGACTTCAATGAGACCTCTTGGCAAGTCATCGGTAAGTCGTCGCAATCTGGCGAAATGGTTAGCATACTTGACTTCTTGACTGGCTTCGATTCGATCCGCTGTGTGTCTGTCTGTTCCCACGACACCTACATTTCAATCTTTTATGAAAAGAAAAAGATTACAGTCAATCCTGGATTTACGAACTCCCTCGGTTTCTGAACGGTGTCTCTGGGACAAGACACTTCAACTTGCTCCGTCTAAACCTCGACTGATGAATCCCTCAAATTGTGAAGGATTTTTTTCCCAGGAACGTTTACCGTTCGAGAGTTGACAAGGGCCGACTGTAATACATACTCCACACTGAAAACAATAAAGAAAAAAAAATTACACAGCTTAACGCAAGACCCACCATCCAAGGCACGACAGGAATTTATTGTTGACCGTTCCAGCACTGGTCTTTGGCTACTTCGCAGAATCAATGACGTGAGTGGACAGATAAAGGTCTTTACGGACAATTTGTTGTCGAGAAATGGATTTCGTCGCATGACTGCTTAAGACGAACACTGGCGGGAACTGTACAGGGCAACGCTACAAGCCCTCTCAGCCTCCAGCGACCTTCTGTCGGTTTTGAAGAAGCGATTTTTGTTGACACAATTTGGAAACGTCTTTTAAACTCTCATCTGTGTTAGTATCTTCGACGAGGATGCTTAGACAGACGCTTAAAGATTGGTGACACCTAACTCTTTTTGAACCTGCTCTACGGAAGCCGAGAGACGTTAACATTAGTCCGCCTCAAAGCCGTTTGTGCGCCGAGCTCTACACCATTCGCGAAGTAATCTTTCCACTCCAAACGGCGGAAGTGATCCGCTTTTCGTCCCGGAGTGTCATTTATCCGTGCTCCCTTAACGTCCACTCCGATGCAGTTTAGACAGTTTACTGCGTTTTACTGCGAGAAAAATCAAGTCACCAAGGCCGAAATGACCCACTCGGGATGCTTCCTTTTCTGAAATCGATAAGTCGTTTGCCGGGAGCTATTTTCGAAGTGGTGCGTGCGAAATAATCTCTCCGTGGTCGTAGTTTTTGTTGAGTTCCCGTCAATACCTGCCGTGGGCTCCTGGAACACGGTCTATATCCACTGGCGGATATACAATCTTCCGCATATTCAAACGAGGTGCTGCCTCTTCAAGCACAGAACATGTGAACCGAGCTGACGCACTGTATCTGCATAATGATGTTCGTTTTTGCCCACGAAGGGTCCCCAACTGACCGGTATAAACAAAAAGCCGCTCAAGCTTTGCCGCAGTCTTGGGTCCTTGTTCTCGCCCTGTGCAGCACCATCAGTGTCTGCACTCATTCAATCGGTTCATCTGTTCTTGACGTCTACTAGCCTGCTTGAACTCCTCTGACCTCAGAGCTTTTGCCATGGATCCGGAGTTGTGATCTTCACAGTACTACATCTCCGGTGGCCAACCGGATGAACTACTAACCCCATCAGTTCCGACGCACCCGCGTGTTTGATATCTCATTTACGTGTGTCATGAGTGTGTGCGATATCCCACTGACACTGATATCCCACTGATATAGTAACCCACATGCATTCAGGTATGGTACCGCAATGGACCATTTCTGGGTGCGCGTATGCCCAGGCGGCGGCCGCCATGTCTGTTGGCATGAAAGCATCATGGCTGCTTGTGTATACGGTGTAGGCCGTGATGCCACTTGGCGAAGCCTTTTTTTTCGCAATGCCTGTAATGTGTTGCGTCATCGACTGTCGAAAAATTCAAGGCAATGTCGGTGTGTCGGCGTAAGATTCTTCCGTTTCCCACAGGAAAAGGAGCACCACAAGAAGTACGGCAAGTACGGCAAGGACAGTCGTGAGGCATTGTCCCTCATGAGGTGAGTCGTCGTGAGGCCATCAATACATGAGGGTACAACCTATTCCGTGAAGTGCCTCACGGATGAGGCCGTGAGACCCTTTGTGAGGAACCTCACGGATGAGGCTGTGAGGCCTTTCGTGAGGAACCTCACCGATGACGCCGTGAGGTTTTTCGTGAGGGACCTCAGGGATGAGTCCGTGAGGTCTTTCGTGAGGGACCTCAGGGGTGAGTCCGTGAGGCCTTTCGTGAGGGATCTCACCGATGAGGCCATGGGGCCTTTCGTGAGGGGCCTTATGGTTGAGGTGATTCAGGCTCCTCTTTGCTGATGCCAAGCACTAACGTTAAACCTCACTGTGACAGGAACAACTGTTACCAAATTTATCCAAGCACAGCACGAAACCCTAAACAGTTTAATGCCAGGCAGTATCATTAGTACCAACTACCGACACAGTAGTTCAATGCCGGCGTGTCATGTGAACATGACGGAAAGTTCTTTTGAGGCTCATGTGCCTCCTAGTGACTTGAAGACACGTCAGGCCATGAGGGTATTCACGAGGCGAGGGCTCGTGAGGATGAGGGGTCGTGAGGCCATGAAGGTCCTCGTGAGAAGAAGGTACGTGAGGCCATAAGGGCCCTCATGAGGTGAAGATACGTGATGCCATAAGGGTTGTGAATAGCCTCATTAGGTGAAGGCATGCGAGGATGAGGATGGTGAGACCTCTCGGGATCCCGATGCCCTGAGGTGAGGTTTGTGAGGGCAAAATTTAAAATGGAATGTGAAGGTGAGGGCGACTGAGGTTTAGTTACTGGTGAGGAAAATTTGGTGACAGTGAGTGAGGCCAATGAAGTCTGTGCTTCGTGAGGTGAGGATGAGTGAGGACATAGGAAAATGCCCACCTATACCTATTATATCCTAAAAAATGCCAGCTACGCCCACGTGGTGCTAATTTGTCATCATCGCTTCGTCGTCTTCTCATCATGTCGTCTCTCGCCGCCAGGAGCGACGCGTACATGGAAATGGTCCATTGTTGCGGTGAATCCCATCATCATTCATGAAGTTGTTGTTGTTGCTCGTGCAGCGTTCGGTCTGCTTATGCAATTGTGAACTTTCAGCATTTACATAAACGTTGATGCAATCTTTCCCCCAAATTGAAGAGGCAGTGAGGTCCAGAACTGGATTTTAATGAAAGGCCGAACTCCGGCAGACAGGAAGAGGGCCTAAAACAGAAAAGAGAACCGCAAGCCCTCGTGCTCCCCAGTTCTGATGTCTTTCGTGCACGATCCGGATGACGTTCGCCCGTGACCGACGATGGCGGTGCCGATTAGCAAGTAATCCGGGGCCTATGGTAGCGACACAGTCGTGACAACGTTGAGGGTTTACGATTGTATAATCACTGGTATAATACTGGTCACGAATTATGCAAATGCATTATCTTGAAATTAAATAGGGGCTACACAGAATTTGTACCGAAATTCCGCCCACTTTGCCCACATTTCTGTGTACTATTTCCATAGAATCTCTACATTTTCTTCTTTTCTTTTGCAAGGGACAGTCCTGGCAACAATTTCACTGCGATCTAGCAATTTTCACAAAAGGGACTTGCTGTGTACTGTTTCTATAGAGTATAGACATTCTCTCTTTTTTTTTCTTTTTTTGTAAGGGATATGTGTCAACTAGATACCAAAGACAGAAAACAATTCAGTACATCCAGTACTCTTGGACCTTGGCATAATCCCGTTCATCGGTGCTAGGCTCTTCCATCACTTACGTCCATTCTCAAATCCACCAGCCTACTGGACGAACTCTAAGCCGTTGATCATAGAAGTCAACTGGTGTACACGTGACGTTGGCAACATGTCCCCGAGCTTGAAGGAAAGACAATCGACAAAAAACCGTTGGCCCGATAACTTCGTGGGATACGGCAAGCATTTCCACCTCTACAACAACCTTCGCGGGAGTGTCATGCTAACTCATGAAATCATACCGTGCACTGAGGTAGTGTCCCTCA
This sequence comes from Ornithodoros turicata, assembly GCF_037126465.1. NCBI lineage: Eukaryota > Metazoa > Arthropoda > Arachnida > Ixodida > Argasidae > Ornithodoros > Ornithodoros turicata. The sequence goes on along the minus strand of NC_088202.1, from coordinate 129,942,328 downwards.
GCGTAAGCGGGGAAACACCCATGACATCACCATTCATAATTTAATTGTTGTTGTTTATGTTTTGAACACCGGAACTTGTCCAAGGCGTAAAGGCTACTTAAACCATTATTGATATTTTTAACGTATTACGCAACCCAAGAAACTTGATGGACTAGGTCAACTTTTTTATCACTGTACGTGCTAAGGCCCATTGGGGGGGGGGGGGGGGGTACGGATGTCTTGACCCCCCACCGCGACACACACACACACACAAACTTTAGTTTCTGTCATCACCGAGCTGCTTGTAACATGCTATCTAGATTGACACCCTAGAAATTTCCCGCATCCGCCCGTCTGTTTGTGTTTGCGTCTGTCTCTGTGGGCTAGGAATAGTGGTGCCGGAAATTATGGTCCCTGGTTGGCCGGGAAAATGGTTCCGCAAGCTCCTGCGCTCCCAAAAACACAGGACATGGTTGCGGATAGCCGATGAAACGCATCGGAGCTGATGGAGCGTTACCATTCGCCGTCTCGATTTATTGAGATTGGAAGACATAGGAGCGGTTTTTTTTTAAATACGTTAATAGACAATAAAATCTTCACACATAAAAGAGATATTCGCTGCACCGGACCTGGATGATAGTGTTTTGCTGTTGTTGTTTCTTTTTTGTTTTCAAATTTCGTGTTAGCGCTGCGAAGAAGCAACTGTGGCTATGAGAGGCGTACAGAAGTCGATGGAGAGAGGACAGCAGGATTGGGTGGAGGACAGGGTGGAGGGTTAGTATGCGTCCTGGGCCGACTTCAGTGGGACCTGTGCCGACATTCGTCTGGATGGAACGGTTTCGCAAAAACCCAGGGAAAACCTCGGACAGTACAGCCGGTGATAGGATTCGAACCCACCCCCTCCCAGTCTTCAGCACGACCTTGGCTACAACCAACGAGCAGGACGTCTCGACCCGCACGGTCACGCCGCTGGTGCTGTTGGTGATCAGACACGGATTTTACAACTGTCCCCTGCATCTTTTCTACGTAGATGTTTGTGGACGATGCATAAAAGCTGTATGCCCTTTCATTCGTTCATTGTTTCGAAACGTCTTGTACGTAGCCCGTTTAACTTCATTCTCATGTCTCACACCAATAATGTATGGCGTGTAATGTGGTAGTGTACTGCTCTCAGGGGGTGAGTCATCCCATGTCTTACACCCTCATACACATTACTCTCATTTTTAGAATCGTTTTTGTCTTTAATATACCTCATCCTTCTTTCACATTTTGTTGGTTTATCCTTTACTTCCTAACAATTTTTTTCTTTTTCCTGGAATAGCAAGCCGACATACCGTTTGGCTGACCTTTCGTCCTTTTTTTTTCCCTCTCTGTTCTAATAAATATATCTCTCATGTCATAGTCAGAATTTATTTGTTGTTTCATTGACCTTATCATTCAGCTTCTGCTGAAGATATGATTCATCGATATTGAAAATATGAGAAGGGGAATATATTTATTAGAACAAAGAAAAAAGGGTGGAAAGCTCAGCCAAACATGAGAGGACAACTGTAAAACCTGTGTCTGACCAACAATAGGAAAATACTAGCATCCAGGTCGACTTGGGGTTATATCTGACGGACACCGCGTACAGCGACCGTGAAGTCTGCTAGTGGACTCAAATTAGATTAGATTAAAAGCAGAAAAAAAAAATGGGAACGTAGGTGGCACTGGTGCGACCAGCTGTTCCATGACTAGTGATCTCGGTTTCGAGCGTTTATGTATGTTTTATTTTATTGAAACGAATAAGAGCGGTAACGTGCCATGTTCCATAAAACTCTGTCATACTTCCTTTTATGTCATCCCACGTCATCATCACTTCTCCTTCATTTATTGTTGTTGTTCCTTTTGTAAAAGAACACTGGCATCATTTTCCAACGTCTCTGCCAGAAATACGCAGAAGGTAGCAAGGCCTTGGAGAACCGCCTCATAACATTGTCACGTTGTGTGTACTCCATTGAACTAATGTAAGACAGAGAGAGTGAGTGTAAGGACTGCCGGTGAAAGGAATAGACCGCAATACGCTCAATACAACCGATGCAACGCATGGTATCGCTTTTACGAACGACGTGCAGCTTTTAATGTCCATTAACATCGATGGTAATGAAAAAAGAAAGAAAGCGCATGTCTCCTAATTTCAACAAATCAGAAGGGCGAATGACAACTCTCTGTCAGCTATGATTCGTTTCATCGGTTGTCCACAACCAGGCTCCTGTATTTTTGGGCGCGCAGAACCTTGCGGGACCATGATATCCGCCCACGCAACTAGATACCATTTTGTCCGGACCAGGGATGTTAAATCCCTGCGTTACATGCATGTAGGCGTTACATTAAATATAAACTGTTTCATCGTATTCATTCTAATTTAATTGTATTCGTTCTAAAGTCCTAGTACTCATCTTCTGCGACTGTAAGGCCACGGACGGAAGCCGCTGGCGCGTTCGAACATGATATCGCCGTACAAGACTCGCAACCTGCTAAGACGCTGCCGCGTAGCACTGACACATGAGCTAAACAAGAGAAAGAAGACAGAGTTGCAAAAGACACCGGGAACCAGGTGCTGAGAAGACAAGTGCCACAAAGATTCGACAGTTTTCCTGCACTCTGCACATCTAAATGGGGGGGGGGGGATATGTTTATTAAAGATAAAGAAAGTGGGAAAGGTCAGACAGGCCACTGCCGACTTGCTCTTCCGAAAAGAGACAAGAAAAAAAGAAAAAAGAAGCAGAAAAGGAAAAGAAAAAGTGGCAGGGGACGATGGGGTGGCTGATGGGACGGCTCAACTGGTTAAGCTATACCACCACCGTGCAATAGCTGACGTTGCTTGTTCTCACACAGGGCATAGACAAATATTGACTTCTACTTTAAATGCAACGCTCAACGGACGAATTCCTGTGCGAGTTCAATCGTTCTGTCCTTATACGTTTGAACAACAACAGGCGTCCCACCACCATGTCCCTAGAGGAAAAATACGTGTCTGAAATCTCTTCGGCCCAGCTTCGCAGGAATGTTGGAACGGTGACTTGACGTTTTTCATCGTGAGCAGAAATAAAAATTTGACATATAAGGCAGAAATCTAAGCTTAGAAACACACGGAGAACAAACAAAGACGACGAGCCCTTATTCATAATACCGTATACTTGCAGCATAATACACGTTGAGACACGCGTGTAGTCTTGCAAAGCCTAGTAAAGCACACTACTACCCCTCAATTTTAGAACGCGGCATTTCGTGTAAAAACCTGTAAAAGCCTCGAAGTAAAACAAAATTGACGCGTTCCAGAGCCACGGACTTTGGGTGAGCAACGAAGAACTATATTCAGAACCACAAGACTCACTTGCGAGGTGTATTTGAAGTAACCGTTTCAACGAGCCGGCGAACAACAACGCAACACTTATACTTATTTAAACAACGTTTCAAATATTGGCTTTGAAGTAAGACCCGAGACAAGGAATTCGGTCTTACTCCACAGTCATGCAGCACCAGCTTGTCAGCTATTGCCTTGGGGTAGGGGGCCGCACCTTACGTTGCGAATTTCCCCATTCATTATAGTAGTTAATTTATTTGTTGTTGTTGTTTGTCAGTGCCAGTTCGCTTCGGTTACAAATATTGCAGAAGAGTACCAGGAAATATTGTGAGGGATTTGTCTGGGTACGTTCCGCAAGGGCTGCCACACTGCGAGGCGCTGGCGTATGTTCCTGCGGTTACAATGTTTCCCACGGAACCGGATAGCGAATAACAAGTTACTGCTCAGCTCCTTATAATAGTAGAGAAAACAAAGCGTGTTAGAGCTATTACCCTGACGTAAATTAATAATAATAATAATAATTCGTGACTTTACGTCGCCAGACGACCGTGATCGTGGGTGATGCCGCAGTGGTCGGACTGTGGATCAACTTGTTTGACGTGCGCCGTGAAAGCTCAACACACGTCACACTGTATTTAACGTCTCTCGCGGAACTTACGTAAATTATACGAGAAGGTTCGAAGATAACGCGATACGGAGCAAGACGCTCAGCTGATCACGCAACACTGAAACAACACATACGCGAGAGAAGACGAGTTCTGGCTTTTGCCGCCTCCAACACTATCGTGATTCGCTGGAATACTTAATATAGATTGCAATGTGTCGTCATGTCATTCACTTGAACCTCCACAAATAAAGCCTGGTTCCTAGCAGGCCCCGATGGTGTCAGACGTTGCGTGTTACAGTTCCAGGTATGATTTTGATATACTAGGGGCGGAACTGGAGAGGGATCCCAGCATAAATGTGGGATTTTTGGTTTTCAAAAATTGCTTTCATCCATTTTATGTATATCCATTTTGATATTTTGTTTATCGTTACCCGTCTTGTAAGACGATGAGCACGCTTTTTTTTAAATATCCTGGCCGTTCCTGGAACTTCACATCTACTACTGAGATGCGGCCACTTCTTTATGTCATATTCGCGAACATGCTAGCGAAAGCATCAGTTATGCTCGTTATCCCGAAAGCAGCACACTCTTGAGAGCGGCACTTTGCCACTCGTGTCGCATCTGAGAGGCAGATACCTCCAGATTAGGAGAATTCAAACGTTGCCTGGGTGACACCGTGAATGCTACACTGAGATTCATTCAATGGGAGACGGCCGTACAAAATATCGGGCCCTGCGACGTAACGGCAGAAAGGGAGCAAATTTCAATATGGAAAGCACAGTGGTATCATGTTGCCATCGTGTATGGAGTTTGCCAGAAGCGTGCGCGGGGAGATGTTGATGATACGAAGGGCACGCACGTCGCGTAGAGTCGAGCATTCCGGCGACATTTCGAGCGAGCAAGACATTTTCGAGGCACCGTACACAACGCAAGTATTGTAAATGTGAGTAGTAATGAAACGCAACTATGGAGCTTCCTCACTGGTGTTCTTCGCAGAGCTTCCCGCAGACTTCGTCCGATGAAATAGCTGATGTAGTTGTTTTTGCCCGCAGAGCTTGAAGGCTCACTATACAGGGTGTTTCTTTTTAGCTGCAACAAATTTTCATAAAAAGGGGAGGTGCTCTAGGACGCATTTACATTCGCCATTGGATTACTCGACGGGGCTGCTACTAGGAAGCCGTATTTATTCTCAATTAGGGGATTAATTAACAGATATATTTTAATCAACTTTTATTGACTTTAGGGAGCACATTGGAATTGTAATATTAAAGTTTGATCTTCAGATGATGCGCTCGAACCACTGACGAAGCACGAAAGTAATCGCAGCGCGCGCCACTGACCTAATTATTTCAGCTCTGCCGTCTGTTGCGCACCTGAAGTGGTCGGCAAAGAGCGACGGTAACGTCGATGTCTCCGCCCTCACTTAACGTCACAGAAAAACGTAATGTTTCACTATCTTCTTTTTTTTTTTTTTTTTTGCTTGCAAAGATCTTTGCGCATCACCACTACATATCAGCGCTTATCGTACCGGGGAAGGGCAAGAGCTGTGTCCGGCAGGATGAAATGACTGATAGGGCAAGCGACTGCGAACACATCAAGGAACGAATGGAAGGAAAAAGAAAAAGAGAACAAAGATCGTGAAACATACCGCGATAAGGGTTTGCCAATATCACGCATGACGTTCTTCTGTGACGTTAAGTTAGGACGGAGATATCGACATCACCGTCGCCCTTTTTGCGATCACTTTATTTCCAGCGGACGGCCGAGGTGGAATACTTACGTCTGAGATTAAGTTAGTGCTTCACCAGTGGTTCGAGCGGATCATGTGGTGATATCATGCTTTAATATTGCAATTGCAATGTGCTCCCTAAAGTCAATAATTAAAAAGTTGATCAAAATATATCTGTTAATTAGTTTCCTAATTAAGCAAAAAATTGGTTTCCTACTAGCAGCCCCGTCGAATACTCCAATGACAAAGGTAAAACAGCCCTGAGGCAAATCTCCTTTTTATGAAAATTTGTTGCAGATCAAATGAAACACCCTGTATAGCCACATGCCACGTAAGTCTTGAATGGCCGCAACACACACGAAATTTACCTGTGTGAAAGCCTACGTTATACTCACGTATTTGAAATGAATCAGAAAATAAAAATTGTTTGCACAATGATTTCGGAGAAATTTGATGAATTCCATCATTATTTCCAAAGCGGCTGCCTTTAAAGCGTGCTTTGCCTGCAGTACTCCAGAATGCAAGGTGAAACCAACTTGCCTATACCTTTCCTATAGATATTTTCTTAGGTTAAAAGAATGCCGATTAACCGGTTAGAAGCATAAATAATTTGATTACAAGACTTTCGTGCAGTAGTCTGCAGACTACTGCACCCGAAAGTATCGTAATTATATTATTCGTGCTTCTAACCGATTAATCGCCATTCCTTTTACCTTATCTCGCGGGCATGTCATTTACTTTTTATCTACGGATATTTTCTTACACAAAGAGGGCAAGACACCTATGTTGGGGGAGTCCTGCTTGTTCTGGACTGTGCATCCTAAGCGGTACAATTCACATTAGAAAGCGTCATATCAGTTGAACCTCATTAGCAATATGTTGGCAGCATGTCATCTTCCCAGTTGTAAGAATAATAATCCATTAATTTGCCAGACATTTTCAAATTTCACTATCGACGCTTACATACTCCGCATGCTGATTTCAGCATACCCGTTTTCGCGCGGAAGTATAGTGCTTGTTTGCAGTGACAGATATTGGCGAAGTTTGCTCCTTTCGCCGGTATTGCACACCTCACAAGACCTTCGCACGCACACATTTCAAAACTTCATCCGCCGCATACTGATACTCTTTGAGCACATGTCAGAATATTTCATGCACCGGGTAATATTTGAAATTTCTGCTTTTGACAGCACATTACGAAGGAAACGTGCTTTGAAGGCGGTGGGCGTGCTTCGTGCAGGAAACGCGTTTCTTTTCCTGCGGAACGCGCTTCATATATGGCACCTCTAAAGAACAGCGTTCGTCGCCCAATCTTCTATGCGCCGAAAACAAGGCAGAACAGTATTCGTTCTACTGATTGTATTTTGGCGTGCCTCCATCCATTTATGGCACGGAACAAACTCCGCCCTTGTCGTTATGAGCCCACGCGTTTAATAATAATGTCGTCTGTCTAGATCATGTTCGTGGAAGCGACAATGGGCAGGGGAACGCGGGATAATGACGCGAATTCCACAGAGAGTTCCCTTTTAAGTTTGGATTTTAAAAAGAGACGGCCTAAAGAGGTAGCGCAGTGAGCTGCACAATGGCCTGAGGTTCAAGCTCCAGCTTTTCAAACTTCCTCACGATGTCACGTCTGACACTGTACATACTCGGTACGTCCGAAGAGCACCGTGACCGAAAAAGAAGCAAAATTGATATAGCGCGCCAAGCTGGGAACGCTGAAAGGTACAGAAATCAAGGTTCAAAGACAGAAAATACAATGTAGACAGACAAAGTATACTATGCTGGAAAGTGCTTTAAAGAAGCATGATGTAACAGACAGAAATGCGAGAAAGCAGGCGAGCTGGTGGTTTCTCTATATCCATCGAGACTCTTTCGTGTCGTTCGTGTGTCTTTCTTTTTTTTTGTCTGTTCCCTCGATCTCAGTGTTCTAAGTATTGCTTAATCCTGGGAAGATCTTTAGCAGGTGAATCAATCTAAGTCGATTTAAGGCTACTTGTGGAGCGAGATGCATAACGTTGCGAAAACGATAATATATCAAATATTCCCGATATGGCTTACTTAAAGTTGAGCAATTAGTACAAGTTGCAATGAACTTTCATAGTGAATACCCTTAATTAGTGAAAATAGGTTTACGTATAATTGCACAGTTGTAGTGCACAAGCTTGGGTACTTTAATCCGCACAAATCGAAACCGCAGCGAGCTTCTGTTCTCCAGTATAAAAGTTGCGAAAATGCTAAATTTTCGAGCGTCCTGCACAGTTTCGTTTTGATGCGGCCGGTTTTTCCTGTCCTCCTCTGGCTCTCGCCCTCTCTCACTCTGATGACAGGCTGTTCCTCAGTGCGTGGTGCACCCACGCTTTGTTCTGCCCTCTAGACCTGTTTCTGTGGGCCTGGTGGCGCGAGCGAGCAGCAACGTCAGCGCCCAAAAAAAATGCAACGCGCGGTAGTTTAGCAGACGACGGCGGCATTTCAAATACATGGTCCAGAGTTGTTCGCACTTGGCAAGATGCACCGCTTTTTCCGTGGATTTCCTACAGATGTTGTAGCTTTCTTTACCGGTATTTGCGCCGCTTTCAACATTGTGGGTGGGGGACTGGGTGCGGCTTCGTGCACGCGAGGTAAATTGAGAGTGTTGCCGATGACGGCTATAGAGGCTATGACGGGGTTGCCGATACGTCCGAAATGCAGCGAAGGTTTGTGACATGAGATTGGAGGCGGACTGGAATCTTTGGAAGGAAGGCCGTTGACTAGCTACGGTCTTTTCTTACGGCCGTTCCGTTTACGGCTTTAAGTTGTTGTAGGAAAATTTAATACGACGTGGAACGGTCAGTACATGGACAGCGCCTCAAAACAATATTTATAATTTAGGAGCTATGAGGCTATGAGGGACGATATATACATTGCTACGCTTCATGATACAAGAGGGTTATGCACTATTTACATTCGATGGAGCATGAGACGAGTGATGGGAGGGGTACTGTTCACGGAGGGACACCTCCGTGGACAGTACCCCTGGAAGGACACCTATGGACAGGAAGGACACCTATGTTTGCAAATATGTCGAAGAAATGGCAAACCTGCACCCGGGCTACTGGGATTATTTCTTCCTGGAAATAGATATTCAAAACGTATCTACTGCATTGCTCCACGATTGCAGATGAAGTGACGTCCTTTCTTTTCCATTACAAGACTAGCAGGGCACATAATTGGGCTGGAAGAAGAAGAAGAAGAGGAAGCATAACGACGAGCAGCGATTGAATATCTTTTGAAAGGACCAAGAAATGACAGTTTCTATATATTTTATACTTTACTATATTTGTTTGTAAGAAAAAGAGGGAAAATTGAACGCAATTGAATTGAGAAATTGAATAGTTTGTGACCACAGCCAAGCGTCAATAAAGGTTCGTTAGCCTGACGACTCGTTCAGCCGACTCGTTTAGTTACGTTGAACGTGCAAAGCGATGTTTTTGGAACTTTTGATTAGCAAAGAAGGACGTTGCACATGTTGACGCTCTGCCCACTGCAAGCCTACCTATCACACACACACACACACACAAAAAGAAAACAACGAAATTTACAATGGCGCACTACAGTCGGTTTATAACTTGTGTGGTCTCCATGATGCGTAAAATTTATACACGTCTATTGATACAGACACGTCACATTTATTAAGAAGAACTCCCAGGACTTCTAACGAAGAAGCCTCTGATCCTGACTATCAATAACCTCCCAGTGCGAGAAATAGTGCATTCCATTAAGAAAGAATGTCGCATGGTTTTGCTTAGAAAATCACAAATATAATCCTAATGCTTACAAACGTTTTCGTTTTGGTTCAAAAGCATCTTTATACAAATATGTTTCCGGTAACCTTTTTGTTCATGACTTCCAATGAGCCTAGAAATGCGCATTGTAGATTTACTAACACCCTCTTCATCAGCTAGGGGACTGTATATAACTAAGCAACGACATATACGCTATACCAGAGCTAAAACAGCACATTTATATTTGCCAGGGGCAGCTCTATGTACAGCTAACGCGCCGACGTGTACTCAGTAGATTTATGTTTCTCCCCTGACTTCTCTCCTGCCGAAGGCAAAGAAGCCAACAAGAGCCATATGCATAATCGATAGCCATACTCCTCGGGGCAGGACCGCAATTCTTGGAGTGCTCCCTTTCGCCGGAACAGCCGTCGCCTGACACCGCACTTGTGAATAGAGACGCGTACTTCAGTGTCGGCTTTCATGAAGCCGTTCTGCGGATGGAAGTCATCTGCTTGTGGCGAGAGAGAGATGCACATTTACATACGCGCACTGTTGAAAGAGATTGTAGCCTACTGCAACTAGAGTAATCTGATAGCAAGCACGACCGTATAGTTGTAGCACACAGTTGTCGTGCCTCGCTGAATGAAGTGCAAGTGTTATCGCGTCACGAGCTACAAAAAAATAAAAAATAAATAAAAATAAATAAATAAATAAATAAAAATAAATAAATAAATAAATAAATAAAAATAAATAAATAAATAAATAAAAATAAATAAATAAATAAATAAATAAATAAATAAATAAATAAATAAATAAATAAATAAATAAATAAATAAATAAAAATAAATAAATAAATAAATAAATAAATAAATAAAAATAAATAAATAAATAAAAATAAATAAATAAAAAAGAGCAAAAGGAGACAGCATAGAAGGGACGTGTTCTAAAAAGGACTCTTATTCCACCCCATAATGGATTGAATATCGCTAGCGCAGCACATGTCTTTCCTATGGCATTTCTCAAATGTGCTCTCTTCTGGAACACTCGGTCGGATAGGAGTCCCCGGAACGTCGCATGTCGGACTTGCGGATCACCGGGGGACGCGGGGTGCCTACTCCCAGCAGACCATTAATATCCCTGGGACATTCCTGCATGGTCGCGAACGTCCTGAATATCCGAACATCGATAAGATATGCATACGATATCCCAGAGCGACATTTGCGTTGTGATTTTACCCACTAAACAACAAATGTCCAAGGAACGTCTACAGAATATCGTGCTCTGGATATTTGGATTCACATGAATAAAGCAATTTGCAAGTCCCTTTGCAGTGTTTGTATAGAGTATCCAAGAGACCAGGATGCATCACTAATTGAACGTCTCAGAGACGTCACCACGATATAATCTTGCGACATACGGATGTGAGGGACGTTTATGAAATCTTGTCCTGTCAATTTAGTAGTAATGTTTCGGTAGCACTGAGAGCAAGGAAACTGTGAGCGCAAGATATAGAGTGAACAAATAAGAACGTTCGCGTGCTGCTGTCTGTGCAAAGTATTTACGTAGCGTTCTCCAAGCGAAAGGGTAAACGTATTTCCTTTGCAGCTCTGCTGAGCAGCTAATCACATTCTAGACGATAACTTGAATTAAAAACACAGTATTTGACAGCCAAGGATGTCAGCAATGATGTTTGGTATACTTTCATTCGATGCAGATGCACAGGAATTGCAAAAACGCATCAGCCTTCGTCACCGTTACTAGTGTTTTACGCCCAACTATAGTTAACGAACGTGCGCCCAGGAAACTTTGTATTGCAGTATATGCTTCACAGAGTTCTCTAATAGAGGCTGCTGTGGGATTCGAATGGTTCTCCTCCTCCGCCCAAGTAAGGCGGCCTGGTGGGGTAATCAATTTATATACTAGTTACACAGTGCTGCTGTCGCATGCCGCAAACCTAGTAATAATATGGAATGACAAACAATGCCTCTTGATATATCTCATAATAGGTGAATATGCACGGAAATGGTAGGGTGCTAATATATCCAGCACATATCGAGATATCCGTGAAATTCGTTAAATAGACCACCAGGAGCCCAAACAAAAAAGGTGAAAGTGCTACTCCTGTGGATATCCACTGGGTGTAACTTGGGTCCACACGAAACTCCAGTGGACATCCATATATCCAAGGCGATATAACTTCTGAAGATTTGTGGGACATTGGTGGTTTGCAGGGCTGGTACACTGCAGACGCTTCGTGTCTAGCCGACAGTGTCTGCAGAGTGCACTGGGTAGACTGGACCGTCGACCATTCAAAATGGAGGAGATGCTAGGGCACTAGGCAGGCTGCCAGCAGAAAACCCGCACATTGCACACTGATGCGTTTTCTGCTAAAAGCATGGGTGCTGCGGCCACATTTTAAGACTCAGGGCTCACAGTATCCCGAGAGAGTTCATAGCGCCCATCAAGTGTTCTGGAGCTGCACCAGGGCGTCTCCAACTTTCCAACGGCTCCATTCTTTTGTCTCATTCTCACGGTTCACTCCCCTTGAAACTCCAATTTCGTTATAGTGCTTTCTTTTTCTAAACCTTCGCTGAATACATGAGTAAAAAGAGACCTGCGAGCAGGAAGCATGCCCTGTGCTGATGGTGTTTTTTGCCTCTCCTTTAAAAGGTGATAAAAGCGGGCGAGCATTCCACGGGAGGGCTGAACTGAGTGAACGTTCTGCCCGTTGTACTTTCTCCAAGCTCTACACTCCATTTTCCGCTTTCCCCTTTCGTCTTTTTATTCATTCTTCATTTTATTTACACAGACGCAAAGGAATGCCCCTCCCTCGAGATATTTGAGCGTGTAACTCCCGCACTTTCCCTTCGAGCAAATAATACCGCCTATGCTTTTCCCGTCTTCCTTGAGCAAACACTACAAGAGCGCATGACGAGTGCCGGCTTCGATATAGTAAATAGAACTGTTGAAGGAAATCGCTTTCGGCCTGTTTACCATTAACGACAAAGATGTCTTGAGCGACGCTACTGGGATTACAAAGTGTGTGCGCGCATTTTGATGGGCCGATGTGCCTTAAACTGCAGACATCTTCAACTTCGACGGGCTCATATTACCGCGTGCAAATCTATCTGTCATTGGTGTTGTTTTCGTTTAGATTCAACGTTCACCAGCTAAGGGTGTACGCACGAAGCAGTGCTCAGTACTTGTAATTTGAGTGGTGCTGTGGTATGCTATATACAGTAAAATGACATTGGATACTTCTCGATAAAGTTAGGTTAGGTTACGCGTGGAGACAAATATGGAGGTATTTACTCCTGCATTAGAGGATCCACACCAAATCACTTTCGTATGAAATCAAATAGGCATGCTGTGCGTGGGCATGTGCGCAAGGAGGAGGGAATAATTATGAACTATTAATATGTGGAAGGAACCGCGATGTGGATAAGGGTGAATTTAGAATGTGACAACTTTGAACGTTTCATGGAATAGGATTCAGTAGATTACCTCATCTCTGTCATGTTTGCTCACTGACCCGATGTTTTCGTGTTCGAGGCCCGGCCGCCGCCGCCGGCTATTTGGTGACATGGTACGTCAGGTGGACGACTCCATATCTTCCTGGGAGGACATGAAACGGACGATGACGTATGCTAACCGCTCAAAGTTTCTGCTGTCCGACATCAGTGGCCACATGGTTACCGGCTGTAAAAGTTGAACTTGCGACCTGACGAAAATGCCTGTTTTGTTTCCATGATGCTAATACGCTAAGAAACCTAAGATACCTAGAAAGTAGGTCGGCCGAAGCTTTTGTATAGCAGTCGTCATTCTTACCGTTGGTTGTATCCGTAAGTGTTTCTAGTACAAGAGCTGGATTTTTTTTTTTTTTTGGAAAGTGACCCTGACAGGTTGGAGAAAGCTTACAGCAGAGATAGTGAGAGCAAGAGTGCGTTCAAATTGGTTTGCTTTGTGTTATATCCTAAGACGGAGATTGATTCCGAAAGGGCCTTGAGCCTTGAGACCGTATTGTATGAGAATGTTTTAGCACGCGTGGTGTATTTCCAAGAACCGTGAATTTTGTCACAGCGCTTATAAAAGTCGCGTGTGAACGATTGGGGATGTCTTGGCTTGCCGGACTCCGTAGAGGGCGGACAGGCCAGACTGTCTCGTCGAGTTGGAAGTATCTCCTGTAAATATTGTCGTTGTGTAAATAAACAAGCTATTGTTGAGCATCCCGGACGTCGTTTTCCTGGGTTGCCGAGCAAGCAGAGGGAAACGAGGGAAGCGAGCAAAACGACAACCAAAACTTTACTCCGGCGCTCTGAAGCAAAACGCGCTCTCGACGACCAGACAATTTCCTAAACGAAAATGTGCCAGCGCTTCATGCTCTAAAAGTTGCTGGGGTATTCTCCGCTCGCTGAAATAACAACGCGTGCCAGTGAGATGTTTCCGCTTCCGTTGCAAATGTCAAGGAGGTGATGGCAGCGAACGTGTTATGATAACGTGTATGTCATATGATAAATGTTAGCACGACAGAAAGAATACTGTAGCGAGTGAAAACAAGCGATCTCTCAGCAGCGCTTACTCTAAACTGCTATGCGTGACGTTTGCAACGTGTTCCCTAGCTCAGGAACATGTTGCCAACGTCAAGTATACAGCAGGTCGTTTGCATATTCCTTTTGTGTTTTGTGTTGTGCTTCCGTGAGGCTGTTGAGTGAGCTTTTTTGTAAAAAGTTCCGAAAACGAGCTCCCTTGGCTCGCTACGCCTTCGGGGGCAAGAAAGCAACGGCTAAGCAGAAAAAGATCTAACGGCAGGAATTATCACTTTTGCAGTTAATATATCAAACATGGACTGCTTTTTATTGATAGAGAACCTCTGAGGGGTAAAGTGAAAAGGGGTAAAGTGGAAAGTCGCCACTGTTTTTGTTTGTTACCCGTAACTGTGACTCGAACTCTACAGATATCTTAACAAAAATGGGTATTTATTCTTGACCTATCCCTGCATGACAAGCAGCTTTGATCTGGGGTGGACTGTTGCGTGCAAGACAACATAATTTTACGGCTTACCATTATGTGTTTTTCAAATAAAGTTTTTATTCTCTCTGTAGGAGAATGTACACACCTTCCACATTGGCCCTCAATATTTTCCGCTTTGGCCTCCCCATGGGGCAAAGTGAGAAATTTTGGTTACTTAGCGACATAATTTTATATAAAATATCTCTAATAGCCAACAGTATGGCACACCAAGGGTGCTTTTTCCAAAATATCGAAGAATCTTTTAAGTGTCGAATTTTGGCCGCCCATGCGCTGCTAGTTGCTGTGTCCCGTTTTTTTTTCTTGCCTTTTTTTTTCTGTCTTTGTGGCAACTTGACTCCCGTCTCGGCAGGCAGACCGCCCTCTCTTTCTTATTATTTTTTATTTCTTTAGATAAACGATACCCCCCCCCCCCCCCAGCCCCCATGCGCATTAACATGCTATAAAAAAAATCTTAAACGTCAGTATCAGCGCTTTGCCCCACCTCCCCCACAGCGAAAGAAACAGAAACAGACACAGACAGAAACAGAAACACAGACACAAATAGAAACAGACAGTACTCACTTGGAGCACGAGGTCGGTTTTCAACTCCTTCGTTCTCTGAAAAGAGAATAAGTAACTCATCACCACGATGTTGTTTAGCACGTCGCAACACACGCATGTGATAAATACAATCGAATCAACCAGCTTTTGTCGCTCTTCTAGAAGCACCTAGCAGCACGTATCACGAATATATGCTGTATGCCTATCTACGGTTCAGTTACGTAACTTTTCGCTTCGTATTCGGCTCGATTTCAAAATAACACTCCGGAGGGTACTGAAAATAATAACAAAATCGCAAAATAAGAAAAATGCAGTATGACAAACAACGAAATAACAATCATATTCGCAGTGTATGATCGAAGCACTACATGAGAAATAACGTCCGCAAAAATATATAAACAACAACAACTCTGTATCCACATACCCGTATCGGCTAAATATATCCATGCACGGAGGCTGAATAGAAATTCTTGTTACGAGTAATTGCCGTGAACTCTACGTTTTTTTCGTCCTCGGTTTTTTGCATAATCTTTGGCAAACTCTGAAGCGCCCAGTCTCACTGCTTCAAACTTCCTACATTCTCTTATCATTTCCGAGCTGGCGTTCCTCATTTCCGTTATGCAGTTGCGAGTACAATGACGAGTGGCGTTTAGAACGAGTCCACATCGTTGGCTTCAACTAAAACTCTGACAGAATTACATAAAATAAAGTTGGGCAGCCGTCGAGGGGCTTAGCGAGGAAATGGAAACCGACGACGATACGCCATAAGGAGACTTCGACTAAATGCTAACGGCAGGCAGTGGAGGAGAACAGTGAGGAAATATGTACATCCCAAGACGACAGAAATGACACAAACGATCAGATACAAAGAGATAGCGCTCCGCTAAAAATAGCAGGGGGACCTTTAAACAAAGATGAAAAGAAAGAAAAAGAAAGGAGAAGAAGTACTTCCCGGCCTTCATCTTCAACTACGCCGAAAGAAGAGAGAGGGAGAGAAAAGAAGAAGGCCGTGAAGCAACGTTTTTCATCATTAGTTTCTATATGGCTGTTTTCGTATTTTTCCGCTTCGATTCGTATCTCGTCATCAGGGCTGTTCAAAAGCAGCGCACGTCATAGCAGCGTCTGCAGTCTTTTAATAATAGACTGTAATAACGAGATTCAGTTTTTTGATTATCAGTCAGATCCCTGGGATTGGAAAAATTAAATTCTGGGGAAAGGGCTGCACGAAATGCAAGCATACATCATTACCATATGGGAGGGGGGATATGAAGAGTTGAAATACGTGTCCTATTGGCTTCTTTCTCTCCGTGTCTTGTTTCTGCTATCTGAACAATAACACGGTGTCTAAGTCAAAGACGGCGCAGAGAGGAGGTTTCGAACAACGCGACGTTTTGAATCAAGGTGTTATTTTTTAATGCGTTAGGGGTCCTCGCTGCGCAAGAATTGCGGCGTGTTGTGTTTGTAGCCACGGAAGTGGAGAGAGGTGCTACGAGGGGAGAAGAGGAGAGGTACGTGGATATCCCGTAGCGGCGCCGGCGTGGCAGCAGTAGCACGTGCAGTTATTGTGGTCGACAGTTTCAGATGTGTCTGCGTGGGCTCGCCATCACAGGGGTGACATAAACCCGCCATTGTTGTAACCACCCTGCAGCGGGTGGTTTTTGCAAAACCGCCACCTTGTCCTGGTCGCACGTCATAGAAAACATCATTTTAAGGTCACGAGACTTTGTTTACAAGTCGTTTTGCCGCTTACAGGCATATTTACGTCGTCATAAAGCCAAGAGATGAACGTATTTTGTTAGCGTAATGTATCCGGTGCTTCCTTCCCCAGCATGGTAGCCTATTTAACTACATCGCATCAGCTCAGTGAGTCTTGACGCGCGGTTGTCATCACATCTTTGGAAGTCGTCAACAGTACGAGGCCTTATGTGCAAAACGGCGCGTTTTACTGCGATATTATCGGATAAAAATAATTACCGTGGTCGAAAGACAATGAAAAAGGTCGCGCAGAAACAACAACAACCGCATTGTTTACAAACGGGTTGGTCGCCGATCACGTGCGCGGTCATCTTTAATGTCACATGTACCTTGACGTTTGCTGTGACGTGCGACCAGGACCTGTCCAGGATGCATTGCATTCGCCCAGCACGCTTTCGTCTACGGAGCAATACATTCGATGCCACCCTTCTGCTCGCCATGGATTATGAAAGCTGTGCGGAGGACCGGCGACGAAAGAATGCTGAGACTGCGAAACGGCGGCGCCAAGCTGAATAGGAGCAAGCCCGAAAGGCTCGTTTGCCTGCGGATGCTGTCCTGCGTTAGCGTTGTGTGAAGGGTTGTGTAGCGTTGTGAAGGGGAGTTCCCCCCCCCCCCGAAAGGGTTTTCAAGTTCTCACGCTAACGCATTTTCGTCGGATCCACCAGCGGATCGACCACGTTTTTTTTTTTTTTAATTTCGTGTTAGCGCCGCGAAGCAACTGTGGCCACGAGCGGCGTCGAGACGTGGACAGAGGGACAGAGGACAGCAGTCTGAAGAGTGGTTGACAGAAGGGGAGTTTATTATGCGTCCTGGGCCGACATCAGGGAGAGGTGGGCCATCATTCGTCTGGAAAGCTTGCAGGAAAACCCAGGGAAAACCTCAGACAGTACAGCCAGTGGTAGGATACGAACCTACCGCCTCCCAGTCCTCAGCACGACCTTGGCTACCACCTGCGAGCGGACGCTGTTACCCGCTCGGCCATGTCGCTGGTCGATGAAGGTGTGGCACGGCAGATAATTCAGTCGCGTGAATTAGCTTCAAGGACATTCGTAACAACGAGAGAATCTAGAGAAACACTGACGAATCGGACACTAAGCAAAATGTGGTTCATTCATAACGTGGGAAATGAAATCCGCCGTATGTGCTATCACCTTGCATCAGAGTAACAGAGTCGAGTGATTTCCCCATAGTAATCGCTCTGCGTCTCGTTTTCTTTTCCCTCGTCTTACCCGTAGAGTTGCATCGATGAGCAGTGTAACCATTTCCAGGAAGCGTGCCTTTCCAATGCAAACCAAGCGGGGTTTCGTTCGTTTAGAGTAAGATAAAATTTAAAATCGAACCGCCTTTGTTGTATGTGGTCTCACTGAAGCAATCTGTAGTTCAAGTCTGTGTGTGAACAAAAACAGTCTAAAAAAGAAAAGAAAAATCGCATCGCTTCTCTGCTGAGCTGAACCTCCACAACATATCTACTCCCGCACGCTATATACTCTGTGTGAAAGGGTTTACATCCGGGAAGTCTTCCGGCTTAAACGCTAAGAAAGCACGCGTCTCTCTTGTGTCATTCGTTATAATACAGAATAATGTGGTTTGTATTGTTGACTCTATGAGATGAGCCACAGAAGATTGTGTACTCATCTTCCTAAGCTTTCCCTAACCATTTATCCCGCTTGTTACCCCACTTGTTATTCGTATTGTGGTTTCAACCATGATTGGCTGATAGAGTTTCAAAAGGCAGGTTTGCGTGACGCTTTTCTGACACGCAGAGACAACATCGTTTAAGGTCGACGGTGCCCTACATCTCAGCAGTGTTGGAACTCGAATTGCGCGTGTTATGAATTCCCTCCAGTGTGATTAACGATGCAGTTTTATGGTCCTGCATCCCTTCGGTGAAAAGATATTGAACGCGAAAAATGGGTCCTGAAGAGGTCCTGCACGTTATCTAACGGTGCGCGTTATACACGGATATATTTTCCTGCAGAGTCCCTTTTCAGGTCGGTGACGTACAAATTCTAACCTCTTCCAGAGTGTGCTGCTTTCTCCCATATCTCTTAGGGTCAGTTGACAAAACCGGCGAAAGGGCACTGGACTTCATAAATGATTAATGATGCTGCTTAAGGATGCTACTCAGCAGTCAATAATCTTGAATTCATTTCAGAAGAATGGCGTGATTGAGAAGGGACGCGAAACGGAAAGCAGAGCGGAGACTGAAGTATACTATGACAGCGAGGGCTGTTGCATCGGAGCTTAACGGATTTGACTAAATGTGTTCCAAATATAGCATATGCATATATGATACATCGCTTTGACTTCGATCGTTATTGTGAAGGGGCTCGTTATTTTATTCCTCCCATTCCAACCAGCAATGGGGTAGAGTATCGCCTGTGGCGATGAAACTTCCCACTCTCCAAGGTCAAAATAAAGTTGTTTGTTTGTAAAGTTGTAAAGTTGTTTGTAAATTTGTAAAGTTGTTTGGATCGCTTTGGTTCATTGTGTATACCGGTGGCAGTACAGAAGCTTGCAGCACCATTGTGGTGCGCGTTATGCACCGGTGCGCGTTATACATAGAACATTTTTCAAATTCGGCCCGTTTTTAGGGGTGCGCGTTATACACCTGAAAATACGGTAGATTCTCTGGCGCGCCAAAATGGCACATGTCAACACAATGTCTATGCGTTCAGTGCAGAATTCGTCCGCATTACGCCATGGATGTAACCAGTAGGTCAAATGTGTGATTGCTGATCACCACAACTCAGAATCACTAACTCACGATCGAAGTGGCGGCAAATCGAAGGTGCCATGGTGAATAACGGAGCAACCAGAGGAGGTAATGTAGGTACAAATTATATTCCTCTTCGAGTAGGCCCGGAAGCTCAACATACCCCAGGGGCATGGCAAGGGCTCTCCTGCGAAGTATAAGGCCTCAGGTGGACGCCATGCGATCTCTTTCTCGCACATAAAAAGGTTCCCAGTTTCATTGCATGTGTTTGCTGATTATTATATGCTGTATTTCTACAACGAATATTTTCTCTCAGAACATTTCGCGCTAGTTGAAACAGGTGTATCCGTATCCGCGCGGATATTGATTCTATCCGCACACGCGCGGTTATTCCATTCGTAGGAAAGGATCTCCACGGCATCCACGGCACGGATCTGACTGCTCTCTGAAAGTCCCCATCATCACCATCCATCCGTTCCCAACGCACAATAGGGCAGTGTACCGCCTCAGCGGCGGTGAATTAATGTATGTGTGTGTGATTGTGTGCCCACGGCAAAAATGTTACCTTACAAACGTTATTACTTTTCAGCATCCAAAGTTTCTCAGGAAGTTATGTCATCCACTGTTGTCAAATAGCTTGACAACAATTAAGAAAATAATTGCAGTTGAAGGCAATTAATGGCGAAATCTGGTGGCCACTTCATGGCAACACGGCCTGGCGCTCGGAAATTGCCCGCTCTGGATCATGTGACCGTTGCGAACCGAACATGAGTGCCAGGAATCTAGCGGTTTTAGCCGCTTGGATCACGTTAGGGGCATCGCGGTCGCTAGTCTTCGGATTTCGTCCTCTGCTAACTCACATGAACTCCGATGTGCTAGCCAATGCGGGCCCTCGCCACCCTTGCAGGGCGGATGTGACGACACCGGATATAGTTGGGCAACCCTTTGCTCGGTCGTTTCGAGACCGGGCGAAAAAAGTGCCAGCTGGCAAATTCCGGGCGCTCGGAAAGCGCCACGCGAACAAGCGAGATTGCTTGGCTTTGACCAAGCGAACATGACTGCTCGGGATCTAGCAAAAAAAAAAAAAAAAAAAAGTTGCCACGAAATGACCACTCGAATTCGCCATAGGCAACGCAAACGATGGCACACTTCGACACCATTTTGGATTCACTGCGTGCTCTCAACTGTGGCTTCCCATATGGGACATTGGCGGAGACACAAGTGCTTAATGGCGGATAAAATGCGGATATCTGCGCGCACCGCAGAGGCACGCGGTTTTATCCGCATTTTATCAGCGCGAATTTCAAAACGTTTTATGACAAGGATGTCGCGTGGAACCGTGGATATATCCGCACCCCCGCACACCTCTAGTTATGCCAAAGGAAGATATGTCAATTCGTACTCTTTCACGTGATGTCACGCAGTTAAATACGTTCGACTATAGAAGAGGAGGAAGATGAAAGAGTTCTACACCAACAGCCCGCGACTAAAGTTGGGAAGCTAATATCCCAGATTCTCACAACGATGAAGGAAGTAGAGCTGTGTCATGCCTCCCTGTTCCCATGGATACGATAGGGTGTTCTCATGCGTCGCTCACCTCGTATTGCGTGGGCAGGGGCAATTTAATGTGCTCTGCTCAGTGGAGGAGATGCACTGAAGAGGGGGGATTAGGTTGCCGCTAGAATCGTTACTAGGAGAGCTAGTGGTCAGGCGAAGGGTCAAAGTATCGACCCGTGAAAGTTAACGTCGCAGTTGATACTATATTAGAGAATGAACTGAACCGCTCTTGCGGGTTCCAACTACATCGTTAGTTCGCTGACTCCCTCCAACACAAACTCTGTCTCAATGTAGCCTGCACTCCACATTTCAAGTACAGGACCGGATACTGTGATACAAGATTATGCTCCAATTGCGGCGTTGTGGCGGACATTGAGCATGACCTTATAGAACGTGAGCTATACGAAAATCCCGCCCCCACCCCCGGGCCTTCGTGCTCAGTTGAATAGCATGTCTATCCCATCATCGTCTATTTGTGCGTGCGCGTGTGAATAGTATTAGCTTGAAACCATTCAACGTGGCTGCAACTATAGGTCCTTGTCAGATCCCCGGGCAATACCGTCGAGGTCTTCAGATGTTTATGGAGTCCTTAACGAGCACTGGTCGTCTCCACATGCTTTAGTGTCATATTCTGTTTTCTAATGACCATCGGTGCTCCTGTTTGTACTTTTTTCTTCATTTCGCCGTTTTTTTCCCCTCTGTTGTGTATAGCACGGCCATTCAAGGACACCCCAATTGTTTCTGTGAACGTTTCGTACCTAACTCATTTCATTTCATCCTCGTAGCACTCATCTTATGTATCACATATAATGAGGTAGGCTACTGCGCCCTAGCGGTGAAACAAACCGCCATAATCTATTTCTTGTCGTTGTGCGTTTGTTCAGAGTCCATTAGGGCGTTTGTTGATGGGTGACTGAAAAAGATCGTGGATGTGTTCGGGCTTCTGAGGAAGTCCAGCGATAGATGCGGTAAGGTTTATTAGCTCGAACCAATGAACCTACTGTTTTGGGGAATGGAATCACTACTTGGAACATCTCGTATCGGTGAACCAATGACTGTGCTTACAAAGGTAAGAAGGCACGCTCTTTTTTCGTGTATTAGCTCACTTGCCGAAACAAGAAATGTGAAAGTTGTAAGCTGGCCGTGTATAAAGTCCATGATGAGTAATGCCTGAGCATGGGCAACGAAGAAGCACTACACAGAAACCACATCACGCATGCCAACTTGCCTACGCCAACTTGTCTAATTTCTATAAAGATGGCTTCCAACTAAAATCGACATTCTTGGAAACAGTGTTGTTAAACGTTAACAGTTCGATGATGATGGTGATGGCGATGATTTGGCGTTTATTGGATCAAAAACAGCAAGGCCATGATGCGTCATGCTTTGTTAAATGGAGGCAGGAAGGTAGGAATAAAACTTTTACAAGCATAATCACGATACATGGAACGCTAAAAAATGATTATTGAATGATGATGATAAATGGTAAACGTGCAGTGAGGAGGCAAGACGAAATTCCAATTCAGAATCCCAAGTTATTATTGAGGAACCTGTACCCCTAGAAAGGCGCGTATTTTATTAAAAAATATTTATTCGCGATATGAAAGATCACGTCACCTTTACAGTAATGCAAAAGGAACGTGGTTCATCCGCTGCGCCATTTGCAATTGAATGTGAGTAAAAGTGCCAATTAGGAGGTTCCATTTTCCTTCTTGCGAAGCAGCGAAAAACATCGTGCACCTCCAGCGCACTCAATTGTCGATGGAAATACATTGCGCCCCTTCCCTCATTTCTTTGTCCAATCAACGCCGTGTGAGGGGAGCTCCGACGTGTCTGCGACGCGTAAAGATACACCTCGCCAGGGGCCCGATATTCGAATTGTCGTTATTCCACCATAACGCGCGGCCATTACTTCGGCCCGTGGTTCGGCTCGTGCTTCGGTACGAGTGCATACGAAGTGATAAGCGTTGAGTACAGAATATATCGACTTCCAGTAGTCTATGAGGCGCACCAACACCAACCCCTTATATTCCCCTTTTAATTAGTTTGCCTCGGATGACAATACGCTCCTACGCCTACAAAAAAAGAAGAAGAACAAAAACGAAAACAAAAAAAACAAAAAAAAAAACGCAACGCGTGAAATGGCTGGCTGCTGAAAGAAGAATCGACGCTCTCGTTTTCTACCTTTATTGCTTTGAACTTTTTTCGCGTCTGTGGCGTAATTTCACCCGCTGGTACTGCATCGCCACGTTGTTCGCTACAGGGGCCATTCAGGGACGATGAGATTGAAGTTGTCGAGCCCACAGCAGAAAAGCTATCTGAGGGGAGTTCAGACGAGCTGGAGCAATCAACGGACGCCGTTATCCCCTTCTTTATATCTCAGACTCTGGTTGTTAACAACGGCAGGCTCATCAGTGCTCCTAAAGTAGGCGAAGTCCAGGTTTGTAGAACACTGATTGGTCTTGCACAGCATTGACTGTAAACCCCAGACATAGGTCTGGCTGACCTCTCCCTGCGTGGACGCCACCTCCTGTTCATTACACTTATATAAACCCCCCCCCCCTTGACATTGTCTGGCGCGCAGCATACAACAGGCGGTAACGGAGTTCTCTAAAGGTATTGACTGCGTAAACTTCGTGACGTCTCCAAGCGAATTTTCGTTTTTTTCTTACATTGCATGTTAGCGCCGCGAAGCAACTGTGGCTATGAGCGACGTACAGGCGTCGACACACGGAGAGCATAAAGAAACATATGTGGACGTGAGTCGGGACATAGGGACGTGGCTGCTAGGGGAATCAGACTTTCCGAATTCATGTAAGGGTCGAGCGCTTCACGGAACGTTCAGCCGCCATATGCAAGAGAGATGCAGTTCATTGAGGGAAGGATAGTTGTTATCGGAAACATAACTCAGTGTCAACCTTGCGCAGGAGTGAAGTATATGCAGGTCCAGTTAGCCAGGAGGTCGTTGTACATGTCACTGCATCTGTCATCATCGAAATATATTTGTCGTTGCGACGGTAACGCTAATGAAAACGAATATTAAAATATAGAAAAGAGAATAAATTAACAAGGTTACATAACATACAACAAGATAAACAAGAAACAAGATAGCTTGTAAATAAGGGTTTCCATGCTGCCGTGCAACGATGTCCTCAAACAACGATCGATGCCTCGCAACAATCGACATTCGCGGTCCTCTAGTGTCCATTGTTGCTGACGTGGGTACACAGTGGGTACCTGGTCATGTGGGCATGCATGGCAATGAAGAGGCAGACCAGGCTGCCTACGGGGTCATCAGATACCTTCAGCCCACTCTACCATATTGCCCAAAGTGGATCCGTCTCTCTCTGTCTGTCGCTTCCTCATCGCCGTTCGTGACACTACGAACCTCTTCTTCACCGTATGCGGCTGAATGCTGCATTTACCCCAGTTATGAGGCAGGACCTTTGTGCATCATGCAATGTGCGCGCTGACCTGCACTACCTACTTATGGACTGCCCTGTCTACCAGCGGGAGCGCGACATCTTGCAGCACGGAATGCATGCAATCGACCACACCCCTTTACTATTGGCAAGGTGCTGGGCCCATGGTCCAGTAGCGTTCACATGCACTAAGGTCTCCGTCGCTTTTGGGATTTCCTGCCGTCAACGGGCCTCTTTACCCTGCTTTGATCACCTGAATCCTCATCTCCATCATCATATCTCACTGTTTACAAATGGCACTGGGGCAGCGTCCAGCCTGCTGGCCGGCATCAGCCCCATCCCGTCATCATCTCTTAATGTGTGTGCGTGTGTGTGTGTGTGTCTCGTCGCAAGAATGGGCAGTATTTAAATACATTGTAATTAAAATACTATTCAAAATATAAATACATGTATTTATATTTTTGGATTTAAATAAAGACGCGAAAATGTATTGATAATTATATTTAAGTACCAATTTTCCGGTATTCATTCTTGTAAATACTTTATAAATACTCTTAAATACAGAATATACTAACTCATATCCTAAAGTTGCCCTGCATTTGACCTTTCGTGAAGAAGGGCGAGTTTGGGGCGCAATCATGCCGGGTTTGCGCTAGCACGCGCATGCGACAAACCATTTTAGATGGCGAGTTTCTCACTGTTGTTGCGGACAACGGTCTCGACTACACGATTACATTGTTCTACGAAGCATCTTCGTCAAATTTAATACAAGCATTTGTTCATCGGCAACTGTGGAGAAGCTGTTCTCCTTTGCGAGTCTTATTGTACATACGACCGAACAGAAGATGCCTAAAAGTAGCAGTCTTCGAGAAATTTCTCATGTTAATATCTCCATGATAATCTAACAAATAAATGCCATTGTTCCTTGATGATTTGTTCTTATGGTCATCGTTATTTCTGTATTTCCAGATGACATCTTCCTCACAGTGTTTATGGTAGTAGTTATGGTATTTAAATACAGTACTTATACTGCATATTGTATTTAAATACACATGTTGAAAACTATTTATGAAAAGTATTAAAATACCCCTTTCAACAAAGTGTTTTGTATTTAGATTTTGTATTGTATTATATTTAAATACTCAAAAATGTATTGATGCCCATCCCTGCCTTAAACAGGCTTCACTGAATCTGTGGATTTCAAAATGTGCTGTCTGCATGAAACCTGAAAGCATGTGTGATAGCTCAAAGGAACGTATTGGACTCAGCAGCCATCTGTCGCTGTTCTTCTGATAGACTATAATGCCTGACGACGATGAATCGAAATAATAAAAGCATTCCGGCAAACTTCGGGTAACAATTCAGGTACAGTGCTCCCTTTCACGATGTTCGTAAGATCAGATAGTTTAACGGACGTCGTTATGTTTCTGGCACTACACTAAAACCGTATAAAAACACAAGAGATCAATACATATTCTGTCCATTGTATCTAACATGAACTGTTTAAGTAAAATACTCAGCGCAGCTAAATTAGCGCTTAGAATTAATAGCGCCGTATTGGGAATGTTCGAACTATCAGCGCCAACTAGCGGCATTTTTCTTTTCTCCTCTAATCTAATCCAACTTCAACTACTAGCCTATTTCACTCCACGCCCTCGGTGGCTCAGTCGGTACCGTGTCCGTCTGCTGATCGCGGGTTCGAACCCGGCCGTGGGCGGTGGCAACTTGGTGGAGGGGTACAAGTTGCTCAGAGACGCCGCCTTCCGCGAGGGACGTTAAATGTGGTGTGTCGTGTGTCGAGATTTCGGCACACGTGAAAGAACACTCAGGTGGGCAGAATCAGTCTTGGGTAAGTTACTTGTAAAAAGTAACTGAGTTACAGTTTATCTGCCAAAAATAGTAACTAAATTACAGTTATAGTTACTTTCTTGGTCGAGTAACTAGTTACTGAGAGAAATTAACTTAGTTACATTACAGTTACTTTTTATAAAAATGACCATGAGAGGGTGATACCATTGTTAAACACATACATTTATTTACACTTACTGAAGTGCGATAAAAGTTGTCTTGCACTTAACCAGAAGCAGTATAAAGTCACTAGGCGGTTATCCCACACGGAAAAATACGACAGATGCATGCGACCTGGCGCACCGCGGTGAAAAAGAACAGCACGGTGACACGCACGCGTCTCGTGGCGTGTAGAGAGAGAGAGAGAGAGAGATAGTAGATAGATAGTAGATAGATTGATAGAGAGAGAGAGAGAGAGAAGTATATATTCTATACGTCTATTCTAGACGAGAATACCTTACTCTCTTGAGAATATTGCCTCAAGATGCTTTTTCAGGTTTGAAGTTGACGTCCTGTCTGCCGAGTACGTCTTATTCCATAGCTTGCACTTATTATTCAATTAATATATTAATATATTAATTATATTATATTAATATATATATATATATATATATATATATTATATTAATATATTAATTAATATATTATCCAATTAAATTATTCTCGTCCTTCCATCATAAAAACTCGAAGGCTGCTTCATAGAGCGGCCACGGAAGCTTTATGATAGCAGCAACCGGAGCAGGATTAGCCATTCGACTGGTCGGAGCGCAAGCGAGCTGACCGTAAAGTTCCTCTTTGTGCATAATCATTCCCTTGTCCATATCCACAGGAGGCAGGATCCCGTGCTAGGGCAGTGACACTATTACTCACATATGACTCACTCCGACCGTTGAGGGTCACTAACTTCAACTACGATTTCTGTTCGCAAAGCTGGAATTCCCTGCTTTGTCAAGAGCCCAATGCGCGGGGCACATACCGATTACGGATAAAAGGAAAGGAAGGAAAACACTGTTAGGGGGAAGTAGGGTAAGGTAGGGTAAAGAAAAAAAAAAGGAACGACATTTATTTGAGTAACTAGTTACATTTTGCAGTTACATTCACAGAAATAGTAACTAGTTACAGTTAAAAGCTGCTTCTCTGGAAATGTAACTAGTCACTGTAACTAGTTATCCCCAAAAGTAACTAGTTACAGTTACAAGTTAAAAATAACTTAGTTACTACCCAAGACTGGGCAGAATTAATCAACAGACCGGACCACTGTTGCGTCGCTCATGATCGCAGTTGTCGCGCGACGTAAAGCCCCGATTTATTATTATTAATCGATAATCGATTATTTCACTCCAGACTCCCTGACGGCGGTCCCGAGCTCGTTGTTGCTAAAAGAGATCTCCCTAGTTGGCTAACTCTAAGCCCAAATTCTATTACAACTCAGGTGATGCACACTAACTTCCTAAACTTTTGGTACAAGCTTGAAAACCCCTCAGTCTCCCTTCCTCCCCAGCTCTACCTACTTTAAACGGGGGGGGGGGAGAAAAAAGAAATAAGGCTTTTCCGGTAAAAGGAATGATAACGTATTCTATCGGATTCTACTCACGGGGCTGCATTAATCATCCTATCGCGTAACAGAAGAGCGCTGCCTAGACGGACTGAAGAGACAAAAAATATTCTTTAATGGAAGGTATTATAAAACACAGACGATAAAAAATGAAAGAGGGTTTCAGAAATAACCCGCAGAATCTCCTCTGCTAGTCGTGCGCAGCGGTAGCGCCTCAGGTGGAATAAATCTCCTCTTTAAGGTCTAGAGTCTCGCCCTGGTCGATTATCAATTATAGGCTGAGAAATGAAGATTTAAGAGACACTTTCCTCTCTTGCCGTTACCGGAACTTAAAGCAGTACTTCGCGTAATTTGCTCGTATTTCAATCAGCGGCTACCTTCAAGTACGGGGGGGGGGGGGGGGGTGACGTTTAAAAAAATAAGAGCAAGAAATATGATTCCACTGGAATACATGTTCCCCAGGGAAGAGGGAAAAGTAAACCCCTACCCTCTTACACGGGGCTGAGTTGTTTCATAATGCAAACCACTTCTTCAACGTCTATAAATAAACAAATATATAAGTAGCGCTTTCAGTGCTGAGAGCACATAGGTATAGGCGGCGTATATTTAATAAAAAGTTAACAGCGTGTCTAAAGATGCCACGCTGCGAATGAGTATCTATCAGAGTGATATAAATAAACTCGTATGAAGTGCCCTGCCAGAAGTAGCCCAGTACATTACAGGGACACTAAAGTGAAAAAAAATTCTCATCGCTGAATAGCGTTACCTCAACACCAACATAGAAGGAACGAGATTTATCCTTTGCGTCTTTTGGTGATTTATGAGCCTATTAAAAAAAACTGCACTTTACCTCTCCTTCTCAAGACAACGCGGAGCGCGCACTCATTGCTCTCCTCAAACGATTTGGCCAATCATCGAGAGATATCGTCTGTGGACACCAATCCGATGCCTCTCCGCATTGTCAAGCTTCTTGAGAAGGAGAGGAGGAAGGAAGGGGGAAGGGGAAGGAGAGGGAGGGAGTCCAAATGTTTGCACTTTTAATGGAAATAATAATGTGGGCACGTTGTTCCCGACAAGCCCGAAGGGGTGATTCCAGAGTTCGACTGACTTTATAAATACTACCCTCCTACACAGCTTAATAAATGGCGAAGCTGCGAATACGACTATATGACTAACAGTTACTCACTCACCGTGACTATACGCGCATTTGTTGTCTAACACACACTACACTTTCAAACGTTTGGGTGTCGGTCTTATACCAACGAGAGGCGTACCCTGCAATCACAGCTTGCCACTCTTGGCAGCCGCCACTTCAACTTGTCGTGGATATTCGCCCCTTGGGACACAGCGGCCCACTCCAGGGCAGCCTCACGTCATGTAGTTTTTTTTTTTTTTTTTTTAAGGCGACTGGTCTAAAGGCCTCATTGTGACCCCGACAGCGCACTCGGACATTCCCACCATCACAATCAGGATCGCCATCGCCACTTCGATCATCACCATCATCCCTCATCGTCATCACTCATATTTTCCCCCTAGCTATTGAGATAGAGTTCCACTCCTATAGAGTGGAAAACCTCCCCACTTCATCGTCAGAATATAATTGTTGTTGTTGGGTCTCAGAGTAGAAATACCATGTTCTTGGGGTTACTTGACAACAACTAAGTACTTTGACCACATCGGGACTATTCCATGAGCGCTTGATTAGAATAAGTTTGGTGTCGTCTGCAGTTTCTCCTCTGGGTGCTTGGCGCATGACCAAACCTAGCCCACAAACGCTCTGCCCTAAAAGCACTTCTCAGGTATTTGGACACTGAAGGACTTCGGTCTTCAAAGTGAGGCAACTCAATATTCCATTTGACCACATTACCGCCAGCAATGGGGTAGGGTATCGCCCCTGGCAATGAAACTCGCCATTAATTATCGTTTAAATAAAGTTGTTGTTGTTGTTTCTCTTCTGGGGAGGCTTAATCGCTTACACGTCGGTACAATTCGGTAATTGATCTTGTTTGCGCAACAAGCATTGACTATAAGGCGCATTAACCAAATACAGTCAACCCTCGATTTATGAACCTTCGATTTATGAATTCCCTCGTTTTATGAACACTAGCACGAGGAACCAAACTTTTTACATGCATTTTTCCCTCGTTTTATGAACCTCGATATTCGAATAATGAACGGAATTTCTGGGAGTTGCCCAGCGTTTTTGCCCTCAATTTATGAACGGATCGTTCCGAGGTCAACAAAAACCTTCAAAGGGATTATTCGTGGTCTTATGAATGACGCCTGAACAGACAAAACGTTTTCGAGGTATTGCACCCTCGGTTCTTAACCCCTCGAAATCCGAACAACAAACGGGTTTTTACAGAAGTGTTCCTGACCTCAATTGACACAGCGGAAGGCATGGTCCAAAGCAAAATTAAACTATTTAGTATTGCATAATAAACAGAGTGTGAATGCGCTAACATCTGTGTTTTGTGAGACTGATACAGCAGAAGGCATGGTCCAAAGCAATATTACACAATATATTGCATTATAAACAGAATATCAACTCGGAAATACTGTTCCATTTGCTCGATAGTACTCACTTAACGGAATTTTCGATTTATGAATCCCTCGATTTATGAACGATTTTTCGGGGACCCGAGGGTGTTCATAAATCGAGGGTTGACTGTACTGTGTGTTGCGAGATGTGGCCTAAAGTATCGATACGCGGAAAATCCATACGGGATATATACATTGGCCAGCAGCAGTTTTTTACAGCACCTCATGGCTGCCTACGCAAAAGACGTCCCGGTACAGTAAGAAACCTTTATTTACTATGGTACTAGCACAATTTTGACTTACTCGACAAGTGTCAAACCGCTGTGATACAGGTGGAGCGGAAATATAGTGCCAGATACGCTTGACGAATTCTTCACATGTGGTGGTGGTGGTGGGTGGTGAAAGGGTGAATGTGTGTGTGGGGGGGGGTGATGGCAGGATAGGCTCGCCGTTGTTGGCCACACAGAAGTGGGCGTCGTCACGGGCGTGGGCGTGGGTGAATGTGGGGGGGGGGGGGGGGGGGGTCGAGGTAGCTTGCCGTTGTTGGCCGCACTCAAGTGGGCATCGTCACGACTATAGCCAAAAAAAAAGGAAAAGAAAGTGGGAGAAAGGGGAGTTGAGGACTTCAAAGTGATGTAGAGGCAGGATGACCGGTACTGATGGGACGGAAGCACACTGTAGGTGAGAGGTGCGCTAGAGTGGTCTCACCGCTAGGCCGCTAGGCTAGGCTGTGGGTGAATGTATTTCACTTG
Source organism: Ornithodoros turicata (assembly GCF_037126465.1). Taxonomy (NCBI): domain Eukaryota; kingdom Metazoa; phylum Arthropoda; class Arachnida; order Ixodida; family Argasidae; genus Ornithodoros; species Ornithodoros turicata. Next base: position 129,911,186 of record NC_088202.1, on the reverse strand, counting down.
CGGCCCTATGCAGAGCGTATCACCGCGTTACATAGTGTTGTGCTTGCCGGCCCGCGCTTGGTTTCGTGGCTCGGTTTCGTGGTTACGAATAGCCAGTCTCTGTGTGGAGGGAGTATGCTTATTATAATTAACAATTATTATAACAATTATAATTAATAACAATTGGGGCCGTACAAAGCTCATTAAACTTCACTCTCACACCTCTCATCTAATGCCACGCATGTAATGGGGTAGGGTGCCGCTCTCCAGCGGTGAATCGTCCCATGTCAAAGTCACGATTTATTCCTTGTTCTTTGTTGTTATTATAAGAGAGGAAAGGTTAGTCAGATTAAGGTCGGCTTGCTAGTCCTCGAAACAAAGAGAAAGCGAAAAGGGAAAGATAGCCAGAAAGTCAAAAAAAGAAACGAGGAGAAGCACGGTGCATCAATCAGCGATATAATTAGTTGGAACCGTTGTCCACTGTTCCGTTACCGTTCACTGCTCTCTGCGAGTGCAAGCTAGAATCTTAGTCTAAAAATAACGCCTTCGGCTCGATGCGCACAACAGTCGACAGCAGAACAGACATTGCCGACAATGCACGATTTCTAAACAGGAAAGGGATACGCCATCATACCTGCAGGCTGATCCCACTAGCACACGGGCATATACCGCAACAAAAATCGCAGGTTCGAACGTTTCAACCCGTCATGGCAAAATCCTTTTAATCGCTAGACAGACGGGGTAAGCCGGCCAGCCATTCACCGATACTGCACAAATCGCTCTCAGGCATTTTTTCAAGACGCTCTCAGAAAAAACTCTTTTCTGCGCTCGATTGACCCTACGATGACCCACACACTGGTAGGCCGTTACCCCAGGTAGGAAGAGTCCTTGCTCCGCTGGCTTCGATTGAACGTGGCGCGGACTCCACTGCTCCTCTTTAAGATGCGGTACCTTTCGTCACCCAACTGCCCCACCTGTCATGTCGAAAGAGGCATTCCGCACATGCTGCTCCACAGCACCCGTTACCGCCAATATCGTCTTCTCATACGGGCGCGCATCGCTCGCCTCAAGATTTCGGACTTTTTCTTATAGCCACGCTGCTAGGCTCCACACAATATAGTCAGTTGACAAAGGCACTTGTTCAGTGCCTGCGGATCTGTGGCCTTCTGGGTGAACTGTGATCAATTTCGTGGTTGCTTTCCTTTTTGTTTCTTTGTTTTCCTTGTTTGTTTGTTTGTTCTTTTTCTTTTCTTCCTCCTTTCTTTTCTGGGGATAGCAAGCCGCTGTAGCGCAGGCTAAACTTTCCCTCTTGTTTTTAAATACAAAAAACATTGCCCCCCCCCTTTTAATCGGCAGTTGATTTTCCAACAGAGCCTACACGCGGTATCAGCAAGACACAGAACGACTGCATAGGGCTAACATCGGTAAGTGGGACAATCAGTTTCAACATGAAGAAGATATGTAATTTATTATTACGTGTCACATCAACGTCCTACGCGTTCGTCTGGCTCTCCTAATGCACACCTTCCTGTACCAGCAAAAGAAATGTTCTCAGTAGACGCTGGAAGACGAAATGATCAGTTACGATTACTTAGGAGAAAAGAGAAAAATCACACGAAGGAAGAGTATGGGAAAACATCAAAGGTCGGGACGGCATCACTGCCATCATTCCCCAAGGGCAACACGCAAAGACAAAGTTGGCGGAGTGCTGTCTCCTGTTCTGAGCGAGACCAGCAATAAAGTGCATTCTTTATGTTCTTCGGGAAACTGAGATGCTGTTGGACATGTCCAAGAAAGTAAACGGACCATGAGAGCCTCAGGATGCAATGTGATATGTTGGACTCCTTCTTGCTCTTTCGCGGCGAAGGGAGGCAGGGTCCATAACGCAATACGTTTGAGTCATATATCGGCCATATTATCAATGCTTTATTTGCTGACGTTGTGGTAATATGGTAGCAATCCCTGTATGGGACAAAAAGCCGCGGAAACCGCTCCGTTTCTGCGCCGTTAAAGCTGGCAGTTCGTTGACGTTTCCTAACCGGTGGAAAGATGGAAAATAGCCTACCTAACAGCACACGCGAATAATTCCAAACACGAATTAGGCGCTCGCAGTTCACTGCAGCGGCTGTGCGGCTAAATGATTGCAAGTCCCTCTGAAGCAACCCTTCCTTAAGGTGCGTCCTCTCTATGCCGATCGGCATAGTGAGGACGCGCCTTTAGATTCATGAAAGAGTGTCATTCTGGAGGAAATCGGCCATGGAAGCCACAGGCGGCTGTGATTTGTGCTGTGACATCGTACCACAGGTATCTTTCGTGCTGAAATCCAATCAGTGACCTTTGCGCGAGTCCTGAACTCCCCTGCTATTCTTCTGTAATCTCCATACAACCACAACACGTCATCGAGGTGGAACTCTGGAAGAGGCATGCCGCTGCTTCCCCCTAATTCATCAGTTTAAACTTTAAGGACTCCATTTCGCATTCACATACTTTTAATTTGCTCGCGGTTGACTCAGCATCCGCTTAGCTTGATTACACTACGCCTGTGCTTTTAACCTAGTCTCTGCGCTCCTTCGTCGTTGCTCAACGACACATAACCACAGCTGTTTATGTGCTTTAAATCTCTAAACCGCCGTTGTCACTTGTATACTTAGAAGACGAAACTCTTACCGCGACAGTCATCACGGCTAAACCCGCCCATGAAACTAGAATGCTCTGTTATGCACAGCAAGCATGGCTTTGGCGATAATTGAGAAGCACGTCTGCAAGAAGCACTCGAGATGCAGTCCTCGGGGCACAGAACATGTGAGTGGCTCAGGTTAACGGGGTCAGTCTTTTCTCTTGCGGTGAACTCGGGCCAAACCTATTGAGTTATAAATATCCTCCTCACGCTGGGACAATTCCCGGTTGACGCTAACATAATTCTTAATCATTCATGAGGATGCATGGCGCTGCGAGAAAATTGCGCTGGCTCTTAATGTAATGCAACGAATGATTATTTATAAGCACACGTCACGGTGTGCTCGGGTGTCAGGCCGCTTTCGATAATGACATTTATGTACGCCGCTAATGCCGGAATGGGACGCCTCCCAGCAGCCTTTCCGAAAACGTTGCGTGACGTCAGTGCGTGTGGTCAAATATAGTTGCATTAGGGGATACAGGCGCATCCGTGCCGTTGCGATAACTGACGTACAGTTCAAATATGCAACACCTTTTCGATTACTCACTTGCATCAATAACATACTCGAACAACAACAAATAAGTTAATGATAATGAATGGGGAAATTCGCCACTTAAGGTGCGGCCCACTACCCCAAGGCACAATGGGGCAGGATGTGATGTGTCCTGATGATGAGGTGATGAATGATGCTAAATAGGGATAGTCAGTGGAGTCAGTATGACATCACAACGGTAGGCAAAACCACAGCACACAAAAATACACACACAGCACACAGGTACGCAGGCAGATTATAGGGTAGAGAGGAGACCAGTGTCCCGGAGAAACATCTTGAAATACTCAAGAACTTGACAATGGTCAGTCTGGTTAGACCCAGGGCCGAGAATGGTTGCCAATGTGAGTGGTGCGGCCGTGATCGACTGCAGGCGACACTGTAGAGCTGCTCTTTGGGAGGTGTATAGATGGCAGTCGAGGAGCACATGCTTGGTGTCCGCCAAAACAGCACAGCGAGAGCAGAGCATCGAGTCAGAGCGGCCGATCAGATGCTTGAAATGGGGGGTGAATGCAACCCCAAGACGAAGCCTGTGTATCAGCGACGCAAAATGGCGAGGCACACGAGAAGGCATGGTGAAGCCAAAGTCAGGGTCCACTTCACGCATCAGAACTCTTGATGGAACGTCTCGAGACCATTGCGCATGTGCGAGAGGCCCCACCACATCATTTAGGAAGGTTCGCCTGTCGCCTTTGGGGAGGGTAATCCGCACGCTTGATCGGGAATGATTCGCAGCTGCTGCAGCCTCGTCAGCCTCTTCATTGCCGCGGATGCCGCAGTGGGCAGGAACCCACTGGAGGTAGATAGAGTGCCCGCTGATCTCAAGACGGCTTAGTTCCTCCAGTATGTCCACCACCACAGGCGCAAGTGATCCACGAATACCCATGTTCGCTATACACTGGAGAGCTGCCTTAGAGTCGCAGTATATCACCCAGCTGCTGATAGCGGCTGATGCAATGTGCTTGAGGAAGAACAAAATGGCATGCAACTCCGCAGACGTAGATGAGGTGCGGTGCGAGAGGCGGTATGCGTGGCACGACGACATAGTCGGGATGGTAAAGGCAGCAGTGGAGCCGTGTAACATACTCGAGCTCCAGGAACAGATCGCGGTTCTTATATTTCATGCTTTTGGAGTTGGCGCAGCAAGAATTACTGTGCGGGTAGCTAGCGTACCATGGTTTAAGCCTGCGATACTGCAGTTAGTAACCCACTGTAACCCACTGACTTAACTGTCGGGGACCAGTGGCATGGCCCTCGTTGGTGGTAGCCAAAGTCGTGCTGAACGCTGGGATGCGGTGGGTTCGAATCCCACCACCGGCTGTGCTGTCTGAGGTATTCCATGGGCTTTCGGAATACTTCCCACACGAATGTCTGCACAGTTCCCCCGAAGTCGGCCCAGGATGCATACTTAACCCCCACTTCTTCCTGCTGTCCTCTCTCCATCTGTCCACATCTATACGCCTCTCATAGTCACAGTTGCTTCGCGGCGCTAACATGGATTTTTTTAAAAAAAAGAATGCATAGATGACGGCATTCAAACGGCCCATTAACATAACCCATAAACAACCAATAGAAGTGCAGCATACCTGTAGTAGAACGCGAGGAGCACTTCTCGGACCACCCAATACACTTTTGACTCCTGTGTATTCCAAGCTGCCACTGACTATTCACGACGATGAGCACCATACTTTCTACCACTACCCCATTAATCTTCCTATCTTCCTATCTTCTTCCTATCTTTTCGTCCCCTTTCCTTTTCCGTTCCTCTTTACGAAAGGAATAGCAAGTCGGCCTTTGCCTGACTAACCTTTCCTTGTTTTTTTTTTCTCAATAAACATATCCCCCCCCATTAATCTGTCATCTCTGACAAAATAAGAAAAACTAATAATGCAAAAAAAAAAACGACTCATACAATATATGTCATCTGGTTCACCTTGATATTTCAGTCCCACCACTAAGGGCCCCTCTATGAAAGCAGCTCTCGTTCGTCGACGACATTCTGTGCGGACGAAAATGCCAAGGATGCGAGTTTAACCAGCCGCGCGGTGTTTTTACGAGTGAAACCACCATGAAATCCCTTTTCGGCGCACATCTGGGAACTCTACCGCGGTCAGCATGGCGAATAAATGGTCACGCAGGTCGCTGACAACTTTCCCGATGGGCCTCCACGCAAGTATAAGAAGGAAGGCTACGTCGACACGTCAACGAAAGGGTGATTGCTTTTCTGCGATGGGCAAGATTCGAGTCACGTTATCGGGGAGACTTGTTTCACGACATACGAGTGTTTGGTCGAAGTGCTGTCGTGCCCGGAAATCACAAATGCGAGCCCATTTCCTGCGTTTAGAGGAATGCAGTGGTACGAAAGCATTTTTTTTTTTGTTTCTTTGGCGTTGACGGTATCTGTTTTCAAAGTGGCTCCAAAGGTTAACAAGTTCCTATAAGAATGAAATATGGCGGTTCTCTTTAAATCTGTGGCACCTCATCATCGTCTCGTTATGTGTGTGTGTGTGTGTGTGGTAATTAATGGACAGTTTATCCTTCCTTGCCAATACTTAGTGGCACGGGAAAGACAAATTGACGTTGAATCATCTGAACCATGACCTTTACCCACAGTGCTAACAGTGCTGATCATCGTGCGCACTCGTAATAGCGTTGTCGACTAATTAAACATAATTTATGATGCTGTCCGTGTACACATCGGAATACCCAATTTTGTTACGTTTTGTTTCGTTAAGCTGCGTCAAGCAAGTGCATTCTATCACTACAAGAACATGCCTTCTGGCATGGGGTCTGTCTTCAGAATATGGAATGTTGAAGTGGATGTTGAAGATGGGTGGCTATAGGTCTGATCAATAGGTCTATAGAACTCGAACCATTCGTAATCCATAGGAGCACTCCCTCCTTTTATTAGAACGATTACATTCACTTTTTCAGATGCCGTTGCCAATTAAACTAGCCGCCGATGAAGAGTTGAAGTGTCATGTATCCATTATGTAAACAAGCCGCCTTCAGCCATGTGCGCAGCCACAGCCTTACTGTGTTTGAAATCGTATGCAGGAACTGGCTGAGGCGGACGACCCTACATAGCGCGGGAGGGAAAGGAGGTACTAGCTATAAAGCATTGCCGAGTTCACCATGAATCCTCCATAGTCTCCACGGAGTCCAAGCTCTTCAATGTGCGTGTGCAATATGTGTGTGCGAAGGAAAGATATACCGGGCGTTGCACAAAAGTCCCCAGCCGATAAATTTAAAAGCAGCTGACGCTACCGATTCAAATTATACGGTAGTGCAATGTGGACATGTAGATGCTGCACTAAGTTCGTGTCGGTAGAGTGCATCATCTGCATACGCTCGTTAATTACTCGTACATAAAAACCCTAACTTCTAAATTTTACTTCGGGCGGTTTAGGCAACTCTGTCGCGCCGATCGGGTTCTTCAGCGAAAAATATTCAAATATCTTTTTTCGAGTAATTAATTGGTTTTGGTTTACATATTTCTTCCACGGCGTAGCGTAGCAACGCGCTTCCTCACTCAGCTATCCGCGGCTCGTGATTTCATGCTCAAACCCCGAATTGCCCTGACTAGATAACACCGGATGACATGGAGTACCTACTGTAGCATTATATATGCTTCACGTCTAGCAGACAACCCCTGAAGAGTGCCTTGGATATGCGGATGGATCGTAGACCGCTCAACGTGAAGAAGGTGCTGGGACTCTGGTCATATCAGCAAAGGCAACACGGCACTTCACGTTGTGACGCGCTTTCTGAAAGATATAGGTACTGCGAACATCTTTTAAGACTCTCAGCTCACAATATTCCAAGAGAGTGATTAGGGACCTGATATAACACCCACCAAGTGTTCTGGAGTAGCTGAATGCGGCGGAGCGGCCGAAGTATCTCCATTTTCTTTTCTCTCTCCTCGTTAATATATAGTGTGATCATATTCTACTAGATTATTTTGTGTTAAGTTCGCTTTCATTCTATTTTTTTTTCACTCTATCGTAGAATGGGTTGTGATATCACAACCAGGGATGTGCTTGAAGCTGGAGTGTGTTCGTGTTTCCGATAGTGTGCCTCCTAATCTGACATCAGGCTCCAAGGACGCAGAAGCTCCACGCTCATAGTTTACTTTTTGTCTTTCTAGGGAAGCATTTCATACACGAAGTCTGCATAGAAAACTTACATCTTATTATCATCATCGTGCACGATTTGGGAAGCGGCCTCCGCTTCATATTCTTCTGCATAAAAGACGCACATCGCTTCATCGCGACATAAATTCACAACCAACAAGCAGTTTCGAGTATTTCAAGACAATTCGCAGAATGCGCTAGCTTGCTTGAGCTGCGGCAACGTAGATAGGAGACCAGGGCCGTATTTCATATCAGACCACCCTCCTTCTTGAAGGGAAACGGGTTAGTTGCAGGAAAACTGAAACGTAGAGAAATGAAGAAAAGGAGAGCCGTATGCCTTCTGCGGACTTCGATAAAAACGGAGTCGAAATTTCTGTTATCGTTTCTAGAAGGTTTTCGGACTCTGGTTTACTGAGTGGGTGCCCGCACACTCAGTATATTCAATTGTTCACGCATGCCTTCTTATCGGTGGTACTTGTATTGGAAGACTATGGCAAAAAGAAATGCAAAAAACAAAAAAAAACAAAAACAGTGATGCAGAGAAATGGAGGAACACACAAGACTGCGTCTGAACGAAGCTGCAGCCTATAGTATGGAAAGTCTCAACCACGTTCTCTGTCCATTTAGTATCCGTCCATAAGAACAAAAGAATGACGCAAAAAAAAGAAAGAAAGAGAGAATGGGGACGAGAGATGGAGAGGTTAAAATAGCGGTTCGAGCCCCTCCTCATATGAAGAGAGACAAAAGGGATGATATAACAGATGTAAGTCATACAGGGTGAAATTCACCGCAAAAGTACGCACAGTACAAAATCGGCAGGGTTTACACTGATGAATGTGGGGATCGGGGATCAGCCTGGCCCCTGTACCTTTAGTCCTATGTGTTTTGGAGTTTATTTCACCCAGCAGGAATGGTGGCTAGTCTGGTAGGATGTTTCACATGCCATGCACGTACATTATTTTTACCCTTTGTTCCCGCCTTTTTTTTGTTTTGTACACCAGTCTCTCGTTTATATGCTCTTGTATACCAGCAAGACTACTGGAAATATTCGGGCGCTGTTTAGTATTCATGATGCAATTGATTGGCGACGCAAATAGCGACGCAAGTACTGTCGCGCAGTATACTAGCCCCAGGATTCTCATTCCCCGTGTGATTACCTCACCGAACGACTACGGCATAATGCCTGTCGGTCTGTCTTACTCAGCTGCTAACCTGTAATGGACGTAAATGACTTAATCCATATTAACGCTGAACAATAGGAAACTGCTCTGTACGCGAAAGCTTTATGAGCTAATAATGGCGTATCAACCACCTTCTCTGCCAGACGATGCTTCGAGTCAAAGAATGTACAATGCTCAGTGCTTCCAAAAGGTGCGTACTGATCGGCTATTATAGCACCAATGCGCAACGTACATAATGTGACTTCGGCAGAATCCGACTGGCGTTCGTTCCGTACCGCATGTGGAGACAGAGCCCACCCTTTGCTTTCTGCGGATCAGCTAGAAGATGTCATTGTCAAAGCCCCTGCATCGTCCTCTAGAACAGTCAACGTGTGTTCTGGCCACTTCGGTTCTAACCCTCGTGTGGAGCAGCTACGTGCTGTTCGAAGACGCGCCGAGCGTTAAGCTCGGCCGACAGGAAATCTCTCTGATATAGAGGAAGCAAGATGCGTGAGTATGGAGGGAGGGGGGGGGGGGATATGTTTATTGAAAAAAAAAATGCGGGGAAAGGTTAGTCAGGCATAGGCCGCCTTGCTATTTCTTCCATGAAAAGGAAACGAAAAAGAAAGAGAAAGAAAGAAAAGAAACACATACACACACATACGGACAGATACACAAAAGGGCCTTAGAGGCTGGTCGAGAGGCCGGTGGCACAGAGAAAGCTCAAGGGGGCAGTCGTGACTGCCCCCTGGTTGTGCAGGACCGGGACGAGCAGGATGGCCAAAGTGACGTTAGGGTAGCCAAGTTGTCGCGAGTGGTGTAGTAGGATGAGTCTTTGTGAGAGGTACCGGTTGCAGGATAGGAGGCAGTGCTCAATGTCGGCTTTCACACAACAAGTTGCGCAATTGGGGGAGTTCGTCTGGCGCATTTTATACAGGAGTGAGGGTGTCCGTGCAACATTCATTCGAAGACGGTGGAAGAGTGATTCTTCAGCTCTATTGCAACGGCAGGCAATAGACCTGCAGGGGGGTCAATGAGACGTACGAAATGATGATATGAGGTAGAATCCGCTCGGAACTGCCGCGTACGGACACAGCGCCACCGGCGAATGTGCAGGTAGCAGGCAGAGATCGTTAGGGGCAGAGGGGTGGCAGGGAGAGCTCTGGTAGATGTTGCGTGTCTTGCTATTGTGTCTGCGCGGGTGTTACCAAGAAGGCCTACGTGTCCCGGGATCCACTGAAGAGTCACAGAATGACCAGTAGCCGCGAGTTGTGTCAGAGCTTGCAGTATGAGCGCGTGGAGAGTGCATATGGTGCTGGGACGAAAAGAGAGCAGCAGATCCAGTGAAGCCTTGCTGTCAGTCAGAACAACCCACTGTGCAGCCGGCAGACCAAGCAAGTGCTGTAGAGCTGATAGGATGCCGAGGACCGCTTCCATAGAGGACATTGGGTATGAGAGGCTTGTACAGAAAGCACACCGAGACCTTGACCGTCACCGGTAGTGGCACTTCTGTTGCTCCTTATCACCGTTTGAGAGCCGTGCTCGAGTATAGAGAATCGCAAGAAGTTTAAAGGATAGTCCTGCAGTTAGGAATCCACTTGGAGCTCTTGCGCTCTTAACATCTACTTCTGAGTGCGCTCTGTGGTGTCAGCCCTGCTAAGCCTAACGGCTGCTAAAATGTGGCTTTCGTTCGCTAGCACGACTTGGACAGACATCGAAAACCCCTGAATTTGAGCGGTTAAATAGTGATTCTACGTTCTTAAATACGGCGTATCATCTTACGAAGCAATCGAGCATTCTCCTTGATTTTCGTTTGTTTCAATAATGTGAATTTCGCGATCGGGGATTTCGCGACTGGGAGTATTGAGATCCTCCGTTCCCAAAGGTTTTTCAAGATTTAATGATAACGCATTTCCGTCGGATCCACTGATGTATCGACAGTGTTTTTTTTGTGTGTGTTCTTTTTTACTACCATCATGTGTGCTTTGGCACGCCCGGTTTCTGTGTGAATCTCCCCCAACATATCTCTGTTGCAGATACTGCGCCTTGTGTGAAAACATCCTCTTTTGCGAAACTCACGCAATGCTACCTCGAAAACCTCGTCGTTTCGTGACTTAACGACAACTTTATTTGATGATGATGACTCGGGAGTTTCATCGCTAGGGACGATACTCTACCGCAATGCTGGTGGCGCTGTGGGAAATGAAATAAGGAGTCGCCTCACAGTGAGTGACTTGTGCACCCAAAGAGTAAATAAACGGTCGCCACAAGCTTGTTGTTATGTGGCATGGCTGTTTCTTTCTATTTTAATGCACCGGCCTCGGTGGCTCAGTCGGTAGCGTGTTCGCCTTCTGATCCCGAGATCACGGGTTCGAACCCGGCCGAGGACGCCATCAACTTGGTGGCAGAGCACAAGTTTCTTAGACACGCTTTCTTCCGCGAGGGACGTTAGCTTTCATCGCACGTTAAAGAACCCTCAGGTGGGCGAAAGCAATCCACAGACCGACCGCTGTGGCGTCGCTCATGATCTCAGTTGTCTCGCGACGTAAACCCCCAATTATTAATTAAATTATTGATCTGTTTGAATGCGTAAAACTTATTCAGGTGTTGTAAATTCGCAATGTCAGTTTCCCAATGCTCAGTGATTTATTCAGACCTCTACACCCCCTAAATATTTGACGACACTGCACGATCCTGTACGCCCCCTTTTAAAGGAATAGCATTTCAATCCCTTGCAATCCCTTTAAAAGCGGATGTACATGATCCTCCTCTAAATGACCCCCCCCCCCCCTCGTGCTTCGAATCCTGGATAAACCACTGCCAATGCCACCCACGGAGATTGGAAATGTGACGCGTAATGAATGTAGAAGAAACATTACCTTGTTTTACAGCAAGCAAGTGGTGAAGTAGCATTGCATACGCAAAAGAGCATGTTTTCACACAACGCGCAGTACTTGCAACAGAAGCAGAGCCAAAAAATATCTTTTGGGTGAAGGGAGGGATGATGTTCAGTAATAATGATGATAATAAAAGAAAGATGAGGTCTGTTTGGGAAAGATGCGCAACAAAACGCAACATAAACAGCTCGTTCGTGTTGTCTACTGTCTTTGGAATATAAACGACGCGTGTCAAAGCGCGCATAATGGTAGAAAAAAGAAGAAAAAAAAAAGACATAAGCTTCTTGTTCTTCGAGCACATCCACAGCTTTCGATGCAATAATACCCACCTAAAGGTAGCCCCACAACCATGTCATCAATGATAATAGCGTAGCTTCACTGCAGGTGAAATTACGAACGTCAAGGATACTTTTCAAATTAGCCGCCCTCTGCCGGCAAACCATCCTCCGACAAAATGATAAAATGGCGCAGATACCGGCTAGCTGGTGGACGCACTCCATAATGAAGGTGCCTGCTCTGTCTTCTGCTCGTTGCTCAGGCACTTTCATTATGGAGTCCATCCTCAGACCTTCGCGAAAACACAATTAAGGAGAAAGGGGACATCTCTCTGGTTTTCCCTTTCTTTCGATCAGCGTCACACACAGAGGTGGTCTCTAATGTATTGCTCCATAGACAAAAGCGTTCTGGGCGGGTCTTGGTCGCACGTCACAGAATACGTCGACACACACGTGACCTTAAAGGAGCATGGAAATCAATAGGAACGTATACAATATTTTTACTGCGTCATATGAGCATACTACCTTCAGGAACCGTCAAGCAAAATATTTCATTCGGGAAGTGTAAATTTACTGAGCAAATTGCTTTGCAAGAGAGCTTGCAACGGCGACAACCTCGCCCAGCGGCTCCTCTGGTCTCGTGACGTCAGCAGGCAGAGCGTTTTTCATTGGTCACCGAGAATCATCTGCTAGCGAGAGCGACCAGCCGAGACGCGGGAAGGGCGGCGCTGCAAAAAGAAAGAAAAAAAGAAGGCGCTCGCCTCAGTATTGGCAACGCGCATGACGTTGCAGACTGGCAGCCGAGGGGAGCAGGTTTTCTGACCCGCGAGTTTCAAAGCTCTCGTGCGCTCAAGGGGGGGGGGGGGATATATTTATTAGACGAAAAGGAAACAAAAACAGGGGAAAGGTCAGCCTAACGAGACGTCGGCTTTCTATTCCGGAAATAAATAAATAAATAAAGAAAATTGAGAAATAAGAAATAAAAAGAAAATAATTAAAGGAAGAAAGAAATAGGAAGGAATAAGAAATAAATAAAGATAATTAAGAAATAGGATTACGCGTTGCAGTCGCAGTTTTTGTGCGAATCTGTGTCCCAGGGCTTGTAATCCTAATTTCTAGTTCTCCCAGCATATTACAGCTTCAACTCTGTAGTGGAGACTTTCCTGAGATCGCCTCGGAGTCGTCAGCATTCGCATGTCCGCACAAAACTCTTATCGCGTGTGCCCTCAGCGCTGGGAATAGAGAGGAGAATCCCGCCAGTTCACAACCGCTACCCACGGAAAGTGAGATAAAAACCAAAGTACGTCAGTTCTACAGCGTTAGCTGTATAGTGTAGGCTTCCCCGAGATCGTGTCGTCGTCGGTTGTGACATGTGGGGGGTAAAGAGGAAAACCGCGCCGGTTTACAACCGGCATAAGTGGTATCACCGGATTTTTAGTATATAGCCGAAAGCGTACACGATAAGAGCCCGAAAACGCGAGAACCCATTCACGTTCTTTAAAACTCGGTGTGCGGGGCTCCTGCCACCACTAGGATGGGTCGGCCCAAGACTGTGAAAACATCCGGAAAGGTGGCCGCCGCGGAGACCCAGCGCCGAGAGAGAGAGAGGGAACGCAAACGCCTTGCACGGCAGAAGTCAGAGGTTCGCGCAAACCAGGCTGGTGCTATAGCCATACCAATCGACAAGATCCCGCCGTGCCAGCAAGGAATAAGCGTCCCCGAGACGATGAAGCGGCTGGTGCCGCCGATGCAGCAGCGAAGCGTGAACGGCGTCAAGATCCCGCAGTATACAAGCTGCCGAGGCCAGTGCCGTGTATGCCAAAGGGAGTCTGGCCATTAGGAGGAGCCTAAAAAAGAGGCTCGACCTGTCAATCAAATTCAGCGTTTTTCATTGGCTGCTGTTTCCTATGCGGGCCGCCATGACACCAAAATTTTCCCGAAAATGGCGGAGTAGCTTGGAACGCCGAAGCGAAGATTTCATGACAAATTTTTTTCACAAATTACTTCGATTTTATTCCGTAAGTGTACATTCTGTTGCAGTTACCTTGCAAATCACATTTAAATTACGCTCCAGTGTCGATGCTTACCTGAAAATACTATGTTTCGTCGTCCCTGTTAGGCCTAGTAACGACAGCGAACACAGGCAAATAGCAAGAAAAACGCTGCGGATGGCCAAAAATTTGCATTTTATGGCATACTTTTATTCATATACACACCTTTGCCCGTTCTTTATTCAATCTCGTCATGTTTCATAGTTAAAATATGTATAATACCGGAAGTCTGTTCCAACAAGCGGTTCTTCCGGCCAATCAGTTCTGCTAGCAAGCACTTCTGCTATTCTGAGGCTTCCCGACATGCCCGTCTCCACCCAGGCGTTAAAAGTGGACGCAAAATCCATTATGTTGCTAGGTCGTCATGGAATATCCTATTCAATCTAATCCAATCCAGTTTCCCGAAAATGTCGGCACCCAGTAAATACAGGTAATATATAGCTTGGATAGCTTGGGATTAATAGCAAACTGTATTTTGGATCGTGATTGGCCAGAGAGCTCAAAAAGTGGGTGGAGCTCCAGGTATAGGCAGGTCCCATTAATGGCCAGACTCCCTTTGGTATACACGGCACTGGCCGAGGCTGAAGGGAAGCGTCGTCAGCGGTAAGATCCCGGAGTACGTCCCACAACTAGACATGGCTCATGCATAGACTTGGCTGTTCCAGAACAAACCCCTCGTTCAGGACACCACTCACCTCGCCAACCATTTCAGCGACAACAAATCTACACTAATCACGCTTAAATAAATTTGTCTACACACTTTCATCCGGCCTCATTTCACCACACGCACAGCTGACGCTGAATTTCGCGTTACACGCGTCGTACCCGTCCTGTTTTTTTTTTTTTTTTTTTGAGTCTTTTGATGCTCCTTTAAAGATGGCCGCGCCCGTGATCGGCGGCAAAATAGTTTGTAAACAAAGCGTTTACAGGTTGCGTGCACCGTTCTGGACTTCTTTCGACCCGGTAATTATTTTTATCCGATAATCTCGCATTATACGCACAGTTTTGTACAGTGCTGGACAAAAGTTTACGGAACGCGCGAGCGGTGTATTTTCTCCTCCGTGCGACACCCTAGCGGCGAGCGGAAGCGGGCCAGTTCACTCGTTCAAAGGAATGGGCGAGTGCGCTGGTTGCGACAAACTGCGGTAGTTTCGGTATCGCTTGAACGTGCCGACGAAGTGTTTTGGATTGGTGTCGCTACCGGCGCACTCCTTTCCTCCCTCTGAACGAATGAACGAACCCGCTTCCGCCCGCCGCCAGGGTGTCGCACCGAGGAGAAAATACATCGCTCGCGCGTTCCGTAAACTTTTGTCCAGCACTGTACATGAGGCCGCGTGCTGCTGACTTCCAACGATGCGATGACGGTCCGGCATTATTACACACACTGAGCCGATGCGATCTACTTGAACTAACCAGAAATGGGCTACCATGTCGCTGAAGAAGCACCGTATAGTTTATGGTAGCAAAATACGTTTAATCTCTTGGCTTTATGCCGACGGGAATATCTCGGCACGTGCTAGAACAACACGTAAATAAAGTCACATGACCTCAAAATGACGTTTCCTATGACGTGTGATCAAGACATGTCAAAAACAACGACACTTTTTACGGTGGTGAGTCCTTTATGCCTGACAAATGCAGTCGTTCATATCCTGCGGTTCGCATGTGTCGCACGAAGACATTACTTACTTACGTGCAAAGATGCACATTATCACGATCTAATAGTCTTTTTCATAGCTAAGTCTTTCTCAGCGTCATAAGTAATGTCTATATCGGTGTCCTCAGTATTTCATCCCTATTGTCGTCGTGCTTCTTTTTCTACAAAATGGGAAAGGCACCTTTATCGAGTATGCGACAACTATGGAAAGCAAAAGCGCCAGTATTCCGAAGCACTCGCAGCTCAGAAAACAAGCAGAAGAAAATGTAGGCACACAGAAAAAACAAATAAACATATATAAATAAAGAAAAGAAAGAGAAACGTTCTGAACGGTTCGCTCCCAAGAGGTCGCGAAATCTTCGCTGCTACGTCTAGGGTGCCATTTGTAAGCAGTGTTCGCTTCGCTGATCGTCAAATTCGCGAAAGCGCTGTAAATATTCCTTCATTCTTCTTCGCGCTTTTTACCCCTCCTTTATTGCGAGTGGCAGTTTTCGTAAGACGTACAAAGCGATGAAAGCGTTGAGCTGAAGCAAGAATGTCCTTCCTTTCTTTTTTTTTCTTTTTCTTCATTTTTTCGTGGACATCCCCAGCTTTAGGACTTTTGAAGATTTAGAGCAGTACAGGAGCGCTCAATATTTTCGTTCTCGGACTTTCATCATATTTATTTTAATCGAATTTCAGAAGCGAAAAGAAAATTATATTTGACACTTTCGAACGCTTTACTCGCTTCGAACAAGTGATATTGCTACAGACTTGCTTAATATTGGAACAAACATTTGTTGGCACAGCGAAGCAGTTGTGGCCACGAGCGCCGTCCGCAGATGGACAGAGGACAGCATAGATAAGTCGGAGACAGGAGAATGGACCTCTACCTAAGAAACGTCATCATGACGTTGGTAGACAGACTGAAACCGAAACAAATCTGTAGGAGAGAGCTGGGTTCCACGAATGGGCACTTGTTTGCTATCTCCTACTGAAAGAAAAGTAGGACCGAAGGCCGCGTCCCTTTCAGGGGCCATCGCAAACCCCTCAAGACCGTGGCTTTCGGGAGCGACCTTGTTCGCCACTATAGCTTGAGAGCGTAGTTCAACTCTACCAAATTGGTGGCGGTTTCGAACACTATGACGTCATTTGTTTACAAACAGGGAGAGGTCTATACGTATGCGTCTTGGGTCGACTTCAGGAAGAACAGTGGGACTCTGCCGGAAAACCCAGGGAAATTCTCAGCCAGTGGGTGGCAGGATACGAACCCTCCACCTCACAGACTTCAGCAGTCGGCCGGATATTGTTATTAGGTCAGGGGTCACTATTTCCTACTGGAACCATGTGCAGCTTTCAGTTTCACCGCTTTTATAACCGCCATGCCTTCGGCCTGTGCGTAATGCTCTGCACGCAGCCCCGTAAACTTAAAGCTGGCTATAGCATGGCTGACATTTCCTTTTTTCTTTCACTCTATTAAACATATCCCCTCTCCCCGTAACTCGACAAATAATCGTTCGCATACTATACAGGGTGTTTGCTCTTACGTGTCCAGAAATTACATTTAGCAAGAAAAGCAAGTGGTACTTTTCTGCTACTTGAGTAAGAAACAGGTTCTGCTTCACTATAGTAGCACCTGTTTCTTAGTCAAGTCGCTGAAAAGTAGTGCGCGTTTCTCTTTTATCGCTCGCTTTAAATAAAATTTCTGGATACGTTAGAGCAAACACCCTGTATACTGCGTGCGCGGATAATCTTCATCTGCATTTCCCGAAGGAAGGAACGGTAATTAATTTGCCATTACTTATATTTCGACCCAATCTCTGGCAATATTGCGGCGTCTATATGGATTAATTCGGCAGTGGAATACCGGGGACGTTTCCCGCGAATCTTTCGAGCGCTATCGAACACTTTCAGCGACACTGAGCAGACGTACGAGGCAGATAAGTGCAGAGCAGGGAGGGGTGCAACATTCCGACGGGTTGCTGTATTGGGCGAATCGAATACCCCGCGATTAAACTTCCAAGTTCCAAGTGCAGACTGCTATCTACTCCAACCTCGAGCGAATCATTGCATTCCACATATTGAGACCGAGGTTCACGCCGTGCTCATCCGCGGACACAAGTCGTAATCGTGAATCCTGGCTGCTATAGTTCACGCTGTGTTGTCGGTTCAGCATCCGTAGAACTTCGCGAAATCCAATTACTCAGCTTGCTTTCGATTTATGCTTCCGCGTTCGTCGATTTGTGTTCCGGTGTCCGATCGCATCACTTCGGACCATTGGTTGGTAGGTACGCTACCATAGTATCTTTCGTGGCTATACAGTGGTGTGATATGGTATATAATTTGATGTCACTACAAAATATTTACGTTATTGCTACTGTCGGGGTGTAATTTTAGCGGTTTACCGATATCATTGATATGCCGGTGGAGATGTCGACAATGTATCGGTATGCCTATATGGATAGTCTAATAACGGTTCTAACTCAAGGCTGTCATTTCTCATTACGTTACTTATCTTATTCTGTATTGTAAATTTCTTTTGTAGTTTCTTTTTGGCGCGGTTTACGGAAGACGCTGACGTGTGCTGACTTTCGCGAAAATCTATACCTCACACGTACAACTTTGCTCATTGCTCAACCTCAACTTTGCAATTTGTTCATGGCAAGCAACGTTCACGAAGTGTGAGAGAAACAACAACAACAACAATAAATGAAGAGGTGATGATGCCATGGGATGTTTCCCCGTGGTAGCCACAGGACACTACCCCACTTCACAGTGGCTAATATGAGGGGATGAATTATGGTGAGATTGAAGCGACGACAGGTCGGAGTTCTGTTTAGAGCTCTTCGAGGAGTCCAGTGGCCTGCAGGAAAGCAAAAAGGGAGCGAAGAGCCCGGCACTGATGCGCAGGGGAGCTCCATGGGCCAAGTACTTTGGACAGGCTGAATGGTCTATAGTCGTGTAGTGCAAGTTGGTGTCGAAGTACCCGGCGTTCACACGTGTACCGTTCACAGTCCTCGATGATATGGGGGATCGTAGCTGGGTGTGAGAGAAAGTCGAAAGCTGAACTATACAAAATAGTGAATTAAAAACGGCGTCACGCACTGTTTGGGACTATTAGGCAGTGATCAATGGCGAGCATCTCACCGATACCATTGGTACAAAAAAATAGAAAGAAAGCGAAAAAGAGAACGCTTTTTTTTTCTTTAACATTTCGCGGCAATACATATCAGAAGGCATCAGGGCTGTTTTGGAAGGATGTTTATTAGAAATTATGACGCGGACGACACCTGCATCGTAAGTATTAGGTATCCAGACAACAAAATACAAGTAGTCTTGTTTTGTGTTCAAGCAGCTTCCTTCCAGACTCTAATTAGAGAAATACGGTTTAACATAAGGTCACACTCATTAAAAGTGGCTCATTAATTTAACTACAAACCTTGCCACTCGCGACGCCCTCAACTAGACAAAGGAAAAGTACGGGGTGTCAAAAAAAAAAAAAAGCAGGAAAGAGAACAACACGGCAGAGAGACGATGCAATTCATTACGCGGCAAATGCGTGTGGGAAGAGTGGCAGTAATACGCCTCGAGGGTTTTAGGGCAGCGTCTTTCCTCAACGTTTTGCAGAGTTACACTTCGTTATTGCGACGAGCAACTTCCGAGACAGGAGTCTCCCTGCAGGTGCCATGAACAGTTGCCGCCACAGGCGTTCTTCTTACTTTCATTTTCTCTGCCCTCTAGTGAAAGCTGAGACAGGTTGTACACACACAGCTTAAAAGCACTGCGCTTAGTGTGTGTGAAACGCTTCGGGCTCCTGATGAGCAATCAAACTCAACTGGCTAAAACTATGGAGGCAAACTGCGTAGACGAGATAACACATGGCCGCTGGCACTAAAAGTGCAAAAGCAGTTGGGGGATGGGGGATGTTTAATACAAGGAACGGAAAAGGGGGAAAGGTCTGCTAGGGAAAGCCAGTTAGGGGGGTATATGTTTATTAAGAAATAAGAGAAAGGAAACGGTAGCCAGTCATAGAGCCGGCTTGCTATTGAAAAAAAGTAAAAAAGGAGAAAAAGAAACTGGAAAGAAAACGAAGGCAAGAAAGAAAGAAGTAAAGAGACACTACAACAACGTCACGTGCAGTTAACGAGTCCTGAGACTCGGAGAAAACCGAGAAGAGCGGCAGTGACAGCCCACTGGTTGGGGTGCAAGACGGGGCCAAGGAGAGCGGCCAACGAAAAGTCATTACAGCCAATCTGGAGCAGACGGCAACGGAGGGTGCCCTTTGTTGAAGGTGCTGCTGACAATGCAGGAGCTGGTGTGGGATGTCAGCTTCCACGCCACAGACATTGCAGTTTGGTGAATTTGGTCGACCCATTTTGCAGAGAAGTAAGGGTGTACGGGCAACATTGAGTCGTAGGCGGTGGAGAAGGGATTCTTCTTTACGACTGCGGTGGCAAGCGATGACTCTATCAATGGGTCGATAGGCCGTAGGAATCTGTTGTAAGTCGTAGTTTCGGCCCGTGACTGCCGAGCACATGTGGCGCACCGACGGCGAATATGTGGACGGCATGTGGAGGCTGTAAGCAGCAGAGGTGCCAGGGCTGAAGTGTCATCAGTCAGAGCGCGTCTCGCTACTGCGTCTGCTCGGGTAGTTCCATACAGGCCTATGTGGCCAGGGACCCATTGAAACGTGATGTTGTAACTAGTCGCTAAGATTTGAATTTCTGAAGTGTCATGGTGCGCAAACCGCTTATTATGCTGGGGCGAGATGATTACAATATATCTAATGATGCCTTGCTGTCTGTAAGAATGACCCATGCACGTTTCGTGGCCTGATCCGATAATATGCTCCAGTGCTGCCAGGATACCGAACAGTTCGGCTTCTGTCGACCACACTGCATAGGGGAGCTTGAAACCATGCCACAGGTCTTCATCCGGGATGTAGAAAGCCGCGCTCGAACTATCATGTGTTACTGAGCCACAGTGTATATATGGCGACTTAGTCGTTGGGTTGATTCAGTGTTGTACGTATCGCCGTTACCGTAATCGATACATTTTCGGTATCGGAGTGCGTATCGTGATACTTTCTTAAGTCGGTATCGGAAAAGTATTTCCGTTACAAATTTATGGTAATACGATCTCTGTATCGTTACCGATACCGATACTTTTTAGTTCCCCACCCTTTCTGCGCCGACCGTATTTCTCACTCTTATTCATTGTCAATGGTCCGCCTAGCCCTCGACAAGAAGCCTGTGGACACGCCTACGTGCTCCGTAACCGGAATTATGGAATTATACCAAACACGTCTTCACCGTTTTTCTTTGAAATCGAAGGAAATAACCACGCTGTGTTCAACAAAAAAGAGTTGAGGTCAACGATCAGATGTCAAGACTTTGACAGTGCGCTCTGGATTCCACTGCTATGCTGCCGTGTCACACTGAGTCACGCTCGCATATGCTGTGGCATTGTTACCTTCGGATAGGATTCCTTGGTCATTGGACTCCATGGTATGTGTGTGCCTGACACTAACGTAATTGTCATACTGGCCTCTATCAGCTGCCGGAGAGACCACGTCGTGCAAGGGTGGCAGAAGACGATTTGAAGAACCAGCTATTGATAAAAGTCAAGCATAACGTTTCCGAGCTGCCTTGAAATATGCTGTCTTTTCACTGCAAAACTGTTCACGTAAGCGATATTACTATGTTGCGTCATCTCCGTATTTCAAATAAAAGTAACGCCCAAAGTATCGCGTTACTTTTTTAGTAACGGTGGCGGTACTCCGTTACTTTAAAAAAGAAGTATCGATATCGGTATTTCGATACTCTTTACTCAAGTAACGAGTATCGGTATCGCGATAGCATGTTTCGGTAACGGGTACAACACTGGACTTGATGCGAGATGCTCCAGTGGGACCTGGTGGGCCGCGACTGTGGGGACGTCTTTCTTTCGTTGGAGACGAGGGATGATAGAGTAAATACGGGGTCAGTTAAGGTCTGCTGAACTGGGTAAGAGCAAGAACCCTGTGTCTCAACCGTGGCCCGGACCCACTTGTTTATGCAGTCATTTTTCCTCACGATTTGACTTTGCTTCTCCGACGACAACAGTTTGTGTACGTCCTGCGCGTGCGGGGTTCGGTAAGGAGTAAACGGTTGTACGCGTTCCGCTATATGCCCCAAAATATGGCGTACATAAAAAAAAAGAAGAGAAAAAAAGATGAGTAGGATGTTGAGTTAGCATCGCAGGAGATGCCAAAGTTCACACAAAAGAATCAGGTTTGTTAAGACCTATCTGTCCACAACAATTCAGTCAACAACGTCAATTTGCAAACTGGCTCAAATGCTTCTGTGCACGTGTTTCGCGCCTAGCGAGGCCTTAGACAAGTTAAGAATCCAGCGACCAGGTGAAGGTTGATTGGAGCAAAAGGCCAAAGGAATCCTACAGGACAATGCACGGCCGCATACCACGCATCTCACGACACGCACCTTACAGGAACTTGGCTGGGAGTTGCTGCCACATCCCCCTTACAGTCTAGACCTCGCCCCAGCGATTTCCATCCCTTCGGGCCACTGAAGGCGTTCCTTGGGGGCCGCCACTTCAGCTGCGACGACGAGGTCAAGAATGCGGTCCGATCATGGCTGCTACACGCCGGTAAGGATTTCTACGCTGCTGGCATCCAAGCCCTCGTGAAACGCTGTGACAAGTGCATTAGAGCAGCTGGAGATTACGTTGAAAAATAAAACTAATTTCTCGCCTTTAAGTTCATTTTAGTTTTGCGAAAAATGAAAAGTCCCGGTTTGACTTGAACACCCCTCGTATAGGATTGACGTGGGGACGGAATGGCCATAGTACGAGGACGTGAGATTTTGTGTATTAGGTGCCGTGCTTTCATAGCAAGTGCAATGCAATATCTTTATGGATATAATATCTTATCCATACGTATCTTTATGGATATGCAATATCTTTAGAGATTTCAGTTTATAGTTGCATGCATATTTCAGGAGCTTTTAGTGCACAATTATTCGCACTTTATTGAATGCGTTGTGTACACGGTATTAAAAGCTATTTTGCCAACAAGCGCAAACCAATAAAAGAGCAGACGACAAGCAATCTTTGTGGGATGCACTTTTGAGGGGACGTTTTCGCCGGGGACTTTTGCTCCGGGGGCGGTTTCTCCGGGGACCTTTTCTCCTACACTCGATACTAACCGCTTCAAAGGAATCAGGTGCTTTGCGTATCGTATTTTCGGAACCGTTATCGTAAAGACATTCCAATCTGCTAAATCCCTTCTAATCCTTCCAATCCTTCTAAACCTCCCTACTCAACCGCCGCCGCGATAAAGGAACGTACGAGGGGGAGCAGTGTGACGCGACGCGGACACCGATGCCCCAAAAGTGCCTTAAAGAAATGCTACCGCATTTAAAACGGTACACTTTAGGAAATTTTAACGCACCCGCAGCGTTTTATAGGAAAACTATACGATAAAGGAAGCTGTCCAATACCAGATCAGCATCGTGATGTCAGCCACAAAGTAATCAGCCCAAGCAGCACAATGTACTGGAAGTCGAGTGCATTAGGGGTGGACGGTATGTGTCTTATCAATGTTCTCTAGTTTCATGAATCTGTTCAAGGCCTCTCATCTACCCGTCCACCCCTATTGCACTCGACTTTCAGTGCATTTTGCTGCTTGGGAGGTGCCTGGCTTATCTTGATTTCGGAATCGTTGTCGTAAGGATCTTCCAATCTGCTAAATCTCTTCCAATCCTTCCAAATCTCTCTACTCAACCGCAGTAAAGAAACCTCTCCAAGCAGCAGTGTAACGCGACGGGGACACCGAGGCCCCAAAGACGCGTTAAAGGCATTTTGAACAGAAAATCAGGATGCAAGTGAGCTGGTGATAATCGGGAAATGCAGGCATTCCTCGAGATTTAGAGTGGACAACGACCCCGTTGCCTCACGTTCGTCGTTGTCTTCCTTCAAACTCAAGGAACGTCATCGTCTCCAAAGAAATGCTGCCGAATTTAAAAAAGAGAATGTTCAATGACTGGTGTTGCGCTTGTATTTTGCTATATACGGGGCGCATGCTGTGAGCAAATATAATAATATATACAGACTACGCCTGTACGGCACATCAGATGCTGTTCTTAGGTTGGACAATGCCATAGGAGGCCAGTCTGAAGGCAACATCGTATTTATGTGCAACAATGAGAAGGTGTCCCTTCTCGTCATCGAACGCGCAACATTGAAGTGCTCTATACTTCGCAAAATCGTCAAGCTTTTGAAAATAATTCAGCATGCATTGTTAGCATGTTTTTTCGTCTCTCCCGACCTCCGTAATCCACAAAAGGGGTTCCGAAGCATGCGGGCTTAAAAGAAAAAAAGCTCTGGAGGCTTGCCAAGAAGGAAAAAGTCAAAACGTCAACAAATGTTGAAAGATATCAAGAAAGGCAGTTCGCAAAGACATTTCGTACAACGAAGTTGGATCCTTCTAAACTTGAAAGTGGGACAACAATAAAATATAGACATCAAGGAAAGAAAAAAGACGTCTCCCTCAAAAAGCGGCTCGTCCCAGGAGGGTTCGTTGGAGAAGAAAAGCAGCGTGCTTTGCTACAACCACACACTAGAGTACAGACAATTGGCTGAGTGAGTATCAGTGACATGGTGCAGTCTTTTTAGTGTTCTGATTGGATGGTGACTCCTGATGCGAAATGTATGTTCTGCAATGTAACCCTCAGAGTTCATAAATGCACATGCAAGCACAAGAATCGATATCAAGGTACAGTCTCAGCTCGCGTTCCAACTCCCAGTAGCGCATAATCTCGCAGTGTCGTCGGAAGGAGCGTTAGAAAGCGCGTTGACCAAGAGCATCAAGATCTGCTTAGGAGTCCCCGAGCAATATCTAATTCAGCAGCTACAGCTAAATTCAAGCAGCCGCCACTGTCTGTTACATATACAAGAATCACGGCGCCATAACTCCCGACTAAGAACACGCTTTCGTCGGCATCCCCTGCCTCGGGCTATCGCTAGACAAAGTTCAACGAGGTTTCACCGAGGTATCATGTCTAGCCGTGGATACATACCTCGGCATAAGCCGCTGCAAGCGCAGTGCGCTCCATTTTGGACCGGGGAACCTTCGCCGGTATTCGAAATGATCCTGGATGTACGGGAAAAAGTTTGTCCCCTCAACTGTCGTTCGCCAAGTTACTACCCAGTCAGAAAGCAAGAACACACATCTTCAGGAACTCGACCACGACAGGAGGAGGACCCACGCGCGTTTGGTGGTCCTGAGGTGTCTGCTGCCTGCTGTGCAACTCATGTACCATTCATGTGCTGCGAAGGGACATGACAGTGTCTGGCAGTTGAATAGCGCATTATTACTACTACACTATCTGGCAATGGATCCCTGGACAGTCCGGCATACTTAATGCATCTTTCCACGGCCTAGCCAATGGGACATTCAGACGTGTTGGCTATCAAGCTATCCCAGAGCCAACGCCTTGTCTTAGCTCGCTCGTACACACTTTGCTCATCAAGCTGCCTCGGTGGGAGCATGGTCTCGCTATAATGGTCAATCATCGCGGTGCTGTTGGACTGAATCGCAAGTTCAGCGAGACTCGGCTGAGATTTTCATATCTCCAAATATGAAGACACACTAAACAGACGCACACACACACTAAACAGGATATATTGGTCAAAGTACTTGATGTGCGCGCTAAGTTGCATGTCAGAACAGAAAAAAAAAAAGAAAACTAGAATAGATGAAACGATTATAAAGTAAAAACAAATAAATAAAATAAAGGCATAGGGCATTTATAGAGGAAGTAAAAAAGGTGAACCCACGCCCTCACCACGGATCCGGCATACCTGAAAACGAAGCAGCGCATGCGGCAGCGTCCCGAGCATACAAGTGCTGCCCACTACGTCCGGTGTATTTCACTTACGGTAACTCGGACTCTCGGTGAATGCTCTCAACTCTGAGCAAGAGAATGTGCAGGGACCTCTGACTTAGTGGAACTGAAAACGGGTAGACATTGAGCAGGATAGATCCAATCGATACCAAGATTCGTTTTGGCTTCTGCTGCCTATATTTCAGTTCTGCTGTTTCCTACGATGTATACAATTGCACATATTTTTTCTGAACATGACGGCAGGGTACAAGTTGCTTAGATGGTCTTCCGCTGACTTCTTCCCCAGATTTTTCGGCGCACGTTACAGAACCCTCGGGTGGGCAAAAGAAATCCACACCACCGTGGCATCACTCATAATCTCTCACCGCGTAAAGCCACGAATTATCAATGTCACATTTGTTTTGTGCGAATGTTGATGTTTATCGGATCATTGTAATAAAAAAAACAGAAAAGTTGTTGTTACAGGGAACAGAGCACCGGAATATACGTACAGCTAATAGTGTGTCATCAATTGAAGACAGTGTGACTAAGAAAATGGTAAGAACAGCAAAAATAGATTAGCGCTACGTTTGGACGTGAATATTTGAATATGTGCACCCGCCCGCGATATATAATATGACCTCCAATATGGCCCAACCACATACGACGTTTTGTCGACGGAAAAGCTTCGACGGCTCCAAGGTTTTGCGCTGGGCTTCGAAAACAATAGGCGTGGACCTGTTTCGCCGACGTCTGTGGTGAGCAGACCTTGACGGTTGACGCCGGAAGTGGCGCGTCCTTCCTGACCAATTGGGTGTCTTGCCGGAAGCTGCCACTGGTACAGAAAGCTATCATGGCGTATACGGCTGTGTGAACCGGGCGTTCCATTTACCATTTCGTCGGTACAAAATGAAACAAGAGAGATAAGACAAGGGAGACAAGAGACAGCGTAGACAAGGGAGATAGCGTATGAACTGAAATTGAGGACGTAGGAATGTTCCTCCTGTGCAACAAAAAAAGGCAAGTCGTACCAGTTGCAAGACAGATTGTTGCGAAGGTTGTCTCCGAAGGAGACAACAGACGATAGTGCCACTCGGAGAGTACCTGTTTAATTATTCAACAAGCAGCTGAAGCTCCACATCCCTTCCTGGGCTCTCCGAGCTTTGGGTGCAGGAGGGGCCACCCACTCGGCCGGCACATCTGGGCGGGAGCCACAGGAGTTACACGCTCCCTGTACCCCGAAAGCACCTTATGTTCACTAGATATCACTGTTGTCGGATTCTTGTTGACGTGTGACAAAAGTAAAAGCTTTTTTAGCCAATCCTCGTACATTCTCTACTCTCCTAAACCTGGTCCCTCGATGTCAAATAAAGTTGTCCTTGCCGGTTCTAGGTTTGTTTTCTAGTTTCAGTCTGCTTCAGTTTTAGTTTTGTGTTGAATTTCTAAGCGTGTTTTTTCGGCCCGGAGCACACAGCAAATAGGATGCCCTGCTCGACTCGCGCGCCGTTTCGGGGGCCCGTGCCCGTGCAATGCTCTAAGAGGGACTACACACCTCATCCTCCCCTGTACCACCATCTCTCTTTCACCATTCCCTCTTCCCCTGGGTGCACCGAGCCTGCGCAGGCTGATCGCACATTCCCCAAATATCATAGCCCTCGCTGCGACGCATACGCCACAACTTCGTCTGCAGCGGCTAGGGCGTGTTCTACCTTGTCAACTTTGAGAGTGGCTATCTTGATCGCTAAGCTATTTTCGTTATTTCTCGAGTAGTTGCGGGCACTGGCACTTTGGGTTTCCTCTCTCTTCGCATTGCCCATGACAAGCGGAGGAGGATCCGATCCCTCACTTTGAGTGTGTATAGGGGGGGGGGGGATACTTCTTTGTCGGAGCGCTGTCGAAGTAACTATGGACAGGAGAGAGGAAACTAATAGTTAACCTAATGTTTTTGGTGCAGTACCGATGGAGCGACTTCACAGGGAACTGCACGGACATTTGTCTTCAAGTGCAAAAGGAAAAGCCAGGAAAAACACCCAGACGGCGTAAGGATTCGAACCAGGGTCACCTCCCAGTCTCGCCCGTGGAATGCCATCATCCTAGCGACTAGGCCACGAAAGCTGGTTATGGAAGCTCTCACGGCTGTTTTGTAGCCACGCTTGAACACGGGATCTCCAAGCAGCAGCCAATGAGTGCAGGGCTTACGCTGCGACCATATTACGCCTCAAGAAAACTCCGATAGTTCGCTCATAAATGCTATCGCATTTAATAAATTAGTTGGATCAGAAAAAACCTCGGTTATTGACATATAGCTTGGGTGCAGATGCTTGTAATCTTAAACTCGAGTTTGTACCTAGAAAGCCTCGCACATAACCTTCTCCACACTTACTAATTACCCCGTAAAATCTGCTTCCTACGTATGAACCTTTCTTCCTATGCACAATACTTTTCCCGTTCAAGTTCTTCTGCGTACAACTATGCTAATGGACATTCTATGACCTGCTAAGTGTGTGCTTGGTGTGCTTCCCTAGTGATACCACTTCATTTGATAATCTACACTCACTCGTTCTGAAACTTTTGAACTACATTTTGCAACTGGACCCGTTCACTGTATGTGCACCTGCTTGTATTCACCGTGTGTAGGCGTCCTAGGGTAGCCAGTCCGACTCTGTCGCGACGCACATCCCAATTTTTTTCTTTACCTCATCACCACCTTTCTCCTGTCAACTTTTGCACCGTAAGAGGAAAAAGCACGTCAAAAAATAAGCACGTCACATCATTACCATCTTTCGCTTCGTTCGGTTAGTCTAAAGTGCAGGCCATATACCCATGGTTTATTCGGTAAAGAGATCGCAGGATAACATATATGTACGCCGAAATAACAGAACTGCATGAAACTGCTTGTATTGCCAGAACTGTCTCATGACAAGTATCTTCTCACGTCGTCATTGCGCATACCAGAATCCGCTTGCAATGGACCATTTCCATATTCGCGTCGCCCCTGGCGACGGAATGTCGAACATCCTGTCTTTCCCCCCAATAATGGTGACGCGCTTTTCGGACTGGCACGTTGCGTGGGAAAGTAGCCAGAGAAGATTGGAAGAAGAATGCGGAAAGGGTGAAAGCGCACTGTACTCGTTACCAGACCTCAAAAGTCCGCATAACCTTGAAACCGCTTATCTCCCCACAATGAACATGTCAGTCTCCCGCAGGTGGGTCCATAGCGATGTTTTCCACTCAAAGATGGAGGACTCAAGGGCTGGGCATGCGCATACGCGTTGTCGGAAATGGTCAATTGGCTTCCGCCTGTTTATTGTTAGAGCCGCTGGAAACGAGCGAGGATTTGCACTGCTAGACCAGCTCGCGTGACTCAGTGTTTAGCGTGATGGCCATGTCACGTCGAGACTGGGAGGTGTCCGGGTTCGAATCCCGGTGCCGGATGTGCTGTCTGGGGTTTTTCCTGAGTTTTCCTCAGACGCTTTCAGACATACGTCGGCGCAGTTCCCTTAGAAGTCGGCCCTGGACGCACATTTCCCCAGGGCATCAGTCGTGACGTTGCCCACCTATGTGAGGCCGACAAAGGCGAATCCTTTCACCAGCACCACCACCACAGTTTGCACTGCTAGAACTTGCATTACGTTTAAAGCCCCGTCGCAGCAACGGAGACTTCATAATCCCCACATATCCATCCTGTCTTTACCTGGTAGCCTTATCTTTTATTGATCACTCGGACGTCCTCGCAAGAACAAAGGTCCATTAATTATCACGTTTAGTGGAGGGTTCTCCGTAGTCCTGATACACGGCGCGGGATGTCTCGGGACGCGGATTCTCCACTCAAGGGCATTGGTACAATTAGGAGTAGTCTGAGGAAAGATTGAGACGAGTGCCCACTGCCAGAGCCTAAATGAGGTAAGGAATTCTCCTTGGAAACTTGACATGGAAGAAGGCCTGAATTCTGCTGCGATTAGAGGGGAGAAAAAGGAAGCGCAACGGAATAAAGGAACTTGATGGCGTTCCTTCCAAAAGTGGAAGTGTCCCGGGGAGGCATTTCACTGATGGAATTTCGTTAGTTCCCTCGTAGGCTAACGACACAGATGGGTTTTATTCTCGCAGTGGAAGCATCGTTCTCTGTCTTTATACTTGCGCTGGATTTATTGCCTCGCACAATATGTGTGTGACGGTTCTCCCATCAAAGCGTAATCATTCTCGTGCAAAAAAGGCACGGAAAAAACATATTTTTGACAGAAATTCAAATAACCCAAAAGGCGTTAGGCTTATGTGCTTCTGTAGTCTATGTTTGTAGCTTGCCTTTTATTTTATCACACACAAAAAAAGCGAGATGTTTAGTGACTACGGAAACATCCAGCCATTTTGTGCAATGACTTTTGATACCCCCCCTTTAACGTTTTCAATGTTTCTCACGTTGATCATGTACATCATTTCCTGTGCCACCACCACCTGCTGTGCGCTATCTTTCTGTGAAGGACCGTAGTGAACGCAGACTGATCATAGACAGTTCGACTAAATGGACGTTCAAAGGTAACGTTACAAACAAAAAGAGAAATTTGAATGAGGTCATCTTCTAAAGCGTGACAAGAGAGCAAATGTTGTTACTTTTCGAGAAAATTACGTACAACAAACTTTCATATACGCACAATACACACAAAACAGCTTTCCCGTGCAGAGCGGCCCTTAACTTAAAGGGACACTAAAATGCAAGAGCAAGTTCAAATTATGCTCCACGCTATATGTTAATACACTTGTTGCCATTATTCAAAACTCTGAGTCCGCTACGAAGGTATAATCGGAATTATACCGGACTCTTTCTTGCTTCGGCAGTAAGCAATAAACGTCGCTTTAGCTCGTGCATCGGGTACTTTTAGTCCGTGTTGCGCGTGAACGCGCGTGCCACGACATGGAGCAGTTCCGGCGAAAAACATAGCGAGTTACAAAGCAGACCGGCGTCGCTGTCCGAAGGACGAGAAGATAATTGGTGTCAGTGGAACATTTTGTG
Source organism: Ornithodoros turicata (assembly GCF_037126465.1). Taxonomy (NCBI): domain Eukaryota; kingdom Metazoa; phylum Arthropoda; class Arachnida; order Ixodida; family Argasidae; genus Ornithodoros; species Ornithodoros turicata. Next base: position 129,880,936 of record NC_088202.1, on the reverse strand, counting down.
ATAACTGTTGTGGGCTGCAATTCAGTAAATCGGTTTTGAAAAAACGAAAGAGAAAGATGGAGCAATGCGCATCATACCGCGCATGTAAGGAACACTACGACCGGCCCTGTTGCAAATCCACATGCACACGATAGGCATGCGTGTGCTTCTCCTGCTGCCTCATTGGATGCCGCCAATCTTTGTTTGTTTGTAAAAAAGAGAGAGAGGAGAAATTGAACTCCTTTCCAGACTTGTTCCGTTCCTCCTAACATAAACTCTCCCCCCCCCCCCCCCCCCCCACCACCACCACCACCACCACCAATCCCCCAAAATACTTATCCTGCGCATTACTCGCAAGTTCGCTATTCGCTATGCACATCACTATGCCGCCCATCTTTGCTGCTTGAGGATACCATTGATTGCCGCCAAAGACGGCTCTGCCTTCATTGCGTTTTTCTTCTAAGCGGTAGCGCTGTGTGCACTAAACTTGCTTGCACTATGCTAATTTGAAACGCGGAATTTAAGTTGAGAACAAGTTGTTTTTGCATTTTAGCGCCCCTTTCAAACGACTCGCATGTAAGGTCATTGCCGTGGGTTCATTTGCAGTCCTGTTCAATGCAATGCCCCTTTCTTGCTGATGACATGTCATGACATCACGTGCCACTCTGTCACTCATCAACAACAACAACTACTACTACATGAATGACGATGAGATGAGGTGATTCACCGCAACAATTGCGGTACCATACCTCAGTGCATGTGGGTTACTATATGAGTGGGATGACTATGAAAAAGATGAGGCATACGCACTCGCGCACATACATGACACACGCAAATGAGATATCACACACACGCCGGTGCGTCGTAACTGATGGGGATAGTAGTGCATCCGGTCGGCCACCAGAGATGTAATGCTGTGAAGATCACATTTCCACACTCATTGCAAAAGCTCTGAGGTCAGAGGAGTTCAAGCAGGCTAGTTGGCGTCAAGAACAGATAGAATGGGTGCAGGCATTGACGGTGCTGCACAGGGTTAGAACAAGGACCCAAGATTGCTGCAAGGCTGAGCGGCTTCTTGTTGATACGGGTCTGTTGGGACTGGAGCATTGCTCTCTCCGAGCTGTATAGAGGGCAGTCCATGAGGACGTGTTGAATGCTTGCCCCCGTGCCGCAGTTGGAACACGAGCTGGTTGAAGCATACCCTAGTCTGCGTCTGAACTGCGGGGCAAACGGCCACATTGAGGCGAAGTCGATGCAAAAGGGAGGTGAGACAGCGGGGCAAACGGCCTGGGAGGGAACCACTCATCAAACATTGTATAAGGCGGTTCAAAAATCGGTTGTAAATGCACATTCAACGCTTCGGCCACAAGGGATCTTATCACGAGTACACGCTTTTCGCACGTATCGAGATGATCATCAGCGAGAAGGCACAGATCCAGTGGCACACTGAGAAAGATATATGGAATGCAGACTGGAGCAGTTCCGCAGATGGCGCCTGCTCTAAGAGGAGTCAACAACAACTTTATTTTGACTTTGGAGAGTGGGGAGGTTCATCGCCAGAGGCGATAGTGTAGCTCATTGCTGGTGGGAATGTGGGGAATAAAATAACGAGCCCCTTCACAATAACGATCGAAGAGGAGTCAACTCAGTCAGGAAAGAGGATTAAGAGGAGTCAATGCGCACACATGCAAATATCTTTTCTGTTCCACCACCACCACATGCAACGCATACTGTACAAGAGTCTCGGATGAGACTTACGGATGAAAGATGGCGTGGCGGGACCCTCAGAGCGAAAGTTCAGGGGAGGGGGGCAGGGGGCTCAGGGGGCGACTGCCCCCCCCCCCCCCCCTGCCGACGCCCCTGGTGGCATGACTTGTGCTTCATACGGCTCTAAGACGACATCAGTGAAAGATCTGAGGCTCCCGTTTTTTCGCTTTCCAAGGCTTCCCGCCCTTCCCGCCAGGCAGAACGCCCTCTCTCTCTTTTTCCATTCCTTCGGTTTCTTCATAAATGTTTGATACAAGTTCATTTGAACACCCCGCTGTTGAGTGCCTCACGGAGCGGTGGTAAATGGTTGATGGTATAGAGTGAAGGTAGCTCAATTGTGACAAAACTCGACTGTCCCCGCACGTGATGTTAGAAGGGGATGTGCATGATATATGAGAGAGTCATTCTGAAAATGTTCCTGTTTGTTCTGTGTGGGAACGATAAGAAGAAGGAAATGGAGGGTATCACTTTTCCTCTGCTTTGGCCAGGTTGCCGCAAAAAAGAAGTTGCGACTGGACTAGCACACGAAGACTCTTTACCACGTATCGCAAGAGGCGACGGAAACTGCCAATGTCCAACCCATGCTGCCCAGCGCGCTGATTGCCGTCCCAGATTTTGATGAGATCTATAAGGACCTGTGTGAAACGCTCGTTGCCGGGCACCCCACGGCGTAAGCTTGATCATCCACGACTACGAAGGTTCTTGGAAATGTACACAGGTAGGAAATTGCCAAATGAGACAACGCTTTGCAAAAACTATTTCCCACTGAATGCATTGAACGAAATACGGGATAACATTGGTGGTAGGCCTATATGGGCATGTGCGTACGAAACAACTGATGCCTGCGGCAGGTACGTGGCAAATCTAATTGTGGGGCGGCTAGACGTAAATCCTGGATCGAAGTTATACCTTCTCTCTTGCCACAGAGAATGCAAACCACGCTACACTGGTCAGATTTGTGAACGAATCGCTGAGGCTCCTGTGGCCACAAGGAAAGGAGGACAGTTTAAGCATACTCTACACAGTCGCCGTACCATACATGACAAAAGGAGCGGAAGCACTGAAACTGACCTTTTGCATGTTACGAGCGTTGCTCATGGACTAAACCGTGTCGCGGAAGAGGTGCGAAACTCGTACCCACTGATCTACGACATGATATCTGCCGTCAGAAGGTCTTCTTGAAAGCACCAGCGCGAAGGGCGATATATGAGGAAGATATTCCCGATATTCCTTTGCACCAGAGCCCATAGTTTCACGATGGGGGACCTGGCTCGAGGCAGTGGAGTTCTACGGTACCCACATCAACGGCATAGCACGGGTAGTGAGCATGTTCGATCCCGAGGAAGGCGTGGCTCCAGCGGCAGCCCAAACAGTGATGAAGGACCGAAAGTTGGCTACGGATAGCTAGGTAGTGACAACGTACTTCGCCTTTCTTGCGCCATTCGAAAGCTGGAAACGCGGGACTTGGCATTGACTGAACCCCTTGGTGTAGTTAACAGTGCACGCGATGAAGTTGCACAGGTTTCCACATCAGTCGGTAAGAAGATCAGGAAGAAAATGAACTACGTTCTCGAGAAGAACACGGGCTTCAAGATATTAAGTGAAGTGTCTGCTGTCCTGCTCTCCGTGCGCTTGAAGTACGCTGCACTGACGACATGCGACGTTGAGCGCTCATTTTCAACTACAAGGCAATCCTGATTGGCAGACAACACAGCTTCAGCCCAAATATCATTAAGCGCTATATCGTCTCGAGCAGTTTCCTTAACACCAGTGCGGCATGATTGATTATCAAAGATGAACGCGAGTTTTGAGTGCCACCAGTCAGTTAACCAATGCATCATTATCGGTGTGTCTGTATGTATGTATGCATGCTAGTACAAGTCGAGTAAATCGATATAATTCAGTTCCTCTACCTGCCACGTGTGATCTTTTCTTTTGTTATGTTATGTCGGCGCCTGGCACGAAATGCGACGCTATTTTGCATAGTTTTATGTTGTTACCCCATTTAATACGCCCGAAGTTTGTACTACAGTCTTTTATGTGGTGTTTTAATGCGGGGACACCCCCAAAAAATAATGCATATGTTCAGAATGTTTAGTGCATACTTTCACACTTTTTTATGCATATTTATCCGCTCTCTAATAATGATAATAATTGGGAGTATATTTACGGTGTCCCTTAAGGACACGCCTATTGGTGACCAAGTCTTGTGAACGCTCCCTGATCAAGATGATGAGCTGTGCTGTTTGGGTGTTTTCCCTGGGTTTTCCTAGGGCGCGCTTTAAGACAAATGTCGGCACAGTTCCCTGTGAAGTCGGCCCAGGACGTACGATCCCCCTCTGCGATAGCCGTGACCGCAATTGTCCGCCTGAGCGTGGCCGACTACGACAAACAGATCCCTCGCCACCGCCACCATCCAGATGAAGAGGAAGATCGTACCATTATATGTCTGAGTGTTTCTTGTCCACATCATTTTCATTATCAACCTATAGCGTTTTCGTTTCCTATAATTCTGTATTCTCTTTTAAAAAAAATTCATGCAGTTTTCAAACACAAACATTGCGAAGGTGTCACTCTGGTCTCAACACTCAAAGGTGTGGAGCACACACTCCCACAGCGAAATATCACATGCGCTGCAAAAGAAGCAGAACTTGCACTGTTGCGATATCTGCCCGATAACGTGGATACTACCCGAATAAAAGGGTACCACGGGAAATAGAGAATAACAAACATGGCTCATGGACGTAAGTCCATTTCCGGACGAAACGAAAAACGAGCGCGCACACACGCCACAAATGGAGGCCATCATAATTGTACTCTGCACACTGCGTGGCAAACAGGCTTCGTTCGGAGTCTTCGCAGCCCCGACTGTTTTGTCGAGTCGTCTGCTGATGAAGCAAACACGCCAGCAAAACCTCAGTCCCTTAGGAGGCAGAAAAGGTTGATTAAGAAGCATTTTAAGGTGAATTCTGGTGGTCATTTCCGGTTGGATTTCTTTTTCTTCTTTTTTTTTTTTTTGCCAGATTCCGAGCAACTGCGTTATCTCGGTCAAAACATATAGCAATCTCGTGTGTTCTCGTTGCGCTTTCCGAGCGCCAATAATTTCCCAGCTAGCACTTTTTCCGGCCGACCATGAAGCTACCCTGAGTGGGCTGTCCAACTCTATCCGGTGTCGTCATATCTGCACCGCGAGGAGGGCGAGGCCCTCATAGAACTGCGCTTTGGTTCTTGGGGCATTGCAGTACGAACTTCAAGACAAAACCCCGAGACTAGCAGTACTTACTGAATCGTTAAATCGAGCATAAAATCAGCAGTATTGGAAATTACCGAGGTGATGCCTTATAGCAGGGGCCTTAAACTCAAAGCTAGTTGCGAGGGTACTGGGATATATTGACGCCATTTTGTCAAAAAATGGACGTTTCACCGAACGCCGTTTCATCGAATCGGTGACATCCGTCTCATCGAATTGCTTTTTGTTTTGTTCGAAACATTTTATTTGCTACACATACATACGAGTTACCTGTTAAACGCTGACTCGAATCCAGTTTTCCCTGTTTGCAAAGAAAACGCCATTAGTTACTATCATGAATCTGGTCCTCCGTTCATGGGCCTATCCGCTGAGATTGTGACTGTAATGTAAAGGTAATGCAAATGCATTGAGCCCGATAGGGAGAATATGCAACGAAATGAAAGCAAGATATGCATAGAGGGTGGACCTGATTCACCTGAAATGTTTTTGGAGGGGTGCGGACAATTGCTGTTGTTGTTTGGCTTCAGCGCTTCGACGGCGAGCAACAGCCTCACCATGAGAAGCACTCGTTTTTCTGCCACCAATGAAAATGGCTAATTTTCTAATGCGTAAATTTACTGCAACAGTAGTTTTATGGTTCTATGAAACACAATAAATCTTATTGTTAGTTAGTTCGATGAAACCCCGTTAGATAAATCGGCGTTCAATGAAACGTCCATTTTTCGACGAAATGGTGTTCGATGAAATCACCCGGAACCAAACTACCTCGTGCATAACTTCCTGTTCTAATTGCGCGCGGATGACGCTTGGAGAGGTTTCAGTAAACTTGCAAACTCCAGTGCTAGTTTGCCAACGCGGTCATTCGTATAGCTGCAATGAAGGACCAGATTGCTGTGGCCATATAGTTTGCGGTTGAGCTTCATGACCCTTAAGTGCCCACATACGTACGTGCTGCGGTCTGGGTAAGTTACTGAAAAAAGTAAGCAAGTTACAATTAATGCTAGCTCGCAAAAATAGTAACTGAGTTACAGTTGCTCTTCTTGAAATTTAACTAGTTGCAGCTACAGTTATCACGTTAAGGTAACCTAAGGCCCGGTTTCGGCAACCCGATTTACATTTGGACCTTTGAACATTTGAACTTAACTTGAATTTAACGCTAAACTCTGCTTCACTAAAGGGAGTTATTGTCACTGATGCGTTCATCATGTCACCAACTTACGTTTGTCAAAAAGATTTGAGTGTTAAGTTGAAGTTCTAGCAACCCTTGATCTCAGTTTAAGGTTAACCAGCGTTGGTAAAACCGAGCCTAGTTACCTTAGTTACCTTCTAAGGTACAAAAAAAAAACGAATAAATATAACTCTCAACAAACGGTTTAGCAGTTGTACTGTCCAATCAAAATTATGCCGTGTTATAAACAAATGATATCCGAAACAGGGGAGTTAGAGAAAGTTAGTAGAGTTAGTTAGTTAGTGCATGGGAGTTAGACTAAGGCCATCCCTGCTGCGTATGAGATGACAAAATTCAGATTGAGAAAAATGGCACTTCACTTGAAGCTTCGACAAAACGACGCCAGGGAACGGACACATAGAAAATATTGCCATACCTGAGAAAAAGTAACAACAAAGAAATAAAATACTGAAGCTTTCCTTTAATGGATACAAGCTCTCATGAAGTGGACTGCATTTCGTCAGGTACAAAAACCGAAATCCGAGTGTATATACAGGGTGTCCCAGCTAAGTGTATACAGATTTAAAAAAAAAATATATATGAGACTTTTACCAAGATGAAATCAATTGCAATATAGCATATGCTGAAGGGCACTCCTTAGGGGGGCATTAGCAAAGTCCAAAAGCAATGTCTTAATTAACTTTCATTAATTAACTTTTTAATTATAAAAGCTACGAGGTTGTCCCAATGAGAACATCTGTTCCTTTCGGTCACCTGATATCGTAGCCGCTTTCAGAACAACAATCCGTTCCATAGATCGCCCGCAAAAAGTTAGTGAAGGAACGCCATTTTTTTCTTTATTTTGTTCATTGCGCATCTTCGCAGACGCGTATTTCCTTCATCCCCAACGTGAGAAGGGGAAGGAGCACAGTACCGCCTCATGCGCCGAAGATGAGCTTTAACTTGGGGAAACAAAACAAAAACAAGTGTATCGGGTGACTCTATCGGAACTGGCTTTATCTTGGGTTGCATGTTCTGTTTCCTTTTAATCTTTTTCCAGGACACGAGAGGCGATAGTGTGCTCTTTCTCCCTCTCACATTGGGGATAAAGGAAAGACGCGTCTTCTAAGAAGCGCAATGAACAAAATAAAGAACAAAATGGCGTTCATTCACGAATTTTTTGCGGGCGATCTATGGAACGGATTTTTGTTTTGGAAACGGCTACGATATCAGGTGACCGAAAGGAACAGATGTTCTCATTGGGACAACTTCGTAGCTTTTATAATTAAAAAGTTAATTAATGAAAGTTAATTAAGACATTGCTTTTGTACTTTGCTAATGCCCCCCTAAGGAGTGCCCTTCATCATATGCTATATTGCAATTGATTTCAATATGGTAAAAGTCTCATATATATTTTTTAAAATCTGTATACACTTAGCTGGGACACCCTGTATATTTGTAACTCCAATGCTGTAGTTTTTGTACCTGACGAAATGCAGTCCACTCCATGAAAGCTTGTATCCATTATAGGAAAGCTTCAGTGTTTTATATTTTTGTTGTTACTTTTGCCAAGTGGATCTTGACCCAACCCTCTACATTCTTCAACTGTTTCTTCATACCTGAGTAACTTAGTTACAGTTACACTTTGCAGTTCCTTTAACCAAAAACGATAACAAGTTACTTGCTGCCTAACATGAACATGAGCAGCAGTACGTCGGACAAGGGTAAAAAGAACCATTGAAAATACCTGGTTTCATTCCTAGTTTTTCATTAAATCTTCGACCGAGGAGCTTTTTTCCGTTCCATGGTCCGCAGAATAGCTGAATGCTAGCCGCTCGTTTGAGACCCCTGCCTTTAGGTATGTCTTCCACTGTATGTCGCTATAGGAACATGTACGCTGTCATTCCCAGTTTTAATTCCGTACTGGTGTATAACATCCGAGTTCGCATTAAGGACGAACCCAGAACAGACCTTTGACATTTCAGCCCCTCGTGCACTATAATGGTACGAAAGACACTTGATGGAAATGGACTCAGCAAGAGAGCAGTTAATTTTCTCCCGAAGAAGTTCATCATTCACCTAAACTTCGTGAACGTAATTGTGAGGACTTCATTAAAGGACCGAGAGACGTTTATGCGACAGTGATGCGTTCGCGAGAAAGGCGGATGAAAGTTGATTGATTACAGGACTCGGTATGGGCTCGCCATCGTTCGTATTTGTCGTGTGTTTATACCGGAGTGCGCTTGTTCGAGCTCAGGTCATTTGCACGAACACGAAAGTGGGTGTGTCTGAACGATTCTTACTTTTGCCACAGAACGAAAATTAAAACCAGACAATAGGAGTAAATTACAAATAGATGGCTGATTGTATTGATGGATCTTAGCGGGATTTTATTATTGATACCTGTCGTGATGAGGTTTTGCGAAGTGGCTTAGTTGGACTGACTGTATAATATGCAGCAGGGCACGATTATGTCCAAGTGGTCAGAAGTGAAACGGCACTTCTCTAAAAAGTGTGCACCATAATGTAATAACTATGGGCATTGAAAATTACACCTTAGTAGAGGTGTACAAGTGTCCTAGGACCGGAACCTCAAATAATTGTAAAAAGTATACCGTTTACGGTGATCGAAACCCTTAAAAGAAAACAAGTTGCGTACGTGTTCGTACCCAATATTCGAAGTAGTTTCGACACTGAACAATATCCAGATTCGTAACAAACAATATGCTATGAAAGCCGGCAAATTTCCCCACAAGATTAATTACCTTACTTTTCGAAGACTTTTCCGTTACACAGAACCTTCACGAGAAATCTTCCATTCTCCATGACGTACAAGCATGCTTGCCTTTGTGGAGAAGTCATAGTGGAACTAATAAAAACCTGAACATGGGCGCACAGATAGCGTAATCTATTGCCGGTAGTGTTCTGTCTTTATCCCATGCTCATGTTATTATTGGAATGACAGCACTGACTACATGTGCTTATGTCTAAGAGAGCATTGTGTAATCGTAGCCCTTATTTGTATGTTGTTACTTACACTAACTTGCATGGGGCCACGAAATGGCTAATGTTCTAACTCATGTTGATTGCAGAGAAGATGGGAACAGTTCCAGTCTGACAAGTGAGGATTTCTGAAGAATGCCGCATAAAATGATGAGGCAATGAATAGCATTCTTCAACCACATTTTGATGATTGACCGCCTGTTATTTATATATTTATTTATTTGCTTGTTTTGAGAGGTCGAGTTGAGGCAGGAGTGCTAGAGTGTGCAGTACCGTGTTGTGCTGTAGGGTTACGTGCGAGATTGCGATCTCAGAGTGTGCTTTCGAGCTCCAAGACGCAGAGGGGTCTCTGAAAGGAATTTGCTTGGAGCAAAAGATATGATAAGCACAATGCTCAGCTCAGGCTCAGATATAATTATGGGAACGCTTTATACGTATCACCTACAATTTTTGAGTTGATCTTTTCGCGTATTAGCTTCACGTGGTCACGTGGATTTGTCGTGGACGCTTGTACGTGAGACGAATGCGCATTATATCCATTGATTTGTGTTCCTTATGACGCCAGAACCTTCCGTGACGCTGGCAGAAATGACTCGTGTATTTTTGCAGAGTTTGAGCTGCCAAAATGCAGGATTCGTTATTGCACACATTTCTAAAAATGTGAAATTTTGAATCATAAATGTGACCATCGTGACCATCGGTACCAAAACGGTCACTCACGCGAAAGACTTGCTCGGCATAGCGTTAAAAATAAAATGAGAAGACAAAAGTAATTGTTTAGTAAGCCAACGTATGAAGATGCAAATATAGCTTTCGAGATCCAAAACTTAATATGAAGAAAGGAAAAGAAACCGAACTAGACGCAGCTTTGTTTTCCTCTACATGCCAGGTGCTCCATTCTCTTGTTTATTTTCAACTTTGGACAGGGCCAAGAATGTTTCTCTCGTTTTCTTTCTTATTTTTTTAGTTATAGGATAACGTAACTCCTGCTTAGAGCAACGGCTGCGCGAAGTCCATTATATCGACATTAAGCGAGAACCTGGTATTAATCATTCCAAGAACGCGGAACGCGTTTAAGTGCACGTTGGGCGCATGCCCTTTTGTCTGTTATCTTTCACTGACTCTGATTAACAAGGGCAGCCAGTCAAACCATCTCAACATAAATTATGCCTCGTTACGGAGCCTTGAATCTGACAATAGTCGTTAAGAAGGAAATTGTAAGTTTATGGATTTCTAATTCAGTATTTGAACACTTTCATCTCAGCTTTCAATCTCAATTTCAAGCTCTGTGTTTCAATATGACATCGATCGATTGCCTCAGATCACAAGCAACTAACAGACGTAGGGCCAACCTTGGTAAGAGCCCGGCTGACCAAATTATCGTTGCTTGCAAAATGGTTTACCAACGAGCTCTTTTCTGGGTACGGATCTATACCCTAGCCACCATTTCCCAACGACCACAGCTTGCCAACCTTTCGGAAACTGCAATAAAATGTACTTCAACTTGTTTTATCTGAAGCCCTGTTGCGATCATCGCGTATGAAACACCCCAATCACCGTCAAAATAAAGTTGTTGTTTAAGCCATTTTCCTCGATATTTTCTTACACGACACTGGATTGTTTGCAGGATAGTTCATTTGCATACAATATAAAAGTATTAAAGAGTATGTGGAGCACCTCGAAGAACCTAACCTTTGATGTTATTGTGCAAAACACAGCAAACATTACAAGCATTTTGTTCAATAAAACACACTGATGACGTCAGTTCACTCTCCGAAAGAAAGGGGATACAGAGGCTGTGTGCTGACTAATCCCTCGCCAGTAGGGCGTGCGTCTGAAGTTGCTCGTTTCTATCACATATACTGTACAATAAACAGAGTTACACGATATCCCCTAGCCTTCTAACAAAAGAAATTCAGAGAAATATCACCGCCAACATCGGAGAAGGAGCACCGGAAGCGACTCCCACAATATTTTTGTTCTTCGCTGCGGCGTGTTCTCCAACGAACAAAATGAGCTCTTATGAAAGAACGATGAGCGCAGGTGAACTACAGAGCACGCGCAAGGCTCTGTTCCGCAGACTGATGGTGGCGGTGGTGGTATGATGTTCTAAGGAAGAGGGAGTGATGTCTGCCTGCCCAGACAAGGCGACAAATTTCATGTATTGTAAAAACTCTCTACATTGTAGAAACACGTAGAGATCAGTGGTTCTGTACGTCTTTAAGAACAGCCTCCCCTCGTGCAAAGAGCGCATCGCCGAACGAGAAGACGTCATCACGTATCATGGGCTCCAGCACTGACCAGTGACGCACAGCGGCACAGCTCAAGCATGTGTAAGCGGCGTGTGAGCTGAGAGGAGAAAAAAAAAAGAAAAGAAAGGGCACAGAGCCCCTTCTACGTCACGCGAGAATCGTGCCTGTCGTCCGTGGCTGCTTTCTCCGACTGTTTATGGAAATTCGATGGCGCAGTGACAAGCACACCGCGGAGCGAAAATATTTTCCATTGTTACTCCTAGTGGACAACGTCACAGATGGGACAGAGTTTCGAGCCACGTTAAATGTCACTTCCATGCTCCTACCCGTTTGAAGAAGTTACAGGCCGTAATGGGCCTTCTTCGCGACTACTCATGTCAATGCGCTGCGACGTTGAGAGCGCCGGACAAGGTTATCTTCGTATTCAATAGATGGCGCTGGATGGGGCCGACGGGAGCAGATAGGAGTGGGGACCAGTGGGGGACACCGCACTAACTCGTCGGCTCCACTTCAAGACCGGATTTGGCCCTTTGCTCTGGCGACCACCGAGGGTGGTTTGCTGGAGAGCGCCAGGATACGACGCGAATGTGAAAAAGGTCCATCGCCTGTTGTAGTTTCCTGTCGTAGTTTCCTGTTTTACTTTCCGGTTTCCACTTCCGAGGTCTGGGTGGTGAGATTGAGAATGTTCTGTAGATCACTGGATGTGGTTCTTCAGAAAACGACCGCATTGGTTGGAGTTCTTCATCAGCACCATACCGCCATAAAGGCGGTGAATGACCCACTACATCATTTCATTTATGTGTGTGTCTTCATCAGCAATTTATAGAAAGGCAAGGTCCATTAAAGAGTTGGCTGAACCCAGTGGACCGTTTCCATTCAATAAATATATATCCCCCCCGCCCCCGTCTGAAACAGAGATGTTCTTCACGTTGGCATAACGACTACAGGACGAACTCTGAAATGACTAACCAGTGTGGAGCGGTTGCCATGGTGAACGGTCGCTGAAGTGCGGAATACTGGCGAAGTACAAAGATTCGTTTTAAAAAAATCCTGCTTTCAAAGGACTGAGCCTCAAACGATCACAGAATAATCACTGGGGCGCACTGTACCCTGTTTTAGGCACACTTAACCCCAAGTAGTAAGCGAAAAAAAAAAAACCGTTATGTGATGATAAAGTAAAGGAAAGGAAGATTTCTTCTAAGGGGATCACGAAATGGTTCTTTGCATCCGCACCACTTGCTACGCCGGTCTTTAGAGTTCAGAACCGGCAGTTCTCTTAATGCCGACATTTCTTAAAGCGTCCGACGAAAGCAAAGGGAAAACACCCAGACAAGCCGGCGCCTGGATTCGAACCCGATATTTGTAGAGAAGCACTTTAGAGCTCACAGTTCGGCCAACGAAGCGCTTCGTCCTGCAAAATACGCATAGCTCTTCTGCATACTACTCGAATCTCGAACGTATGTGTAGGTCCTTATAAAACATCCTTGTGACCAGCAACGAGAATTAGACGAGGCGAGCTCTGTCTAAGCACGACGAACACATAAACCTCCAACGGCCAAGGCATAATGAAATTCAAATAACTCCGGAAAGAAACTTGGAACCGAAGCGTGGGTACCTTTTCCTGGATTATTTGCATATCACTGAAGTGGTAAAGAGGAAAACACGGGAAGGATTCTCAAGCACTGTCTTCTAAATTACAGCCAGAGCAATGCCCTGTACAGTATATTGCCTCGGCACTAACATCCGGCCTCTGTAAATATGACACCTAATACGAACTCACTCAATGGCCCACTCCAAACAAATGCTTCGTCTGCCATGTGCAGGTTTTCGCGTGTTACGACCGCTTAGGGACACACAGATGGAAAATTACGATTTTTTTGCGCTACATGAGCCAAGTCGTATGAGAAGCGTAGACATTACAGGGAGAGACCAACGTGCATGTTTTCTCTCCACTGAGCAGCAGTACTGAAATCCCGCGGGTGGCATTTCGTGACGTCAAGATGTGCCCGAGGGCGTTCCCTGAAGAAACATATGCTATCAACTTTCCTCTTCATCTGCGACCACTTTAGGAGGCACATGTGGCAATGTGGCACGTTACCTGAGTGAAGGAGCGGCCAGTATTTGAATACATTGTAATTAAAATACTATTTAAAATCTAAATACACGTATTTATATTTTGTATTGAAATACAGACTTGAAAATGCATTTATAATTATAAGTAAACACAAATTTTTGGGTATTTATCTTAGTAAATATTTTATAAATACTCCTAAATGCGCAAGGTACTGACTCATATCTTCAAGTTACCCTGCATTTAGCTCATTAAAACATCCCTTTGGGCTTGTTGGTGATAGACTTTCATAACGTAAAAGCGCTAAAAACAGGACGAACACAAGACAGACACAACATCGCATCCATGTGGCATGTCTGTAAAGTTGTTGAAAGTGAGCGCTTGATGTTGTGCGTGTCTTGTATTGGTCCTGCTTTTAACTCTTTTACGTTATGAAAGCCTGAATTTGGCCATTCGGGGAGAAGGGCAGAATTCGGGGACTTGAAGTGATCCGTTAAGAGCGTACGTCCCCAGAGCTGTACAGTAGTGGGTGTTTTCGCTAATATGCGCATGCCACAAACCATTTTAGATGGGGAGTGTTTCGCTGTTGTTGCGGACAACGGTCGTGACTACCAGACTACGTTGTTGTACGAAGCATCTTCGTCAAATTAAGACGAGTCTTTGATCATCGGCACCTGTGGACAGGCTGTTCTCCTTCCCGAATCAGATTCCACGGCGGAACAGAAGATGCCTAGAAGATGCAGTATTCGAGAAACCTCTAATATTAAAATCGCCATTATTCTCCCAGAAATAAAAGGTATTGGTCCTTGTTGATTTACTATGATCATCGTTATTTCTGCAATTCCAGATAACATATTCCTCACAGTATTTCTGGTAGTAGTTATACGGTATTTAGATATTGCATTTATATTTTGTCCGCATTTATGCAGAGTATTTAAATACTTCTTTGAACAAAGTGTTTTGAATTGATATTGATATTGAAAAATATTTATGTCCATCCTTGCCTGGAGGCCCCACGATAGATGAACATACAGGGTTAGACTAGCAAACGTTACACATTTCGAATGGATCGTAAAACAGAAGACTGGGTTTAGCCTACCCCAAACTTCGCAGACTGGTAGCCATTTATCTCAAGTTTTGTTGGATTTTTTTGTGAGCGCTATGGGCCTGTAGAAGAAAAATTAAAAATCAAGCAAAATTGCACTGAACACAGGTGGCTCCAACATACAGAAGAAGATGATTAGTGCATAACGTCAGAATGGGCATGTAACATCGTTGTAGGCAGCGCCGCCTGTGTGAGGTGATGTGAACGTGAAGCAGACACAAGGAAAAATGGCGGTGTTTGCGTGAGATAGGCCATTGAAAATGCATGGGGCGAGTTTTTGCTTGATTTTTAATTTGCTTTTTACATGACCATAGTGCTTACAAAAAATTGCAATAAAACTTGAGACAAATGGCTATCAATCTTCAAAGTTTGGGGTATAGTAAACCCCATCTTCTATTTTTACGACGCGATCGAAATGTGCAACGTTTGCTAGACCCTGTAGATTATAGGAAGACTGAAAGAAAGTGAAGTAAACGGCGTTGCGAAACGGCATTGAAAGCAACGAAGTGTGTCGAACTTGATGCACAAAACAACTGTAAAAAAACGATGTTGTACGTAAAAAAAAAAAATAAGAAAAAGAAAAGATACGAGGAAAGATTGCAATACGTAACGTAAAAGCGCGAAGGCGAAATGTGAGAATGAAGACAATCAGCAAGCATTCAAGCAGACGACTGTCTTCATAGCAATCGTTTGCAAATCTCTTCGAGTTATTCAACGTGCTCTTGTTCTCATTTTATCGTTCGCTGTCTTCTCATTGGCTCCGTTTACATGGGATCGCTTAGAGTGAACAGTAACGAGTTAGCGAACCGAGTTCGCCCATGTAAACGCATCGGAGCGCTCCCAAATGGACTCGGACTCGGTCCGCTTCTGAGGGGTGGGTCGAGTCGGTTCACTTCGCTCGGCGAACCCATGTAAACACCTCGGTGCGCACTAAGCCCCTTCCAGTAGGTGACGCGCTGCAGATTTCACTGCACATTGCGTAATGGAAAGTAGTATTTATCTGTCTATGCCGGCGAAAGATTTTTGTTATCACAGAAAAATTGTTTAGAGCAAATACTACTTCGGCCCCGAGGGCAAAATTAATAGTACGTACTGTGCTCCGGCCACTTTCTTTCCACCTTTCAAATGCGTCGGTTTCGACATAAAGGCTTAAAAAAAAAGAAGAAACGAAGTATGACAACAGATGCTGAATATGAATGATAACTGTATTCCTTTTCAAATCTCGGTTCTTTCAGGGCTATGGACAGTTACATGAGCAAAGAATACCGTCTCGCAACGTCGGTGAAAGAAAATATAATTGGTTGCCGCAATTACAACGAAAGATATGCAATTCTCAAGGAAAGTAATTAGTTACTATAACTATGGTTACTGAAGCAAGTAACTAAATTATGCTACTCTGTGAGGAAGAGTAATTAGTTAGTTTCTAGTTAATTTCTCAGAAACTAGTTACTCGTTACGACGTTGCTTCCCAAGTCTGGCAGAAACGTCACATCCTTCTACCTCCTTCTCCTCATTTTCTAACCTCGCATCCCCTTTCCGCAAGCGTTCGCGTCCAATCTCGGAGCGCTTCGAATGAAGCGTCCCCATGTCAACGGGACTGTTGTTTACTGTGTATTCATATGCTGTCTCTCCCTGTATATACCGCGTTTCCACTTTATTCACATTATACGCACTGTAGGGAACAGGGTTGTCTAAAATCAGCACTCCGTGGTTTATCTGATCTAAATCTCCAGGTGTTGCAAAGTTATTTCTTTCGTGTAATAAACATGTGCAGCACATGGTCCACCTCCAAATACAATAATGGCGAAAGGGCGAGGGTGCAGGCCAGCTGGTACATGGTGAAAAAATTTGGAACCCGAGAAAGGGAGAGAGGAGGGACGACACGACACGTTCTCGAACACAGCAAACCCTTTAATCAAATCTTTTGAAATCTAATCTTTTTCTCTAAATACAACATTGGTGCAACACTTTCAAGCGCAACAGAGGCAATAAGGGACGGCGAAGTACTGGCAGGCGATTTTAGCTAACCGTCTCCCCGACAGTACAATGCGCCAACTGTACAGGAGCACACAAACGTAGTATTCGGGTACACGAAGCCTAGAATTGTTGCACTCGTGCAGAGAAAATTCAGAGCGACTTACAATCACGCTGCGCCGTCGGAACACACCATAAGAAAAATGCACGAAGGGATTTCACTGAGGAAGGTTCTGTCGGGAACACGAAGCATGGTTACCTGAACACAAAGCGGACGGACGAACTCGCAAACGCCCTATTGGGCACCTTGGAAGACCGTCCTGGCATGTCTACAACCTGTGCTCAAACTCACAGACCGCCCTTTCTGCCTGTAAAAACTTCAAATGCTTCACGAACTCGGGTCAGAAGATCGCGATCGTTGTGTGCAGTTTTGCAGTAGCGAGCTTCGGCGCATTGCTGACAGCCCAGCTCACTTTGGAGTTAATTCTGTTTAGCGACAAGGCGAACGTTCATCTCAGTGGCCCGGTATATCGCCATAACTGCCAATACTGGTTCGCCAGCAACCCAGGTTGGGCGTTACAATGCCCTGTGCAGTCCCCGAAAGTCGTTGTGTGGGGAGGGTTGTAGAGGCAAGGAGTCGTTGGTTCCCTCTTTGAATGGTACCGTAACTGGCGAGAGCTACCATGCCATGTACCAGTATGAGTTCTTGCCAGAGCTCGAGGCACTGCACATGCAGAAAAGAGCCTGCATATCCATGCATGGCGGAGCACCTCCTCACTGGAGCTGGCGCTTTCGTTAGTGGATGCGCAGAAGCTACCTAACATGGAGTGGCCAACCCGGTCCTCAGACTTCTTCATTTGGGGTTACGTCAAATATCAGGTGTACCGCGGCGCAATGAACACAGTCGGAGATCTCAGTCGAATGAGTGAGCAAGCATTTCGCTCCATTGATGATGGCATCCGAGAGCAAGTACTACGAACGTAGACTCCGTCACTGCCTTAGTGTTCGCGGCGCGCATGTTGAGGCCTACCAAGCTCCCTGGACGACTATAGAAGAAGTTTCCATCTCGAAAATGACCTTTTCAGGCCCAACCATTTGATGCCACGAAGACATGTTGACAAGCCACGACATCACGCATTTCCTTTGTTCTCTACGTAGTTTCAATGGTTTCAATGCTGTCCGCAACGCCGCTTCCGACTGTGGCGCCATATAGCGGAAGGAACGCAAACACAGGTCATAGAAAATGTGAAGGAGGCGCCGGTTTTTTTAATTTGCACGAACTATTCGCAGTAATTTGAACAGCGTGACTGTACAGACAAGAAATTTTAGTGTATGACACGCCGTCCAATACGTAGTTAAGCTCCCGAAAGGCCGTATTCTTTGTTTTATCGTCGTTACAAACCCCAAACTTTATCTTGGGCAACCCTGTACATGCCAACCTATGAATCCTAACTAGAAGTTACACCAGGCTTCACTGTTCTAATTATTCCTATCGTCTCCTCGATGATCTTTCCTATTCTGTTGCACGGTTGCTCTTTTTTGTTTGATTGATTATGTGTTAGGGTAACATGACAGAAACAGCGCTCAAAAACACAAAGACGGAGAAGCAGCCACGACAGGCTTGCTTCTCCGTACTTTCGTTTTTTGAGCGCTGTTACAGTAATGTTAGATATTCACCAACTCGCTCGGTTTTCCACAGTACGTGTTAGCACCGCGCGAAGCATCAGACCCACCAACAAGCAAATGTATTATGATGTATCCACTCGTCACAGTTGCATGTTTCTTCGACATGAAGAAGAAAAGAGCAAAAGACTTCGCAATGGGATATTCTGAAAAAAAAAAAAAAAAAAAAAAAACGCAGAACATGGTTGTGTTCCAAAGAGAAAATATTGCCACAGATGAAAACAGACGAGCGAGACGGCGAATACTCGGCGAACTCTTTATTGAGCTGCTTAGCTGGTTAACATCGGAGCCATAGCTCTTAAGCAGAACTAAGCTGAATAATAATAATCCTCCGACTGGGAGCTCACAAGCTTTTATACACAGCGGTGAACATTGTGGAAAACACGCGGCGGTGGAGAGGAGGAAATACCGAAGCTTCTCCAAGATCGTCGGCCCGTCCTCGAGACTGATGCGAGCGAAGGAGCAGATGCTTCTGGAAGGATCGCTTGGTAATCAGCGCAGCGTGTCGTGGATCTGGGGTCGGATTCACAAACAAGTTCGTAAGATTCGCTACGATGTCGTAGTCTACAACCGTCGTAAGACATCGTCGCAAATCGCGGCGTTCAGTATTCACGAAAGGATCGTAAAGGAGAGGGAGTTTCACGATGGGCAGAACGAGCAAGAAAGAGCAGCTGACGTGCTTCCTGAAATGTGACCGTGGGATTAATGAGCGATTGGGCCCGAGGTTATGTTATTGTTATAGCAACGACGTCAGCTCAACCAATGGGGCCCGTTGTATCCTATGCCACATGCCACGGTGTTTGTCAACAAAATCGCTCGGTATTTTCAGAAGTGTGTTCTGAAGTTGATATAGAAGTCACTCATCGGGCCTCAAAGCGTGTCCACCGGCTGAATTTTACGGAGAGCGAGATAGAGACCCTCGTGGAAGGGTACAAAACAAACAAAAACGCTATCGACGCCAGTGGAGATGGAGCAGCAGGAGCTAAAGACAAGCAAAAGGTGCCTAAGCACATCACCGCAGCCTTCTTCGCGGTTTCGGGAATTACACGGAACTTTGCAGAAGTAGAAGTGGACAGACTTTAAAAGATCGAGCAAAAGAGAGGTATACGATGTGGACGTTCGCAGGAACAGCACAATGGGAGGGTTCATTGGGAGTTAGGGTGGATATTACAGAGAGGAAAGGAAAGGACGATTATGAAATTTCATAACATTCACAACTATATTAATTTCAAACGTCAGGAGCAAGTGTAGACCGCAGCGCGGCTAGTACCGGTGACGATACTGGAGGAAAGAGTGGTTGGGGCCATTGACCGAACTGCTGTCCATGATATTCCTGGCAGTTTCGATATTGGTATGTGTGTGAGGGGGGGATGAGTGCAC
Organism: Ornithodoros turicata; assembly: GCF_037126465.1. NCBI lineage: Eukaryota > Metazoa > Arthropoda > Arachnida > Ixodida > Argasidae > Ornithodoros > Ornithodoros turicata. Next base: position 129,861,304 of record NC_088202.1, on the reverse strand, counting down.
CAAACACCCTCACCACAAACTTGTGTTAATTAATTCGCTGAGAATGCTGTGCTCAGCTCTGACTCAGCACAAGAACTCACCAATCCAGGCCCATCCCATCGACCATGTCCAACGACGCCTCTTTCAGGGGCTACGTTTTCTCCCATGTGTACTTACCTTCAGAAAAAGCGACTGCGAATGATATCTATGTAGAGCCTGCTCAGCAGCCTCAGGCATCCGCTTCATGGTCAAGCAAGGACTCATGTTTGAGCAGGGGCATTCAGAGTAGAACCATGCACAGAACCACAAGCATACTGTACCTCCTCATGCTTCGTCACGTGCATTCACAGTGTACAGTCAATTGAGTCAATAATTATATGCCTGTTTTCTCAGATTAGTGTGTGCATGGCATTTCATGAAGGCGTCAAGATGACAGCCGCACTGGGGCAGAGGAAGTTTTGGAGACTCACAAGAAAACTGAGAAAAATTTAGCAGGCCTGCTTGTTCTGCGATGCGAATGCTTGCCATATAGAGCAGCATAAGTATGGGGTGAACACATTACCAGGTGGCAGCTTAAACCATGGCAACAGTGAATAGACTGCGTACATAAGTACGTGGAATCTTCATTTATTCAGTCGACTTCAGTTACAAAATTATTTAGGAGCGTATTCAGACATAAACGTGCTTTCTAAAACCACCACACTTTCCATCCCCCGGGCACTCCTCCTGCACAATTTCAGAATATGCACACGTATACGGAATGTTCATAGAGAAGGACCTTGCTTACGCTACATTGCATGACAACTGCCTGGACATGACCAAACATAATTTACCCAGGGTGTTTTTTAGAAGTTCACTCGGTGTGCGAATGAAGTTCATTTGAGCGTCCACACTGCACTTGTTACACAAACGACGATGCGCGAACAACTGCTTTGTTTCACGGCCGCCAAATCTCCAATCACCAACTGCAAGCTTCCACTTGAATAAAAACGAAACGCAACCATCACCTGCACGTCCCCGCGAATAGCGTGGCACCGATCAGTTGGTCGCCTCAAGGAGGGAGTCAACACGTACGTCGCAGAGGCTATACGAATCCCAGCACTTGACATCCTATGGCGGCGTAGCAAGTGGCTCTCGGAGACGTCAAACAAGGTCACACGTTTCCAACAAGCCCTCTCACGTCGCAAACCTCGTCGCGGTTCCAACTGTTCGAAATCCACACCGGCCAAAGTAGGCAGCCATGTTTGCTGTTGATTGACTTACGACAGCTCGGGGGCTCTCTTAGGATTTCGCCGTAACTTATGACGATCTTACGACGCCCGCGCTTCGTGAATCCGCACTTTATCGCAACGTTGTCTTACGACGGACTTGCGACAATTTTTGTCGTGCGAACTGTTTATGAATCCGGCCCCTGAGCCCATAACTAAGCCGCACATTCTCATCGCTGTTACGAGCCTGCAGCATCACGCAGTGCCCAGCGGAACGCTATCAGACGGACTTTGGGAAGATTTGCAGCAACCGTCGTCCCGCGTACCAGTCTTGCCTTCACAGTTCCCGTCCGTCCGGAGGAACGTGGGACCGCCATAATTCTCGCAAAAGAAAATGATTTTCGTAGAGACATCGTATCGTACACCACGATACCTGAGGGAGCCAACCGGAGTGTGTTCAACGTGCCATGCCTTCTCTCTCGGTTAGAGGATTGCAAAGACGTCAAGTTCGTAATGAAGGTGAACGACGACACGTTTGTTAACGTAAGAATGCTCGCTCACGTGTATCAGCGGGCGATTTATTCTAACGCCACCTGTTGTTGCGTGTGGTCGCCCCAAAGAGGATACGTGGCAATCTGTTTTTCGCTTCCTTGATTTTCAAGTTGAACAATTTTGACAATTAATTCATCGCAGGTAATTTCAGAAACCGAATAATTATACCGTGGTCCTCACTACCCTCAAGCGCTCAACATACGAATGTAATGTTGCTGTCTCGCAACGTTGGAACCACAAATTTTTCTTACCGGTTATAGCTAGAAGCGTGCAGACTGCCGAAGAAGAAGAAAGGAGCGGATCTCTTGACGCGCTCACGTACCTCGAAGGCACCGGATCATTTCGAATACTTCGTTTTTAGAACCATTCACGGGAGCTGATTTCTCTTAGAGAAATGCCTTCGCCAACACCGGGTATTCTCCCCACATCCGTAAGGCACCCATCAAGAGTATTGAGGAGTGGAACACAACCGGGCTCAGTGTGTACACTTCCCTGTCGAACACACATCTGTCAAGAAAGAACCCGACGTTGGCTACTGCTGCACATTTGTCTTGCTGCCATGCTCTTCATGACGTCATACCACTTTGCAATCTTCTCACGCTTACGGCAGGCAGTTAGAAAACCAGAGACTGGACAACAATTCACCGAGGACATACCCACACATGATGTTACCACCATTATTCCACCTAACATCATCTTCTGTTCCAAGTGTAAGCCTCCACTATTAAACCGAACTACCGTCTTTCGTAGACCTAGTGCTGTTGACGTGGAAGACGGGACCGCAATATCCTTCATCCCCATCTCTTCTGCAAGCGGGTATGACCTGTGCCACATAACTAGGCCGCACATTCTCATCGCTGTCACGAGCCCAGCATCACACAGTGCCCAGCGGAACGCTATCAGACGGACTTGGGGAAGACTTGCAGCAACCGTCGTCCCGCGTACCCGCCTTGTCTTCACAGTTCCCGTCCGTCCGGACGATCGTGGGACCGCCATAATTCTCGCAAAAGAAAATGATTTTCTTAGAGACATTGTATCGTACACCACGGTACCTGAGGCAGCCAACCGGAGTGTGTTCAACGTGCCATTCCTTCTCTCTTGGTTAGGGGATTGCAAAGACGTCAAGTTCGTAATGAGGGTGAACGACGACACGTTCGTTAACGTAAGACTGCTCGCTCACGTGTATCAGCAGGTGATTTATTCTAACGCCACCGTTCTTGGGAGGTTCGAGGTCCCACGCATGAACGAGGCCACTCTGGAAGGATGTACCTACATGCTCAACGCGTCATCGTTGAAAAAATTAAACATGGCGTCTGCGGACTTGCTGCTGAACGTGACTGAGGGAGAGTATTTGACGCAGCTTGTTCGGAAAGCTGGGTTGCGCCTAGCTGCTTTGCCAATCATCACAAGTTGCGAAGCTAAGGAAAGAGACTTTAACCCCTGTGACGCGCAGACAATGTTGACTCTGCGGCCTGCGAATCATCGTGACATGAGGGACCTTACAATGGATGTTAAAGGTGGTATGAATTGCTTGGTCAATGATGATCCAGGTAGTTCTGCGGTGTTGATAGGGAAGAATAGCTAATGGATGCGCCGTTCAGCTGAGTATGGCTGTTGAGTGAGATGTTCGTTAAAGAGCCATCATAACCTAATGCATGGAGACTCTGTCATATTGAATCCAATATCAATATACTGTGGTAAATGTACGTGTTAATACAAGAAAATTCTTCCGATGAACTGGACTGCCACATCAGCGTCATATAAAAGTATGTTTTTGACTTTGTGTAATGTACTCTTTGAAGGAGCTCAGAAGGCACTCCAATATCACCCTCATTTTTTCAAGCCGATTCATTAGCCTGCCTATTAAAATGCACCATGCGAGGTGATTCATTCAACTGATGTACAAATATAGCAGAATTTTGTTCTAAAAATAGCGATCGTGCGCAATGGCGGCAATGCCTGGAACGAGCCGACCAGCCGCTCACGTCATTTTGACGTCACCATAGTACAAACCGCTGGTTGGTGTAGAGAAACGTCGTCTGCTATTTTTCACTCTGAACGACGCCGTAAGCCACAGCACAAGTGTTTCTTTTCGCTTGTGCAGTAGAGCAGATCAACCTTTGCGGTACAACCGGTGGATAACACTGCATAGTGGCATAATATTCCAGAAGCAAATGGATCAATTGTTCTACCTCTTATACCATCACAATCATACCCACACAGTATAAATGTTCAGCTCTTGCAGTAAAGTTGTACTCATTGCCTCATCCACTGTTGCCTCACCAATGTTTTCTCTGCGCATGCGCATGTAGAAACATCTCAAGCCCCGTGCGCGTAACTTATATACTCTACTGAAGGTACTCTATCTTAAATACTTTTTGGATTGACTTGGTATCTAAAAGATACTCTTAGAAGTGTGCATTTAGTATCTTAGCTGAAATACTTTTCAGCAGTATCTTGCACTCATTTCTTAAGTTGCTCCTGAGATAAACCCCTTTCGTACCCAGTCTCTCCCGTTTTCATTGTATATACCATCACTAGGGCCAGGATTTTTAGGCATTTGCCTAAAAATGCCTATAAATGCCTAAACTGAACATTTTCATGCATAAATGCCTTTTTCCAGGTTTCGTGCCTAGAATTGCCTATTCGAGACAATTTGGGACCGGACCTTCTTACTTCCATGCTATATATCGTGGCAGAACGGGAGGTTTTGTCACCTTCCAACACACATTTATCCTCGTCGCAACCTTGACGACTATATAGGGCAACCATCGCATCACAAAGCCTGAAAAATACGTTGACCCCTCCGATAGCCATCTTTTCTGCACCCCTGTGACCCATCGACCGTTTTTAACAGGGATATGTTGATCCCCCTCGATAGCCTCTTACCCTTCGCCTCTGTGACTCACGGACACGTAACCTCCTTAACAGAAACTCATGGTGTGAGGCTAGCTTTTTGTGTCTCCTGTCGTAGAGTAGAGTTAGTTAACAAGGCTGCTCACCGCATCGGTTGGTTGCCATCAGTACAACGCAGTGAACCGAAAATTTCTCCTGCCTGTCGACGAACATCAAAAAGCTAGAAACAGTTGGCATTTCTTTGAATGAATCTCTAAAGACTCTACAATGTGTCCGCTTTGCGCTCCAAAACCTGGAAGGGAAAGGCTCCAGAGCCACCACGAAGATGGAGGCACTCATTCAAAAGAATCGGGCCCTTTCCACACTGCTGAAGATTGGAGAGATCCTAAATGGCGGGGACACACCTATACCAGATCAAGACCTCAGCCGGTACGAGATTTCATGTTTCAAGTTTGCACCTGTGACGTCATATGACGTGGAAAGAAGCTTCTCCCACTACAGGGCCCTATTTAGAGCAAACAGATCAAGTTTCAGAGCGACTTTCACTGTGCCATGCTACGAGAATAGTGAAGAAATGAGTCAATAGAAGCTTACAATGTTATTGTGCCTATATTTGCCTATTTCGCTGTTTTTAGGGCCTAAATGCCTGCCTATTTCGCACTTTTTTACTGCCTAAAAATCCTGGCCCTAACCATCACATCAATGTAATAAATTTTCCTAATATATGTATGTACTCCTCGTTCATTTATGTGAAGGGGCTCATTATTTCATTCCCGGCATCACCAACAGCAATGCGGTGGAGTATCGCCTCTGGGGATGAAACTCCCCATTCATCTCACTGTAAAGTGTTATTGTTGTCTTTCTTTTTTTTTTTCGAGAGAGACAGGACGTCGAGAAGAAGATTAGGCAACTGCAATAGATTCACAAGAAGATGAAGATGAAGAAGAGGAACAAGAAGAAGATTAACATCGTCGGTTGTGGTCGGGTGTCTGGTTTGGTCATAGCGATCGAGTACTGCTACGCGAGTAACTGAAATGGACAGTTGACTCAAAAATATATACACCTTGAGGTGACTTCCCCACTTAGGCTGGCGTTTCCTCTGAGCGCAGCTCGGGTATCGGGCGCGAGCACACATTACATAGGGCGAGATGTTTACGGAGAAGAGAACGTACCGAGAATATATCGCGGGTTCTTAATGTTAGTTTTCTGGAGCGTGCGTATGGTCGTCGAGTCATCAAGGACAATTCTATACTTGGCACGTTGGTGGCTACAAGCGCGAAGAAGGGTACCCTGGACAGATTCAGCTACATGTTCAGTGCGATGGCGTTAAAACATTTGACGTACGAGTCGGCCAAAGTGGTGTTGAACGTCAGTGAAGGAGAGTATCTAACGAGTCTTGTTCGAAGGGCGTGTTTAAGTGTGTCTAATTTGTCCGAACTGACTCGATGCGACGTCACGGTGCAGAGGCCATGTGAACGTGCTCACCTAGCGGCCGACGAATCGCAGCAATGTAAAGAGCTGAGCAACGCCGCTAGCTTCAGGTCGTGGGAATTATATTGTAAATGTTACGTCCAGAGTGACATATTTGAAAAGTAATAAATTTGACTTCGATGTGTGAATTCACGGGTGTAAAGTTCCTGTATTTCCTGAACCACGTTTGAATGGGAAGAACTCCGCAAGGACAGTAATCATCAAACACGGTTTCTTTAGAACTGAAGAGGTGTCAGTACGCACGAAAGCAACATCACTTGAAGATCGCACCATACAATTGGTATGATATACCTCATCTTAGCAGCTATCTCTAGCATTAGTAATCCGGTATACAGGGTGTCCCAGAAAACGTGTCATTGAATTATAATAAAAAAAACTACACCACCTAGAGTCATGCGATCAACGGCATTTGTTCTTACTGGGTTTTTGCCACCCCCTCATGTGAATGTCGTGTAACGTAAGTTTAATTATGTAAATTTTTGCGAACTGAACTCGGAAATTTGCCTAGTAAATGTCACTTTTTTACCCCACCAATGTGAAGAGCGTGTCTAATTTACTCAAATTAATGATAATTGACAGGGATATTCAGGAGCTATCCCATCGGAAAAAATAGCCGAACATCATGCTCTACGGAGGTCGCACAGAATAGCGCAGGATGAATTTTTCAGCGCAATCTTTGTCAGTCCGACGAAAGGAGGTTGGAAACTCAGCCCACCCCGGCATCGCAAAAAGAGATAACGCAGGCATGGCTTATCACGTCCGACTTTCGCTGGGATAATGCTTTCCCTCTCCCAATTTTAGGAACTGTTACTTTTTCTACTATCACTCTTTGGGCTGGCTTCGGAACCTCCTTTCGTCGCACTGCGAGCGATTGCGCTCAAAAAGACATCGCGCGTTATGGTCCGGTGCTCCGAAAAGCATGATATTCGGCTATTTTTTCCGATGGGATAGCTCGTGAATATCACTGTCAATTATCATGTATTGGAGTGAATTCGGCACGCTCTTCATATTGGTGGGGTAAAAAAGTGACCTTCGCTTGGCAAATTTCTGAGTTCAGTTCGCAAATATTTGCATAATTAAACTTGGGGTACATGACATTAACTTTACAAGGTGGCAAAAACCTAATAAGAACAAATGCCGTTGACCGCATGATTCTAGGTGGCGTAGTTTTTTTATTATAATTCAATGACACGTTTTCTGGGACACCCTGTATAATTTCTACTGCTCAGGCTGCGGAGCAAAATAGCGGAGCGTTTGGACTATAGAGGCAGAGCCAAGTACCCCCATGTGCGCCTTCGTTTCCCCGACATGCACGATAAGATTGCCTTGACAAAAATCATTCGCATGCCAGGTGGGGCTATCGACAATGACTCTAGTGTAGCGTACACTGTGCACTGGCGTTCAAGTGTAAATAAAATAAATTTGACCTTCACCGATTTGGAGTGCACGTGCAGGCAAAAAACTTCATGTGTCATTTAACAACACTAGAAACATATCAGGCCATCCTCATTCCGCAGCTTTTCTGCTCCTCTCCACACATCAAAATCTGCCGATCTGTAATTCAATCACCCCATGAAGCTAATTTATAGCAACTACGCTGCTTTCTTGAGCGTGATCGCGAAGAAAAGGCACGTCCCCTCCAACGCTTTCCAAGGCAAGGAGGCGTACATAAATTCACCTTCCTGTCATGATGGGTGTGATTGATACACGTCTCTCTTCGAGACATTAGGTCCAAATGTAAATGGCCACTTGGGCAAAGGGAGAAGGCCTGAGGGTAATGGAGCTAAGCGATGCTCACCCCATTTCGCCTCAGTGAGCCAGACACGGAGCCCTGACATAGTACGTCGTTTGTGGTGGTACGAACAGAAGGGTTGACTTTCTCTCAAATGGTGACACTTTGAAGGGTGAAAGGCTGCGTCACGTCTGCATGAGAAAGGAGTCGTCTTGCATGTTTCTTTCTTGTCGCATGCCAAAATCTACAAGCGGTGCGCTGCCTTCCCTGACCTAGTGAACATCCCGAATGGTCGTGTGCGCACAGTCCTCGTGGAATTGGCCCAAGACGTACATCAACTCCATCTGCCGCGCGCTTGCTGTTTCTCCGTCACGTCCTTGTAAGTCTTGCGGCAACTGCTGATTCCTCGGCGATCATACTTACTCTTCGCCGTATGGTAGTGATGTCGACCAAGCATAAGGGCTCCAACAAGCGGTACCCCTCGTAGCTGTTCTAAGAATTAGCAATGTATTTATGGTTGGGATACAGAAGTTGTGATCCATGAAGAATTCTGGTTGAAGCTATGGTGCAACGGTAGTAAAGGCAAGCGTCTCGTGCCATAGGTACTGCGTGGTACCGCACATTTTGGCTTGAGGCTCCGTCCTGCGTTTCTGCTGCTTTCTTAAGCGTTCTGTACACTACTAGCTTTGTACATTTTTGCTTCTACCAGCTGTTTACGAGCTTATATAATATATAAGGTTAGGTATAGATACACAGATCCGTAGATACAAGGCTCTGAAATTACAATAATGTTTCTTGAAAGAAAGAAAAACACACCTTTAGGAGTTATTCATAAAAAACGACTCTGCTCACTTCGATTAAAGAATGACAGTTGATGCAAATGAAAGTGTTCAGCTGAGAGTTGTGATGGCCCTTAAGGGTTATGATCGTTGTTCTATGGTTTATTTGGCCTCAGCTAATACTACGTAACCCTGTTCAGTGCGCTGAGTTGACGTGCCGGATGTGGTCAGGGCGTAGATGGCAGGACTTCAGATGTAGCTTGGCTTGAACAGCGGAGGCTCATTGTCAGGTGCAGAAAAGTCTAGCAACAGCAGCAGAACTTGGTTCCGTATAATTTATCTGCGTGCGCCTGAATAAGTTGTATTGGATACATCTCTCTGTTGCTGTGTCGCACTCTTTCAGTCTGTTGGCTGGTTGTATCTGAACGCGTGGCACCCCGCTTTGTGCTGCCGGGAGAAGCACAGACATCGTTCCTCTTTCTACTTTGTAAGAAGCATATGTATCGCTATCAGCTCTTCCTTTGCAATACGCCTCTTAGGCATTTAACACATCATAGATTCCTGGGTGTCATCCTATACTCCAACTTGTCCTGGAAGAAACATATCGATCACCTGGACACAAGGACGCACCCGTGGATATCTGTCATCCGTCACTTTTCTGGGTCAAAGTGGGGAGTGAATCAGAAGTCTCTTCTGGACATCCGCAAAGCTCTAGTCCGATGGAAATCTGCTATATAGCCTACCTGTCTTGCACGGAATTTTACAAACGCAAGAACAACGACTGCGATGTATTCTAGCACAGAGCTTAAGGGTGTGACTCGGCAGAAGCTTTCGATATTATTTTCGATACTTTCGATATTATTTCGATAGCAGAAGCTCGCGAAATACCCATTGAAGTCTTACGGCAGAGGGAGACCATTCGCCATTACTTGCGCCTCAGAGATCACCACCGCCGCCATCCACTAATAGCAAAAGTTTGTCGCCGGAAGCAAAGTAATGCATACAAATACATATTTCATGGAAGTGAAACCTAAGGCTCCCCCATTTTCTGGAAAATCAGCGGTGTCCACGAGGCCTCCGTGGTCGCTTCCATTACAATCGATTTCACTGTCAATTCATGGTCTTAACGTCAAAAGAAGCCAAGTGCCTACATCAGTTCTCAAACATCTAGCAGCGGACATGATGCATAGTCGATATACTGACCACACTGCAGTTTTCACTGACGGATCCACCAGCCATGAATGTTCATCGACTGCGTTTGTTATCCCAATGGACGATGTGTCGCATGGATACCGTCTCTCACACCGCACACCATCAACGTCGGCTTAGCTATATGCTATCCTGTTGTTTCTGCGTAAGACATCGTGTGATGCTCCGCGGACATGGGTCATTTACTCAGATTTAAAGGCTCTGTTCAACGTATAGCGAGAACGGGGATACGTGGATCACTCGCCCCAGTCGTCACTGATATACTCCTTCAAGTTCAGCGTCTAGGCGATCACGGTCATCATATATCCCTGCAGTGGGCCCCGGGTCACTGTGGTTTGAGTGGAAACGAAGAGGCCGACAGAGCGGCAACGGCTGCCCAACAGACTCGGACTGTTGTACCAATAGCGTTGTCAAGAGGAGACAGGAGATGACTTCTGATTCACCTCATCCAGCCACTAGCTCATCAACAGTGGAGTCGGGACATCACTGACAAGTCTCTCATGTATTCGGTGGATCGAACTTTGTCTTTCTCAATTCCAGACCGCTTACAACGCTATTTTACGTCCCTCCTGCACAGGCTCCGTCTCAATGTAGCCTTCTCTCCCCAATTCATGCACCGGATCGGGTACTTTGACAGCAGCCTATGCTCAAAATGTGGCATCATAGCGAACATTGAGCACGTCCTAAGAATGTGAGCTCTACGAAACGGAGAGGCGGCAACTCTGTGCACTGGCGACAACTGTGGGATGAAAAAAAAAAAAAAGACGATGTAATACATGTGTTGGAAGTCCCGCACGTTACTGCACAGGATGCCACAGGAAGTGTAACGGCATCGTCGATAACATTTCCAATCGAATCCTCCGTGGCAGTCACACAACAAGACTCCAAGAAGCACCTTAAGGTATCTTCGAGGCACCTAACGGGGACTTCACGCACGTCGCCTAAACGCAGGGATTTTCCCAGCATCCCCCGCACCTCCTAAAGACCCCCAAAGAGTAAAAGGAAAAAGACTGACTAGAAAAGAGAAAGACGCCACAAAAGCAGGAGATATGGGGCTCCACCCCTTCCCCGAGACGAAAATCCAGGGAACATCTCTGCCTTAACGTACTCTCGATGAGGTTAATAAAAAATGTCATACAGTAAGGAGTTTGCTGTCCGGCTAACGAAATTACGAGAGAAATCACTGAGCAGACTGTCGTTGAAATGCGATACCATCTAGGAGTTAATTGCGCGGACGCAAACCGTGCTGAACGCAACCTAGCGCGCGAAGAGCTCGTAAATGCTATCGTATTCGAACGACAAGAGTGAGTTTGAGTATAACGTACGCTGTCGCCTATATACGCGAATAGCGTGGTGGTCCTGCGCTATGCGCAAAGCACTGCTTGTGGCTTGCGCGTGCGCGGAGCCATCAATGATATCCCTTACGTACGCAAAGGCGATAGCGTACGACATACTAAAATTCACTTATCAGCGCAGCGATTTCTGCCGTAATTTTTGCGTTATCACCAAAATGTCGCCCTAAACAGTGAGGAAGCAGCACAAAGCCGGGGTGCACTGACGAACAGCCAGTACGCTGAGCGCGTGACTCAGCGAGGGGTAAACGAAAAAGACGCTGGCCCCATCTATAGCGGAACAGTTCACCTCATCATCAGCTCATGTATGTGTGCGTGTGGAACAGTTTTGCCCCTTTCATATACTGCACCATAGGAGCTCGCTGTGGTTTCCATTTGTGCGGATTACAAACCTCGCGAGTCGAGTCGATAACTTTCTAATTTAAACCGCAAAGAAATTTTGATTACTTAAAAAAATTAATTTTGAAAGCTCATGAAGACTAGCGCTGCTGTTTAAAGAATATTACGTCCAAGCAGGCCGTATCGCAAACGAGTACATGCAGCGCAATTTCCGAAGGACGAACGAACCACGATGTTACGAAACCTTTGGTCCGCTTCTCGAGAAGCACCCGAAAAGTACGCTCGCTATTCTGCGCCAGGTAGCCCTGGGAAACGCAACCACTTGCCACGTCTGGTGTCGAACGTCAACCCGCAATTTCAGGACAGGAGAGAAGAAAGCGAACTGCAGCGCCCCTAGCGCAGATACGGGAAGGTTGAAGATTAAAGAACCTATAATTCATCGCACGTGGTTCGATCACTGAAGAGCAATTACACGCAATCGCAACATCGTGCAGAAGACGAATGAGACGACAAAGGAGACTCCTCGCCACTTTTGAGTGTACAACTTGGAAAGGCACCGCTACGTGCACATGAACGGCAATGGAACCAAAGGCACACTTCTGCGGACATCAATATTGTGCTATAAAATTGAGTTTGCACGTAGCAGGAGAGGTTGGAGTCAATTTTATTTTAGACACGCGCATGGGGGTTTTGGGCACGTGAAGTAAATATAGCCTATATAAAATGCGCGAGGGCCAAACTTTTTTTTATGTTAAAACGAAATAGGCTCGAAGAACGAAAGGCGACAAGTCGTACATTACGCTGCTGGAAAAGATAAATACGTAGGCACATTCTCTAAGACGGAGAGAAAGATTATATAGGGGCTATCGAACGAGTAATTTCGCAGTAGTTGAAGTAACGTTGTTTATTTTTATTTGCGACCATTATCTTCACGTACATATGAATACAGAACTATAGGATGTGGTAGCACAAAGGACAATGTTATAATCCGGTCACCAGGGACTGAAAGCGAAAAAAATTCGGTTCGGTTACGGTTCACTGTCAGAACTTTGAAACCGGTTTCGGTCACAGGATTCGCCGTTTTAGTAGACCTTCTACGCTACGGCGTTGGTCTAATGGTGAGACCAACGAGCCCATGAGACCAACGCCATGAGACCAACGCTTCGCCCTAGCGTATCGCCGGTACGAATCTCCTCGTGGAATAGCGTACCTGCGTGACGAACCTACTTGACGTCTCCGATAACACGGTACTAGGTTACCATAATACCGTGTTATCGGAGACGTCACATGTTGCCGGGCTCGACGAGGAGAAAACGACGACGAGGCCAACTACGCGAGAAGCAAGATGGCGGGGCGGACTCCTGTAACTTAATTTCTATGCTGCTCAAGGTGATTGCGAGTAACCCTTTCGTGGATGCAACGAAATGGATTGCAATAACAGAGCTCCTCAACAGTGTAACATCGAAGGGATTCACGGTTCAGGGTTCGGGATCTACCGAGCGGGAGCGCTACGACGTTTAATCGTACCGTCTCCTTCCACGGTGTACTAAAACGTCAACAGCGTCAGTCTCGCGTGTTGTGATAGCGTTTCAGATTAGCGTACCGTAGCGGGAAATATTTTGCCCTACAATGGAATTTATGTGTCGCGGCACGTGTCACAGACAGGGACCTGTCAGCCCGGAAGGCACGAGGCAGGTCATCCTGAGTAAGCAGTGATGGTGACGACGAGACCGACTTGCCGTTGTCGGCCTCAGTCATGTAGCAGTAAAGCCTGCGAAGCGTTTACCCGCCATATCACCGACTTTCGGGCCTCGAAACTGCACGTCTGACTGATACGAGGCTGAGGAAACAAGTTAAGCCATTACACAAACATTTATCTGAATATGCCGTGTTCAGGCAAATCCGCGGCCCACGTCCTTTACTGAGAGTCTCCGTAAGGCATGGTGGTTCGTGACTCTTGCTGAAAAAACAACAAAAAAACAAACAAACAAACAAACTTGGGTGTGTTTTAACCGGGTTTCTTTATGTCCAATCTGTGTGCACATATGTGATGCATGTCCACACTAATATGTAATTTCCTGTATGTATACAAAAAAGATGCCCTTATGATGCTGCAATTGTGGCGTGCACAGAAATTATGATTTTGATCAACCTTTGCAGGTCGTTCCATTTGGCGCCTGAAAGCCGAACTTGGCTGTGTTACTAACTCCTAACAACGTTCGTGAAGTCGCGATTAGCGTTCATACATATATAGGCAACTCTTGGCAGGTCATGTGCTTAGGTAGGAACAGCGATACAAGCTTCTCACAGTAACCAAGTCTGTGTTTGGCCGTCAAACTATCCTCCAACGTCGTTTACGACTGTGCCCGCATGACATCGAACGGGTGCAGGAATATCTCCGCTAGTAAACGTCAATGACAGAACCTCACGGATCTTCTCAGTACCACATATACAAGACCGAGGAACTCCTCCGCCCCTTATTTTGGTGCCGCATAATGCAGTTATTCTTTGCTCTCCTCCCTTTAAAGTTATTTCGCACAAAACTGCTACGACACGGAGAACGTTATAGATGAGACAAGCCGGGAATACACGATGGCATAACTCAATTACTCGTCGTGTGTACCCGAAAGCAAGGCTTGTCGAAACGGAAAGAAGGCAAAACAAAGAGACACTTGTCAAGCTTGTACAAACAACGTCGCGTGTTGCGGGGTATAAAGTAAATATAAGTACGAGGGACAAGTCAAGGTGCAAAAGAACAAAGAAAAATAGATTAACGGACGCTTGATTCCGCCCAACTTATTTGCCAAGCCACCCTTTCCGTGTTTTCTCCAGGGAACCACAGCGCGCCTTCCTTCCAACGTCTCGTACCAAAATTGCTTTCGATCCATTTGCAATGCCTCATCCTATACTTTCTACCGCGCGCCTATTCTTTGCGCCGTTTGTATTGCTGCGCCAATGGAATCCAAACGGGCGAAATCAAGCCGAAAGATGGAACTGCTGCAACCATCGGTTTCATAATCGGCCGCGCAGCTAATTTCGAAATCAAGGGCGAACTTCGTTTTCGTCTGTGTGGGCCAAAGAGTTAAAACTTTCCAAGCGGCGCACACGTCGAAGCCTTAAATGAAGATGGATCGTTCTTTAACGGTTCCGCTAAAGAGAACAGGAGATATCACTTTCCTAAGCACTGAGTTTCTGCTTTTGCGCCCGTGTGCAGAGCAAGTTTTACGGCAGATGAAACCTAAGTAAGCGATTTAAATGTTGCGGTAATAAGAGTTTGTTCGTTGATACGACACTCAGATTAGCCGTGGATTAGGCAGATTAGACGCTGGAAGGCCCTCTTTGAAGTATAGGACGGTTGCAGAGCCACATGTGAGGCAACTGTTCAACCCTTGCGGCACTGGGCTTTTTGGATATTCAGTTGAATTTTTTCCCACCTGATTTGGTCTCTATATACCTTCCAAGGAACCAAAAATACAAAATACGAGGTCACTATTCCTTGGCTATAGAAGATGGCGTCATGTGCTAAAAATAGTACATCAAAGGTTAGCGTCTGTGAAAAAGGCCAAGAATGTTTGGCGCTATATTTTATTTTGCAGCCCGTACAGAAACGGAAAAATTTACATGGTCCTTATCTTCATCTAAAAGTCGAAGAAAATGTAATAGAAATAAAAAATAAAAAACACACAGTCCAGTGGTGTAATCTTGGAGTAAACAATGAAGTTGTTGAAAATAGTGCAGCGCATGTGGAAGTTCTTCTGGAAGATGAACATTGCTTTCGTTCAGCACGAAAATTCGCCGTACGGCTTCTTCATTACTTTATTTCATATACATCTTGGGACCAAAACCACTAGCGCATTTCTTAATCGGACTGGCACTCTCCTAGATACCAGGAAGAGATTGAATAAGAAACAGGTGGCGGCCGGCTATTCTAACCCATCTCTCAGTGTGTGTGTCCGCTAAAGTTAGCTGCTTGGGTGTCGTTCCAATGAATAAAATGCGACATGCCGGTGTGCCGTAACCTTTTGTTCCAAGCTGTACATCTCCTGCGATTCGCTCTCCATCGAACTCGTCAGTTAGCTCATGTAACGCATGATGCCCGTCGTCTGCCGCATCTCGTGAAGCAATTCTGCGTCTTCCTCCTCACCCGGATCGCCTTCTCTGTCAAATCTGTTTCAATTACCAAAGAAGGAAACATGGGGATATGAAGGGAGAATTCGTCGTCGCATAGCAAAACCTACCAGGCGCAGTTCCAACCAAAAAAAAAAAAAAAATGAAAACAAAGCAAAGGGAACACTGTAGCGAAGGGGCACTTCCTGAGCCCAATTTGCAAGGAGCGACAGGAGCTAGGCCCTAATATACTAAATATAGTACATACCTACCTGGACTTGCGCATACACTGGGGCAAGAATTTTTCATCGAGCATATTGTCTTCAATGTTCCATAAATAACGTGCAATATTCTCATCACAGCCATTAAAATACTTCACTCATAAAAACTTTGAATTTTTGTACAGATCCCGACAAAAGTTTACGGGACACCCGTGCGGCGCATTTCTTGCTCGGAGCGACACCGTATCAGCGAATGGGAGTGGACACACTTAAACACCTTAGAGAGGTGCATGGAATACCCAATCACTTGTTTGTAAGTCCATCTGCTGCCGTTTGCTGCAACGGTATCGCTCCGATGACGATATACACTGACTCCGGTGTTCCGTAAACTTTTGTCGGGACCTGTACTTCCCGCTCCTTCCCTCGCAAGCGTCTTCTACCAGCATCGTCGTTTTCTTCCCCTGTTCCAGGGAACGCGAGAGCGCAACAAGCGATGCAGGTGCGGATCAGGATGTCTTACGAACATTTTCGCTTAACTTCTTTGTCTGTTTCGGTCATTTCATTGAGGCTTCAAAACAGATCTTTGTTGTGTACTTTTTTAGTACACCAGGGGCTGAAAGGAAGCCATATACTGTACACGTATGGAAATGGAAAACGTATGAATACATTGGAAATGAAAATGGGACAGTTTTAATTATGATGCACACTAAGAAGAAAGGGAACAATTTTAGTCCTACACTCTAAGAACAAAAGGAGTAAAACGGGGAGTAATTGCAGCTTCTACTCCCCTAGCCTGCAATTACTCCCCATTTTAGTCCCCTAACCCAACATTTAGTCCCGACATTTACTCCCCAGGACTGTAAATTGTCACTAAACTTCGCGAATGGTCTCCTGAATGCAACAGTCTACGTAAATATGCGCCCTTGGTCAATTTGAACGACATAAGGCTGTATAACTCAGACAAGGTAGCAATTTTCCAGCCACACAGAGTAAGAAACAGTTAGCGCATCTTTCTTCGAAAATTGTGCCCTAGTATGGCGGAAGACTTTATATCACTCGATATATCACCGTTGACGGTTTGCTTCAAAGTATTTTCATGCATGCACACGAGTTATGTACCTGCGACTCTTACAAAAGCGCGTGAAATGCGGTCTTCACTCTGTGACATCCATTTACTCCCGTGCATTTACTCCCGAAAGGGACTATTTTTTGTGGCAATGCAATTACTCCCCAAAAGGAGTAAAAGTACTTCTTTTTTTCTTAGAGTGTATTGGGCACTAGATACATGCCACAACTATGGTGAGCTACCTCAACCATTAGTATTTTTAAGGACTAAATTCACGAAACTAAAGTGACTGTCGCAGAACGCAGTGGTAACCGCATTTCGCGCTTTTATCTTCATAGTCCTATGTACATAATTTATGTGCTCTATTTAAAATGCTTAGAAGGAAACGGACATGGCAGATCATAAAATCTTGTGACATGTATAGGGCACATTCTGTCGAGAAGGAACCACGCACTGATTACTTGTTATTCTATAGGCAGAAAATTGCTTAATTATATCGTGTATAGGAAGATTCCAGTATCCAGGGTAACATTTACGATGTTTAGGGGGTAAATTTTCACCAGGGGAGTAAATTTCGCGGTCAGGGAACTAAAACGGGGAATAATTTGCAACATCGGGGACCAGAAACTGGAATTCGCAATTTACTCATTTTCGCGGGGAGTGTATATACTTGGGAAATTTGTTATTTATATGGGAGAAGGTCAGTCGGTAAACTGAGGCAACAAAGAAAAGAGAGAAAGAGAGTGAGAGAGGGCAAACTGCAAGATAGTTAGGGATAAACTGGTACGGAAGGATCTGCTGTTGGCCCTTGTTTTTTTCTCTGACATCGTCCGGCGCGGTACGCGGTACCTTTAAGAGCATTTCGAATCGCTGAAAGCAACCGGTGCAGGGTAAAACAACACACGCACAGATGCAACAGAGACGACAGAATACACACAATACACGCAGAGATGAGCTGGGGGTCTGAGCGATTTCAAAGAATGTGCTACCAATCTGCCAAAATCCTTACCAATTGTTTGACCTTTGACAAATGTGGAATATATGTAAGAACACAAGGCACAAGGACGGACTACACCGGGACAGCGTTCCGTGTAGTCTCCTGTCTCGCTGTCCCCATGAAATCCGTCATCGTACCGCCTTGCGTTCTTGAGATATATGAAAGCCTATAATAATAACACGCTTTTCTAGTTTTGTACTTATCAATGGATTAGTGGTCGCACCCCTTGGTTCAGTGCTCAGTACGAATGCGATTTGCGTGGGTTGCTTAGGGCTGCAGAAAACCAGTAGAAAACGTATTCTTCTGCGATATGACGGCCACAAGGGATCTACACGCTGCGAGATGTTATGTGACAACCATTCCATTGAAAAAAAAAAAAAAAATATATATATATATATATGTGTGTGTGTCAGGAAGAGAGAGGGAGAGAGAGCGCAGAAAAATGACGAGCACGTACACATTGAACCTGCAGTTACGAAAGTGTAAACTGACAAAAGTATTGCGAGATCTTATAGCGAATATTTGACTACGATACTCGCAAAGGTAAGTGTCACTGCCCAACGGAGTTCGAGGAACTCGAAACCTACATCATACTGTTGTTCAAAAATGCTAAGCCATTAAATGCTCGTGGTACTGTTTGCCAGTGCACATCCAATACGCAGCAGTATAAGCAACGCAGGAAGAAGCTAGGTGTAGTGAAGCTGGAGAATAAAAATAAATCGGTGAACTTTCGCGAAGAAAAAAAAAAAAAAAACGCGTGACTGTACCGTGCTGTTCAACACTGTGAGGGACCGTAGTAACAGTAGTAGTGAATAAAATCTCAACCAATGTACAGGAAGGGGATACCCGATGTTTCGGAGCCAGCTCGGTTCCTTCCTGAAGGGGTGACTGCGGTGGCCGCTGGCAGCAACGTTCTTGTCGTGGTTCAAAAGTACGTGGTTCGTGGGATTGCCTTTCAGTCACGTGACGGAGGCCGCTGAAGTATACGCTACAGGCAAAGCTCCAACAGGAGTGGACTGTATATTGCCGGATTCTACGATTGATGGAATTACGCTCAAGGTCGATGATGCAGGCATTTTGAAAGTCGATAGGAGGGTCGCGGACTTCACAATGTTCAGCGAGAGGACTTCGTTCGAGGTCCGACTTCCGTACATCACTCTTGTGTTGCCGTAGCCTTTCGGGGAAGTTCTTTGTCTCGCCGGTATAACGCTACATTTAGTGTATGAAATTTTGTACACTACACCTTGCCCTTTTTCCTTTGGTGGGCGATCTTTCGGTCGCTGTATATAGTGTCCGATTGTTGGGACGTGTTTGTGAGATACATGTATTCCTTCCTTCGCTACTATACGTGCCAGAGCCTCGCTGCAGTCACCCCCGAGGAAGGAGCCGAGCTGGCTCCGAAGAATTGGTTGGAATTTTATCCACTATTGTTTTTACCCAACCAGACACACTGGTGTCGAAGACGTTCACGTGCGAGTAACACTGTATATGCTCGCGCAGCGATTGTAATGGGAATGATTATTTTCGTTATACGTTCATTGCTGTTCCGTACGTGGTCAGCACGCATACGTCCCTCGCATCTAACACACGAGGCAAACAGATACGCAAAAAGAAAAAGGAGACAATGAAATTATGTGGTCCATAAGCTGTTGCATTACGATGGAAATATATAATGTCGTTTGCAAGTCCCGGCTGTGAACATAAATAACGGACTCCATGAATTATGAAGCTTTCAATCCTATTCTTGTAAAACCTACGTTCGGAACCCATCGGGTCTCCTTCATCCCTCGATTCATCACACGGTCTAAACTGCAACATCCGCCACGTCTTCCTTTTTTTCCCGCTCTTTCCTGCTCCGTGTTGCTTCTTTCCTTTTTCTTTCTATCACCACACTAAACGCTGTAAACAATTACTTTTGTTTGTGTAGTGCAGCGGTCCCTTCCATCCCGCATGAGGCCGACTGATGAAGACTTTTCTGCCTCGCCTAAATGGCACACTATTCCACGCGTACGTGTCTCCTCGGAAGACAGTTCGGGGAAGGCCCTTTCCGTCTCCTAATTTCCGGTGCAGACGGAACGTGTGTTGTTGGTATGATGAAGTGGTAATATTTGCGTGACACATAGACAGTTGCCATTGGCGATATGTTAAGTACACTTCTCATCAGGCCCCGCAGTGACACGCATTTGCAATGCCACGAACGAACGCATTAGCCTTCCGAGCACATACACGCGTTCATGCGGATATTCTTAGATCAGAGCAATATTGGAAATGGGAATTGGTTGCGAAAGCTTTTTGGCGGTGCCCAATTAGGATAACATGAGACAGTTGACGCAACAGTGTATTCCCCCTTTCGTAACGACGCTGCTTAAGTTACCAGAATTGCATACCGCACATATATTTGCAACACCTGTTTTGGAGTCTTCTCGATTTAGACTAAAAGCTACAGAGAGGTAGCTATCTGATTGTGCGTTCGAGTGGAATGGGTGGTGGATAGTGAAAGCAATCCAAGGGAAGTTTGATAGAAAACAAAAAGTCTGTATATTAAACTGCATGGAACGCTTTAGATGTCTATATAGACACAAGACGAGATTTTTGTACGTAACGTCATTGTCATTGAGGACAATGTGCTTTCTGAGGAATAGTGCTTCGACGAATTCTGCTGAGCTTCGGACCTGACACCCTTGTGCGCTTTTCGTGACAAACACGATTGAAACGAATGGTGATTGTCTGATTCAGTGAGCGGAAAGTTTGGTACCCGAGAAGCTTCATGGTACTCGTTTAGGTTCACACCAGTCGTGTGGAATGTTCCTCTACATATGCGAGACAGTACGCCATCATGTCGTACCTCTCCACGCAGTATATAGGAAGATATAGAATAGAATAGAAATAGAAAGAAAGAAATGGAAACGTAGGTCGCACTGGTGCGACCAGCTGTTCCAGGACGCTTGACGTGTGGAAGCACTGAATGAATTAAGATTAGATTATATATATATAAAGATTATATCAGCACGTACGTCCTTGAGGTAGGTCGTGAGTGCCTGAGCCTTATACGAAGATATTTCTTGAAGGCTCAGGCTGACCCTTCTGAATTTACGTACTGCTCATTACTGTCACAGCCGTTCGCACCGTATTGGCGTAAAACATACACCACAAGACGGGTCGTCTCCAGACAGCCAGATGCACAAAAGGTATGAACCGCATTGCCGGCCATTTGAAATTGAATACACCATAACCAACGCCGCCACTAATGCAGTCCTCTATCCATTATGGTCACTCGGAGTTAGCCTCAGTGCCTGTCGTTTCCTCTCGAACAGCTCATCGCTCTGCAGCGGGAAAACGTACGCTGTAGAGGCGCCGTTTAGGATTCCCAAGGCTTATCTCGCCATTAAATCGCGCTCTCATCGCTCAAGCAAGCACTGCACCGAGCGTCGAAACGCAAACACTCAACTCGAAGCCGGTCGCTCTTTCCGATTGGTCCGGGGCATGTAGTTAGAGTGAGCCCCCTAGCGAGGGAGGGATACTTAAGCCAGCTCCCATGGAGGAACGGACTGCGTGTGCTGAGGATGGATGGATGGATGGATGGAAAGAGAAGGTTTCCCTTCTGGGGACGTTGGAATTTACTCCGAGAGGGATTTGCAGCCTATGGCGGAAACTGATTAATGATATGCCGTTCTCCTGCCGTTGGGAACACCGGTGAAGCCTCGTGCATTGTCAGACGGTGTATGGAGGTTAGACGGTGGAGGGAGAATGGAGATGTGGTGTAGGACCACCGCCATGACTACATGAAGTAGACAGCTTATAGTAAACATACGAAGTGAATCGGGTCATCGCCATTTCGCTTTTGGTGCCAAGTTTTGTGGTGATGTATTCATCCATTCAGTTTCCATTCCATTTCAAACCGTATAGATTTGTGTAGTTTCCCTTCTTTTCTGAATAACGCGTCCTTGAGTAGCCAGTCCCGAGTGGCTCGAGACTAACATCTCCATTTTTTCTTTTACAAATCAATCGCCATCTCTTTTTTTCTTTTTCTTTTTTTCTGTATCTAGGCACTAGAAATGTTAGGTACGGTCGAATCTAGCCGGCTTTACGACATAATAGCAAGTCAGAGATTATCCACCTGCGCACTCTAAAAACGGGATGAGGAGGCGGGATCTGCTGCCCCCAATTCTTGGAAGCGTCGCAATGATGCACAAGACAACAAGATTGAAGAAAAACAAAATTTCCAGTTTTCTAAACAATTCGTCCCAAGCCAAGCAAGGCCTCTTTAATGAACACCGCTTTATGTTTTGAGTATGGTAGCCTTTAGCACCTTATGACGGGTGAAATTCCGTATTCTTTTTTTTTTTTTTTTGTCATCTAAATATCGGCCATGTTATGTGGAGCAAGCAATAATACCGATTTAAGCCGAAACACTTACTGACACTATCCTAAATGCTTGGTGGATGAATCCACATCACATGCACCAGTACGTACTTTTATGGGCTGTTTCTGTAGGAGCTTCGATCGATTTATTGTCAGAGTAAAGTACAATAAAAGCAACCAGCTCCTTAATCTCGGATTCCTCCCCTTCAAGAACGTCCACAGAACTGAAGTCAAGTCGTAAAACTGCTCCCCAAAACGCGCTCTTATGAGCTCGACGGGACCTCTGACTAGCGGTGCAATGTCAAGGAATATTTCGTTACATAGGAAGTGCGATAAGGCTGTAATAGCTGTACTTATGCCGTTGTGAGAGGACATGAATAGGAGAAGGGAATATAGTGAACTGAAAATACTAATATAAAGTGAAAAACATCACCCTTCCCGGTCACCGAACTGTATGTAGGGATGTAAATTTCGCGCAAAATTTGGGCCTCATAAAAAAACCAGTTCGTTTTTAGTGTTCTTTTTCGAAAATTTGAAGAAAAAGAAAATAATAAAGATATTACAGTCTGTAACTTGTTTATTGACATGAATATACAAAGTGTTACCCAATAAGAGTCCACCCCTCTCAGCGTGCAGTGCTCCTTCAACTCATGCAAGCAGAACATTGCGTTTTGTAATAAAGCTCCGAAGGACATTCAATCCCTGCAGATTTCAAAGGGATTGAGCATCGCAGTGCAAAGCTACGATGCAAAACGTACGAATTCCGTGTTCAGAACAATCAAGATGGTCGTGGTGCGAAGTGCAGTTGAGAGAATGCTCCACATAGACGGCGACGCGTCTCTTTGGCAGAGACCTCAGGATTTTTGGGATAAATAACACGGAGACGTCTCTGCCAAAGAGACACGTCGCCGTCTCCGTGTTATTTATCCCAAAAATCCTGATGTTGGCGATTTGCACAAGGAGAAATGCATGCAACTTTCGATAGCGGATGAACTATTGAACACTGCAGTCACAGCGAAAGCGATGAATGACGATGGCGATCTTTCGCGGCTCTTCATCGAACTACTTTGTAGGCTGAATGTGAAGCCAAAACTTGGGCGCCTTGCAATGTGCGGGCGCAGGAAAAATGCCATCTGGAATTTTTGAAGTTTTTTTTTTTTTCAACCTTCGAGCGGCTGAAAAGAAACGAAAATCTGCCTTCGTCTTCTGGCGGAGTACTTGTGCTCCACCGGTCTGGCAACGGCTCTTTGAAAGCCCCCATCATCATCCCTTCATCCTCTCCCAACGCGAAATAGGGCAGTGTACCGCCTCAGCGGCGGTGAATCGCCCACCCCATCACCATCCAATGTGTGTGTTTGTGTGTGTGTCTTACTTCAATACCTCTCGTGTACGGATACCTCCGGCCAGCGTACAAGAATCCTGGCCCCCTGAGTGCTTGCACTAGAAGAGGTTTCACTACAATAATGTACACCCTTAAAAAAATGATTACATCGTTGCGCATTGTACTAAACGCCTTTAAACGTATGCGGTAGCTTTATAGGATCATCATCGCAAGCGACAACGTTTTGGAGAAACTCGTTCTGAACTGCTATTAAAGTTTTACTCGAAGCGTTTTAATGTTTAGTCAATTCGTTGAAAAAAAAATATTGTGGTGCTTACACAATTTCAGCGTACTGAGAACAATCTGGTCACGTTGCCCTGTAAAGGCACAGGAAGACCAACATGGTGGTTGGCCGTATAAAGCTATCGCTTTAAAATAACGATTCATGTAGCACGTAATAAACTAACGAAAGACTCTTACTCATATTCTGGTACACAGCGTTGCATAACAGATAAAAAGATACATTTCCAAACACAATATTTCCATATTTCATATATAGGGTGTCCCGGCAAACGTGTCATTGAACTATAATAAAAAAGGTACGCCACCTAGAATCATGCGGTCAACGACATTTGTTCTTACTGGGTTTTTGTCACCTGCTGATGTAAATATCATGTAACGTAAGTTTAATTACGTAAATTGTCGCGAACTGAACTCGGAAAGGGGCCAAGTAAAGGTCACTTTTTACAGTAGCAATATGAAGAGCGTGCCGAGTTTACTCGAACTCATGATACTTGACAGTGATAATTAGGAGCTATTCCATAAGAAAAACATTGCCGAGTATCATGCTTTTCGGAGCACCCAGAGCATAATGCGCGATGACTTTTTGAGCGCAATCGCTGTTAGTCCGACGAAAGGAGGTTGCAAACCCAGCAAACAGAATGATAGCAGAAAAAGTGACAGTTCCTGAAATTGGGTGAGGGAAGACTTGATCCCAGTGGAAGCCGGACGCGATAAACAATGCCTGTATTATCTCTTTCTACGCTGGGTTGCCAACCTCCTTTCGTCGGCCTGACAACGATTGCGCTGAAAAATTCGTTGCGCGCTATCCTCTGGGAGCTCCGTAGAGCATCATGTTGCGCCATTTTTTCCCGATGGAATAGCTCCGCAATATCCCTGTCAATTATACTGAATCTGAGTAAATTCGGCACGCTCTTCACATTGGTGAGGTAAAAAGTGACACTCACTTCCGAGTTCAGTTCACAAAAATTTACAAAATTACATATTTTAAACTTAAGTTACATGACATTCACATCAGGAGGTGGCAAAAACCTAGTAAGAACAAATGCTTTTGATCGCATGTATCTAGATGGTGTAGCTTTGTAGATACGTTTTTTGGGACACCCTGTATATATCATAGCAAATATTTCCATTATTTTCTCCGATTTTCGTTTGGCCTTATAGAGGAGATAATAGGTACCACTAGAGTCACTAAATAGGAAGCAGGGTAGCGACACTGAGCCACGCCGCCGAGCGAGCGCCATCTTGTGTCCGGCGCGCCGGCGTCGCCTAGCAATGTGACGCCCATCTCCCCCTTTCCCCCAGGAGAACTGCGCGCAGTGTACTGTAAAACCCTTTACTTTCACGGCCCCTATAGTTTTCGTGAATCCGGGGCACATATTAGTGCCCACTGAATTTCGCGAAATTGAAATTCTAAAGTTTGTGGTTCGGTTGCCTCACCTTGCGACATGCCGTAGACTGCCAGTTCTATCTTTAATTACAGCGGTATTGCACCAGCGCGTGCATTAAAACTGTCCAGAGGCTTAAGAGCAACCAAGCATGAAAAAGTTTGCGATTGTATCATTCTTTTCCACGTGTCAACAATTGTTCGAAACTTTCGCGTGCCTTTCAAATTCATGCCTTTCATTCAAATTTACGTTTGCGTGCGCACATTCCCCGTCACCCACCCCTCAGGAAAATTCGATACCCTCCTGAAACTGCTTTCCATTGCGTAGCCAGGCTCTCACGCCAGATACGCTCAGACACGCCAGACTCACTGGCTTCATAGCTAAGGACGTCACACCGCCGGACGCCCCCTGGTCTCTGCCTGTGCCACCGAGCTTCGTACATCTTCCGGAGCTCCAGGTCCGAAGAGATCAGGTTCCCCCTCAAGTCCTTCGAGCCCATTTTTATGCTCTGGTAGACGCGAAGTTTTCTACCTTTGCTGCAGCATAAACCGATAGTGCATCTCGAAATGGCAAGTCCGCCTCGCATTCGTCATTCCATCCGAAGGCGTAGTGGAAGGACGTCTCCTTTCGCATCAAACGTCATCCACAGCTGCGGAACTCTATGCAATACTTTTCTTTCTGCAGCACATTGTTCACTTTACCCCACGGAAATGGGTCGTATTCACTGAATCAACATCTGCGCTGCAAGCCATTGAAAATTCTGGCATCCGAGTTTCATCCGCACCGGTGGCGATGGAGTGGTGATGGATGTGTTAATGGCTTACAACCTTATCTACGAAGCAGGTCGCAGGCTGGTTCTCCAATGGGCTCCAGCCCATTGCGTTGTCGAAGGGAATGAACAGGCTGACAGCGCCGCAGAAGCAGTTCTCTCGTCTCGGAGAAGGACGCGTGCGCAGCTGAGAGGAGATCGTCGGTCCGTACTTGGACGCCTCATGACTCCTCTGTCTACCCGCCAATGGACCGCTGACATTCTCCCCCCTGCCATGCTGAGCAGAGTTGATCCAGCGCTCACTCGACACACCTCTCGTCAAGATGCCGCATTACTTCATCGAATGCGCCTCGATCTGGCGTTTACAGCGCAGTGGCGTTACCGCTTCAGGCAAGTTGACTCTCCCCACTGCAGTCATTATGGTGCTGCAGAACATCTACAGCACACCCTTCTCCATTGCCCACACTACCAACCTTCCCGAGCCGTACTCTCCGGATCCCTTAACGAGCTGGACTCTCGCCCCCCCTCTCTCACAAAATTACTTGGTCCCTGGCCACATCCAGCACACCAACGCTCTGCCCTCAAAGCTCTCTTCACCTTTCTGGACGCCATAGGACTTCGATTCTTATTGTGAAGGGTCTCATTATTTAATTCCCCGCATCACCACCAGCAATGGGGTAGAGTATCGCCCCTGGCGATAAAACTCCCCTTTCATCATCTTGTAATAAAGTTGTTGTTGCTGGAATTGTTGTTAGGGGCGCGCGAATAATGAAGGTTCTACAGTATCTGTTGTGCAGCTGCTGGAAGAATATACTGTGCATCGTCTCATCGCATATCGACGTTAGAGAGGTATGGCGTCCACAAAAATCATGCAGACAAGATAATAAAGACAGAGAGAACGAACATTACCTCGTGCTTAGCGCGTGCAATAGCACACAGAGAGAAAATGTGTGGCGAAGAGCATGAGTGCAGCGCGATAACTCCCGTTGACTTTTCCACGCGAATTGAACATGCAAATAAGTAATAATCACGGCACCTTATCGGTATCGCTCGCGCCTGCGTTATTCTGCAAAATCCTGTTCGTTGTCGACTCCTTGAAAGAGAAGTTGGCACAGTAGACTTGTGCTTCTAGTCAGAAGACGGAAAAACCACGGAACGTTCTTTCCTCACGGCCTCATCTTCATGTCACCATCATCTAATCATCATGTTCAGCTACAGTCGTGACGATGCCAACGACGGCAAGCTGTTACCATCGCCACCACCAACGACATGGTTTCTTGTTAAACCTTCCCTATAGCTACCATGCCGCCACGTACGACGCATTCCCTACGTCCAGGCTAGAATTCATTGCACCTCGCCATTATTGCGAGAATCCCGCACAACCGCTAATTCCATATGCACTCCACTTAACGTGGCCTCCATGCCCTCATCATGCTAGTTAATTAATGTTTGACCTGTACCAACTTACCCGGTTCACCACAGTTATGTCACGTTAGACACCGTGCCCTCCCTTCAATACCCCACGCGCTATGGAAAAACTAACGTCTAACCAATCTGTAAACTGTGCAAGCTCGATATCCTTGTCTCGCCAGATCAAAAATCTAGCCCTCTCGTGCCGGATTAAAATTTAGTTTCACAGAGCACTTGGTCGACTGTGTGAAATAAGGGAATGAAGATAGAGAGAGAGAGAAATCGCAACGTACAAAGGATAAAACGATGAAAGATGAAAGTCACTAAAAAGGTTAGCCAGCTGTAGGACTCGAACCCACGTCTTCTGGATTACCGGTCCAGGGCTCTACCAATTGAGCTAAGCTACGCCTTCTCAGCGACTTCCAGGGTGCGTCATCTGAAGGGACAAACCAGTCACTCTCTCTCACTCATCCTCCTTTCACTCTTACATTTTTGCACACTCATGCACATATTCATACGATAGGGATCGACGCAAGCGGCAAATGTTGAACATCAGTTCTCTCATGTACAAAGGATAATTCGGTGCTTTACGCCGCTAGGCAATTGTGCAACATTGGAATGCAACATATAAAAAGGAATTGATAGTTAGCAGGTGCCTTTGTGAACCGCATTGTCCGTGTACCTTAGTTGCGATGGGTCACATTCCCTGCTCTCGTAAGCACACAAAGAAAGGCTAAGTAGAAGTCTGGAAGATTGAAATATGTCAGCCGTCGACAAAGTCAGATCGGGGCGGGAATCGAAAAACGCACCTCTCCATTGCCGATCGAGTGCGCCAACCACTTCGCTACGCTGGCAACGGCTTACCGACGACCTACGAATAAGTAGAGATGGGACGAATCCACAACTTCAGGAATCCGAATCGGAATCCGAATCCAAGGAAGGTTCTGCGAATTCACGAAACTTGCGAATTCCGAATCTTAAGAATCATTTCATAAAAAAATAGTTTTAAAAGCCAGGGGAAGGAACACTTCCACTGAAAAGTGTCCTGAAACAGAATTTGATATATTTGTTTAACGAAAAACAACTTAAATAATAGTTCACTTTCAGCAGAAAACATACCCATATACTTAGTCTTAAATGTAAATTATTTAACATGGTGTTCATCGATTACAGGAAGTACACAAACTCTCGAGTCTGAATTCTTCCCATAAAACTAAGAGACAATCAAAAGCACGACCACGTTACATTTAAACTTGTAATGCAAGAGTTCCTGCCTGAACTCTTTCAGTCCAGAGGAATGTAAACAAATCAGCCTTCCGGCGGACGCCAGAGGCGCCAGTTTTGAAAAGGACAAAAAACGTGGTTAGTGGATTTGAAAGCTTCGATTAGCCGTTTTGGGCACAGGGTTTCGGATTCTCGAATCTCGAATCCCTGCCTAGAATTCGAGGATCCGCGAATTCGGATGGCCAAACCCTACTAAGAAGCCTCATTCACCGAACGCGCGGGACACTCACTTTCTTCGCATCCTCTCCTACCTGTCTTCTCACACACGCACACATACATGCGACCCAGGACGAGGTAATGAACTGATCAAAAGTCCAATCTACTTTTAAAAACAGCAAACTCAACAAGTGCCTACGTTCTTATCTTTCTCATCGTCTTCACTTTGTAAGTTGTGAGGGTAACGCTTCTTCCCTGCACTGTAAGAAATATTTCCAAAATTTTACTGCGCAAGTGACTGCGCGGAAAAGAAAAACGGACTGGGCTTTCCCAGTTTAATGTACCTTTATTGTGTCATTCTTTTGGGTTGTCTGCGCGAGTCTCGCTCGGCACGGACGCTTATTCCTACAGCTCCCGCCCAGACTAGGCTTAGTTCGTGAACCTATTTCTTTCATAACCCAGCTCTGCTACTGCTCCCTTTGGACTACTGCTCCATTTGGACCAAGTTGTACGTCCGGGGGCCTTCCTGTCTGCCTATGAAAGGCGGGGATGAGACCCCGGGTGCTACGGCGAGGCCGGCGAGCCTTCCCGCCCCACAACCCGAGCCTCCCTCGTCCTGGCGAGACAGGAGTAGGTCACCTGTGGGCCGCCGAGTTACTGATGAAGCTCCTGTGGACTTTCACATGTCGGAGGCAAGTGGACCTGCTCCCCCTCCGTCGCCGCACTGTGACTGGTCGCAAGCTACGGTGACGTACGACCCCAATAGGGGCCCTGAAGATGTTGAAGATGATGGCGCAGCGGACCGCTTCACACTGGTGACATATAGAAAGAATCGTCCGAAAGGAATTCCCGTGCTCTTCAAACCCATCGATGTCACCCGTTCCTTCTGGAAGGTCAACCCCAATGTTGTGGCTCGGGACATATGCGCTGCGGCGCAGGAGTCAATTTCTCACCATCGCATTAGCAAGGATGGCAGCTTGTGCGTCTTCGTCAAATCTCAAGGAGCGGTTTCCAACCTTTTGGCGCTTGAAGTCGTGGCGGGTATGGCTGTTTCCGCTTCAATCCCGTCATCATACGTGAATAACATGGGAAAAATCAATGACGTACCACTTGACTATGACAACAGTGATCTTGTTTCATACCTGGCGCAAGAAGGCGTCATAGCGGCACGCCGCCAAGTTCGTCACGTCTATCATGAAGACGGTACGGACAGCTTCATCCCTCTTCGTAGCGTCATCCTCACGTTCAAGCCCACCCTGAGGCTCCATGAGAAGGTGCACTTGGGTTTCTGCACACACGATGTTCACGAGTATGTGGAGGGTCCAACCCAATGTTATAACTGCCAGCGTTTCGGGCATCTCTCGCGCAACTGTCGTTGGCCCACACGGTGCAAGATTTGCTCGGGACCGCACTCCATCAAGGAGTGCACTGCGCGGCGGCAACCAAGATGCTCCAACTGTGGAGGTCCGCATGCGGCTTCCCACTCTCTGTGTCCGCGCAAGCGGTCAGCGATACAACGGTTCCATATGGAGGTACTCCCCACCATTGTGGGCCCGGTGGTCAGCAGTACCGGCGATCTTCGTAATCGGCACTCCACCAACGTGGTGTCGCCCCCCCAGCGTGCGCCGCCTCCACATCGGACTCAGCGGGCTCCAAAGCACACAAGAGTGCCGATGAGAGAGCCACCGATTAGCCTGGATGCCCAGCACCCCCTGACGTCTTCGCCTCCCTTGCGCCAGACCTATACGGATGTCGTCAAGAGGGCCGCTGCGGTTCCACAACTTGGTGCACATGCAAGCACACCACTCCCTCCGCGCCCGAGGCAGTCTGAGCGACAAGTGAGCGGTGATGCCACGGCAGCTGTGCTGGTCCCTCTGATTCTGGCCGTCCTCAAGGCCATCTTAGCGGCGTACCCGGACGCCGCTGGACTCCAGGAGGTCCAGGCCTTGCTCGCTGCGGAAAAGTTTCTGACCGCGGGTCATGGACCATCTGTATAAGCGAGCTACTATTCTCCAGTGGAATGCGCGTGGTCTGCGTACGAAGTTGCCAGACCTCAAGTTGTTTTTATTGAAGTACCGGACTCCCATTTTGGCCATCTGTGAGGCATACGTGAAGCCAGACTTCCGACTTAGTGGATATACCGTCTTTGGTCAGCAGGGGATGTCATCTTGGAGGACGGTGCTATGTGTGCGACAAGACTTGGCTGTGACGCAAGTGCACACGGCGAGACAGTTTCCGTTCGACTGCGTCCACTGCAAGATTCTTCTTGGGAAATTCTCGCTGACTGTTCTCAGCGTGTACGTGCCGCCGTCAGTCCAGACGACAGCCCATGACCTAAGACTAGCTCTGGCAGGGGCGGGTGATCCCTTCCTTGTTGTTGGGGATATCAACGCTCATCACCCCTTGTGGGGGAGTCGCAGGCGAGACAGCAAGGGGTCCCTGTGGTGCGACATCATTGAAGACCTGGATCTTTGTGTCCTAAATGACGGGTCTCCAACATTCCTCCGTCGGGACTACTCAACAGACGTATTAGACATTTCGCTGTGTTCGAGGGACGTTTTTCCGTACCTGACGTGGTCCACAGACCTGGGCGGAAGAGGTAGTGACCACGTTCCTATATTGGTGTCCTGCTCCAAGTACGCATCCGGGGTAGGCCGCAGAACCGTACGGCTAACAAATTGGCAGTCCTTTCGTGAACGGTGCAAAAAGGACGTGCGCGTGGGAATGACCGCAGGCGAATTTACCGGCCATGTTGTGAACTCTCTGACGTCTGCCACCACGACTGCAAAGATCAGCGCTGGCCACGCAGGTACGGATCCGGAGGTGGAGCGTTTGCGTGCCATTCGAAGACGGGCACAGCGGAAGGCTCGGCGATCCGGCCAACTTGCAGATGCACAAGCCGCGCGTCGTGCGAATGCGTCGGTACAGAAAGCATTGCAGGCTGTTGACAAAAAAAGATGGCGTCAGTTTTGCGCGTCTCTGACTCCGTTTTCAAGCCCTGCGAAGGTCTGGCGGATTGCGCGGAGTCTCCGCGAAGCTCCTCCCGCGAGGAATCCCCTCAGATCTCTGGCACTCTCAGTATCTAGACCTGAGAAGGAAGTTGCCCACGACTTCTGCAAAATTCTGGCAGCACAGTCCGACGCAGCGAAATGTGCAGCCTTTCGGAGCCACGCATTGGAGCTGCAGCATGCTATTAGTCAAGCCCCGTCAGTGTCTGACCCTGACATGGACGCAGACCTCACGTTTGCCGAGGTCAAGGCTGCGCTGGCACTCTCCCACAAGAAGTCGTCGCCCGGTCCAGACAAAGTCACCTACGTGGCGCTCCGCAATTTGGATGACGCATCCCTTTTGGCGCTCTTAGAGGTTTACAACAAGTCATGGAGGGATGGGCAGGTCCCTGCCGCGTGGAAGGAGGCACGGGTAGTCCCCATCCTGAAACCGGGGAAACAACCCTCCGATCTGGCGTCTTTCCGACCCGTGAGCCTCACCAGCTGCTTAGGCAAGGTCCTTGAACGTATGATACTGCACAGGCTCGAGTGGTGGCTGGAGCGAAGACCTGTTTTTCCTCAGGAAATGGCGGGTTTCCGCAGACACCGTAACTCTATGGATTCGGTGCTCGATTTAGTCTCTTCGGTCGAAGAAGCGAAGGCGCGAAGGAAAATAGCGATGGCTGTCTTCCTGGACATCAAACGGGCGTACGATTCCGTAAGCCATCCCTGTGTTATTCATGGGTTGTTGCAGGCCCAGGTGCCTCATAGGGCATTGACGTGGCTCTCCGACTTCCTCCGTCAACGGAAGATTTTCGTCACTACAGGCGAGGGGGACACGGAAAAGATCACTGTGCCACAGGGAGTTCCTCAGGGAAGTGTCCTTAGCCCCCTGTTATTCAACATTGTCTTGATGGGCCTCAAGGAGTGCCTTCCTCGGAGGGTGCATCTGTCCATCTATGCTGATGATATTTGCGTCTGGACTGTTGGCAAGTCCCGCCCTGCAATTCAGCGTCCGCTCCAGAGCTCACTTGATGCCATACATGCCTACTTCCTGAACGCAGGGATGGACATCTCCACTGAGAAAAGTGCTACCCTTCCGTTTACCCGGAAAGAGATGCGCCGGTTCCAAGTACACATCGGGGGGTCCCCGTTAAGGCAGGTCAGGCACCACAGGTTCCTCGGTGTTGTGTTGGACCGCAACCTGTCGTGGGCAAGACACATTGACTATCTCTCTTCAAAGGCGCAACGTTGGGGAAATGTGATACGTCACTTTGCCGGCTTGCGCTGGGGATGTACTGAGCGGGACCTTCTTGCACTCCACAAAGCGCTTGTTCGCGGCTCAGTAGTCTATAGCCTTCCTGTGTTGCACGGACTATCACGGACGTCCGAACACAAGCTCCGTTGCGTCTTGGCGCGCAGCTTGCGGACCTGTCTTGGCGTTCCGCGTTGCGCTGAGACGAGGATGGTGGTAGCCGAGGCCAGGGAACTCCCAATTGGCGTCCTCCGCAAGAGAGAAACGTTCCGCCACTACTTGCGATTGCGCGCTCACCATCGCCGTCACCCGCTGGTACAGAAGCTTCGTAAGCGACACCGCAGCAAAATCGCGCAGTGTGCGCAAGAACTAACGGACCATATACCTGCCTTCACTGTGGCCCCATCCGCTTCTTCAGTAGCGCCATGGACACTGCCGAGACCATCCATCTTGTCTCACATCCCGGGGATCAAGGGGCCGAAGAGCCAAACCCCTGCTCCAGTCCTCAAGCAGGCTACACTGGAGTGGATGGACGCTGCATACGGAAACCAAACCGCTGTATATACGGACGGTTCCTCCACAACCGGCGGCTCATCTGCGGCATTTGTAATCCCAGACGAGTCAATTTCACGTGGGTTCCGCCTATCGCACCGCACCTCGGCCACCTCTGCGGAGTTGTATGCCATCCTGCTATTCCTAAGGTCTATTTTGGATTACCACCCCCGCCTCTGGGTGGTCTACACAGATTCGCGGGCAGCGCTGCAGTGCATAGACAGCATGGGCATCCGTGGCTCCTTGGCTCCGGTGGTAGTGAACATCCTAACGACACTCAAGGTTTTAGAAGACAGGGGCCACCGGCTCACCCTCCAATGGGTCCCTAGCCATATTGGAATAAGAGGCAATGAGGTAGCGGATCGGGCAGCTGCTGCAGCTCACCATCGCCGCTCAGCAGTCTCCATCATACTTTCGAATGGAGATAGGCGCTCCCTCTTGTCCGCTTTGACGTCGCCCTGGGCCCATCAGGAATGGTGTCATGACATCACCCGGTGGTCGCTTCTGTATGCTGTTGACCCAACGCTTTCATTTGACATGCCAAGCGGTTTCCCTCGCCTCTTTACGTCTCTAGTGCGTCGTTTACGACTTAGCGTCGCATTCACCCCTGCACTCCGGTATAGGCTGGGCCACAGCAACACGGCGCTGTGTACAACTTGTGGTTTACCGGCAACAATCCGACACATTCTCGAAGACTGCAGCCAGTACGTACGCGAGCGACGGGCCTTTAAATCTCAACTTGAAATGCTGGATCAGAGGCCATTCAACATCTGCAAAGTTCTCGGCCCATGGAGTAACCCTGGACACCAGTGCCGTGCACTTGGCGCTCTTCTTTCCTTTCTGAGGGCCACCGGCCTCCTTCACGAACTGTAGGGATTTCCTTCCCTCGTCATCCTTTCATGTGAACCTTTTTGGAATGGGGTAGGGTCCTGCACTCAACGCAGGGAAACATCCCACATCATCATCATCCATTCATCTATGTTGTTGTTGTTGTTGTTGTTGTCATTCTTTTCGCTTACGGGAGCTGTGCAGTGTGCACTCCAAACGATTTTTTTGTTGTTGTAATACGTACGGCACATATGCCGACAACAGAGTTACAAAGTAATATTACGGAATTTTTTACAGAGGGCAGTCACTTCAAGAATCCCGCAAGGCTCAGTTCTGGTGCCTTTACTCTTCATGTAATATATATATATATCGCACGATGCGCAGCTACCCAGGGCTGACGAGCCGCAAACACGGCGAAACACGTGTCCTCTGGTGCTGTCGCATCGTTCAATGAGTATCTGTTTTTCTACGTGCAGCTATAGAAGCCATCTTAATCTGTAAGTTTGAATTTCAAACACATCTAGCGTCTTTTTTCTTATTTTTAATGGCTTGTTTCCTCTCTCTATATATATATCTATATATATATGACATAGCCGACCATATCTCCGCCAAAGGTAATGACTGCGTACTGTACCAGGAAAGTCCGTCAAAAGAGGAGGAACATTTACAATCTTCTTTAAACCTGGTTTTTGATTGGTGCAACCTCTGGCCAATGAAAAGCAACGAGGATAATCGTGTTGTCATGGCTATAAGCATAAAGCGTTCACGACTCATTTTTGACTACAATCTTACTAATACTGCCACGGACCGAGTCCCCATTCACAAATATCTACGAGTATTTTTCACTGGGGATGTGAGCTGGGATTCTCACGTCATAGAAACAGTTTAAAAAGCTGGCATTCGATTAAACTGGCTATGTAGAACTTTGAAGGACGATAATCTTCATACGACGTTCCATCATAGACTATATTATTCACAGACTATGAACAGTAAAGTTCACTAAACGCGCTCAGGCGGCAACATTGCCACTGTCCCGTCCAGAAATTAATAAAAGTCGAACACTGAATTGCGCTTTCACAGCTTAACAATTCTACCAACTCGGTTGAGTATTGCGATCTTCAAACGCGTTAAATTTTGACCCACACGATCACGGCATTTCATAGCTGACGCCTCGTCGTCATATAATAGTGAAGGCGTCTCACAAATAGGCGCCTGTGTGCCTTTCAGCGTTTTCATTTTATTTTTTGTCACTACACGGCACGGACTATTTATCTCCCCCCTTTTTTTTGTGCTCTTTACCAGCAATACTTTCTCCGGGAGGTTCCGGAGCGCCATCGACTTTTGGGAGCCCGCATATTCGTGCTGCGCATAGCGGCCTCCGGGCGGACGGGGCAAATCGAGGCTCTTTTGGGATCGCCTTTGTGCACAACGTCATCAAAGAAAACTGTCACAAGGACGAGCGCGTTCCAACGAAAATGTTCAACGGCAAAATGGCAGGGTTTATCGTCGGTTATGTTTCCTTAGAAGAAACTGGGTCGGGTGTAGCAAGGTTCACCCGATCTGAAGTTACCCGTCTCATTTCATCCGCACCGTTTTTCTCGTGCGTCAAATTCTCCAGCACTGATTTCCCCGCGCAGATTGCCACGCGACACTTTCCGCGAAGGTTAAAATGTAACCGGGAGAGGACAAGGAGCAACATGTGGTTCTTTCGCGTAAGTAGTGGATGAGCCGCAGCACAAGACAAAAGAAGAAAAGAAGACGCCGATAAAAAAAAAACGAAAACGAAAAAGAAAAGCTGAAAGTGGTAAGCAAGTGCTAACCCTACTGCGTTTTTTCGCAGTCCTTTCCCTACAAAGACTGCTTCTTCGCCCCCGCATCAGTTGGCAGTTGTACAGGTCCCGACAAAAGTTTACGGAACACGCGAGCGGTGTATTTTCTCCTCGGTACGACACCCTAGCGGCAAGCGGAAGCTGGCGAAATCAGGTCAGTTCACTGCCTCAGAGGGGTGGACGACTGCGCTTTTAGCGACACACAGCTGTAGTTTCGGTATGATTACTGTTGTATGTGCCCGCCGCTGGTGCCCGCGAAGTGAGTTGGATTTTACTGTTGTGCTCGCCAACAACACGTGATTCAACTATTGTTGAGACAGGGAGCTCGCCGCAATCATCGTGATAACAAGGATGAATCATGGTGGCAATACTTTACGGTGTATTACTTTTATTGGAAAGCTGTGATATGTAGACAAGAGAAAGAAAGATAGCTTGTGATCAGTTGCTTTATTATGGGCGACGCGTGACGAGCTGATAACCAATTGACGCTGACATTGATAATTGATTGATTGATAAACAACTGACGTTAGTCACGAGTTGTTGACGAGCACAACAGTTAAATCCAACTCACTTTGCGGGCACATACAACAGTAATCATACCGAAACTACCGCTGTGTGTCGCTAAAACCGCAGTCGTCCACCCCTCTGAGGCTGTGAACTGGCCTGATTTCGCCAGCTCCCGCTTGCCGCTAGGGTGTCGTCCCGAGGAAAAAATACGCCGCTCGCGTGTTCCGTAAACTTTTGTCGGGACCTGTACTAACCTAATCCTAACCTACCACTTCCTCGCGCCTACAAGAGACGGCCGAATGCAGTACTAACCTAACTCAAATGTATATATCCCTTCCGCAGGCTACTTCCTTTCGCCTGCCAGCGCTTATAAATCTAACCCGAACCTGATATGCTCTTTATAAAACAAGGAAAAATGCGGGGAAAACAGGACGGGAATATATTCGGAGCGCAAAAAATGGGCGGGTTATTTTGTGCCGGGGGAATCGAGAGGGGAGAATTGAAATCGCGTGGAATCGTGCACCACCCAACGGGTCTAAGTGCGAGTACGAGGCTAGCACGGCAAACACATCGGAAGATGCAACGGCATGCTCAAATCGAACGACACATGTTTCGTGGTCGGATAAACAGAACTTTATTTAAAGGGTCACTAGAATGCAAAAACAACTTGTCCTCAAATGAAAGTCCGTGTTTCAATTCGTATAATGCAAGCAAAATTCGTCCACACAGCGCTACCGTTTAGAAGAAAAACGGAACAGAAAACAGAGCCGCCTTTGTGCGCGAACCAATGGAACCCCAAGACGCAAAGAGTCAGAGAGTGGCGGCATCCAATCAGATGGCAGGAGAAGCGCGCGCATGCCTATCTCGTGCGTGTGGATTTGGGAACGGGTCCGGTCGTAGCGTTTTCTACATGCGCGCAATGGCGCACATTGCAGCATTTTTCAATACCAATTTAGCGAATTGTAGCCCAAAACAATAATCGCAAATGTTCTCGCGACAGCAATTATAATCACGTCGTTCAGACAGCGACACCAGTCAGCTTCGTAAGTCGCACTATGTTTTTCGTCGGACCTGCTCCATGGCGTAGCACGCGCAGCATGGACTAAAAGCAACGATGCACGCGCTGAAGCGACGTTCACTGCTTAATGCCGAGGCAAGAAATACTCCGATATAATTCTCATTGTAGCTTCGTAAAGGACTCAATGTTTCGAATTACAAGAAGTACTAAATTAACATAGCAACGTAATTTGAAGTGAACTTGCGTGGACATTTTAGTACCCCTTTAAGTGGCGACGAGTGGGAATTTTCATCGCCAAGGGCGATACCCCAACCCATTGCTGGCGGTAATGCGGTGAAATGGAATATTGAGCCGCCTTATACAGCGAGTGGCCATGCAGGCAGTTTTCAAAGAGAGAGGAGGCGAGAGTACAGGTGATTTAGTGACACTGAAAGTGTGGATGGGAAAGGTTTGCAGTGCGAGCAATGAAGAAGGATGTGCTCTGTGAATCTTCCAGAGCACCGCAGAACTAAAATCGTTTCATAGTCCCATCGAAAAATCGTTTCATTGTTAGTGTCACAGATGAATAGTGTCAACTTTTTATCGTCATCCCGCTTTCATAAAACTTTATATCAGTATAGTTACCGATATAAAAAAAAAACACAGAAAGAACGTGCCCCTATTGAAACGAAACAACCGTGTGTAGTGCGCAGATTTTCCGAGGAGCTACATAGCAGAAAAAGTGGGAATGCACCGCGGCAGCATTTTGGATGGGGCACCTGAGCGTATAATTAGGGAGCCATCAGCCTAAATGGCTGGGTAACCTCGCCTGCAGGGGAAACGAGAGCTTCGTTTCGTGCCAAAAAAAGGAAATATGGGATCGCCCGGTGTGTGCGAAATCATTAGATTTAATGAGCTAGCTGCTGTACTGCGATAAAAAAAGAAAAGCAGCCTCAATCTTTCTATCTGTGCACATGGAACAGGTAATGCGTCTGCAAACTGCGCGCGTTCCTTCCTGTAAAACCTGCGCTGCAGATAGCTACTGTACTTTTTTTTCCCCGTTAGTTAGGCGGTTAGCGATTACATGTAGCGTTATCGTCTTGCAGCAAACGCGCAAGCAACAGCTCTACCACACCTTCATGACAGAATTCGCTTATCGTGGGGGCAGTGCATCGTCACTAGCTTTTATCGTAACGACCCTTCATCAGCCGCACCTTTTTCAGACCTGTAGGGGTGCTGTGCAGCTGAGGGAGGGTTGTTACGATAAAAGATAGTGACGGTACACTGCCCCCACGATAAGCGAATTCTGTCATGAAGGTGTGGTAGAGCTATTGCTTGCTCGTTTCCTTATCAAAAAGAAAACGATGTAATTTCGCCCTTCTCCTGGGAACGCAAAAAATCTGCATCAATCTGCATCGGCGGGTTTGAGAAGGAATTAAGAGATGGGAAGAAGAGATAAGAAAGAGTTTTGGTGCATCGAACGCTATCGCCTTTGCGAATGTAAGCGATAGCGTGGTGGTTCTGCGCAATGCGCGAAGCTTTCTATGTTTTGCGCATGAGCGGAACCACAGACGCTATCTCTTACGCACGCAAAGGCGAGAGCGTACGGAAGGACTCTACGAAAACGATAGATAGAGGAACTTATCAAATCTAAGCTTAGCAATGTAATGTCACCGACTTCAAAGAAACTGGGCGATTGGCCTATCATGTTTTCGGAACTGTTATCGCGAACACTTTCTGATGTAACTAAAACTCGCTAGTACCGCGAATACTTAGTCTGCGCTCCTGTTTCACTGGACCTGTCGCGGCGGCAAATGTCTCCTGCCCTGGCGGTCACCAGGAAATGGAATTACACCGTGCGAGACGGTTACGAGTTCCTTAGGACATTGCGTCAGCAGAAGCGGTGAATTGGATTGCCCAGGCAAGCCATTCGATCACAGACTTGTCAGCGAAAGGCCGAGGAAAATCGCCGGGGAATCTCGTTCATCACTAATCAATTGGACATGCTCGATCACAGAAAGCAATGAATGCGCCTTTGACAGACTAAAGGACGATTGCTTTTGCTTCCGACGCCACAGTAGTTATTGCATCAGTTTTGTAGAAAGTTTTCGTGATTAACACTGTTCGCCACAGCGGGATGAAAAAAAGTGACTCATAAGTGTGAAACAGGGCTGATGAACAGGCAGGAATATGATAATCAGATTAGGGACACCGTT
Organism: Ornithodoros turicata; assembly: GCF_037126465.1. Taxonomy (NCBI): domain Eukaryota; kingdom Metazoa; phylum Arthropoda; class Arachnida; order Ixodida; family Argasidae; genus Ornithodoros; species Ornithodoros turicata. Next base: position 129,821,255 of record NC_088202.1, on the reverse strand, counting down.
ACTATAGAGAGCATTATTCATGTCGCTCTCCCTTTTTTTTATACTTTCGAGATGTATAATTGCCCTGGATGTGCATTTTCATTCAAGTGATTAACATTCAATCTGATTAGCGCAGTGTAGAAAGAGGGATAATGCGAATCAACGTGCCGCACACTGGATCAGAAATTGGAATGACCACTAAGGGCGAATTCCACTGGTAGTTGAAGTGCAGAAAAGCTTGCACTGGCTTGGGTGTGCATACACTGGTCGCGTTTCATTGGTTCGTTTCTACACTGAACCCGGACCGGCAAGCTACATTGCGCTGCAAGAAGACAGCGAAGCCAACATCTACGCGTAAGTTGGTCTCCTTGTGAAATACGGCGAATATACTAAGTAATCATTGAGGGCGTATCATAAATAATCTATAGCCAGAAAACGCGCTATGCAATTCGGACTGCGTTGCGCATCTTAGTACTAGGAGGCTGTCAGTATTCCATCTTAACGCACACAAAGGATAAATCCGTGCTCAAACAAATGATCCATGCTACGCGAAAAAAAGACTTTCAGTGCCCCGAACGTAACAAAATGTGATACGTGAAGACGTTTTTTTGCACGAGGATATGGGCATCCAATGTGAGTAGTAGCGAAAGTTCACACAGACACATAATTAAAGTTGGTTGGCGCTTTAGGATTTTAAGTTCCTAGACAAAACGTATCGTTGGGCAAGAACACAACGTATGTCCGTCGTCCGGTACGTGAACTGATGAACCCTTACGGTCACTCCAAAGAGGTCCACCAACGAATATTAGTTATTTTGTGCGACGTAACATTCGATATCGGCAAGTTATAAAAACTGTCGAGAAAACGCACCGGCTGTGCGGCTGGACACGCTCTGAACAGGGAAGATGTATCCCGAAACACTCACCGTCCCTACGGGTCCCTGAGAGCCAATTGGTGGAGTCTCCCCCGCCTTCAGCGGATCGCGTGGCCCACGACGTATGTGCGAGGGCGACGGCGAGCACGAGGGTCGCCGTGGGTCCACCGCTTAGCCGCATGCCTCAGGGCCACGCCATGCCGCGCTCAGCGCCTTGCGAGCGCGGCCACTGCAACGATAGCAACCCGACGTCGCCACACTGATGATACGCACGCACAACACAAGGATCAGCAGCACACGCCGTAAGAGATGCTCGTGGCAAATGTTGCGAACACCCGCGCGCTCCCCACGCGCCTGGAGTTAAATGAACCTCGGGATCATGCCATTGCGCCTGCGTGGGACAGAGGAGGACGCCGCCTCGGGGCACGCTTCAGAGGCTAAGTTGAACGCAGCCTTCTTCTCTCAAAAGGCTTTTGTTGGCGCGCGGCAGTATGACAGAGTTTAGCACTGTCTGGAAATTTCCTTATCTTATCGGGCTCGGTTTATCTTCTGGTGTGACCGTTGATTGAAGAACACCGTGCAGCGTATCCACGATCATCAACTATCGGTGCTTTCTCAGTAGGTATATAGTATGTCATAATAGCATCGTTTTCATGTCTTATCTGGAAAAGAACGCGAAAAGCTGTGGGAGCCACGTGGTCGAAACACTAGGCGTGTTCCGGAGCCCGTGATTTCCGGGCGCGAAAAAATGTCCCTGTCGGTCTCTTGATTGGCTGCCTAGTAGCGCATTATTGCCAAGCGATCTGCCTGTCAAGGCGGCATGTTGTGCCTCTCGCCCTCAGAAACCGCTAGCTTGGGAACGCGCCCTAAGGCGGCAACAGGCATAATACAGCCCTATATCAGGCGTAATACAGGGTGCGCGCTACGAGAGACTGACCTTTTTCTTAAATTCGTGGAACATTTTTCCTTCTAGAGAGTTGCTGCATATAGCCAGTGATGGGCAAAGTACAAGGAAAAATAAAGTAAAGTACTAAGTACTACTTGGAAAAATATGTGCTTTAAATACCGTAAAAAGCCCCCCGCCGGCGGTAATGGACGGGTAGAAGTCCAGCGAACCGGTAGGGAAGTATGAAGGCCGTTGCCTCAGGACGAGAGCCGCCGATATTTCGAACAGAGACCGTTCTTCTGGGCACCGTCCTCATCATTGGCATGGTATTTAAATTTAAATACCATTAAATACCTTTAATAACTAATAATAAAATACCTAATTAGAATATAAAAAAAATGAATGAAAAGACCTAAAAAATAACAATACCTAATAATAAATACCTATAATACCATGCCAATGATGAGGACGGTGCCCAGAAGAAGAACAGTCTCTGTTCGAAATATCGGCGGCTCTCGTCCTGAGGCAACTCCCTTCATACTGCCGGCGATAAATACTATAAGTAAAGTACAAGCTAGTGAGAAATGTACTTGAAATACCTTTTTAGGTACCCTCAAATCCCACATGGTGTTTCTATGATACGCCTTTTACTTTTAGCTGTTTACGGAGACTAACATGCACATACATAGGGCGAAAGAGCACGTTGAGGCGTGCCAATTCATCGGCTGCGACAGGATTGCGAGCTTGCTAAAACAGGCCAAGGAGCAGTGCTGTGAACATCAATGAACACCAAATATTGGGCGACCTCTCTCAACACTTAAAAACAACACCACCACCAATGAACACTGCGGTATGGCCGGCTGCGCCGCCAGCTGTCATGCAATGATCTAGTAAGGCTCACATATGGGTACTTCAAGTACTTGAAGCGAAAGTACAGCAAAATGTACTTCAAGTAAAGTAAAAGTACCCCCAAAAGTACTTTAAGTACTACTGAAGTACCTCGTGGTACGTGGATGAAAAATGATCCGCGAATGTAAGAAATTTTGGCAGTTTTTCGTGATGCACCCTGTATACTCAGAAACAGAAAAAAAAAAGAGAGAGAGAGAGAGAGACGTGTTTTAAGCAACAACATGAAAATGAGAACTGACATCCAGAATCTTCCTAACGGAAACTTGTGGATAACACCAAGAATCAAATAACTTTTCCACAAGAAATACGTTTAGAATGGAACCATTTTTCGGGTCTTACATTCCGTTCTTCAGAATTTGCAGTCGGTGGCGTACTCGTCTTTAGCAGCTGAACTCTGAAAGATCCAGTGTATTTAGAAGTCTCGCATCACGGCTCCATTTCACAATTTCGAAAGTCCCGACAAATCTGCAGGCGCTAGGAAAGGTACATGCACCTGAGCCTGTGATGTATGCGTAAATATCGGCAGTGCACTTACGTGCTGCCGCTTCGTGATAACAAACAGTCAAGTTTGTGCATTCACGCACACAACTATGCTCCCAGTTTGTTGCTCCCAGTTTGTATCTTCCGATATCTTCCCAGCCGCTGCTAATCGATTTATCCGCTGGGGCTCTGCTTCATTGCTTTTGATGCACTTTGGTTCCGCCCTGCCTTTTTTTACGGTAATTAGGGTCTTGAAAGAAAGGAACAATAGCTAGTTCAGAATAATGTGAATTACTTCCAGATTGTGAAGTTGGCTCTGCCACTTGATAAGAGTTCTTGCGAGAGAGCACGCTTTACAGGAGACTGTCACTAGTGTCGTGGTGGTCGATCTACGGCGGATTCAACTGGTCGTTGTAGTTCACAAAAAGTTTCACTGCCTTGAGTGACCATCATACACTGGTCACTTCAGCAACGTGTGCTCATTTCACTTTTCACTCTTTGTTTCGTTTTTTTTTTTTTTTTTTCGTTTCTACGCGCATTACATCGCGCTGCACGAAAACGATGAACGGAATTCGCCATCAGTCACAGGTCGCCGTACGAAACTGACACTCAGTTGCCTGGAAGAAGAGGTGTTAGACTCTACATCGAGCATTCCTTATTAATCAAATCTTAAAAAAGTATCTCGTTGTTTTTACAGCGATAGTTGCATGGGGGAGCTTTTGTCAGGTCACTGCGTGGTTTTGGGCATTTCATTCGGCGCGCCATTGTTTGGCGCAGCAACAAATCGGAGAGCAGGTAAAAAAAGAAAAAGACAGGCGGCAGTCGCACGGAGTGTCAGCAATGAGTATACCACTATCGACATAAGCTATGGGGTGGCCACGGAGAGTGCGTCCGCCGTCCGCAGATAGGAAGTTCAGGACTCGGCGCGCCGCTGCAGCCCGCGAATGGCGTAACACAACGTGGGACAATGAGCTCAATGGGCATTGGCTTCTCGAAGACAACATGACCCAACAGTAAGGGAGCACAAAGCGATTGAGATCAAACGAAGCCGAGCAATTCCGAAAGTAGGCAAGCACGAAGACGGTGCCATGACATGTAAACGGTCCCAGACGTGTGCTTAAAGCGGCAGGGGAACAAAACCGAAAGACACAACAGCACAGGCGCAACTTTCAGCAACGTCCTTTCTGCACGCCAAAGGAATCTTGTATACAACCCGGGAGTTGTAGGTAACGATATTGGTTTTGTGTTTGCCGTCGCAAACGGGACGTTGCTGATCTCTGTTGAACAGGGGAACCATAGACGTCAGGTTAAGGTCGTCCCCAAAACCATCTGCTTAGAAGCGAATTTCTTTGATCCCTTTCAATTTTGTTCCCTGCAACACCCAGGTTGTACACAAGTTTCCTTTTGTCTGCGGAAAGCACACTACACCGGGCAGATGCACAAACACCAGATTACGTGAGCACGTGTACAACCTCAAAGCTGACACAGGCACCTCATCAGAGCAGTGCAACATTTGCGGGTGTGAAAAATTGGAACCCGAGAAAGGGACAGAGGAGGGACGACACGACACGTTCTCGAACGTGTCGATCGAGAACGTGTCGTGTCGTCCCTCCTCTGTCCCTTTCTCGGGTTCCAATTTTTCACCATATACCAGCTGGCCTGCACGTTGCCCTTTTGCGGGTGTGTTACCGATTTTAGTGATACGATTACAATGGGAAAGTACAGGAAGGAGTCCGAAAGGTTGATACTGGAAGCATTCTTTATGAGTGAGCAGAAGAACGGATGTGTCAGGCTACCATCGATAGCATTGGATGACACTGAGTCAGCGTTTTTGAGGGAGCTTGTTTAAAACAACAGCTTCGTTCATTAATTAAACTGTTCTTGAAAGCTGCACTGTGTTGTTGAGTCATTCGTCTTCGTTCCCCGGTAGCTTTAATGACTGTATTTGTACTAACGGACCCGACTTCACGTGTAATGCGCGTCAACACAGAGTTTGCGGAGAAGTTTCTGAATAACAAGTTTGGGCATGTTCGTGACGTTTGCGATAGGCTGCGGTTTCGGGCCGACATTGCCAAAGCCACCTAGATAACAGAAGACCTGCGCACTCTTTCAATAAATATGTTCCTGTTTTCCAACCAGCTAGGAAACACATGGAAGGCGGGAGAGAAGGGCAAGCGCCCGCGCATGCGCTCTTACGAAGGAGAAAGGGGTGGATTGACGTCACGCACGTGATCCTACTGTGGCTGTTTGGGCGTGTGTTTGGGACAGATAGATGTGACGTCATCGAAAGAGCTAAGAATAGGAAAGCTCCCTAAATATTTATCGGCTGGTCAGGTGCGTGACGTTATCGAAAGAGTGCTCACGCTTTGCTATCTAAGTGGAATTGATGTGGCTTCCGCACGCGTGCAACAGTTGCACGTGGACGATACAGCTATCGCCGTCACTTCTTCGCACATGGGTGCCAAAAGCGCGAATTTTTTTGAAGCGCTGACGCACACGCTGAGACCTCCGGACAACACTGAGGGATAACGCACTGGTTCCATGTTGTCTGTCTATCACAGTGTATCCTCACGCGTTCCTTAAAGTGTGTCAACATAATCACGCTATCTTGACGTAGGCAACATATCCCTGAGTTTGGGGTGAAGACAAGAGGACGAATGAGCGCACAACACAGGATTGTTTGTTCATCCTCTTGTCTTCACCGCAAACTAAGGGATATGCTGCCTACGTCAAGTTTACACCAGCTCGCTCGCCTAATTATTTCACGCTCAACGCAACACGTTTTATGTCCCTGCTAGTAGTTTTCGATGTCGGGCACCTTTTTACTTGGGACTAACTTGACTGAACCAGTGAGACTTGAGCTTAAACCTTCACGTGACCTCAACTCGTTTCATCAAAAATTGGCTTTGCTGCGGCGAACGGGGCTTGAACTGGGGTCAGATTCCTTGCTGCGGAGTTACGAAGGACCTGCTGCTGCGTGTGATTACTGCACAACTGCAGTAAGGCACATACAGATTCATGCGCACAACTAGGAAAGAGAGTGGACGTGAGCTCGCCTCTCATATGGCACCGAGGAATAAGAGGAGCAATTGGGAGAGTGACTACACATTTTAGTCCCCTGGCTGAAATTTGGATAATGGTAGAGGTGTGCCTGGATAACAGTGACATGTCAGCTCGGCGCATGTCAGATCGGATACCGCAGCTAAAACCGCGCTGATTGGAATAGATGTATCCGCATTCCACACCCGCGTATATACTGAGTATCTCCGCACATTCGTGGCCATTTTATTTGTAGGAAGGATCTGCGTGTGTTACGAGCGTTTTTATTTTTCAGCATATACAAATTTCCTGAGGAATGTTATGGCACCTACAGTTTCCACATTATGCCACAGTTGTCCATAATAGTCAGCTAAAGGCATAGCAATGCGATGGATGGCGCAATTGGACGCCATTTTGTATTCACTGCGGGCGGGTGGGCGCGCGGACGGACGGACGGATGGATGGATGGATTCTGCGGCTTTACCCTTTGGACCGGGCTGTAATTTGCGCTACCTAGACTGGAATTAGAGTATTAAAGTTTGAATCCATATCCATCCATCGAAAACGACGTGTGGCGCACGCTTCATACATAATGTTATTCGATGTCCAAACGGCATTAGACGACAATGTCGTTTTTTGTACCCATGTGGCTCCGGTACAAGTATCATGGCCGAATAATCGCGTCTCAAAGAAAATGGATTTCAGAGCGTAAAATGAGCATTATGGTGGTATCCAACATGGCCAAAAAGTGCTGTTATCTTGTAAAGCAGTGTATGAAAAACATTTTCGTAAAATATTTATGCCCAAAGTTTTTTCACTGCGGCGCAGTTTCATTCAAAAAATCGCTGCCGCGGTGAGAGCTTCGAGCGCTCGAACTGTGGGCCACACCCCTCTAGTCTGACGTCTGTGAGAGAGCGCCCTCTCATTCGTTGATAAAAAAATCGTCTGCTACGAGCATGGCGAGCTGTTGCTTGTTAGCTGTTATGCATTATATGACGTTTTCTGAAAACAAAGCATATATGCAGCCCGTCAAAATAGTATTACGAGTAGTATTACGTGTTGTTAAATATGGCTCCCCCTAGGGGACGGCGACAGAGACACTAGTTCTTGTTTGCGGGAAAAATGCAGATACTGAACACACCGCAGAGGCGCGCTGCTTTAACCGCATTTTATCAGCAAGGATTTTATATCAGCAAGGAACGTCATACTTCCACCAGCAAAACAGAATATCGAGAAGATTTCCGCGCGGATACAACCGCACCCGCGCACACGTCAAGATAGCAATGCATTTAGTCCCAAACATGCCGAAAATTTTTTTTTATTTTATTTTTTCTTAGATTGCCTTGGGATCTCCTTTACCGAAAGCTAAAGGTACAAAGTGAGAAGGACCTCCGAAGCTGAAGTTGAACCAAGCACAAGTGCACGAAAGAAAAGTCATGCCAAGTCTGAACACGCATCGTGGAATGTAATTTCGAAATCAACTGAAAAGCGTATGATTCTGCGTAAGGGTTTGGTTGTGAGGCTAGAAGACAGGGAGCTTTCTTTTGTATGTGTGTCAGTGTGTTCGCATACGTGTGACGCCGGATACGATATTAATCTCGTCACGTTAGCTCTGAATACACTTCGCCGGCTTTCTCCTTCAAGCGTCGCTCTTTGATATCCACAAAGTATGTACTACGCAACTGCATTATGGACACGGATTACAGCCATCAAGACCACATGCCTTCGATATTCTGTAATTCGCATGCCAGTACAACAGCAACACACACACACATACATTGGATGATGATGACGTGGGCGATTCACCGCCGCTGAGTCGGTACACTGCCCTATTGCACATCGAGAACGGATGAGGGGATGATGATGGGGGGAGCACTTGCAGAGAGCCGTCACCAGACCGGCGAAGCGCAAGTACTCCGCAAGAAGACGAACGCCTTGCATCTGGTGGGCAGCGTTCGACCACGGTCCGAGGATCTTCGCGAGGTTGAACGGCCGAATCACTGCTGCACCGCCTCCGTCTCGACGTTGCCCGCACCCAATTGCTTCTTTACAAAATGCGCCAATCCAGCTCCCCTTTGTGTTCCAGCTGTGGCGAGGTGCCTGACATTCCTCACTGTCTTCTGCACTGCCAAGAGCACATTCCCCAACGGCAAGCCCTCCGTCGCCGCCTAATGCAGCTTGGGTGCAGCACGATGTCCCTGGCCACCCTCCTTGGTCCTGTCCCTCGGCCTACCCTGTGGTCCGTCACCACAGCCCTGCTCCGCTTCCAGAAAGACTCGGGCCTTGGGTCTGCCCTCTGACTGGGCTTTCTTGTGCCATGTCGTGCCTGTACTGCAGTAACTCTTTTTCCTTTCTTTTTCCTTACTTTTTCCTTTCTTTTCTTTTTGTTTATATTCAGTTTTTTTCTTTTTTTGAATAGCAAGCCGGCATTAGCCTGACTGACATTTCTTTTTTCTTCGTTCTTTTCATTCTATTAAATATACCTCCCCCTCCCACTCGTGCATTCTATAAATAACAATTCGATTTCACTTTATGAGTCAAGCGCGATATAATTATAACGTTATAATCGACTTTAATAACCAGGATACAATGCGATCAACAAGCGAAGTAGGCGAAAAATGCAACAGGGAAACAGTACGTTTGGCTGTCCTCTGATCGATAGCTAAATATAGGCACGGCCTTGATGGACATTGCCGAGTAAGTTATGCTGCGTATTTCCTGAATGATATATTTCTGCACATGACAACGACATAAATATGCAGTTTTGAAAGTCAAGTTATTGACCAGTGCCGCGTGTTACTAATGAAGTTTGTATTCGAGGACTCAGCAGGAAGCATCGTAATGCTGCGGCGTCAATAAACCCTTTATTTTATGCGGGGATATGCTTTCTAAAAAGAAAAAGAGAAAAAGGAAAGGTTTTGTTCTAAATGAATCATGGATGGAACTAATGGATCCAGTTGGGGACAAGGTACGATAAGTCCTTATGTACGATGGGGAGCGACACTCGACTAATGATGGGCAGGACATACTTCCACTATCGGTGCACATTGCGAAATTCAATGCATTTTTCGATCAATATTGGATATGTTTTGCAATCAGAAATTTGTTTGTTTGTTTTTTTTCTGTCAAGTTTCTGTCTCGCGACTGTCGACGTATCCACTACAAGATTTTTCGCGCACGCGTCGTTCCTTTGGCAAGAACCACTTTCATTTTTTGTTCTGCTTTGGGCTGCTGTGCATCCGAAAAACCGCATGCTGCGTCCAGTTAAGGTTTGTCCTCACTGGTGCATTTTGACGCACAGGCATGCGTTCCGTTGGCACGCATACTCAGCGCTCAACGGAGCGCAATGCGTTGACATGTTCTCACTGCCACGGACCTACGTCCGTCGGTTGACACATGCGGTCGACGAAGCGCACCAACGTGGGTTCAATGCATGCCCCTACAACAGCACAGACGAAGGCTTTACCATTGAACATAGTTTTTTAAAGGCGTTTTATATGCGTGCTGTGGTGCCTCGATAAGCAAGGTCCAGAAACTGTGACGCTCAGAGAGGCTTTCGCTGGATTTCTTGTGGCCCAGTATTCCTCGGCGGCGCTACTCTTGCAGCAGAAATTAAAGGAGACAAGAATACACGTTTTCACGCTGCACTGCCTTTTTATCATCTAGACCCGTCTTGTCGCCTTTATTTCGCTGCAAAGCATTCATTGCACTGCAACACCTATGGCAGCACCGATATACACAAAACCACAAAACGCTGCTCCGTTGCCCGCCATTGCTGTTTACCTACCAAGCACAAACTGCGCACCTGCGCATGCGTCAAGTTCGCCGCTTTGAGTGGTCTCCTTGCTGCGTCGAACGCACTGCTGTTAGGAAAAGTTGAGCCGTTGCGAACTCTTGTACATCTGTGCGTGGGAGCTCTCTGTTAGCTCGTTGTCATGGTAACTGACGGATACGGGCCAACGGAACGGGTGCCTGTGCGTCAAAACGCATCAGTGAGGATCAACCTTTAGGTATCTCTCGTTCCGTTCGCTGCGAAGGTGGCTGCCTGGTTCGGTTCGTGCCAGACTCCTCCCGCTGGGATTTGAAGCAAATCCAGCGGGGTGGCCAAGTAGCGGGAGGAGTCTGGCACGCACCAGCTCGCGTGGCTCAGTGGTTAGCGTGCTGGCCATGTCACTTCGAGACTGGGAGGTATCCGGTTTCGAATCCCGGTGCCGGCTGTGCTGTCTGGGGTTTTTCCTGGGTTTTCCTCGGGCGCTGTCAGACATATGTCGGCACGGTTCCCTTAGAAGTCGGTCCAGGGCGCACATTCCCCCAGGGCGTCAGTCGTGACGTTGCCCACCTCTGTGAGGCCGACAACAGCGAGCCCTTTCGCCATCCACCACCACCACGGCGAAGTAGCGAAAGAGCCTAGAAAGAAGAAGAAGAAGAAGCAATACGAGACGGTTGAAGTTGAGGGTCTTTCCTTTAGTTTGTCAGAAAACAGGGCACTAAAAGGCAACCTTTATTTTCCTTATTTCCCCATTCATTATCATTAACTTATTTGTTGTTGTTTATTTTCCTCAGTTAGCACTCAATAGCCCTTAAAGGTGAAGAAAGCCAAAGTCAACTTGACTGACATTCTATTTTACAAAAGCCTACGTTGTTGCAGCGGTCATCTTTTATGACGAGGTTATCACGAGGTTGACGAATGTCAAGAAACCGATTAGTGTCTTATGATCGCCGGGTTCCAGCTCTCCCACCCGCACAAGTGCGGACTTTCCAGGAATTTGATAAAGGGTCGCAAGACGGACACATGCGCTCTGAGTTGTTTACGTGGTATGGAGTAGCCGGCTTCCGCGTTGGTGATCCCAATTTCTCCTTGTTTTTTTTTTTTTTCACTTACTTACTCACACACTCGCATCAATCATGTTGCCTCGCGAGGTAAAACACGGAGCTCCGCCTAAAATCACCCAGCTACACATGTTATCGTAATGTGCCTGTGCCGTGGAGAACCATTCCCTCGTAATAATGTTTCCTTGCATTAGTAAAAATTAGAACCAAATGTAATCTCGAGGCTGTCGCGGTAATTTCACGTAATCGCGTAAGTGAGGAATAATTTCACTTGGTCGGGCGGCGAAACTCATTAGCGCACAGCCTTAGACGCATCTTCTCCATTGATCCATTGTCGTGAGTTGTGGTAGATACTACAGACGCTGTAGTGAAGTGCATAAGGGTTGCATTTCGGTTTTCCTGTTAGTACACAGTCTGCAATTAAGTTCGACTAAATGAATATCCACCATGTTTTTCTGCGCCCGCGATGGAGGGGTGTGTGTGTGTTGGGGGGGGGGATGTTGATGTCGACAGCACTGTGAGTAGATGAAGCGGAGTAAGTTGTCCAGTCTGTAGAAAATTGTCAGCCAAGCTGTTAGGACCCACGATGTATACTCAAATCGCATAATGTGTACTCCCATAATGTATATTCAAATCCCATCGGGGGGTGGGGGGGGGGGGGGGTATGTTTATTACGAAAGAAAAAAAAAGGATAAAAAGAGGCAGGCAAAAAGGAAAGGTCAGCCAGGCAGAAGCCGTCGCATCGCATCGCATCGCCTCCACCACCGAAGCTACGCATTTGTCTCACTTCCAACATTCCAAGATTAAGTAAATAATATTTGCAAATTAAAGAAATAATTTTACTTAAATGAAACGCGTTGGTTCTCATCCAGGGATATCGAAAGAAAACGCTCTTCTGTCCTCTTGCCAGCACGCCTGGTAAGATGACGGAGTTTGTGATATTTGCCTGCCTGATATGACGACTTACTGTTCGAGGAGATCGTACGTCCTACGCTGGATTCATAAAGAACTGTAACATGTGAACCGATCCATTGGGAAGGATTGATGTAGGGGGATGCGAAAACCGGATACGATGCGCTTCGCTCACATTCTTGTAAACGCAGTTCTTAAAAAGACTCTCATTCTTGTTCTTACAGATTGCACCGTTGTTTATCGTGATAATAGAGAGCTTTAGTACATCTTACGCTATCGCCTTTGCGTACGCAAGGGGTAGCGTTAGTGGCTCTGCGCACTGAACGAAGCTCTCTTTCTGTTATGGGCACGCGCAGAAGCACCAACGCTATATCTTACATACGCATAGACGATAGCGAACGACACACTAAAACTCCTTAATAGCGAGTTTTAGTATATCGTACGCTATCGCCTTTGCGTACATAAGGGGTAGCGTTGGTAGTTCTCAGTAGCGCAAGCCACAAGCAGAGCTTTACGCATTGCGCAGAGCCATCACGCTATTCCTTACGTACGCAAAGGCGACAGCGCGCTTTATATACTACAACTCATTATTAGGAAGTTTAAGTGCATCGTACGTTGTCGCCTTTGCGTACGCAAGGGATAGCGTTGGTCCCGCGCACGCGCAAAACAAAGAGATCTTGGCGCAGTGCGCTATTCCTTACGTACGGAAAGGCGACAGCGTACGACGCACTAAAACTCACTAATTTCTACCCTCCAACGGCGCTTTGGCCGACACGAAGTCCGCACGGTAGAAACCCACGGTATGGGTCATACAATGGCACAGCCACGTCCACACCTTGTAGCTGGAGGCGGTTGCTGGGTGTTTCGCGCGGTAGTTCCTCAAAATTTTCGCCAAGCCCAAAAGCTGAAGCCCCGATAAAGGAGGCAAATTGCGTGGACTGAAATCCGCCCCCGTGTTTCTTTTCCGATAAGCGAGAGATCGAGATAAATGAAGTGCTGGTAAAAGGGGGTAGATATACCATTCAGGGGACCCGTACGCAGCGCACACGCAGCACTGCCTATATCGCCAAGAGCGCGCGATTCAACCGAAACAAATCGATTCTCTCCGTGCGACGTAGCTTGAGAAATGCCACCCAGAGGAGAAAAGCGAAAACCCAGATTGCTTTCGAAAAAAAAAAATAAAAAAGAAAAACATGGCGGTCCTCAACTGGCAGTGGAAGTTCGATTCCGATCTTAATTTCGTCTTGGCTTCAAATCGTTTTCAAGCCGTTTTCGAAGGGAACCGAAAACAGTACGTTGCCAGAGACAGTCTCTTGACCTATTGTGTCAGTGAAAAGTGTCTATCACTGTGAAGACTGTACCGCATTATACAATTGTAGGGATTTCTATCACAGTTGATTGCAGTAGGGCTCCTTCTCTGCGAGAGTGTTGTGCAGGCTACAAAAAAAGATAATGAAGCTCTGAAAGGTTATCGCGTGTTATATTTGATATAGATCACGTTTCTAATGCACCTTGCTCGACGCAATGCACTCGGCCACCACGAGATGGCACATAATACTGAAGCATAGTGTGGAGCCCGAAAGATGTTCTTCTTACTGAGAAATAAGTACGTGTAATATCAACGGCACAACGTGAATCCGCCGTATAAGTCCGATTTTGCTTTTAAATTCTTTCTTGCAGATTGCTGATTTTGCACATTCGTTTCGATGTTATTTTGCACATATTTTTGGTTCAAGACTATTTTTCAGTCTCAAGTCGCTAGCGCACGTTTACGTTTACTGGTTCGGAAGAGTTCGTATCTTGTCATACGAACCAAGACCCGTCAGTACACAAATACAGAGGCGATGTCCAAAAGAAGTATGGTTCCGTCTATCTGCAAAGTGTGCTTTTTGCGGGCCTCTGCTTTGACGAGCTCTTTCCGGTTCGAGAGTCGCGTCACCATTTCCGCAGCCGTTCCTGACGTCCGGTCCGTCGAAAAGCGCTTCCTACTTCCTACATTGTTACACAGATACTTTTGAAGACATTTTTATGATAGACGTCTCCTTTTTTCGCATAGTCATCGCTGTGCTTCCAAATTGGTACCTTCCTGTCGGGATTCCAACTTCCTTTTAAGGAAGGATTAAATATAAAAGCATAAGAGACCACATATCGCACAAATGCGTACCATACGAAGTGATACAGAATATGTTGGAGTTTTGAAGTTGGAAAACTGTTTGCGAAGGAAGTAAAAAAGTTTTATTGTATTCTTACGACCAACTTTCGAACGTTCTGCTATGTCTCAACGTCAGTAGCAAGAAACGGGTATGAATACGGTTACAAATTAGTACAGCAGAATGTTTTTTTTTGTTTTTTGTTTTTTCGGTATCGAGAACAGCGTTACGGTGTCTACATATCTATTTGCATTTTTCGTGGCTGGAAAAGGTCATTAAATATCAAAGGAGACTGTCACCTAATACTATGGACGTGTTTTTAGTAAAGTAGCCACTAGTGAGATCTTTACTACGCGTTATTTGGCATGTAGTTAAGCGTTTTTCTATGGAACGACTTTATTACATAAACAGTGTACTACTTGAGCCCTAATCTCAGAGTTGCTGCAGAAAAAGCTCCAAACATTAGACATCGAAAGACTTTCGTGGCGTCTGGACACATCTTCATTCCCTTTTGTTTTGTTTTGCACTGCGGTATGGTACAGCAACTGTTGGTATCATCACCTCATCCCGTCGTCATTCATGTAGTAGTAGTAGTTGTTGTTGTTGTTCCCTTTTGTTTTCTCTTCGTCGTTTTTGCAGTACTTTCTATCCTCTTCTGCCGCGCAGAAAATGAGAAGCTATGTTTGTTTGTTTGTAAGAAAAAAAAGAGAGGAGAAATTGAACTCGTTTCCCGACGTGTTCTGCTACTGCTGCTACTCTGCTGTGTTTCGTTTTCGGGCTAAGAGGCAAAAGCTTTGTCTCTAGCAACTGTATATCCACGGCTATAGAAGCCTACCAACTAGTTAATTCATGAAGCGCAGACAAGAAAACGAGGACGGACAGGCAGGAACACGGACGGGCGCTAACTACCAACTGGTTTATTTCAAGAACATACTCAGTTATATAGCTATGTACAGGTCTAAGCAGAGTTAACTGGAACGCTGCTTCGACCGGCGGAGTGGGAAGAGAGGCACCCTAGCGGCGCTTAAGAGAAATAAAGGGAAAGAGTGTTTCGACTGTCCTACATGTGCTGCGGGGGTATCCGCCTTACAGCATAGGTGGGCATTTTGGTGAAATCTCACTCGCCCTCACCCTCACGACCCTCACGGGCACATGCCCTCACTCGCCCTCGCCGCCCTCACTCGCCCTCACCCTCACCGCCCTCACGAGCACATGCCCTCGCTCGCCCTCTCCCTCGCGGCCCTCACGGGCGCATGCCCTCACTCGTCCTCACCCCCACGGCACTCACAAACGCAAGCCCTCATCCATGAGAGTCTTACCCTCATAAGGTCTCCCGTGAGTGCACTCATGAGGTTGTGCCCCTCATCAGACCTCCTGTGAGTGCACTCATGAGGTCTGAGGGGCACCAGGTCTGTGTGAGTGAAGTCACTGCTGAGGCCTGAGGGGTGTGAGGTCAGCATGAGGGCATTTACAAATGAGGTCAAATGACGCATACCGGCCTAAATTATGAAGGCATTGATGATATGGTTCCAGCGACACAACTACCGGCTGTGTGCACTTTAAAGGGCTGATGTGCACGTATTTAGCAATTTCATCTACGTCGCGCTGGGAACACAGCAAAGCGCCCTGAGCTGACTGATTACTTGGTGATATTGTTCCAGCGACCCAAATATCGGCAGGGTACACTTTAAAGGGCTGCTGTGCCCGTTTTTAGCAATTTCGTCTACGTCACGAAGGGAACACAGCGAAGCGTTCTGAGCTGACTGATTACTTGGTGATATGGTTCCAGCAACCCAAATAATGGCAGGGTGCACTTTAAAGGGCTGCTGTGCCCGTTTTTAGTAATTTCGTCTACGTCGCGCTGGGAACACAGCAAAGCCTCCTGAGCTGACTGATTACTTGGTGATATGGTTCCAGCGACCCAAATACCGGCAGGGTACACTTTAAAGGGCTGCTGTGCCCTTTTTAGCAATTTCGTCTTCGTCTCGCTGGGAACACAGCAAAGCGTCCTGAGCTGACTGATTACTTCGTGATATGGTTCCAGTGACCCAACTACCGGCAGGGTGCACTTTAAAGGGCTGGTGTGCCCGTTTTTAGCAATTTCGTCTACGTCTCGCTGGCAACACAGTGAAGCGTCCTGAGCTGACTGATCACATGGTGATATGGTTCCAGTGACCCAACTACCGGCAGGGTACACTTTAAAGGGCTGCTGTGCCCTGTTTTTACGTCGCGCTGGGAACACAGCAAAGCCTCCTGAGCTGACTGATTACTTCGTGATATGGTTCCAGCGACCCAACTACCGGCAGGGTGCACTTTAAAGGGCTGGTGTGTCCGTTTTTAGCAATTTCGTCTACGTCGCGCTGGGAACACAGCAAAGCCTCCTGAGCTTTGCCCAGGTCACTTGGCTGTGTCCCCAACGCGACTTAGACGAAATTGCTAAAAACGGGCACACCAGCCCTTCAAAGTGCAGCCTGCCTGTAGTTGGGTCGCTGGAACCATATCACGAAGTAATCAGTCAGCTCATGAGGCTTTGTTGTGTTCCCAGCGCGATGTAGACGAAATTGCTAAAAACCGGCACACCAGCCCTTCAAAGTGCACCCTGACGGTAATTGGGTCACTGGAACCATATCACCAAGTAATCAGTCAGATCAGGATGCTTTGCTGTGTTCCCAGCGCGACATGGACGAAATTGGTAAAAATCGTGCACACCAGCCCTTTAAAGTGCATCCATCCGGTGCTGGGTCGCTGGAACCATATCACCAACTAATCCGTCAGCTCAGGACGCTTGGCTATGTTCCCAGCACGGCGTAGACGAAATTGTTAAAAACGGGCACACCAGCCCTTTAAAGTGCGGCCTGCCGGTAGATGGGTCACTAGAACCATATCACCAACTAATCCGTCAGCTCAGGACGCTTGACTGTGTTCCCAGCGCGACACAGACGAAATTGCTAAAAACAGGAACACCAGCCCTTTAAAGTGCACCCTGCTAATAGCTGGGTCGCTGGAACCATATCACTAGTGCCTTCATAATTTGCCCACGTCTCGTAAGCGTCATTTGACCTCATTTCTGAATGCACTCATACTGACCTCACACCCCTCAGGCCTCACCAATGACTTCACTCACACAGACCTGGCGCCCCTGAGACCTCATGAGTGCACTCACATGAGGTCTCATGAGGGGCAAAACCTCATGAGTGCACTCACAGGAGACTTCGTGAGGGTAAGACCTCATGAGTGCACTCACACGAGACCTCATGAGGGTAAGAACCTCATGAGTGCATTCACGTATGGCCTGATCGCGGGCTTGCCCTCACTCAGGGTAAGGGCTCACAAGGGCACTCACAGGGTAAGGGCACTCATGAGGGCCCTCATGCGTGAGTTCGCCCAGCTATGCCTTACAGTGAGCAGTTGACTCGGCATTACCCTCAGCTGCAGTTATCATAGTGACGTTTCTTTGGGTTTGCAGCGATTATGTGAAGGTGTATGCTGGCCGATATCGCACGGATCCGTTGCTGATATCTCATTGCTACATGCGAAGGCGTTCGCGGAGTGTGGTATTTTTAGCATTGCCATAAAACCAATGAGGATGAACGGAGTCTAGTTGCAACTTTACTGAATTTGCTTCCAGCCTTCGTGTGTATCAATGAGATAACAGTATCGCATCCGTGCGATGTCGGCCATCATACACCTTTACATAATCGCCGCGAAACCGAACAAACGTCGCGACGATAACCATACTTGACGGTAATGCCGAGTCAACAGCTCCTGGCAAGGCGGGCACCCCCGCAGCACCAAGTGGAACCGTCGAAACACTTTTTTCATGAGAGAACTGATGTTCTGAGGCTGGAACAACATAGAAGGGACAATCACATACAAGGCCTCAAGTTGCCTAAGAAATTAACGATGAAAGATGAAAGTCACTGAAAAGGTTAGCCAGCTGTAGGGCTCGAACCCACATCGTCTGGATTACCGGTCCAACGCTCTACCAATTCAGCTAAGCTAACACGCCTTCTCAGCGACTTCCAGGGTGCGTCATCTGAAGGGACAAACCAGTCACTCTCTCTCACTTATCCTCCTTTCACTCTTACATTTTTGCACACTGATACACACATTCATACGACAGGGATGGACGCAAGCGGCAAATGTTGAACATGGGAGAACTGATGTTCCGAGGCTAGAACAACATAGAAGGGACCGTTTCAGTGACTTCAATCTTTCATCGTTAATTTCTTAGGCAACTTGAGGCCTTGTATGTGAGTGTCCCTTCTATGTTGTTCCAGCCTCAGAACATCAGTTCACTCATGTTCAACATTTCCCGCTTGCGTCGATCCCTGTCCTATGAATGTGTGTATCAGTGTGCAAAAATGTAAGAGTGAAAGGAGGATGAGTGAGAGAGAGTGAGTGGTGTGTCCCTTCAGATGACGCACCCTGGAAGTCGCTGAGAACGCGTGTTAGCTTAGCTCAATTGGTACAGCCCTGGACCGGTAATCCAGAAGATGTGGGTTTGAGTCCTACAGCTGGCTAACCTTTTCAGTGACTTTCATCTTTCACACATTTTTCGTTTATTTCTCCTAGGCGCCGCTAGGGTGGCTCTCTTCCCGCTCCGCCGGTCGAAGCGGCATTCCAGTTAACTCTGCTTCGAGCTGTACAAGGATTCGATGATCTAAGAAAAAAACAGTTCCAAATCAGACAGCGTCAAGGATGAGGTGCTGGCGCACGACGTTCCAAATTCCGCTACTTTTTCGGCCCCAGTGATTTCTCTGGTGGCTACCAACTATAGAATGCAATATACCACGCCCGGGCAAAGGAGGAGGGCCTCTGTACAAGACAGTGAGAGACATGCAATCACACACGCGCGCACAAAAGAGGATTTCAGAGGAGAAGATGCGCCCCTACGTAGACAAAGTTTCATGTTCAGTTGAAGTAAAGCTGACATTGCATGAAAACCACGTTATAGTGCATCCGACCAGCGGCATGGCACACTTTGTACACGTACTTCATCACAAGCATATGTATTCTTGTGTCATTCCTCTCAATCACATGCCGCATCTTGCATTGTAAATGACATCTACGTCTTGAACTGTAACAGTGTGAAATAAAACGTTCTTGGAAAAAAAAAGAAAAAAAAAAGAACACCGGCGTGGCCGAGCGGGTTAAGGGGTCGTTGGTGGTAGCCAAGGTCACGCTGAAGACTGGGAGGTGGCGGGTTCAAATCCTACCACCGGCTTTTTGTTCCTGGTTCCGTCACAATGTGTGGAAAATAAATTATTATTATATTATGGCTGTACTGCCCGAGTTTTTACCTGGGTTTTCCGAAGACTTTCCAAACGAATGTCGGCACAGTTTCCATTGAAGTCGGCCCAGGACGCATACTAACCCCCCCTGTCCCCCACTCCTTCCCGCTGTCCTCTCTCCATCTGTCCATATCTGTACGCCACTCGTAGCCACAGTTGCTTGGCGGCGCTAACACGAAAAAAAAAAAAAAAAGAGTACCCATAGTTTTGCAAAATCAGACTCCGTTAAGCGGAAATAATACGTTCAGTAATGCCCGCTAATATTTAAAACGTTACGTGAAAAATCCAGGATGATACCAAATAAAAAGAATGTAATTTGAAATTTGGCACCACAAATGTTAACCCATTAACAATTACAGTTTTTAATTAACAGAGTTGCACTAATAAACCCAGAACGTGTTCTAACGCCCAACACACCGTTCTCGTTCATTTGGACCGCGTAGTAAGCTGCAGACGAAGGCTCCCTTTTGAGAATAACGCCTTTCGCCCCGAAGTTTGATAAAGCTCCCTCTCGGCCACAGGCAAGCCTATGTCTCATCGATCAAGACTGTGGGCTATGTTTATAAAGTATTTAGGCTTTCCCCACTCGATCACGTTTGCGGATTTCAAAAGCGTGGTCAAGTGCCCGAATATATAATGAGGAATGATAGAGTGCGCGTTGTCAGTGGAACGTAAATTTTATAAGCGGGCTACAATGGAACTGCGTGCATTCAGGGACCGTAGAACGTGGAGTGTTCTATTTTGGTCCGAAAGTTTACACGATGGTCTCAGCTGCGTTGCTCCAATAAAATTTGTCCCCTCTCTAGAGCCCATTTCCAAGTGGGATATCTCTGCATCAGTGGCTCTTCGTCTTCGTCGGTCTTCGTCGTCTTCGTACATTTTGAATTGCGATGTCCGCGAATGGAAGTTATATAAGCTCCTGGGTTGGTTACTGTGACACTGACGTGTGTCATACATCAGTGTTTAAGCCACTCCCACTGTAGTTGTATAACCAGTGTGACCGATGTTTGAACGACACATGTTCGAGGCGATGTATAATCATACAAGCGTTTGAATCGAACGATGTTGTCAAACAAGAATTGTATGACCAGTGTGACCGAGCATTATACATACGCCATACATGTTTGAAGACATGTTGTCATACATGTTTGGAGCACGTGTATAACCAGTGTGACTCCGGTTGGTTGGATGACAGCACGGCCCCTCGATCGCTCCTCTCTCTCTTGCTCGACCGCTGGTACGGCCTGCGCATGTGAAGAGATAACATTAGAAAAAGCGTGACGAGTCAGTCTTCGCGTTTCCACCCTAGGGGGCGCGACAAACCGGGGCATCTCTCCTTCGCGCCCCTTTCGATCAGTACGTAGGACTGCATTCCCAAATGAGCGAGTTTTGGTGATAGGGATGTAAAATTTCCCAAATTTTAATTTTTGCACGCTTTAGATTTGTTATAGGGAACATTAGAGACCAAAATATTGTGTAATATTCCTCGAATGGTAGCTGGTTGCAACCTACTACACCAATTGTTTGAATCTGTAAACTTTGGAAAGGAATTAAAATATTTGCAAACACATTCAAACCTGGTATGTCCTTACTTTTCTTGCTATGTGTCATTTTCATTCAGCTTTTTCATTATGTGGTTGCGGTTGCATTCGCAAGTGATGTTTCGACTCATTGACGCTGCAGCCTATCCTGCTTGGGCAAGAGATTTAGCCTGTATTATATGTATGTAAATGAATAAATGAAAATATAGGTTATAAATATGATGCGGATTTTAATTCTTTAACAGGTCAGGTTAGCCATTACCGCAAGACTTACTATGCTAACTAGAACTAGGAAATGCATAAAGTTGTTGTGTGAAGATGCCGGTAATTTTCACTTGCGAATATACAAGATGACGTTATCAGATTTTTTTTTTCAGAAAGCGTTTAAAAATTAGATAAGTTAGGTTACCATTGTTAAGTCTCTAAGATTTATAACAGTATGAGCGTTCACCGCAGGAATAAAAAGTGTACAGTGAACCCTCGTTAATATGACCCCCGATAATCTGACATACGCGCTTTACGACCATACTCCTGGGGAACAATTTAGTGAAACCTCTGCAAATATCCCCCGTTAATATGACAATTCCGCATTATGACCAAAATTTTCGGGAACGACCATGGTCATAATAACGAGGGTTCACTGTAATAGGTTTTATTTCGCCTAACCCGAAAAGGCAGATGTTTTCTTGATATTTTTTCGTTGTTTATGCATTTTATTTTGACAGGACGTTTGTTTTGTATTATCGGGACAGGACATTTTGCGCATTTTTTTTCCGACGCTGAGTAAAAGAAAAGCGAAGACAACCACTTTTATTTTTCATACTTCTTCTTTTGTTGAGGCTTCGCATCTCTACTTCCGTTCTCTCGCATTCGTTTCGTGATATACAGTATCGCTGACATGTTTAAACGGGTACGTACATACAGGGTGGTCCACCAACCATGATAGAAATTCATAGTAAAAAACGTAGGCCCCGGAGAGACATGCGGTCACGGGATTTTTTTCTGCCAATAACTTTTGCCACATATTGGTAACATTTTTATTTCATTTCAATTGACGGAAAGTTAATTTCTTGAATGGAACTCCGAAATTTCCCAAGGCAACCTAACGTTTTCTTTGCGGAAATGGCTTCCCCGTGGTCATTTTACTCAGTATAGCACATAAGCCCCCTCGTAATGCAATGGCAATTGCCGAAATAAATTCGCCGAAAATTCCTGGAAATGAGCCCTCGACAGTGAAGTACGTACGAAAACCACTATCTAGGAAGTTTCTGCGTTTCTGACTTTTTCTTGTAGTTGTATAGTTTTACACAGTGATGGCCACTAACTACTTCTACAGTAGTTTAACTATAACTACTAACTACTTTGCGATTGAGTAGTTTAACTAATAGTTCAACTACTTTTCAGGGGAGTAGTTAAAACTACTTTTTTAACTACTGCAATGTAGTTTAACTACATACATAACTACTTAATGTTGTCCATCAACACCAATCCCTTGTAGTGTTCTTGGACACCTAAATATGAATCACGAGCAATGATAAACTTTGTCTCAAGCCGTTGCTACGATCGTCAAATACAAGGCTTGCGGCGAAATTCTTTCTGTGCCTATGCGATAAACTAAGTTGCAGAATTATTTTGCAGCAAGTGAGGCTTCACTTGACAAGCATTAAAAGTGAAGATTTAGTACACACGCACGACACAATTGCTCTGCATCTCCGTTCTCATCAAACAAGTAGCTCAAGGTAAAAGTCGGAAGCACAATCGTGCCGTAAAGCTTGCGGCAAAATCGGAAGTAGTTGGCGCCTTCAGTAACCTAACTACTGTAGTTAACTACTTAAAATAGTAGTTTAACTAGTAGTTGCCACTACATTTCTGCAAGTAGTTCATAACTACTTTTGAACTACAATCAGGTAGTTGAACTAGTAGTTTAACTACATGTAGTTAACTACTGGCCATCACTGGTTTTACATATAAATAATAATAATAATACTATATGGACTATTGCTGTGTGTGCATGCTTAATGTAAAATGACGTTCAGATGCTAAATCATACGTGTATACGTATTCATACGTGTCGATGACGATTGACTTCTGTCTATCATTGCCATGGAGGAATGTACCAACAAAGGAAATAACTTGGTGGCTGCAAGGACCATGTCTTTTTTGTTTTGTTTTTTTTTTCTCGAAGAAAAGACACCCTTTTGCGTCCATGTACTATGTGAGATTCATACGCTTCAGCGGTGACACAAGGGCACGACGGTGTGCACTGCACCTCTGGCAGACTTGGAGTATGGGATCCATGCCTTCAACTACACCACACAGAACGCAGTTGGGGGAAGAGACCTAGCCGAGCTTAAACAATAGTAGGCCGCTGGATGGCACGTTGAGGCGTAGCCTGTAGATAAGCGACGTGATGGGTCGGGGAAGCGCTGACGGCATATAAAAACGAAGATCTGGGTGCCCCTTGCGCAGGACTGACGTAGCAGGGACACTGCTTCGCCAGTGTTCACTGGTCAGACGTCTCGCGAGTGTACGGATTGATCTCTTCGCGTCCGCTTGAGTGAAATACGTGTGAGCGTCGGTACACCACGTGCCACATGAGCGCGTCTCGCAACTAGGTCGTCAGGTTCACGCCATAAGAATGGAATATAGCTTCCCCGCAGACGTCGGGTGCGATAGGCTTGCACGTCTTTCCATCGACAGCTCAGGAATTACATATTCGCAGGCAGAGCCGGTCTGATTCGATGAACTGTCGGTGAAGGTTTTAATTATCCTTTCAGCGCGATGAAGCATGGCCAGACCGAGTTGCCGTAGAACAATTGTCGTAACTGAATTTTTCGAAGCCAAGCCAGGGACATTTATATGCACAGGAGGTGCCTGAAGGGACCATGGTTGGACTGTGGGTGGAGTCAGTTGTTTATGCTTCGGAATGAAGCTGCGGTGAGCTAAAACAGCTTGGTAGTAGCTGGATGCTGGTCGCCGAAGAATGTCGCGCACTAATGCGTGGCGGTAATGGCGAGTGGAGATTCTAATCTTTAGTGCTCAAGAAACTGTGCCGTCCGCATGAAGGCTAGCGACGGCTCATTGGCTTCAGCCATGACAGGGACAGCTTGGCGTTGATATGTGGACGCCAAGACACTTTTAGTGCGTTAGCATTACAGTCCTCGCTACGCAATAATCACGACGTGGCCTGTCTGTAGCCACGGCGCGGCGCGAATGCGCGGTGAGTGTAGAGGGAAGGAGAGGGCGCGTGGAAAGTGCGACGCAGCCACGGTGCTGGCGCGTCGGCACTAGGCAGTGCAGCTGTGGTGGTAGACAGGTTCAGACGTGTCTGCATGGGCGCGCCATGGGTTATGAAAGCTGTGCGAAGGAGCGGCGGTGAAAGAAGGCTGCGAGACGGCGCCGCCAACAACAACAACAACAACAATAAATGAAGTGATGATGACATGCCGCCAAGAAGAATCGGAGTATGCCCGAAAGGCTCGTTTTGCTGCGAATGCTATCTTGCGTTAGCGTTGGGTGGTGTCGTGTGAAGTGTTGTGTAGCGTTGTGCAGGTGAGTTCCCAAACGATTTTCAAGTTCCGTCGGATCTACCGATGGATCGATCATGTTTTTCACACCCTTTACAAGGACGGTTTCCAACACTTGTTCGGGCGAGGTGGAAAGGTTATGCAACAATAGAAGATGATACATCAGCATCTGGGGTATAAGGGACCGGTGTAGACCAAGCAATGCCTGTGTAGAAAGCACCCAGCGGGCTCCAGAGAGGTATCGCAGGACATTCAGCACAGACTCAGCTCTACTTTTCAGGCAACGAACCTTCGCTCTACAGGACAAACAGTGGGCGAGAGCCACATCAAGAAACCTGTGGAGCGTAATACGCCGCACAGCATGCCCACTTATATGGAGCTGGAAGTTCTTAAAATGACGGCGTATGAACGTGAAAAATGCAGTCTTCCCATGAGGGAGGTCCATGCCTCTATTTTCCAGGAAAGTATCAACAACATCAATGGCACACTGCAGGCGGAGCGCTGGCCACTGCTTGCCAGATGTTGATATGCATCAGCGTACAAGCTGATGTTGACGCCCCTTCATCGTGAACTTCGTATCTTTGTAGCCGGTTCTGGTACAAAGATGCATTCATTCCCATAATCCTCTTCCGCACCTCAACAAAGCGTCTTACGGACGCAGTTTGTTCACCTCTGTCGTAAAAGACCGGATAGATTTCTCCTATCCATCGAGCTGGGGACCTACAATACCCATGAACCCTTAAAGGAGCAGTCTAAGACCGAGAAAAAAATTACTTTTTGATCGTGATGGAATGTCCGATCATTAAATAAAGTTTTCACGCAAGAAATATAAGCGTAGCAGAAAAATATCGCGCGCAGCAGTCGATTGATTCTCATGAGTGCGGAGAGCTCTCTCCTACTCTTGTGGAAGACACATGAGAAATGACGGGCACCTCCGTCACGACGTGACGTTGTACGTTGCGTCCACTCCTAGGGCTCGCAGGTGACCTCGGCTGCGATCTGACACCGGCAACTGTCAAGGTGACGGCGGGCGCCTTTCGCGCGCGTTGTTCTGCCGAGAGGCGCATGCGCATCAGAAACGCTTCTCTTTTTCTTTTTTTACAGAACATGGCGTTGGGACATTGGTCGTCTGATCAGTCTGCCGCCAGTGAACTTTCTTCGATTCTTTTCGGTTGCACGGCAAAGACACGCAGATCGGGAACTCGGTGTGGATTGAGGTCAGCACTCCTCCAAAAGGGAATGGGGACGTGCAGGTGCAGTGCGAGTAGAAGTTGCGATCGTTGAACTAGTTCAATAAGTTGCAAACAGAAAGAACGCACTTTGTTTGTCTTGTTTTCCAGGAACGAATACGAGGTGAGCCGCGTTGTATTTGCATCGCTTCGCGAACAGCACGAACCGCCACCCTGCGTATCGCCTCATGTGAGATGCTGACACTTTTCGTTAGTTGGAGACGTATATAATAAACAAAAAACAATGACTATAGGACACACGATCGCGTTACCATTACGAGCTTAATGTTTTATTGTTCGTTTTCACCTCTGTTTTATGCCTCAAACCAACAGAAGATACTGAACCGCTGTCAACAAGGAGCATGCCGTGCCCCAAGCAGACGAATTTTCCGTAGTGAATGAGAGCACTTTTAACGTTTGACGTCACTGTCTATGGGGAGTGGCTTGTGGCTCGAGCGCGCGAGCCTCCCTCCACGGGAGCGATTTTATAAATCGAATTGCGTTCCCAAGCAGCACAAAGGACCGGGGCGAAGCCGGTCCAGCATCGGGAAAGAATCCTACAAAGTCGGGGGCATGCCACCAGCCGATACCGGTCCTTCCTCCAGTTTGCAACACCGGGATGATTAAGGACCGACATCGGCAGCAAGTATTCGGTCCCAGCAGGTCCCCGGCGGATCCCCGATAATGCTGGCAGGGGCTCCCCCCATGCATATTTACCCCCCCCATGCATATTTTGGCATTAATATGCTTATTTTTAATAATTACAATAATTTTGAGTGTAAACAGTGTGTGTAGAGCCCAACATTTTATTTTCGGAGAGGAAATAGACTGACACAACACTTGGAGCACCTCAATAGACTAAACGACGAGTGGTGTACACTAAGCAGTCTGCCTGCATCATCCAATGCATGCCAATTGTGTCTGAAATGAAAAACAAAAAAAGAGGGGTATACAGAAATATGCAGCATGTCCGCATAACTACTGTCATTGCCAATGTAGCCTGAAAAGAAAAGGGTGGAAATGGTCTACCGTAATATCCAGCCTGCCTGCGTAACCACTGGCCCTTCAATGGTGTCTCAAAAGGGGGGGGGAACGTACACAGTAAGAGGTGGTCTCTGAAAGGAAACAAAAAAGGTATGCAGTAGTAGGCAGTCTGCCTAACCACTTGCACTTCGGCAATGGCCCTGGAAGAAATGAACGGCTTGTAGCATTAATATTAGACGTAACGGTAAAATTGCTGCATGGTGGGAAATGGTATACAGTAATATGCAGCCTGCCTGCGTAACCACTCGCACGTCAACAGTGTCTCAAAAGAAAGAAAAAGTATACAGCAAGAGGCGGTCTGCCTGTCCAAGTGGTGGTGCCTCAAAGAAAACGAAGTTATGCAGTAATAGGCAGTCTGCCTATCTGCTCACGCTTCAGTACTGCCCAGACACAAAAATGAATGGCATGTAACATTAGACGTAACGAAACAATTGCTGCACTTCAGCACAAAATAGTATGTGCACGGTACGTGGAATGAGCTTTATCAAAAATGGTAAAATGCACAGCGTAGGGATTACGAAACTCAAGAGTTACCAAGAGAAAATTTAAATTATGAAAAAATGACAAAGCCAACGACTGGGAGAAATGCAAGTCCAGGAAAGAGAAAATAGTTCACATCCAGCGCCTTTGGTGCAAATGACTAGCAATTACTACAACGAAAACTGTAAAAAATGACAGCTGACCGGGACTAGAGCTGACAGTCAATGGTGTGCGCATATTCAGCGTTCCTTCACAAAAACGTCAATAAGCAAAAAAAAAACATGGTCAAGGAGAAGCATCCCTATTGAAAAAAAAAGCGACATCAGGTCTGATGTTAACATCACAGCTGCTCTGATGATGTTAACATCAGAGCTGCGCTGGCTGATGCTCACATCAGAGCTGTCTTGATGCTGATGTTGACATGAGAGCTGCATTGATGCTGGTTATGGCAATCTTGAAAATGCTGCAGTCTTGGTTTACTGAAATGTTCTGCAAAGAAAGCCCCTCATGCCTGCGGTATATGAGTACCGACAAGAACCCTCACGAAACAGGAGATAGCAGCAACGAATCACTTCACCAGAACAATTCACCACTCCGGAGTACGTACCTTTTAACGCATATCCATTTATCATCAACATACCTAAGCGTTGAACTCACGGGGGCACAAAAACTGGTAATGATCGAACGGTGAACAACAGCGCAAAAGAGCACACCTAGGTCCTCATTTCCGGTCCAACTTGTCCTTCTTCCGAAAAAGCACTTCTAAGCGTTGTCATGGCCAGCAAGAGTCCCCACTGCATTTGAACACGGTGCTTGAGTTTCTCTTGCTGAAGGCCGCTGCGTCATACACGCTGAACCTGCAAGAAATATCGTTCCAGAAAATACGATGGCAGGACACCTATATGTAGAGCAGTGTAGAGACATATGACATACCGTCTGCACAAAGTACACAGTCGACTTCACTTGGCGTTCTATCTCCCTGTCGTTGCGCAGATCCCTGCAAATAGAGTAAAACGAACAATGAGAATGCATGGCGCAGTCGAACATATTACTTCAGAGTTATATTAATTACACACCTGAAACGGCAATAATCCTGAAGGCGAAGAACGATTTGGCTTCACATGCAAGGTAGCGTCTTCACTCTTTGACATGTCAAACGAGGCCGACTGGTTTGCTCGCGGTTAGAAGAAACGCTTCCACTTACAGACAGTTGCAATATCAGACGGGTTGCAAGAACGACAGCACCAGGTGAGAACAACAATACAAAGCCTCTAAAACGCTTTAGACTTGCTGGAACGCTCGCAATTACGCGAACTACACGCGGCGACGAGAAACGACCGTTACAGCAGCCAAAGCGAAGCCAACAAGAACAGCGCATGCGCGACAGGCAGCGCGCAGCGCTGGCTGGTGGCATGGAAGACAAGCGACGACGCGCGAGCGAGCGCGGGTGAGCCTGTGTTGAAATGGGCATGGAGCCAACATCTCCGCGCAATGGCTTGGCGGACGAAATATGACGACGGGTAGAATCGTACTACCTCTTGAGATTGTGGCCGTTCCAGGATCTTTCAGAAATGCTGCTGTTTTCATAAGAATCCCTGAATGTTGTGTTTGAAGCAAAATTGCAACATGAGATTGGCCAAAGCTAAGGTATTAGTTAGTTATGATTGTGAACAGATCGGCAGTGCAACCTGACAGTGAGAGATCAATAGAATCAAAAACAACAAAACACTCACTGTTTTGCCGACCCTTTCTCTAGTGTTCTTTCTTTCTTTCTTTTTTTTTTGTTTGTTATAATGAAGGAAAGCAAGGTTAAATGCTACATTTTTCTTGACTGTGTGCGATGGTGTACATCGCAGGTTCCTCATGTGCCATGAATCTACTTAAAAGCTGCTGATGGTGGCAGGGATTCACATTTATAACAGTGACCAGAATGCGGCAGGAGTACTTTTGAGGCACTCTGGCCACGTTGACCACAAAACGGCGTTCCATACTCCCTCCGAACCAAACTTTGCAAAACTTGTTGCTCAGAAACATTAAGAACACACACGCCGGCCATTTGCACCCAGCAATGACAACCAAAACAAAGATGATGGCGATGGCAGTCGCGGTAGCCCAAATGCAGGGAGCTCCAGCGTAGTCTTTGCGGGTTTCGGTGCAGCGGTTTTCGTCCGATCAGTTCGACTTGCTAAAGCTCTCTTCGTTTCGTTTCACGTGAGTTTTTCGATTCGGGAGATTCGGTCGTTTCGTTCGGGCGTGGCCGACTCTTCCCGAGTATCTTGTACTTGCGTGCTTTGCAGTGAGGCTCCATTAATACTTCTGTTCAGGGTGCTGCGTGTGCATGTTTTCCGTCATACAACACAACACAACACAACACATGAAGTGAACTGCAGCCCAATGTTTGAAAGAGTTACCTCATACCAGACAGCCAAATTCCTTCCTGAAGGGATGCTTCACTGTCTCGTACAGCTTGGGACAAAAGTTTCTGAAACACGGGTGTTTTGTATTTCACTTCTCTACGCCTCCCCTGCGGCCTAAGGGGAACACTTGTTGAACAGAATCCCCAAGGATTCTGCTCAACAAGCATTTCCCAAAGGTGGCTGGGAAAAGTCCAATACAGAAAACCCGTGTTTCAGAAACTTTGTCTCGAGCTGTACCATCCGATCACGTGTTACCGAATCTGCATAAACATCGGGAGACGAGCGGGAAGAAATACTTAGCCAGTACACCACAGCAGATCGGGACGTTAACGGGGATCCATCGGGAAAGAATCCTGGCCGGGACGCAAACGGGAATCTATCGGGAAAGAATTCTGACCGGGACACGAACGGGGATCTATCGGGAAATAATTTTATGTAGTTTCCCTCTCCCTCAATTCTTCCCCCTCACATAGTCGGGAAGCAGTCGGGCTCGTGACGGCGATATCGGCCACCTCGAACCCATCATCCCCGTTACGTTCCCAGCCGAATCCCAGTCCTTTGTGCTGCTTGGGTTGTAACAAAACATTGTTCAGCCGATATATTTTACGAGAATGATTTTTACACACTGCTTGACGAATTAAAAACGGTTTTCAGCCATTCTAATTTCTTTTCTATGCTCCTTTAACACGTCATGCCAATGATGAGGACGATGCCCAGAAGAAGAACAACCTCTGTTCGAAATATCGGCGGCTCACGTCCTGGGGCACTTCCATTGACATAGTAGGTCTTAGTAGACTTCTAGTAGGCCGTGTGTCAGGGAATCATTGTCTTTGTCACAGCCGTGGAGTGCACATAAAGTAAGCGGCTCCCTGTAAAGTTGTGGGCGGTACGGAGAAGACGTAACACGCCCTTGCTTTCATTGTTGTGCATGTTGCGGGTGCATCTTATGAACGCATTGCAGTGTGACTTGTTGGAAGGCACTCTAGCATCGAATGTGCTCTCACTCTTCTATTCGTGTCCAGTGTGGATATTCATCTATTGTGTGGCTATTACCCCAGCTGTACATAGCGCATATGTTAAGTAGTGCAGCAATTTGGGCTTGTTGGCACGTGATTAATCATTTTGCAAGCGAAACTTAACAAGGAGCAAGAGGAGACGAGACTACACAGCGCTGCCTTCCAACACGTTTTATTGAAACGAGTCAGGACGCAGCCTTTTATACCTTCATCCCTATATACTGGAAACACATCTGCCACTCTACGTGCCGCGGTAGGTTTCCTCCCTATCGGACAGGTGAACTGATGGCACAATCACACACTCTTGCCCTAGATCCCCAATCTTTCCTGCCTCGATAATTTCGCGAGTAATTCTGTTGGGGTGCTTTGCCACGCACAAACACTGGGACAGGACGGGCTCGTACTTAGACTGTTTCTAATGATCTGCCAACTCTCCCGTCCAGTTGGCAGGGCATTAGAAACAGTCTAAGTGCGAGCCCGTCCCGTCCCAGTGTGGGAAGATTGGGGATCTAGGGCAAGAGTGTGCCATCAATTCACCTGTCTGATAGGGAGATAACCTACCTCGGCACGTGGAATGGCAGGTAAGTTCCCGGTAGGGATTAAGGTACAAAAGTCTGCGTCCTGACGTGTTTCAATAAAGCTTGTTGGAGGTAGCGCAGTGTAGTGTCGTCTCCTCTTGATCCTTGTTAAGTTGCGCCTG
This sequence comes from Ornithodoros turicata, assembly GCF_037126465.1. Classification (NCBI taxonomy): domain Eukaryota; kingdom Metazoa; phylum Arthropoda; class Arachnida; order Ixodida; family Argasidae; genus Ornithodoros; species Ornithodoros turicata. Next base: position 129,789,948 of record NC_088202.1, on the reverse strand, counting down.
TAAAATGATTATAACGTATGTAGATGTCTAGCTCCATGATAATCCAGACCGTAATATAATAATACTACAGTGCGGGTCCTTTAATAAGACGCATGGCTGTTCAGTGCATACAAGTACTTGCCTGCTGTAACACATGCTTAACTGTGTACAAGTACTAGTGCTTATTATAGTGTATCATTGAGCTGCACATCGACTCCCTCGTGTGAGTTCTGCGATTTTTGAATTGTGCAATAAATAATTCTCTAACATAAGAGACGTACTGTGACATCAGTTAATACTGGTATAGATACTTTCTATTAACTGCATATCGTGCGATCACACCAGCGATCATGTACCAGTGCTTATTTCACATTCATTAATGGCTACCCGAAGCCACAGAGTGCGGGTCACAGATTGGAAGCTATTTGAAATAGAAGCGGATGCCACAGTCCAGCGTGCTGCCAACATCGCGGCCTTTGAGGCCCAGATATCTGCTACGGTGGACAAAGTGACAATCCTCACTTCAGCCCCAAGAGCACACCAGTCGGTGGACGTTGAGTACCAACGTCTACGGGCAATTTGACGCCGTGCCGAGCGCCGTTTCCGTAGAACTGGCCGTATCGAGGATTACAAAGAGGCCTGTACGGTTAAAGTCAGTGTCCGCAGACATCTGGGGAAGCTTTCCTCCAAACGGTGGAAATCTTTCTGTGAAACATTAAACCCACATGCCACAACAGGACACATGTGGCGAATTGTGAAAGGCTTAGAAGCACGGTGAGTCAGCTTTTTCCATTCCGCTCTCTTACATCATGGTACGTCAGAAACAGCTGCTGGGGAAGAATTTTGTGCGTTACTCTCTTACATCATGGTACGTCATGGTGCATCATGGTACGTCAGAAACAGCTGCTGGGGAAGAATTTTGTGCGTTACTCCTAAAATCATCGACAGCGTCCCAAACTTCTGGGTACCAGGTGTCAACGCAAGAGGCACTTTGCGCTGTCGACTTAAACCACAATGCTGAAGATACTGCGATGGATCTTCAGGAGCTCAGGAGCTGGAAACAGTCATTCAAGCGTGCAATCGCCGGTCGTCCCCGGGCCCGGATGGTGTATCGTACCAAATGATAATGCATCTTGGCCATGTGGCTCGGAATGTATTGCTTCGGTTGATGAATGACCAATGGCAAAGGGAACTATCCCTGAGGGCTGGAAGGTATCGCGAGCAATACCTATTCTGAAGCCGGGGAAAGCACCAAGTCAAATAGACTCGTTTCGCCCAATAAGCTTGATAAGCTGCTTGTGCAAGATTATGGAACGTATTATCTTATCTCGGATTGAGTGGTATTTGGAATCTCGCAATCGTCTGCCGAAAGAGATGGCGGGGTTCCGAAGAGGAAGGTGTACAATGGATTGCGTACTGGACCTAGTATCAACAGTTGAACAGGAGCGATTGGGTGGACGATTGACTGCAGCTATGTTCCTTGACATCAAAAGGGCGTATGACACTGCAAGTCACCCACATGTTCTGCATGGCCTCTATTCCCTCGGCATAAGGGGGCGAGCGCTGAGGTGGATAGCTAACTATTTAAGTGGCCGGGCGGTGTTCATGCGTACCAGCACCGGGGATACACAGAAACACTCAGTGACCGCAGGAGTGCCGCAGGGAGCAGTACTCAGTCCCATGCTTTTTAATGCCCTACTGGCGACACTCCCGTCCCTGTTACCACGAGGTGTACGTCTGAGTATGTATGCCGATGGGTTATGTCTGTGGTCTTCCGGGAAATAGTGGCCGGCGCTTCGTACACGTCTTCAGGAGGCACTAGACAAGGTTACCATCTTCTTGCCTCAACGGGGCATGGATGTGTCGCTAGAGAAAACAGTAGTGATGCCGTTCACGAGGAAACGTTTACCGAACTTTCAGCTTCAAGTCAATGGTCAACAACTCCGAAGAGTAACACATCACAGGTTCCTTGGGATCATCGTGGACAGACCTCTGTCCTGGTCAGCCGAAGTTCAACGCATAAAGGAGAAAGCTACATTCGTCGTTAATGTCATGCGGTACATCGCAGGCAGTCGATGGGGAGCGTCTCCGACGGCTATGCTCGGTCTGCATTATTCACTAATTCGTCAGATGTTGGCGTACTCCCTCCCACTTCTACAAGGCCTGTGTCCCACCTCAGAATCTATCCCCGAGAGTGTGGTTGCAAGGAGCCTAAAAGTGTGCTTGGGGGTTCATCGGTCAGTTTCTAACCAGCTCACAGTTGCTTAAGCGAAGGAACCTCCGGTACCAGTTCTAAGAGTTCAGGAATCACTTCGTCACTTCATCCGACTATCAACGCGTCATCGTCGGCACCACCTTGTTGAAGCAATTAATAAGAGAGATAATTCCACTTTTCACCAGGCCATTCTGCCATACCGAGGCATCTCACCATCATATAAACGCATTCCAGCATCGCCTTTGCCATGGTGGGGTGTTGTGCCTCTCAGAGTCAATACAGAAGTTCCAGGCCATTCGTCGAAGAAGTCCTCACCTCCTTGCATGCAGCGACAGCTGAGCTTGGAATTGATCCAACGTCTGGATGATCGCACGGCGGTATATGCGGATGGCTCCACAATATCCACAGGACCCGCCTGTGCCTTCGTTCTACCAGCGTCGAATACTGCGCGCAGTGCTCGACTATCCCATCGTACCTCATCGACAGCAGCAGAGCTACACGCTCTTCTTCTAGCCATAAAGCATATCTCGTGCGCGCCATCCCAGGAAAAATAGGTGATTTTCTGTGATTCTAAAGCCGCTTTACAGATCCTTATGACACCGGGTACACAGCACCTCTCAGCTCCTGTACTGAATGACATACTAGTAGCGCACCAAAAAGCAGTGATCGCTGGCCATGAAGTGATTTTCCGGTGGATACCTGGCCACTGTGGGATCACCGGACATGATGCGGCCGATCACAACGCCGGGAAAGCACATGGAAATAGTACATTCTGCAGTGTTTACTTCACGAAGGCTGACGCCAAGAGTGCCTTAAAGTCTCTGAGCCATAAGCTGTCAAAAGATCAATGGTTGTGGCGAGGCTGGATTTTCCCTTCTGCACCGGGTTGACCCCGAACTAGCCCTGGTCCTCCCAACATCCATGCCACGGCAGCTTACGTCATTCTTTCACAGGCTCCGGCTCAATGTACCATACAGTGCAAGACTCCTGTACAGGCTTGGGAAGGCGGACTCCCCTAATTGTCCAGTCTGTGGCTCAATCGAAGACGTCGAACATATTATAGTTACGTGCCCAAGATACTCTGAGTGTCGTGACAGACTTGTAGCCGCGTTAGGCCGGGTTAACAATCGACCCTTCGGAGTGCAGAAGGTGCTGGGCCCATGGCCAACGAGCACTCAACTGCCAGCTTTGCGAGCCGTTACCAGAGTTGTGCCTAACTCGTTACAAGTAACTCGTTACTTGGTAACGGTTACTTTTTTTTGTAACGAAGTAACGATTCAGTTACTTTTAAAAAAATGGTAATAGTAACGGAATCAGTTACAAAAATTGGTAACTCGTTACTGACGTTACTCGTTCCTTTTCTTCAGCGCGGGGGAGCACATTTCGGCACTCCGTGTGGCGCAATGCGTGGACCTGCGTGACCCACACGACCACGTGTGACTCAAAGTATTATTGCAGTCCCTCGTTGGATGTGTTGTTGACGTGCTGAATCGTCTTAAACGAATGCCCTTGTCTTTTCTCTTGTTTCCGTAATCTCCGACCATCACTCCTTCCCAAGGATGGGTACCAATTGTGCTATGGCTATAAAAAACGCGTTTCGACTTCTAGCCTTTTCTTGTCTGTGCTAAGCTTCTGAGAGCCCCAAATTATGACGCAGCCCCTCGTCTGTTTTTGGGAACCGTTGGTGATCGGTGGCACGAAAACCGGTGTCTTTTCATAACCTCCGATCACCCCCACTTCCGCAGCAGATGTCATCACACGAAAGAGAACGAAGATCACTGATGTAAATTTCGAGTATCAGCTTCTTGTGAAGTGCAATCTCTCATTAATAATGAGTTGAAGGCAAGTGACGGCATGTTTGTTGGCTCTTTTAACTATGCGGCCGTAACGAAAAAGTAACTCGTTACCTGTGAGTAACGAGAACTCGTTACTTTTGTATGTTGGTAACGAGTAACGTATTTAGTTACTTTTTTCTGAAGTAACGGGTAACGGTATTTAGTTCCTATTTTTTGGTAACGGGCACAAGTCTGGCCGTTACACAGTTTTTAAGGGACACCAAGCTGTTAGACGGGCTATGACCCTGTCTGTGGCGTTCGTCGCCGCTTCGCGACATCTCCAGTGGGTGTGTGTGGATGTGTCTGGCATTCCTTCCCTTAGGTGATCTGGGGTAGCCGGCCCTCGTGATGAAGGCTACAATCCCCCTTTTTTTTTCTTTCAATCATCATGATCATCAATTGCATATCGTGATATTTTTTTAAATTTTTGTTGTTGTTGTTCGACCAGGGGAAGAACATTCTGAAAGTCCTATTGGTTGCAGTAATAAGAATTATGCACTCATGGCGTAAGCAGCAATATACCGACATTCACGTTCTGCCTTCGCGAAGTGGCTGAACATTTTTTAAATCAGGCATGCGTGTGTATCAGCGGACGCAGAAGGTTCTAAAGCACCAGCAGACAGAATTTACAGCACACAGATGGTATAATCCTTTGCAGGTTTATCTCATTATTTTAGCTTACTCGTTCAGTGCGTGCATCATCGATAATCTATGCGCTTGCGCGGAAACGTGTACAATTCATTTTCGCTGCGCCTAATAGGCCGTTTCACGTAGCACTTTCTCGCGCAGAACATGGTGTAGCAATTTCGCTGGCGGCACTGATAAGGTAGTTCAGCTACTAAATGAGAAGGCCATTAGAGGAAAGGTTCATGGAGCTAAACATCGTTTGTTTTGTCTCAAATTGTGTGTTCGTATGGGAAGGTCATTACTTTGTGGCGAGGAGGGGGATGATAGCGATTACGTGCAGCATAATGGGCGTGTTATCGGATTTCTGTGACTAGGTTAACCACGTTTTCACCGAAGAGGGAGAGCTTTTCTCGTGCCATTACAAATTGGAACACGCATTTCTCCTTACTGGTCAACGGTTACGGGTTTATAACCCGTCCTATAGCACTTCAGCAGCCGTGTGGCACGGAATAAGTTGAAAGAAGAATAAGGCAATCCAGCTGTGGAGTTGCGGGCCTCACATTAGTGAAGCCAAAATCTCCATTTTATTTTTTCCTTAAAACCAACCAACGCAATCCAGCTGGCATTGAACTGGTTGCACAGATACGTTGTCCTCCGCAACATACGTGAAATATTCAGTTGTGTCAGTTCAGTGTGCTCAGAGTTGAGATCACGTTGAAAGACGCTGATGTTACTCAATTCCGTGTCAGCAGCGCAAAGCAACTGCGGCTATGAGCAGTCGTACAGACGTGGGCACATGGAGATAGGACACAACGAACGTCTGGAAAGTCTGCGATTTCAGTTGTCTCGCGACGTAAAGCCCCGAATTGTGGAAAGTCTGCCGTCAAACCCAGGGAAAACCGCAGACAGCAGTGCCTTTGGAAGGCTTCGAACCTGCCACCTACCGGTCTTCAGCATGACTTGGAGCATGACTGGAGATACCACCAACGAGCAGAGTTGTACGTAACGCGTTACTAGTAATTGAGTTGCTAGTAATCAATTACCTTTTCAGTAATTTTTAACGTAATCAATTAATTTTGTGAGCAAGTAATTTTCCAAGTAATCTGATTACAATTTTCGGTAATCAATTACTGAGTAATCGATTACTTTTTTAACCTTCTTTCAACAATGGCAACCTTTTTCAGCAAACAAATCTGGAATAAACGCGTGTATGTGTTTTGTATGTTGTTTCAAATGTATTTGTGAATTTCACTTACCATATATGTTGGTGTCTCATTTTAGAATTTGCAACAAGAGCTGCATAGTCGCATTCATTGCAGGCTTGTTGGCTTTGCTATGGCCCACAATTTAAAAGTAACGGAAAAAGTAACGCGTTACATTTTTAATCGGTAACGTACTACATTTTTGATGAAGTAATTTGTAACGGTAAAGAATTACCTTTCGCGCAGTAGTAACAGTAATTGTAATCAATTACTCTTTCCGAATAACGTGTACAACTCTGCCAACGAGTAAATGCTCCATGATAGGCAAGCCTGAGAGTGTAAGTGTAGGCCACTGTACTCCACCAGCTAGCCTGCACCTACACCATTCTATCTACGAGTAAATGCTGCATTCGCGCGGTCATGCTGCTGCTAGGCAAAATTAGCCTACAGACCGACTACTCTGGCGTTGCTCATCATCGGAGTTGTTTCGCGACGTAAAACTCTAAATACTATATATTGCAGTTCAATTATGGCAGTTGAAGAAAAGAAACCACCAGTGGTATACGAACCCAGACCCTCTGATTGCCAGTCAGAGATGCTACGAATTATAGCATGCTAGCTACAGTCTCTTCAACGTAACAAGCTACGCTAGGAAACCAGGGGGAAACGCGCTCACCCTCAACACGTTCTCGCTGTGAGTGCGTGTCCCCGTGTTTCGTATCGTGGCTTGTTACGTTGAAGAGAGGGTAGCTAGCATGGTGTAATTGGAAGCATCTCTGACTCGCAATCAGAGGCTGTGGATTCGAATCCCAGTGTTGGTGCTTTTTTCTTCAACCGCCATAACTGAACTGCAGCATGCAACTGCGCGTTGTGAGGCCTGTGTTTGTCCTTTATGTTTAACTGCTTCGTCCGCTGCAACGCTATACGTATATATTTGTGAAAGATGAAAGTCACTGAAAGGTTGGCCAGTTGTAGGACTCGAACCCACATCTTCTGGATTGCCGTTCCAGGGCTCTACCAATTGAGCTAAGCTAACACGCCTTCTCAGCGACTTCCAGGGCGCGTCATCTGAAGGGACAAACCAGCCACTCTCTCTCACGCATCCTCCTTTCACTCTTACATTTTTGCTCACTCATACACACATTCATACGACGGGATCGACGCAGGCGGCAACTGATGAACATGAAAGAACTGATGTTCTGAGGCTGGAACAACACAGAAGGGACAAATTGAGGCTTTGTATGTATTTGTCCCTTCTATGTTGTTCCAGTCTCAGAACATCAGTTCTTTCATGTATATATTTGTGTTTGTAAGCCTTGGCATCATATCCATGCACTTTCTGCGCAGCGGTGCATACTCATGAATCCATTACAACAACTTTTGTGGCCCTTTGTTGAAGTAGAAGTTAGGCCTGTCCAGTGCTAAAGCTGCGCTCTCATTCCCTATTCTTTACTGCATCGGAAAACTAGCTCATAGCGGCGTCGCGCATCAGGAAATGTGTCATTTCCTGTGACTTCCTTTAGCTGTGCGAGCCACATTCCCCTTTTCCGCAGTGTGTTGCTTTGTACTTTGTGTGTTGCTGTACTTTGGGAATACAACCGGTCACCGTACGCACGAAGCTCGCGCAGCTGGAAACTATCAATGGGACTGAATGGAGCGCTCAGTTGCCGACTAAGTGCACGCTATTTGCCTCTGGCAACGACTGGCTTCCGTTTCGCGGAAGTCATGTGCTACGCGTGGAACGGCACGCTCTTGCGGAGTTCAGCTAATTACTGGGGCTCATACATTCGTTGCCATCCTGTTTACAAAGGAAGGTTGTAATGCTTAGCGTTTGCAGGGATTCAACACACAAGACTTCACTTGAAACACGGGCAAGCGAGGTAGGGGTCCTTTACAACTTTGAAGGACTCCTTATTAAAAGGGGCTTGTGCAGCCGACGCACCGCAGAGCTCATCTGCTTTAAAGGGACTATATCGCATCCGGAAGCTCGAGTAGGCAAACGTTCCCAGAATACTTCACATCGTTCGACAGTCTATTTGGCCGATTTGCTCTCCGAGGAACGCTTAGATATTGCATGAACAAAAGCAAAAGCCCCAGCAACAGCGACATCATTTTTGACGTGACGCATGCCCAAGATTCGCGGACACGTCTTCCTAAAGTGCGCTTGGCCTAATAGCACGTGTTGTGTAAGTAAGACAACTTTACGTTTGTACACGTGTATAGGTGAGAGGAGTAATGAAACCCGAAAGGAAGGAGGAGGACAGGAGAGAGCGAGGACTTATCACGGGACACTTCCTTTTGATTGGTGATAATGGGCACTGCGTGACGAGTTTGTTAAGGATTCTTCAAAACTGTTTCATCACTTTCAAACGCCAGGCTTCTTTTGAGACGTCACCGTCACCGTACCTTAGACACTTTCCGTTTTCGCTGTTTGGTATTGCAGGGCGTTCGATTTAAAATGAGTCAAACTTTTTTTAATAAAAATTGGGCGTTGCACTTGAACGAGAGTTAGTGCGTAATGTTAGTAGGGGTCCAGAGACACTCAGTCTATTTTTTGTTTCCCCGTTAATTAATTAATTCGTTAATTGAAATGAATTGGTGATCCTTTTAACTGCAGGGACTATATAGCAAAACTGTCAATGGCGGAGCTGTAGAGGGGGAAGGGGGTCTTCGATTTTCTTATCCGTGATTATGTATATACCTCCTCTCAGTTCTTCTTCTTTTTCTTTTTTTCCCCCGATTTAAAGAAAAGCGCGCTTGAAGTTTCGAAATACCGCCCGATAGCAGCTGTACAAACGCGCTCGGAAAGAAATGATCTCTTTGCTCGTTCAAAATGTATAGACCACTTTACTGTTTACAAACAAGAGGTGACCTGCGCATGCGCGGAGAGTTAGTGTGGGGAAGACACAATGAACGCAGTCGTGCGAATGCCTTCCGCAAGTGCGACATCGTCTGTGTTGCACTGCTACACCACTCTCGACTGCCCCCTTCCACAATACCCAAATAATTTAGAGCTATGAAGGAATCAGGCAAGTGTCGCTACAAGTCCAAGTTGTTTATGAACGGTATACGACATGACAATCTCTTTGCACTACACATCGAAAACTGGACAACGCAGCCACAAAACATGCCGCCGATCACAATCGCATTGTAGTTCATCTAATAATTTCGCAGATCCAGTTCACTGCTGATATTGTGCAAGCGTACAAGTCTCTGGAAGCACGCAATTACTGCACCTTAGGCGAGCCGTATGATCGGGGCGTTTCTGAAAGCAGCGCTGATTTGCTACGGTCCACCGGTTCATGTTAGCGTCACTTATTTGTAAACAGGTATCGGGAGGGAAACTCACATTCTATGTCAGGGGATCTTTCCGTTTGCCTGACCAGAACGACTCCAACACAAAGAACGATTCACAATCAAAGGATTTCTTCGTTCTGTGTTGCGTAGAAACTTATGAAAGGTGATTTCAACCTCTAGTCATGTGATAAAAAGTCGAAAGTTCGACATTTCCTGTCTGCCTCTGTGTTGCTTTCGACGTCTTGGCTGATGACTCTCTAAACCTGTCTTTGCGTCAGATTTTTACTCTAGTAGTATTACTAGTACATTCCTACCATATTTCTAAGCAAACCCGGCATGGCCGATTTGGAATATTAGTGCCTTCAAACGGACCGACCAGCGGCATGGCCGAGCGTGGTAGCCAAGGTCGTGCTGACCACTGGGAGGTGGTGGGTTCGAATTCTACCACCGACTGTGCTGTCTGAGGTTTTCCCTGGGTTTTCCGAAGACTCTCCAGACGAATGTCGGCACAGATCCCGCTGCAGTCGGCCCAGGACGCATACTAACAGCCCTGTCCCTCCACTCCTTCCTGCTGTCCTCTCTCCATGTGTCCACCTCTGTACGCTGCTCATAGCCACAGTTGCTCCGCAGCCCTAACACGTAATCAAAAAAAAAAAAAAAGAGAAGAAACGGAGCGGTAGGCCCCTTGGTGATCTCCCTAGTGTATTCCAGCATCGATATCAGAAGCAGGACCAGCTCCCGTGGCATAGTGGTTAGAGTGATCGCCTTCCACGCCGAGACTGGGAGGTGACACGGGTTCGAATCCTGTCACCGGCTGTGCTGTCTGAGGTTTTCCCTGGGTTTTTTGAAGACTTTCTAGACGAATATTGGCACAGGTCCCCTTGAAGTCGGCCCAGGACGCATACTAACACCCCTGTCCCCCACTCCTTCCTGCTGTCCTCTCTTCATCTGTCCACGTCTATACGCCGCTCATAGCCACAGTTGCTTCGCGGCTCTAACACGGAATTTAAAAAAAAATCAGAAGCAGGCTATCCCCCAAAGCAGTCGTATGCGGCCCGCATACGACTGCTTTGGGGGATAGTGTTCCTCCGCGTATAGTTCCTCCACCGCTCAATGCGGCCCGAGGAATACGGATGAGTTCGGCAACCCTGGTGTACACTAAAGAAAGAAGTTAGCAAGGATGATCGGGTATCGCCATGGTGATGGGGATAATGTGGAAACGTCATCTTAGGCTATTGACAGTTTACTTTGTCGAAGGTGAATTACAACGTCACCTAGAGTGTTTGCAAAAATCGCCCGGGGTGCACTATTTCACGCGCAAAACATGCCACTGAAATAAGCAGGCATGAACGATGCATGCATATCTGCGAGCATTTGCTTAAAGGAAGGACCAAAAAGCGCGCTTCTGGCAATGTATTGTCAAGTTGCTGCACAGGTACGTCGCCATGATCAGCTTGAAGTCAAGGAAACATTGACACAACACGATTATATGCGCCAGGTCCCAGTTGTATTCGGTGCGCTTAAGTGAGTTGAACATAGAGGCCTATGTGTTACTTAGATAACGTTTACATTTCGTTCATGAATGACGCTGCCGGACAGCGTAGACGCAACGGCTCGGTCATGCAATGTACCTATAACCATGCTGTCGCCGAGACAAGTGTACGAACGAAGAAAAGAAAAAGAAAAATTGCCTTGCATTCGCTTCTCTTAAAAAGAGAAAAATCGAATGTTTCTAGCTCTCCTGAATACGCGGGATAGTGGACAAATGGAAAAATTCAGAAGATTTCGAAATAAGGTGACCTCCGCTAAAAAGGAGTATTATTCAAAAATTTTTGACGAAGCTTCAAAAAGAAGCGATGTAATGTGGAAAAGTTTAAACGATATCTTAAGTAGAAACCCTCGTCAACAACAACAACAACTTTATTTTTGGCTTTGGAGAGTGGGGAGGTTCATCGCCACAGGTGATACTCTACCCCATTGCTGGTGGGAATGGGGGGAATAAAATAACGAGCCCCTTCACAATAACGATCGAAGTCCGATGGTGTCCAGAAATGTCAGAAGTGATTGCAAGCCTCGTCAAAGACCAGTTGGTAGTATCGAAAAAAACGGCACTATAATTTCTGGTAAGGAGCTGGCAACACAGTTTAACGATTTCTTTGTGAATATAGCCCATGAATTTCCAAAACCTGCTGCTAAAGGTTTTTTGAGAAAGCATGTTAACGACACGATTTTCTTGTATCCGACAGATGTCTACGAAATAATTAGCAATTATGTGCTGTTTAATAATAAGAAAAGTTGCGATATCTCTGGACTACAAGTGACATTTATTAAGTATGTCGTCGACATAATCGTCCCTGCTCTTGCTCACATTTATAACTCGTCATTAAAAACGGGCGTCTTTCCGACTGAACTCAAAAATGCGAAAGTGTCGGTATTACATAAAAAAGTGATAAAATTGACTTTTGTAACTACCGACCCATATCCGTTTTGCCTATATTTTCTAAAGGTCTTGAAAAAATTATTTGCACTCGCCTTGCAAAATTTTTAAGCAAACACTACATTATCATTAATGAACAGTTTGGCTTTTAAAAAAATAAGTCAACTGAAACGGCATTACTAAAACAAAAAGAGATACTAGTGCAAAATCTTGAGGAAAAGCGCCTGACATTAGCAGTCTTCATAGATTTCCGGAAGGTGTTCGATTGCCTAAGTCATAACATATTAATTGATAAGTTGGAGTGGTATGGAATTCGGGGCACTGTATCAAGGCTTCTAAAATCTTACTTATCGTCCAGGAAGCAAGCCGTTATTTTTAATAATATTGCGTCTGACCTCGCGTATGTAAAATCAGGAGTGCCTCAAGGTAGCATATTAGGACCTTTGCTTTTTAACGTTTATATAAATGATATTGTTAATATATCCTATGCAGTAAACGGGTCGGGTCAGCCAAATTAGATTTTATAATATATGCCGACGACACCACACTTCTTTTTTCTGAATTTTCGATAACGGAAAGAGAACGGTTTGCAAACTACATAACGCAAAAATTAAAGGTATGGCCGGACTGCAACTCCTTAAGTGTTAACACAGATAAAACCAAAATGATGTTGATTCGACCAAGAAACAAGACTGTTCTTACAGATATTAATATCTATTTCGCGAATAGAAAGCTTGAATTAGTACCTTCCTTTAAAAGCCTAGGCCTAGGCCTAGCCTGTTTTCAGAGTGTCTGAACTGGAATATACATGTTAGGGATGTTGCGAAAAAACTAGCTGCCGTAAATGGTATGCTAAGTAGATACCGATATTTCTTGCCGGAAAAGGTAAAATTACAAGTTTACAATACACTGTTCGTCTCGAAATATAGTTACTGCTTTCTTGTATGGGGCACGACTACATTTGGTAATATAAATATGTTATCCCGTTTGCAAAGGAGAGCACTTAGGATTATTGCTGGAACCCGCCGTTTCTCAGAGAGTTCAGATTTATTTAGGTACTATAACAATATCCCTATACAGAGGTTCCTACATTACAGACTTGCATTGACGTACTAGGGTGAGCACTCGTCAAGACAACACAGCGTTTTTGCAACTCTGTAACATTCAAAAACGCCCCTCTTCCTATCAATTTCGTGCCGAACAGTTTTATACACGGCGATGTCGAACAAATTATGGCAAACAATCATTGCAATATCTGCTAGCTTCGGTTCTTCATAAAAACGTTAGTATGTTTTTAGATTTCCTGTAATTGTCTAAAAATAGACTCATTTTCTTTTTCCTAAATATGGAATATAGTGTACTCGTGCCTTTGGTCTTGATACCTAACCTTCTGTTTGTTCATATGTGACTGTTGCTGTGCGTTGTGTAATGTGAGCGGGATCTAAGGCTTTTTATCCCATCTTCCATCCACAAAGGAGAAATAAACTGAAACTGAAACTGAACTGCAATAGAGGTATGTAACGTTGTTAGATAAAATATACGAGCTCAAAGCCACTAGGGTACCCATCAAATTTCATACTGGTGGCAAGCAAGCCTCCCAGTGGTGCTACGAGGAAGAATTAAGAAATGTGAAACATAAAAATAAGCATACATTATATACATGCAAAAACATGATGGTCAGAGATAATGTAAAGATTCAAAGGGAATCATCGGCGGACAGATCACATTGTAATAACGATACACTACAGCCATAAGGATTTTTGTACATATTTTTACCGCCATAAGTACAATGTCAGAAAGAGTTTAAAAATTGATACTAAGAAGAAGAGAGCGTTCGACTTCCCAAAACGCGAACCTCAGGGGAGCGCAGTATCGGCAGCGTTGTCTTTTTTGTCTGTTTTTAAAGCAGAAGTCACCAGAAATGTTATTCAGTCTGCCGTGAAAGCACACCCTTATTTTGTAGATGTTTTTATCAAATCCGTCTTGCGGTGCCGCTTATCAGAGGAGAATGCGCGCTGAACTCTGATAATTCCCGTCCTTTTCGAGTTTCATTCCTCCTCCCATTTACACGTGCTCAAACGCACAGTCGGCTTGCCAACATGCGGAAATGTCGTTAGGCTAAGCCCTCTTTAAGTGTGATGTTCCACATTTTAGTCGCGCTTTCATGCCCTCGGGAACAAATTGGCTCGCTACATAACCAAGACGTTCACTTTAGGTTCCAAACATGGTCCCTCTAATTGCGAAATTGCAGTGGAAAATTACCTAAAGCGGGTAGCTTTTGATGTATAAGACTGTGAAATCACCATGGAGCGCAAATTTTATCTCTGTCCCATTGAGTATAATGTGTAACATTTCAAACGCCGGTGGAACAAAAGCCTTTGTAGATATACGGAAAGTTCTGTTCGGCATAATTTCTTGTATATAGGTCTCACAGGACCCAGCATGCGGACAGACAAATCAGAAGGCGGCGCATGCTGGAGTCGCTTTGCCGACGATTGCCGCCAATTGCGTCGACTTCGTGTGATCAATACCAAGTGCTTATTTTATCGAAAATGCGATAAGGTTTGCTTACTATTGAGATTTTAACGTGCCGAGGAGCATAGAAACGCGTCGTTATGTTCCTGACCGTACGAAATCGTCCGGGGCTAACCCAGAATTTATGTTTGACCGGCCGAGGGACAGGGACACGAAACGAGTGGGAAGCAGCAATCGCTAGCAGATATCCTGGTGTGAACGACGAACGACATGTTCTGCGCATCTGTGCCTCACACTTCGCCGACGACGCTTATGGAGACTGACATTTCAGGAATGCCGCCGTCGGGTGGCTCCAAAAAGGATGCAGCTAAAGACTTACCCACGTTGCGCACGGAATAAGCGGAAAGTCTCGACGCGCCGTGTGACGAGACGAGGTAAGCGTTTGCTTTCGTTTCACCTCGAATGGGATCCAACGAAAGAAAAGAATTCACGTCCACCGGCAAAAGTGTGCGGCAGGGCACCGGCGATAAAACCAAAACGGGACTGGGGCGATAAAGCCAAAACGGGACTGGGGGGATACGTCATCCGATCTCGCAGTGGTATTTGTAACAGCTCCCAAGCAGCACAACCCAAGCAGCACAATGTACTGAAAGTCGAGTGCAATAGGGGTGGACGGTATGTGTCTCCAGTATGTATGTGTCTCCGGTATGTGTTCACCAGTTCGTTCAAGGTCTTCCACCTACCCGTCACCCCTATTGCACTCGACTTTCAGTACATTGTGCTGCTTGGGCTTCCGTTTGTCTCGATAAACGCGTTGAAAACCCATCAAGTGCACGTTACAAGGGGACAGCGCTTAGTCCTTGCAGCCCTCGTTCTTTGTATAGGCTCCTATTCAAGGTGAACAAGCGTATTCTAACATTATTCACGTAAGGTTTCTGTATTGAGTGCTCCTTTGGAATAGCGCTTTTCAATTACAGGTTCAGTCGAGCGGAAGTCATCCCCATATCATCGTCATCATGTATTTCTCTCTCTCTCTCAGTCGAGCAGCATAATGGAATCTGCTTCAAGTGGTGTGGTACAATAGAAATCTCTTGTAATATGTATGGAGACACTTTCATTAGTAGAGGACAATATCACGTGACTTCATATACAGGGTGTCTCACGTAACTGTCGCCACGCTTTAAAAACAAAACCAAACAAGAAAGTGGGGGGGGGGGGTAACGTAGGCGTTCGAGCTAGGTGGTACTGACTCATAATGAGGTGGAGCGCACAGGGAACGTAGACAGAGAAGAAGTAGACAGGACAAGCGCCTTGTCCTGTCTACTTCTTCTCTGTCTACATTCCTTGTGCGCTCCACTTTATTTAAAAAACAAAACAGAAAACGAAGCTATCTTCATGGACGAAACCAACTGCATGTTGCTAAGAGTCGCCAAAGCTGATAGACAGTGTTCTTTTCTTTTCTTTTGCGCTAATTAGCTAATTAATTATCGTTAGCTAACCTTTAGTGGCTTGAAAGCCAAAGTGTCAATGGACAGATCGTAGATGAAGTTGAGACATTTTCGAATAAGGTGTCCCCTGCGTGGTACCCTTTATGTGTTTCTTTTTTTCCTGCCAAAACAAAGAAAACCGGCGAAGTTTCTTAGGGTGCCACGTGACTGCCGCCTGCACGCGCGCCTTGCGCGCGTCGCTCTTGGACCGCCCTGACGTGTTCGCTAGAGCAAAGATATCCACCTTATCTGTACGTCCTCTGTCGTACTATGACGTTGTATGTGAGTGGCTCGGAGTGAAGATCTCCTGGGACACGAGTCTGTCCTGCGACGCCACACTTGGGGGGTCAGTGATGGGGAAAAGTACCCAAAACTGTACTTAATGCAAAGTACAAAGTACTTGACGTCAATGGTCCTTGAAGTACAGTACAAAGTACCACGTTTTAAATGTACTTAAAGTAAAGTACGAAGTTCTGGGAATTGACTTGTTACCGAGTTGACGAATTGAATAGCGTTAAGACGATGTCTGGCATTTCCTGTGTTTTGGGGGACACAGTGGGTGGGTAATAAATTCTGGGTTTTAGGGTCCTGTCAAGTGTGCCGTCGCACGTGGGGGGATAGATAATAGACATAAAGAGGCGGCTAACTACACATGTGTGAGACTATAATAGCCCGGTTCTGCTGTACGTTTATTTGTATCTTCACCTGATGAAGTGCAGGGTCTGCACGAAACCTTGTGTATATTAAAGTTTTATTTCAAAGAGTGCTTCATTCCCTGGACTTATTGAGATCCTCAGCGTCTCATTTATGTTACTTCACCAAAGCTTTGGTTGACGATAGGTGCGCTCTCATCATATCTCATTCGCAGCGTTGTTCCGAGGTATACCCGTATGCCCAAGAATCTACTGAATGATAACATGGTGGCCAACATCGGTAGGTATTTATTTATTTTTGAGAATGCCCCTTAGTATCGGCGACTAGTTCTCGGAGCCTAATGGTCCAAGATAGGCGAATATTTTCTACGTAAAAACGAAAATATTTGCACCCACGCACACTACGTTGCACGCTTCAACGTAGAATCTTCTTTAGACGAAGAACAGAAGTGAAGATGTTGTACCTCCTGTACTTCAGGGCATTGAGAAAAAATAGTATCTAGACGACCCGATATCATCTTTGGTTTTCGCCTTAGTGCGTGCCTCTGTACTATATGCTAGTAGATTGAAGATAAATTGCCAGTTTAATGTGCCTCGACATTCACGCATGTGCATGTCCTACATGGTACATGTCCTGTTACCTGTTACCTGTCGTGGTGCATCATACTCCTTCCGGGAAGGATGCTATGGTAAATGAGCGTGCGAATGATGTTAATGTGATATAAACCGTTATATTATGTTTGCAGAGGGATACACACCCTCTCAAACACAGTACCGGATGCCCTGCTCCCATGCGTATCATTTATGCAGTCCTTCATTTAATCATGTATCGAGGCACAGCGTCATTCGCTTACATACGCTCAGGGCGTGGCTTACTGATATCCCCAGTGAGAACTGATGATCCGTGACATTCATTCTTCATTCCGCGATGAAGAGGTAGCAGGCAAATACGGCTGTTGTTGGGCGAGTGCTAAGCGGTTGTGGACGAACCCTGCCCTGCTTATGAGTTAGGACCGAGCTATAGAGGCAGCAACGGGCGAGAGGAATTTCGGAAAGTGATTTTCCATCTTTGTGTACACGCACTTGAGCCATGCCATTCGTAATTCCAACTTACCAACGCTTTGTTCTAAAAGCACCTTTAATGTTTTACAGCGACAGCTGTTAAGGGCTCAATTTCGTGAATATCCTGTCCTGTACGTCGCATCGCCCAAAACCCAGCGAGGTGAAGCGAAGAAATGAGAAACGACAACAACAACTGGTAATTGTTGAGTGGCTCAAGGCCATGTTTTGATTGGACGTAGAAGATGCAGATTTGATGCAACAACTGTCGATTTGATGTTACTGTAACGTGCATCATGTCTGCCATAGAAGGCCAAATCATATCTGCGAAAGCCTCGGAGATCTTCCTCAAAATCTACAAGAACTGGAGGACAGGAATCGTACAAGAAGAATGGAAAACGAAGTCACGACGAAGTCACTACGTAGTGACTGACATAGAGGGCCAAATCATGTCTGCCATCGCCTCACAGATCCTCCTCGAAATCTGCAAGAGCTGGAGGACAGGAATCATACCAGAAGAGAATGAAAAACGAAGTCACTACGTAGTGACTGCCTTAGAAGGCCAAATCATATCTGCCAAAGCCTCGGAGATCGTCCTCGAAATCTGCACGAGCTGGAGCACAGGAATCGTTCCAGAAGAGTGGAAAACGAAGTCACTACGTAATGACTGCCATAGAAGGCCAAATCATATCTGCCAAGGCCTCGGAGATCCTCCTCGAAATCTGCAAGAGCTGGAGGACAGAAATCGTACCAGAAGAACGGAAAACGATGTCACTAAGTAGTGACTGCCATAGAAGGCCAAATCATATCTTCAAAAGCCTCGGAGATCCTCCTAGAAATCTGCACGAGCTGGAGGACGGGAACCGTATAAGAAGAATAGAAAACGAAGTCACTACGAAGTCACTACGTAGTGACTGCCATAGAAGGCCAAATTATATCCGCCAAGGCCTCGGAGATCCTTCTCGAAATCTGCAAGAGCTTGAGGACAGAAATCGTACCGGAAGAATGGAAAACGAAGTCACTACGTAGTGGTTTCCACAGAAGGCCAAATCATATCTGCAAAAGCCTCGGAGATCCTCCTCGAAATCTGCACGAGCTGGAGGACAGGAATCGTATCAGAAGAACGGAAAACGTAGTCACTACGAAGTCACTACGTAGTGACTGCCATAGAAGGTCAAATCATATCTGCCAAGGCCTCGGAGATCCTCCTTGAAATCTTCAAGAGCTGGAGGACAGAGATCGTACCAGAAGAACGGAAAACGAAGTCACTACGCAGTGACTGCCATAGAAGGCCAAACCATATCTGCCAAAGCCTCGGAGATCCTCCTCGAAATCTACAAGAGCTGGAGGACAGGAATCGTACCAGAAGAATGGAAAACGAAGTCACTACGAAGTCACTACGTAGTGACTGCCATAGAAGGCCAAACCATATCTGCCAAAGCCTCGGAGATCCTCCTCGAAATCTACAAGAGCTGGAAGACAGGAATCGTACCAGAATAATGGAAAACGAAGTCACTACGAAGTCACTACGTAATGACTGCCATAGTAGGCCAAATCATATCTGCCAAGGCCTCGGAGATCGTCCTCGAAATCCGCAAGAGCTGGAGGACAGAAATCGTACCAGAAGAACGGAAAACGAAGTCACTACGAAGTCACTACGTAGTGACTGCCATAGAAGGCCAAATCATATCTGCAAAAGCCTCGGAGATCCTCCTCGAAATCTGCAAGGGCTGGAGGGCAGGAATCGTACCAGAAGAACGGAAAACGAAGTCACTATGAAGTCACTAATTAGTGACTCCCATACACTCTTAAAAATGAACTTCACCACATAGCACGCTCCAAGCCAACCATCATCCCGAGTGACATCGTTCTCTCACATGATTTGTGGAAAACGGGAGGCGTACGCCTTTTTGTGACAATTAACATTTCTGCATTAGTGTCACAAAAAGGCGTACGCTTCCCGGTTTCAGCAAATCAAGGAAGAGACCGATATCACCCGGGATGATGGTTGGCTAGGAGCGTGCTATGTGGTGTAGCTCATTTATAAGGCTGTAGAAGGCCAAACCATATCTGCCAAAGCCTCGGAGATCCTCCTCGAAATCTACAAGACCTGGAGGACAGGAATCGTACCAGAAGAATGGAAAACGAAGTCACTACAAAGTCAATACGTAGTGACTGCCACAGAAGACCAAATCATATCTGCAAAAGCCTCAGAGATCCTCCTCGAAATCTGCACGAGCTGGAGGACAGGAATCGTACCAGAAGAATGGAAAACGAAGTCACTACGAAGTCACTACGTAGAGACTGCCATAGAAAGCCAAATCATATCTGCAAAAACCTCGGAGATCCTCCTCGAAATCTACACGAGCTGGTGGACAGGAATCGTATCAGAAGAATGGAAAATGAGGCCACTACGAAGTCACTACGTAGTGACTGCCATAGAAGGCCAAATCATATCTGCAAAAGCCTCGGAGATCCTCCTCGAAATCCGCAAGAGCTGGAGGACAGGAACCGTGCCAGAAGAATTGAAAACGAAGTCACTACGTAGTGACTGCCATAGAAGACCAAATCATATCTGCAAAAGCCTCGGAGATCCTCCTCGAAATCTACAAGAGGTGGAGGGCAGGAATCGTACCAGAAGAATAGAAAACGAAGTCACTACGTAGTGACTGTCATAGAAGGCCAAATCATATCTGCCAAGGCCTCGGAGATCCTCCTCGAAATCTACAAGAGCTGGAGGAGAGGAATCGTACCAGAAGAATGGAAAACGAAGTCACTACGAAGTCACTACGTAGTGACTGCCATAGAAGGCCAAACCATATCTGCCAAAACCTCGGAGATCCTCCTCGAAATCTACAAGAGCTGGAGGACAGGAATCGTACCAGAAGAATAGAAAACGGAGTCACTACAAAGTCAATACGTAGTGACTGCCACACAAGACCAAATCATATCTGCCAAATCCTCGGAGATCCTACTCGAAATCTGCAAGGGCTGGAGGGCGGGAATCGTACCAGAAGAACGGAAAACGAAGTCACTATGTAGTGACTGCCATAGAAGGCCAAATCATATCTGCAAAAGCCTCGGGGATCCTCCTCGAAATCTGCACGAGCTGGAGGACAGGAATCGTATAAGAAGAATGGAAAACGAAGTCACTATGTAGTGACTGCCATAGAAAGCCAAATCATATCTGCAAAAGCCTCGGAGACCCTCCTCGAAATCTCCAAGAGCTGGAGGACAGGAATCGTATCAGAAGAATGGAAAATGAGGCCACTACGAAGTCACTACGTAGTGACTGCCATGGAAGGCCAAATCATATCTGCAAAAGCCTCGGAGACCCTCCTCGAAATCTGCAAGAGCTGGAGGACAGGAATCATACCAGAAGAATGGAAAACGAAGTCACTACGTAGTGACTGCCATAGAAGGCCAAATCATATCTGCCAAGGCCTCGGAGATCCTCCTCGAAATCTTAAAGAGCTGGAGGACAGAAATCGTACCAGAAGAACGAAAAACGAAGTCACTACGAAGTCACTACGCAGTGACTGCAATAGAAGGCCAAACCACGTATGCCAAAGCCTCGGAGATCCTCCTCGAAATCTACAAGAGCTGGAGGACAGGAATCGTACCAGAAGAATGGAAAACGAAGTCACTATGAAGTCACTATGTAGTGACTGCCATAGAAAGCCAAACCATATCTGCCAAAGCCTCGGAGATCCTCTTCGAAATCTACAAGAGCTGGAGGGCAGGAATCGTACCAGAAGAATAGAAAACGAAGTCACTATGAAGTCACTATGTAGTGACTGCCATAGAAAGCCAAACCATATCTGCCAAAGCCTCGGAGATCCTCTTCGAAATCTACAAGAGCTGGAGGACAGGAATCGCACCAGAAGAATGGAAAACGAAGTCACTACAAAGTCAATACGTAGTGACTGCCACACAAGACCAAATCATATCTGCAAAAGCCTCGGAGATCCTCCTCCAAATCTGCAAGAGCTGGAGGACAGGAATCGTACCAGAAGAATGGAAAACGAAGTCACTACAAAGTCAATACGTAGTGACTGCCACAGAAGACAAAATCATATCTGCAAAAGCCTCGGAGTTCCTCC
Organism: Ornithodoros turicata; assembly: GCF_037126465.1. NCBI lineage: Eukaryota > Metazoa > Arthropoda > Arachnida > Ixodida > Argasidae > Ornithodoros > Ornithodoros turicata. The sequence continues at coordinate 129,768,579 of NC_088202.1, read as the reverse complement.
TCGAAATCTGCACGAGCTGGAGGACAGGAATCGTACCAGAAGAATGGAAAACGAAGTCACTACGTAGTGACTGCCATGGAAGGCCAAATCATATCTGCAAAAGCCTCAGAGATCCTCCTCGAAATCTGCACGAGCTGGTGGACAGGAATCGTATCAGAAGAATGGAAAATGAGGTCACTACGAAGTGACTACGTAGTGACTGCTATAGAAGGCCAAATCATATCTGCAAAAGCCTCGGAGATCCTCCTCGAAATCTGCAAGAGCTGGAGGACAGGAATCGTACCAGAAGAATGGAAAACGAAGTCACTACGAAGTCACTACGTAGTGACTGCCATAGAAGGCCAAATCATATCTGCAAAAGCCTCGGCGATTCTCCTCAAAATCTGCAAGAGCTGGAGGACAGGAATCGTACCAGAAGAACGGAAAACGAAGTCACTACGAAGTCACTACGTAGTGACTGCCAATGAAGACCAAGTCATATCTGCAAAAGGCTTGAAGATCCTCCTCGAAATCTCCACGAGCTGGACGACAGGAATCCTACCCGAAGAATGGAAAACGAAGTCACTACGAAGTCACTACGTAGTGACTGCCACAGAAGGCCAAATCATATCTGCAAAAGCCTCGGCGATCCTCCTCGAAATCTGCACGAGCTGGAGGACAGGAATCGTATAAGAAGAATGGAAAACGAAGTCACTATGTAGTGACTGCCATAGAAGGCCAAATCATATTTGCAAAAGCCTCGGAGATCCTCCTCGAAATCTGCAAGAGCTGGAGGGCAGGAATCGTACCAGAAGAATAGAAAACGAAGTCACTACGAAGCCACTACGTAGTGACTGCCATAGAAGGCCAAATTATATATGTCAAGGCCTTGGAGATCCTCCTCGAAATCTGCAAGTGCTGGAGGGCGGGAATCGTACCAGAAGAACGGAAAACGAAGTCACTATGAAGTCACTATGTAGTGACTGCCATAGAAGGCCAAACCATATCTGCCAAAGCCTCGGAGATCCTCCTCGAAATCTACAAGAGCTGGAGGACAGGAATCGTACCAGAAGAATAGAAAACGAAGTCACTATGAAGTCACTATGTAGTCACTATGTAGTGACTGCCATAGAAGGCCAAACCATATCTGCCAAAGTCTCGGAGATCCTCCTCGAAATCTACAAGAGCTGGAGGACAGGAATCGTACCAGAAGAATGGAAAACGAAGTCACTACAAAGTCAATACGTAGTGACTGCCACACAAGACCAAATCATATCTGCAAAAGCCTCGGAGACCCTCCTCGAAATCTCCAAGAGCTGGAGGACAGGAATCGTACCAGAAGAATGGAAAACGAAGTCACTACGAAGTCACTACGTAGTGACTGCCATAGAAGGCCAAATCATATCTGCAAAAGCCTCGGCGATCCTCCTCCAAATCTGCAAGAGCTGGAGGACAGGAATCGTACCAGAAGAACGGAAAACGAAGTCACTACGAAGTCCCTACGTAGTGACTGCCATAGAAGGCCAAATCATATCTGCAAAAGCCTCGGAGATCCTCCTCAAAATCTGCAAGAGCTGGAGGACAGGAATCGTACCAGAAGAACGGAAAACGAAGTCACTACGAAGTCACTACGTAGTGACTGCCAATGAAGGCCAAGTCATATCTGCAAAAGGCTTGGAGATCCTCCTCGAAATCTCCACGAGCTGGACGACAGGAATCGTACCAGAAGAATGGAAAACGAAGTCACTACGAAGTCACTACGTAGTGACTGCCACAGAAGGCCAAATCATATCTGCAAAAGCCTCGGCGATCCTCCTCAAAATCTGCACGAGCTGGAGGACAGGAATCGTATAAGAAGAATGGAAAACGAAGTCACTATGTAGTGACTGCCATAGAAGGCCAAATCATATTTGCAAAAGCCTCGGAGATCCTCCTCGAAATCTGCAAGAGCTGGAGGGCAAGAATCGTACCAGAAGAATAGAAAACGAAGTCACTACGAAGTCACTACGTAGCGACTGCCATAGAAGGCCAAATTATATATGTCAAGGCCTTGGAGATCCTCCTCGAAATCTGCAAGAGCTGGAGGACAGAAATCGTACCAGAAGAACGGAAAACGAAGTCACTACGAAGTCACTACGTAGTGACTGCCATAGAAGGCCAAATCATATCTGCCAAAGCCTCGGAGATCCTCCTTGAAATCTGCAAGAGCTGGAGGACAGAAATCGTACCAGAAGAACGGAAAACGAAGTCACTACGAAGTCACTACGTAGTGACTGCCAATGAAGGCCAAGTCATATCTGCAAAAGGCTTGGAGATCCTCCTCGAAATCTCCACGAGCTGGACGACAGGAATCGTACCAGAAGAATGGAAAACGAAGTCACTACGAAGTCACTACGTAGTGACTGCCACAGAAGGCCAAATCATATCTGCAAAAGCCTCGGCGATCCTCCTCAAAATCTGCACGAGCTGGAGGACAGGAATCGTATAAGAAGAATGGAAAACGAAGTCACTATGTAGTGACTGCCATAGAAGGCCAAATCATATTTGCAAAAGCCTCGGAGATCCTCCTCGAAATCTGCAAGAGCTGGAGGGCAAGAATCGTACCAGAAGAATAGAAAACGAAGTCACTACGAAGTCACTACGTAGTCACTACGTAGCGACTGCCATAGAAGGCCAAATTATATATGTCAAGGCCTTGGAGATCCTCCTCGAAATCTGCAAGAGCTGGAGGACAGAAATCGTACCAGAAGAACGGAAAACGAAGTCACTACGTAGTGACTGCCATAGAAGGCCAAATCATATCTGCCAAAGCCTCGGAGATCCTCCTCGAAATCTGCAACAGCTGGAGGACAGGAATCGTACCAGAAGAATGGAAAACGAAGTCACTACGAAGTCACTACGTAGTGACTGCCATAGAAGGCCAAACCATATCTGCCAAAGCCTCGGAGATCCTCCTTGAAATCTACAAGAGCTGGAAGACAGGAATCATACCAGAAGAGAATGGAAAACGCAGTTACTACTTGGTGACTGCCATAGAAGGCCAAAAGATATCTGCCAAAGCCTCGGAGATCCTCCTCGAAATCTACAAGAGCTGGAAGATAGGAATCGTACCAGAAGAATGGAAAACAAAGCCACTACGAAGTCACTACGTAGTGACTGCCATAGAAGGCCAAACCATATCTGCCAAAGCCTCAGAGATCATCCTCGAAATCTACAACATGAGCTGGAGGACAAGAATCATACCACAAGATGGAAAATGGCACGCATAATTCCAGCCAGAAAACCCCAGAAGCCAAAGGAGGTAATTACCTTCTACAGACCAATCAGCCTCACAAGCTGCATTGCCAGAATCATGAAGCGGATGGTCCTGTCTCTAATAGAATGGTGGTTGGAGCAAACAAACTACCTACCTGAAGAATTCACCGGATATAGAACATCCCGCTGCACAACAGACATCATCACAGACCTCGTAACAGCCGTACAGCCTTACAACCCGGTAGCAGTCCTCTTTGATATCAAATCAGCTTTTGACTTTGTCAGTCATACTGCAATCAGCAAGAAATTCAGGGCTGAAAGGAAACAAGTTAAACACCTGAAAAAAATACATAAGAACCTACACCCACATAATGAAAATCCTTGGCGGATACCGATGGAGTAAGAACAAGGCTCTTCAAACAATGCACCGCAACCTCATCGGGCAAACAATAGCCTACAGCATCCCTTGCCTTCAGATCTCTATGCGTCTGAGGATAACAAACTGCAACGTATCCTATGTCGCAGTCTACGCATCTGCCTGGGACTTCCTAGAACCGTCCGAACGAATATAGTACTTCCCGAAGGAAGAGAGGTTCCCATCAAAACCCTTCGCAAACAAAAACAAAAAAAAAACAAAAAAAAACTGAGCGCCACCTTTTGCGTCCCCTCACAAGACACTACGGGCACCCTGTCATCGACAAGACAGAGAATCTCACCAAATTTAGCATCTACAAGACATACGTGGACCGCATGTTTGTCGTTTGGACCGCATCCTTACTAAGCATCGTGCGAAAAGACACTATCAGGACACGGCCCCCTGGCTCCTACCCTCCACACAAGTTCTCCACTGAAGCATCAGGGATTGACAAGAAAAACCAAACACCACAAGTGGCTCTAAAAACACTAGCCATGGCACATATTGAATAAAGTTACCCGGTAGCAATGCAGGTGTATACCGACGGATCCACATCGAAAAGCAGATCATCAAGTGCTTTCGTAACCAACGGCAAAACAAAGGCGTACAGGTTATCCCACAAGACAACATCCACAGCAGCAGAGCTACATGCAATTTTGAAAGCTCTACGCCACATCAGAAAATCCCAAGCCGTGAGGTGTTCGGACTCCAGAGCGGTCCTCTACTCCATCCAAAAGCAGGACCCACAAGACCGTATTGTCTACAACATCATGAAGGCCGCAAACACAATATATCACTCCAGTGGATACCGTCTCACTGCGACATCCCCGGAAATGAATGCGCAGACAGAGCTGCAAAGGAAGCCCGTAGGAAACGTAGGATATCTGCAGTCCCCTTTACAAAGTGAGATGCCAAGAGCCTTCTCCGTAGAAGTACATAAAGATGGTCGCGCACACTATTGAAACAAACAATGAGAGCAAAGGACTGACTTACATTCATAGACCCTGAAGCAGACAGCGTACTTCCAAATGGAATTGAATGAGCAGTCAAAACAGCCATACATCGCACACGGCTTGGAGCGCTATACACAAGAACTACAAGACAGCAGCTCAGGCTCTCCGACTCAAACCTCTGCAAGCGATGCAAAGTCCCAGAGGATACACACGACATAATCACGCACTGCCCAGAATATAATCAAGCAAGACTTCAGCTACAACAGACTCTAGCGGCACTGGACAACGGGCCTTTCTCCTTTTGCAAGATTGCCGGAAGATGCCCCACAAAGCAGCAACAATCCTTAAAAGGTAGCGGTATAAAAGACCGCTTCTAAATGAAATCCCTCCCAATTCACATATTTCCACGCCTAAGAACTGGAGGTGCAGGCGCCCTTAGGGCAGCCACCAAGCTCCAATACACATTGACCCAATTAAACTTATCTTATCTTTGAACGGTAGGAAATCCAGTATGAAGGGAAGTGCCTCAGGACGAGAGCCGTCAATATTTGAGCAGAGAACTTTTTTTTTTTTTTTTGCTTCTGAGCACGTTCTTTATCATTGGCATGTTAAAGGGTTAGGAATGTCAAATTTAAAGGTTCATTAGAATTGTGGGTCGACAGCCCAGGACAAGAAAAGGCCCATTCAGTCTTTTACGACCGAGGTGAGTGGGCCGCTATGTTAGAATGTGGAGGGGATTAGGTGAACAAAGGCATCTTTGCGCCGGACCGGTTACAAAAAATACGAAGTTCACAATGAAGTGCACGAACAATGGGACGAAACGGGACGAAAAGCAGGCCCTGGTGATGGCGATGTGATAAAGAAAGAAATGGGGCAGGCCGTGCCTACGAGTCACTAGCCATGCCTGCCTGTCGTCTCGTTTCGTCCCGTTATTCGTGCACTTTATTGTGAACTTCGCATTTTTGTAACCGAACTAAGGAAGTAAGGAAGTCACCATGACTCCATTTTTTCTTAGGGTGTACGCACTGTAAGTGCAACAACCGTGGAGCAAATGCAAGGACAGAACTGCACCAACAAACGTAGGTGCCGAAGTCAGGGAAATCCTTACGACGCTCGTGTTCACTATGCAATACAAGTGATACAAATTAATCCTGAGCATTTGCGGTAGAAATATTTCACCAAACAGTTTTGCCTTCCTAACGTGGACATCACCAGCTTCCATTTTTAGCACAGACTGAACGTGAGGATTCGTAAAACCATTAGTCGAAGCCTAATTGAACACGGAAGTACAAAGTGCACCCGAGGACGGAGCCGAGATATTTACGCTAGTAATGTCATAACATTCCTGCCATAGTAATGCCTTTGAGGAAGTACATCAAGCAATAAGAGGCATTACTCGTTTGAACGTATAGCATAAAGCAAATGAGATTTCATCATAGTCAACAGATCAACTAAGCCCATGTTCCGAGAGACTGGCAATGGAACCGGAAAATACATTAAGCAGATAAGACCTCGTACAAAAGACAAAATGATAGACTGTACGATGAAACGGTTGGCAAAATAATTAAAGGGATTTCCTACATTTCTTTTTTTCTTTTTTTGCCCTTCAGCCTATTGTGGTTCCGACAAGCTATTAGGCAATGCCTTGATTGTTTATAGTTCCACATCCTTCGTCAGAAAAGAAAAACCTTGGGCGACAAAGAATAAGTGTAGGAAGAGAAAAGGACAGATCCCACTGAGAATAAAACGCAGACCGCAGAAGACACGCTCCATTGGACAGTGGAGTGGAGAAGAATTTCAAAGAGATGGAAAGACATGAGACCAGGCTCTTCTTGTTTGTGTAGGGTTCAGTATTCCGTTACCCTCGTCATAATTATGAGACTTACTCTCTGTAAAGAACAAAACAAAAATAAACACACAGCACTTTTCTCGCGCGCGAATAAAGGTCGCAATTATCAGAACAGGATTCCATTTATCGGCACAATTGAAGACGTAACTGAGTTGCTGCAGTAATCTGGCAAGGTTGTAGATATCTTAAGGGTACATAGCTTGAATAGCTTTGTGTGTGTGTGTGCCCTGCTTCCTCCTGTTTTTTTTTTTTTTTTTCGTTCTTCTTCTTCCTTGAACTTATGGGGGAATTACTCGCGGAGGGTTCGGATGACTTGATGGATGTTAAATTAGGATGCTAATCACTCTCTGGAGATATTGCAAGCCTTTGCACCTATGTCATTGCCCATGAAAACTATTTGAGAACAACAGAATTCAGGAACAATAGAGTGGCTCAGCATCGAGTCAGAACGGATTTTTCTTCACTCGAGAGAATAAATGCATTGGGAGACAGAAAATGACAATGGTCAGTAATTCATGCTAAATAGAGCACTGATTAGATATTGTGGAGGTGATGCCTGCCTATTCCTGCCGATGGAATCTTGCGACCTGTACCGGCAGCTGTTGCATTGCGACATTAACGCCGCCCGCCTCCTGGGTTGACACCATCGGGAGCTGTGTAAGAGGCCTCCCACGCTGCTAGCGCTTCACTGTTTGATTCTCTGCCAACGGCCTATCGCCTGTTGTAGCGAGGCCACGCAATTGTCATTCCATCTAATATTAAATGTAGCTGTGCGTAAAATCCTTCACGCTGAGTAACTGCAAAATGCTGACACAGTGCACAGTAAACGCTCCCTATAACGAAGTCAACAAGACCAGGAAAAAAGTTCATACAAGCGGCAACCCGATAAAATGTTGGCAGACCTTTCCTTTTCATAAATGTATATCCTCCCCCCACCCACCCACCGATAAAATGTGCCAAAGTGCCACAAAAATCGTAACAGGAGCTTCGGAAGCGCATTGAAACGCGGGAGTCTTAAAAAAGTAGTCGAGCGAGAAAATAAACCACGATTGTGATCATCTTGGCAACCCTTTAACTTACTGGACAGATAGACGAGGACGGAAGCTGGGTTTCACGTATACGAGCTCTCACTGGCTCGCCCTTCGTACTAGGCGGTGTTGGCTTGCAGGTTACTTGGACGAGGACAGCGTGAGAATGCAAGTAAACCGGTAATTCAAAAATCGATTTCGTTGCGATGGTTTACGAGCTGTTGTGTATGGGTTTTAGCCAGAGCCGCAAGCTCCGTGTGCTCGCGCAACTCGTGTCTCGAGCGCGCTCTCATCGGTTCCGTCGAGACTTGTTCGCTTGGACAGACACGGTCTGCTCGATGATTACCCTTTAGGTGCGTTCTTTTTCGAAGAAAAGTGCTGCACTCGTGGTGCACCAGTTCCTGAGTGCACGCAGAGTGTAGGCACAGTTCTGAACCAGTTGCACTGACGCGAACCACCAGCCCCTAAAAAGAATGAGGAAGTGTGCAGAGATGGTGCAGACCTTGTCGTCTGCTACGGAGCGGAGCGTTAGCATGGCGGTGCTGTAGCGTGTTTTCTTCCGTTTGTTGGCGCTTTTTTTTGTAGAAGCAATTCGTAAGCGGTCATTGGGAGATTCTTGGTCGTTCCTTATAGTGTCCTCTTTTAACAGCGCAAATGCTCACAATAATGCCCGAATAATTGTTTCCGCGCATGGAATGTTCTTCTTCGGATGGACAGGTGATAAATTAAGTATTAGTGATTGCGTTTCCCCAATGTGCACCTCATCCGGATGATGTCATTCTAGGTTTTCTAGACGATAACAGTTTTGCGATAGAGATGGAGATGGAGGGGTAAGAAACTGACAAGATGGCGTATATGCAGGTCAGCTGGTGGATTAACTCCATAATGTCAAAGCCTGAGTATGAGCCGCGTGTTAGTGTCGTCCCTCTGTATGCGCAGACTCAGGCTTTTACATTATGGAGGGGTAAGAAAGAGCCAGGTGACGAGCGTACGTATTTATAGTTTGCTTCTGCGTTCACTGTGCAGACAAGAAGCATGACAGGTATTTAAAAACAAGCACACATAAATCTTGCTTGATGTCACAAGTAAATACTCCCCATCTTAAATGATACGCTCGCCGTTATCCGACAACACCGGCACACAAACGAAGTGCTCTCCGCCATCTTGTCGTCTGCTCCTCTGCACACTTCCGTTGCACGGAATCATTGCACTTCTCCGTCACGTGCCGCCCTGTACACGGGCACCAAACTCACCCCCGCTACGAAGCCGGCTTTACTTCAAAATGGGGCTACTAATACTAACGCATTAAAAGAATGCGAGAGTGTTGCGCTCTTTGCACTAGTTCAGGAGGTGCAGGTAAAAAGAAGACCGCTTTTGTGTGACTGCAATTAAATGAGTATGGTTCCTAACCATACTCATGTAACTAACTCCTACATACTAACTTATGTAGTGATATCATTCGACATAACATTGTGTCAAAGTGCTCGCAGCTTCCAAGCACTCAACACACAACAGCACCAACGACAGCAGCATTCCCAGAGCAGCAACAACATGGCCTTCGCGTTCCTGTAGCCACCGTTGCAGTTCATACCAGGCAAGAAGCCTGCGTTCGAATGAGATAAATGGAGGAAAGGATACCAACTGTACGAAGCAGCCACGAGGTACATGGTGAAACCGGATACAGTTCACAAAGCTGCTTCATGTGGTAGGCCCAACAGCCCCGACATATGTCGACACATTTCCGCATCAGCTTGAGGATCAAAAAGACTTGGTGAAGTATGCATCCTTGACAGTTTCGACATGAAATATAAGCCGTACTGGAATGTTACGCAGGCTCCCGCAATCTTCAACAGCATGATCCAGAGGCCAGGTCAGTCTGTGTAGATGATTTTGTGACGGATATACAACGTCAAGCTAACCGATGTGACTTCGGTGACAAAAAGGAGCGGCTATAGTTGGCGGCAGGATCATTGCTGGTATACGAGATACAGCATTGAAAGAACACATGTTTCGTGAAGCGACTATTTCGTTGGACAAGATTACAAAATTATCACCATGTGCAAGTCTGCCGAAATATCGAAGCAACAAATAACGTCGCTGTAAGCAACCAGGACATGACTGTGGACGAACTTCGAGTACAGCGACGTTGTTCGACACGCCGTGAAACCAGCTTCCGACCGCACAAGCCTCAACAACAGACGACCCACCAGCGACGGCAGACAAGTTGTCCGAAATATATAACGTATCACGCACCACGTAATTGCCGTGCTTATGACACAACACACACACACACACACACATAAATGGGATGATGATGTGGTGGGTCATTCTCCGCCGTTATGGTGGTACATTGCCCCATTGCTCTTGTGGAAGGGATGAGAAAGTGATGATGATGGAAATGTGTCCTATTAGAGTTCGTCCATTAGTCCAGTGCTGGAGAGGAACTCAGCTCGTAGGCCTTGCATCAGACGTAAGGGGCCGACCATGGCCCGAAAATTTTGGCTAAGTCGAACTGACGTTGATCGACGCGTTGGAGAGCAGTTTCCATGAGGGTGCGCTCGCACTCCTATACTGTTCGCAGATCAGGAGGACGTGATGGAGGTCACCGCGCACACCACATGTGGCTGGACGCGCTGATACCGACCGAGGAGGTGTTTGAAAGCCGGTGTAAAAGCCACATTAAGTCTCATGCGGTGGACTGTGGCAAATACTCTGGTAAAGGAACGCGGCATTCGGCGGGGGAGAGTAAGGGACAATGGTGGGGTCAACGGCGTAAAGCAAATACTTGCATATGGCAATACTTGTCACAACTACGGAAAATTTGGCCCCTACGCCACTGTACGTCGACAGCGCGGCCGAAATCGTGATTGTGAACGAAGAGTGCGAGTGCTGGAAACAGGGGACGTCAATATCCTTCCCCAGTACGTCATTAGCAAATGGGCTCGACAACCAGAATTCCGTCCTGCCTGTTTAACGCTGTCCACGTACACTGGGGAGCACCCGAAAGTACGAAAATGTGTGTACGCTCACGTGCACGGTACAGAGATGTACTAAGGACCTTATCTTCCTTATCGTTGACATCGATGCCAAACTTATTCTAGGAGCAGCTGCATCTGCTCAGCTCAATTTGATTCGTCGTGTAATGCAAGCAGATACCGAAGGGATCTCCAAACCTACGACATGGGTAGAGAAGAGCTCTATACATATGAAGATGTCTTGAAGGCGTTTCCCGATGTGTTTCAGCGCGTTGGAAAACTACCGGGCACCTGTAAGATATCCCTTCGACCAGATGCTCAGCCAACGATAGCAGCTCCTGCAATATTCCCAGCGCTCTCGAACTCCAAGTGAATGAGGAACTTGGAATGGGAAGCTAACGGCATAATTGCCAAAGTTACTAATCCTCCGGATTGGGTACACCCCATCGTGATCGCAAGGAAGAAGGATGGATCGCTACGTTTATACGTCTGGATCCATGAAATCTATATGAAGCCATAAAGCGTAAGCATTATCACATTCCTATATGCAGGAGAAGCTTTTCTCACATTTTAGTGGAAGCACAATTTTTACTATCCTTGATACCAAGACACTTTTCTGGTACGTACCTTGAACTAGACGAATCAATCCCCTCCTTATACACGTTTGCGACTCGTTGGGGACGCTACAGGTTTCAGAGATTGCCCTTCGGCATAAGCATCGCGACCGAACCATTTCAGGGAACAATGAACATTATTTTTTAAGCACAGGACAGAATTAGGCCATGCTTCGATGACATACTTACAGCCTCTGACAGCGAAGAACAGCACATACCTTCGCTTCCAACTGTGCCCACCATTGCTCGAATGAACAATCTCACGCTAAACAGTCAGAAGCTGCAAATCGGACTATCTCGCATATCTTACTTAGGACGCGTCCTAACACAGGGAGGGATAGCAAGGGATAGCAAGGGAGCAACGGATCCCAAGAAAGAGAAGGCTATCACAGCCATGCCAACGCCATCGTTCAAAGAAGAACTGCACCGGCTCCTGGGGATGGCAACGTTCCTCAGCAAGTTTAAAGTTTATCCCCAACTTCTCGCAGGAGACTGCCTACTTGAGAGAACTTCTTAAGAAGGTTGTTTCCTAGAAGTGGACAGAAGCCGCACAAAACCAGTTCAACCGCATTAGAGAGCTGCTAACGACAACACCTGTCCTTAGATATTTTGACAGCAGCAAGGCCATCGCCATCTCTTCAGATGCCAGTTCATATGGTGTAGGAAGCGTTCTGCTCCAAGAGAAACAACCAATGGCCTATGCATCAGCAACTTTAATACCCGTACAGCAGCAGTACGCCCCAGATCGAAAAAGAATTTCTCGCCGTAGTACTCGCCTATTTCGTTTTTGGACATCAGGTGCGCGTGAAGATTGATCACAAACCTTTGATTGGGCTACAGCACATGGCCTTTCACAGAGTGTAACCAATGCCTTTTTCCTAGCCACACTGGAGCAAATGGTTCCCCGGCGGACGACGACCTCACGATGTCCGAGCTGAAGTCCGCCATCCAAGGCTTAAAGCGGCGCAGTGCAGTTGGCCCGGACGGGATCCCTAACCAGGCCCTCAAGAACCTAGGCGACGACCAACTCGACGCTCTGCTCCAACTATATAACAACGTCTGGACCTCTGGATGCATCCCATCTGATTGGAAACATGCTCGAGTAATACCCGTCCTAAAGCCGGGGAGGCCACCGAGCCAACTATCCTCCTACCGTCCCATTGCCCTAACCTCGTGCGTTGGCAAATTATTGGAGCGTATAATTCACAAAAGGCTTGCTTGGGTCTTGGAGCGAGGCGATTGCTTCCCAGATCACATTACGGCATTCCGGAAGGGCTGGAGCGCGTCTGACGCAATCGCTGAAGTGGCTACTAGCCTGAAGCAAGCGAGAGAGTCCAATGAGTTTGCTCTCGCTTTCTTCATTGACGTGAAGAAGGCATACGACTCGGTAACGCACTCGGCATGTTTCGCTGCGCTCGAAGCAGCTCGAGTCACTGGCCGCCTTCTAGGATACCTATGTGACTTTCTGTCCAATAGAACGTTTGATGTCTCCGTCCGCGGGTGTATCAGCTCTGTGAAGAAGTTTGAGCGAGGAGTCCCACAAGGCAGTGTTCTATCACCTATACTATTCAACCTCATCATGGCAGGGATTCACCGAGGAATTCGCCCTACACCGTACGCCCTTCATCTCACCATCTACGCGGACGACATCTGCCTCCGCATTGTGGGAACGGACAAGGAGAAAGTTCGTGACACAGCTGATATTGCCTTGAACGGGCTCAATGCAGCGCTGCTTGCGAGAGGGCTGGAAGCGTCACCAGAGAAGTCAAAATGCATGGTCTGCATTCCCCGTGGAAAGTACGTGGGCAAAGACTTCCCAAGCCTCAGCATTAACAACACTCCCATCCCAAGATGCGCGTCATGTAAATATCTTGGTGTCACCATCGATAGCACATTACGCTGGTCTAAGCAAGTAAACGAGACTATCTGCAAGGGGAAGAAAACGCTCAACCTGCTACGCAGAATCAGCGGTAAATCATGGGGCTGCAATGCGCGGTCATTGCTCACCCTTCACAAAGCCCTGATCTTGTCACGCATTCTCTACGTGGCGCCATACGTAGACCTCGCGCCTACACAATGGCAGGCCCTTGAGCGCCTTCATCGCGCTGGCATAAGAACTGCGCTTGGTCTCCCAACGTTCTCTAGCGTCACCCAAACGTACCTGGAAGCTAAGGAAAAGCCTGTTAGTGTACACTCTGAGCTCAAAGGACTCCAGTTTCTGGATGATGCATCAACATCCATCAGCAAGCATTCCCTCTTCACCGACCTCGAACAGAGGACACACACATCACTAGGACGCCTGGCTAATGCCACCAGCTCTCTAGCCAACAGGGGCGCTCTTCCTCGGCTCCCAGCTAGTCCACCTACGCCGCCGTGGCGGGAGTTCGTGCCCGCAACAACGCTTCACATCCCGGGTCTACGGAAGAAGAGCGAGTCCAGCCCCCTAGTGGCAAGGATGGCGGCTGAGATCCTGATCAGCGACGTTTACCACACACATACTCTGGTGTTCACGGATGGCTCCATTGACCACCGTTCCAAAAGTGCTACCAGTGCGTACTACATCCCGTCAATGAACAAGGCCTGGCAAGGGAAATCAGTTCGCTACCCAATCTCATCTACGACGGCCGAACTCCTGGCCTTGCTACACGCAGCTGCTGCGGTTCAAGTCACCGGAATACCTAAGGCCGTCTTGCTTACGGACTCCAGAAGTGCCATCAACAACGTGATAAACCCCATGTGTGGTAGCATTCTGGCCCGATGTATAAGGAGATCGTGTGCCCAGCATAGGCTAACCGGAGGTGAGCTTGCGCTCCAATGGATCCCATCTCATGTCGGCATCAGAGGCAACGAACGAGCGGACCAGCTAGCTTCCTCAGCACACAACAGCTGCAGCCCATCCTTAGCAGTCCCGGCCGACACTGACAGGCTCATGGTCGTCAAACAGCTAGTTGAGGTGCGTCACCCTGGCATACAGGACATCATGCAGAATCACCGACCCTCTCTTCCCACGAAAGATCTTCCCCGTGGTATGCAGACAATGCTCCATCGATTACGCACAGGATCTGCGTTCACGAACTCGCAACTGTGCAAGATCGGCTCCAGGGAGGACTCCAGTTGCGGACACTGTAATCATCCGGAGACAATTGCGCATATCCTGACAGAATGCCGTGCATACCATGCCATGCGGGAAACCCATCTTCCCCACGCCAGGCCTGGTATACTGACGGACGTCCTCTTCCCCGAAGGTTCTTGTGCGGAACTACTTTCGAAAACTCGCGGCCTCGTGCGCTTTCTTCAAGCAACGGGCCTAGCGGAGAGACCACTCTAGTGCACCTCTCACCTACAGTGTGCTTCCGTCCCACCAGTACCGGTCATCCTGCCTCTACATCACTTTGAAGTCCTCAACCCCCCTTTCTCCCACTTTCTTTTCCTTTTTTTTGGCTATAGTCGTGACGATGCCCACTTGAGTGCGGCCAACAACAGCAAGCTACCTCGACCCCCCCCCCCCCCCGTGTAACCAATGCTGCAGCGTCTTCTCCTTCGTCTACAAGTATACTACATTGAACTGACGTACATACGCGGCAGGCCCTTGGCTGTCGCAGATGCGCTATCGCGCTCACCTCAGACGTCTACTTTTGACTCTTCTGGTCAACACGACGACATCAAGGTCTGCACTGTTGTGCGAGCATCAACTCCAAAACTGGGAGCAATTGGCATTGCTACATCCAAGGACACGACCATGCAAAAAGTAGCATCCTGCATACGCAACAGTTGGCCGCACCACGTTCACGACGTGCACGTTGACACAAGGCCTTACTTTCACTGTCGTGATGAGCTTCACATGGTTGACAACCTCATCAGCCGTGGTCAACATCCGGTTCTGCTAAGATCAGAACAAAGCAACGCACTTCAGAGACTGCGTTCCGCTCATCGTGGCATCGCAGCTTGCAAACCCAGGCCAAGGAAGCTATCTATTTGCCAAACATGAACCGTGACATTGAAACCATTATTGCTGACTGCGAGACCTGCCAACAGTACCACAGGAATAACCAGAGGGAACCCCTGGCAAACCCCAATATCTCTACTCGCTCTTGGCAGTCATTAGGAATGCATTTCTTTCATCTACAAGGTATAACCTAGTTGCTCATTGTGCATTACTCCAGCAAGTTTGTCGAGCTGCAACGGATGAGATCAACATCCGCCCCTGCACTGATCAACGCTCTAAAAACAGTCTGTGCAAGGTTCGGGTTACCGGATGATCAGTGGCAATCGTCCCCCGCTTAACTCACTGGAATTAAATAATTTTCTGTCAAATTGGGATGTAGTGAGCAACTCAGCGGCACCGTACAACCCGAGATGAGATGGTGCGGCTGAATGAACTGTACAGACTCTCAAGCACTCACTGATCAAGGCAGCTGAGGATGGAACGGATCTTTTCCTTGTACTTATGGACTACTGAAACAACTCAACAGAAGGTATGAAGTCACCTTCGGAACTTCTTATGGGATGAAGGATGATAACATTGGTCCCTATTCTTCCACAGCTACTGAAGCCTCAGTCCTTATTGACTTATTTTACACCAATGTGCCCTTTATGCAGTGTCATACGCGTATGCGGGTTTCCGGAACATGTGCTTGAATACGCTTCGTATTGCTATGCGGTACAATTACGCATGTGCAAATGCTCAGTGAACGTTACGCAGTGGGCCAGTATGCCGCCATAACGGCAGTGAATGACCCACCACCACATCATCATCCCATTCATGTGTTTGCGTGTTATACATGCGCCTTCTGTTATCAAAATTGTATAAGTGCTTGTTTGCACTTTTCACATGCTCACTATTTCTAATCGACTCGTAGCAGACATGTTAGCACATCCACAGCCTAGCACCAAGATGCGCAACACACATCAAGTCTCTTCCACAGCTAGCCTCGCTAAAACAATGCGTAAATTCACTTGGATGCGACAACCGGTTGAAACCACCACGTCCGTAACTTTTACTCAAGCAATCAAATCTTGAGGCTATTGAAACACGGCAATAACCATGATCTCTCAGCCCGTGCAATAAATGGTATGACATCTCGTCAACATGGTCTAGCTGCCTCTCGACATGCAGTTGCTTTCGAGGTCCCACCGTGTCATTCCCTTGGGAAGTCAAGCGCGAGGGTTCCCGCGTCGTTCGGATTACAGAGCACTGACGCTGTATTGTACCGATGACAACACAGCAAAAAAGGGGATCACGTCGAGAGAAAGATGCCCGGAAGGACTCAGTCAGCCTGTTTCGTGTTTTCGTGTCCTTCCTTTTTGATGACTGGAGAAGCTGCTTTGCTCAGAGAAGAAAAAGCAGAATGAGGAATAACGCATAAACAAGGAAAAGCCGGCCACGAGTACAGTGTATCTTTATTTCGGTTTTGTTGTGTCGTTAGATTGCACCAGAGACACAAATGACCGGGAAGAAGATCTGAGTTTCTTGGAGATGCACATTGCTTTCCAGTTAATGAACGTAGTAGTCGGAAGATGCAGCATCTTCTGCGTCACCAGCGGCATGGCAGAGTGGGCTAAGCCGTCCACTCGTTGGTGGTAACCAAGGTCGTGCTGTAGACTGTGGGAGGTGGTGGGTTCGAATCCTACCGCCGGCTGTGCTGTCTGAGGTTTTCCCTGGGTTTTCCGAAGACTTTCCAGACGAATGTCGGCACAGTTCCCCCTGAAGTCGGCCCAGGACGCATACTAATCCCCCTGTCCATCACTCCTTCCTGCTGTCCTCTCTCCGTCTGTCCACATCTGTACGCCGCTCATAGCCACACAGTTGCTTCGCGGCGCTAACACGCAATAAAAAGAAAATCTGCGTCATGACATGACAGTTATTTTGAGTTGGAGTTAAACAAAAACGAAGAATGAAAGGACGCTGAACTCTGATATGGGTCCATGCTGCACGACACAGCAGGCATTTTACAAATGTAGAGCTGTTTCGCTGAAGCACTACGTAACCCGTCTTCTTGTGAGGTAGTTTAGAGACACAAAGTTCGGGTAAAAATATATCAGATAATTCACCTTGATCATTCGACTTTAATTGTAGAGCATCCCATGTAAATCATGGTTACGATGGGATGCCTATGGTCAGTCCGCTGCGACGTCATGCTTTGACGCCGACCATCACCATTAACTAATCCTTCACACCCAGACATGGTACCGTGGATCACAAAATATTTTCCAAATGTTGTTCTTGACTGTTGAAGAGCTTGTGTTAAACATTATTTCAGATTATGCTGTTTAGAATTGATCGTAGTGTTATAGTGTAATGTTATACTGCGTTACTTTATTTATTTAGCTTATTACAATAATTATTACTAAAATATTGCTATTGAAATGTTATTACTTCTGTTATCACGATGATGTCATTACAAACGCTCAAGTGCATTCGAGGTTTCAATTGAAGTCTCACACAGAAGCTCGAAAAAGTATCGATGAAAGTTAACGCAGGAAGTATTTTCCTTTTCTTGAGTCCTGAAAAATTTTCTGTACAGAACGCTAAACAAAATTAGTACATATACCATTAGCCAAACATCAGACAACCGTTCCATACTTCTACCCCAAATAAAGGTTTTTGATTTGGTAAACCTTTATTTGGTTTTATTTGGTTGTAGTTGTGCTTGTCAGCGTGGCATGCTTGCTGCGTAGAAATAGGGTTAGCCTATTATTGTAGCAAAATTTAGCGAACCCTAGCGAGTGAAATAGAGCGTAATTATCGTCGGTCTCAACGAATTCCGCGTAGTAAAAAACTTTCAACACCGAAAAATGAGGCAGATGGCGCGATAGTCGGAATTCTGAGGGTATAAGAGTTTACGAGTGAAGGATACAACGCCAGTTCTACCATTACTTGTAAACGCTATAGTTGATGAGTTCTATTTTTAGCGAGAGAAATCGTAAAAGTTTTGACGACGCCTAATGCGGTTAGGAAACCACGGTTGTAGTAACGTTGCAGAAGTGGGAAGAGGTAGTTCCTCTAGAAGCGCACCATAATTTGTTGGCGGTGAAACTGGAGCGTGTCAACATTTGCGAATACCCTGGAGCGAATATGAGAAGAAATGACCATAATTTTAAAGTGCTATGAGCATTTACAGTTGCGGGTACTGGCATAAAAACTGCCACGGACATGTTTCTTTTCTACTTCTTCTTCTTTTTTTGTCGAATCCCTTACTTTCCATCACTCTATGAATTAGGCGAGCTATAAGTATAGAAAAGCATCGACGAAACGGTGTCCATAGCTATTGCTTGTAGTACTGCCCGTGGAAATAAAGTTTGCAAATCATTCCGGTATAGTTCTCCTACTTGATGACAGTACACACCAAGGGAGAGAAGGGTTTCGGCGATGCGACGTACGGGACAGGATCTTCACGAAATTGAGCCCTTAACACTTGTCGCTGTAAACATTATGTAAACGATTTTTAAAAAAAAAACGCCCTGTATATCGTATCGCGTATACAGCAGACTGAAAAGTTAAAACTTATCAATTGAGACAGGAGAAGAAGATCCACTAAAATGTTGTTTTAAGACCACGCAGATTTCGCTGTTTACCCAAACTGACTGTTCGCTGAAGCTCGATATTGATCACAATGTATATATGTAAGGGTGTTCGCCCATTTCACCGAACATCGTTTCATCGACGCCGTTTTATCGAACGCCATTTCATCGAACGCCTTTTCGTCGACCGCCGTTTCCCCCAGAGTTCAAGGTAACTCGTTACAAGTAACTCGTTACTGTAACTAAGTTTCTTTTTTTGGTAACTTGTAACTTAACTCGGTACTTTTGCGCCGTGATAACTTTCAGAAGAACTCGTTTCTTATTCAGGTAACTTTGCCAAAGTAACTTAAGCTAAGTTCCAAGTTACTTTTAATTTTTCACCCACGTCCACATATTTTCTTGCTTTCTCTCCGGTTCCTTCATGGCATTTTATGCCGTAAAACGTGATATTCAACCAATGACGGTATTCTATTCAGGAAGTAAGAACTGCTGCCATTGAAATGAGGCTGAACCATTGTGCGCTGACATGGACACACACACATAAATAGGACGGTGATGTAAGGGAGTAATCCCCAAAACGCACTGGTACAGGATCCACATCGCGTGCAATCGTGATTATGCAGCGATTATTGTGATCGTTCTCAGGTGCGGACAAAGCGAGTCTCGGCGACAGAGATCAACACCGCAGACACGTGTCTCCCGTTCGCGAACATGGTTACACACTTCGAAAAAGGTTGGCGCAGGCGCAGTGGCTTCTTTTCACTTCTTCGTCTTCTCGCTATACTCGCGGGATGACGCCGAAACAAATCATGTAAAAATAAACGTTCAAAAATAAATCTCTCAAATATCAAATTTGCAAAATAAACTCTTCAATATAAATCATGAAAAAGTCCACGCTGTCGAAATAAACTCCGAAAAATAAACTTTGAAGAATAAACTATGGTGAGCTAGCTCACCATAAATAAACGCTTCGAAATAGATCTTTTAACATCCATCGTCCCTGATCGGTGGACAGCCGGCGGCTCTATGTCCGCCGCGGAAAATAGTACCCTCCTCGCGCTTGGGGCTAGCCAGGGCTATAACTGTGAACGAGGATTTCGGTACACCGGAAGAAGGTTGTCTGTCTGTATGTGATCCGTGACAAGTTTTGCCAACTTAGTAGGGGGGTGGGGGGCTGATATCATTCGCGTGTTCTGTATTCATACGCGCATCGTCGTCATCACTTTTAAGCTGGATATTTCGAAATCCTAAGTTGTTATATACCAATTGATAGCAATACAAACATGAGTAAGAAACACCATAATAGCATGTTTCGCCGAAAAGAACATCGTGTAGCCCATACGGCTATCATTACTATGATACGGAGCATTACCTTCCTAAGCCTAACCATGATTTATTTTAACAGCGTTTATTTTGAGGACGTGTATTTTTAAACGGTTTATTTCAGAAAATGGATTTCGAAGGGTGGAATTTTAAGCGTGGATTTTTTAATGTTTTATTTTAAAAGATTTATTTCGGCGTACAGCCATACTCGCACTGCCGGTAGCCCGCCATACTGCCGGTTCCGGGTTGGCAAGATGGCGGCGATGACAGCGGCCCGCACGAAGAAAACAACATCGACAAACGCCGAAACAGATGAAATCGCATTTGTATTAACGATAATTTCTTTCAAGTAGACATCCTGGAACAGTGTTCTCTTTTAATTTGAAACTTCTGGAAGTATTGTGCAAAGCGTCCACCAGACGGCTGCAAATCAAAACGAAAATCACAAACGTGAACTGCGGACGGTACGGCGTGCCCAGCAGGATTGCGCCGACTAGGATTGCCGACCGATCCAGATTGTCTGTGACAGTGCGTTTTGGGTGTAAGATGCAAAGCGTTTGAATTATTGGACATGAACGAAAACGATCTAAGCGTGCTGCACTCTTCTTCTTCTTCGCTAACTGGGCGGGAACTTTGTGGCTGCCCAAAAGGACTCCTCCGTCGGCAGCTCAAGGTCGAACTCAACTGCTCACGCGAGCTGCACCTGTGTAGTGATATTTTGTGTCCGAAGTAACTTGGAAGTAACTCGTTCTTTTTTTAAGTAACTCCGTAACTGCGAGATACATTTCAGGCTGAAGAACTTCGTTATTAACTTTAGTTACATTTTTCACACGGTACCTTAACTCGTAACGAGTTCTTTTTGACGGGTAACTTCTCGATCTACGGTTTCACCGATGTCTGTCCAAGGTTAGGTCAGGAGAGCCTTTTACGTATTTCACACGTTGCTGCAAGAAAACGCGGCAGCCACAGTTTCGATGAAACGTCAATTTTTCGACGAAACGGCATTGTTCGATGAAACGGCGTTCGATGAAATGTCACGAAACCAGGTATAATTCGTAGCAGAAAATCATTTCGGTGGACAATAATTACGCATTGTTGGATTATGAACATAACGTTAAACGTGGACTGGCGTAAGTTGGTCGCCCATGTTTAGTTGCAGACAATTACCTGTCGTCCTGCGGCTTCAGGTACTGGAAGCCTATATAAGGTGATTGTGATCCATTTCAGTCAAAAAGGAGGCACATCTAAAACCGCGCGTAAGGAACCATGCCGCCATCTCGCGTGCTTGCCTCAAAGCTGGAACACGGGAGTGATAAAGCAGGCAGGAAAGATGGCGCGTTGTTTTGCGCGAAAGTAGAACCTCAACCGGATTTCTCTTTTTTTCTTTTTTCCTGTGGCAATAATATTGAGACCACTTGTTGTGTGTTGCAAAATATCGCTTCAGCTCTGAGGTATCTCAGGTGTAGTCTGCAGCAGTGTCGCCGATTTGAAATCCCGGGTTTGATTTAAATCCACATCGATTATGTGCACGGGAGGACACCCTGCTGCCTCCAAACGCTTTGTCCCCAATTCCGCTTCGTGCCAGTACACCTGGACACCATCTGACATTTCTGGACACCATCGGACTTCGATCGTTATTGTAAAGGGGCACGTTATTTTATTCCCCCCATTCCACCAAGCACTGGGGTAGAGTATCGCCTGTTGCGATGAAACTCCCCACTCTCCAAGGCCGAAAATAAAGTTGTTGTTGTTCACATAAGAGGAATGTTGATCTGATTTGGATTTGATTGGCGGACAATGAATGGATAGAATTTAGATTGGATCACGTTCTTGAAGAGGGATTTGGGCTGAATCCTCGGATTTGACTCGATCCCTTTTTATGAGGGATTCGGATTTTGATTGAATCACGCTTTTGCAGAGGTATTTCGATGGGGATTGAATCACCTCTCTGCAGAGGGACTTGGAGTCTGATTGAATCCTTCTTATGCAGACGGATATCAATTTTAGTTGAATCACGTTTACATGTGGATTCAACTGCACGCCCTTGATGCAACAACTAGAACATTATTTTATGATGATGATGATGATTGGGGAGTTTCGTCGCAAGTGGCAAATACTCGAAACGCACACACTGCAGCACAGAAACGTAGGTGACTGGACAACAGCAAAGAGGGGAACGTTAGCGCGACGCCGATTCTCTTTACAAAAATTACACCACAAGGAATGTGGATTGCACAACGTTTTTCCTGCGATAGTCTTACGTCCTAATTTCGCGTGGCAAATTTGCTCATGAAAACAACGTTGGTTTTTTACAGGTGAGTCAACAGCGTTTCTACAGGGCACATTCCTTGCTGACCTGACAACAGCAAAGAGGGCTACGTTAGCGCGAAGGTGATTCTCTTGGGATGACGCCGAAATAAATCATGTAAAAATAAAACGTTCAAAAATAAATCTCTTAAATATCAAATTTGCAAAATAAACTCTTCAATATAAATCATGAGAAAATCCACGCTGTCGAAATAAACTCCGAAAAATAAACTTTGAAGAATAAACGCTTCGAAATAAATCTTTTAACATCCATCGTCCCTGATTGGTGGACGGCCGACGGCTCCACGTCCGCCGCGGAAAATAGCACCCTCCTCGCGCTTGGGGCTAGCCAGGGCTATAACTGTGAACGAGGATTTCGGTACACTGGAAGTAGGCTGCCTGTCTGTATGTGATCCGTGACCAGTTTTGCCAACTTAGTAGGGGGAGGGGGGGGCGGCTGATATCATTCAGAATGACGGATGCCCGGGAGCGTATTATTCGGTGAAGTTCTATTTTAGCAGTGCAAGTAACGCGCGACATCGGTGTAATATAGTCTAATATAGAGCCGACTATCAGGAGAGTTTGGTCATTCTTTGGTATGTTTTCTGGTTTTGCGTTTCTCTTTTTCGTGTGCGTGCGCGCTTTCTTGGCCTTTCTTTTACCAGTGCGAATGACCGTCGCCGCGCAATCCGTCCACAGCGCTCAGCTGGCTCAAGGATCATGAGCATACCTGGGTAAATTACTTCTAAAATGTAATCAAATTACATTACCCATTACTGTAATTGAAACGGAATAAAATTACATTACAATTACTACGGAAAAGTAATGACGTTACAATCCTTGTTGTTATGTAATTGATAACAATACAAACATGAGTAAGAAACATCATAATAGCATGTTTCGCCGAAAAGAACATCGTGTCGGCCATACTGCTATCACTACTATGATACGGAGCGTTACATTCCTAAGCCTAACCATGATTTATTTTAACAGCGTTTATTTTGAGGACGTGTATTTTTAAACGGTTTATTTCAGAAAATGGATTTCGAAGGGTGGAATTTTAAGCGTAGATTTTTTAATGGTTTATTTTAAAAGATTTATTTCGGCGTACAGCCATTCTCTTTACAACAATTACACCACAAGGAATGTGGATTGCACAACGTTTTTCCTGCGACAGTTTTTCTTCCCAATTTCGCGTGGCAAATGTGCTCAAAACAACGTTGATGCGTCGCATTTTGTACCCCCCCCCCCCCTACACAAACCATAAAGCGACGATGATGAGAAGTGGCTGATGCAGGCCAGTAGACTGGGAGCTGCCCCAGAGCCATTTGTAGATAGTGAGAGATGATGATAGAGTGGATTAGAGGATTCAGGTGATCATATTGTCCGATCTGTACGTTTGTGTTACATGTTTAGTGTATGTTGTTTCAACGTGAGTCTTGTTCAATATCGTTTCGGAACTTTCTAAGTTAGAAACAGCGAACCTGCCTCTATGAACAGTCACAGCCCAGGCAGGCGCAGCACCCCAATGTGGGTCCCAAGCTGGGCAAATATAGGTATCCCAGATTCCCAATGTTGTCCCAATTTTACAATTGCAACCTTGCCCAAGCAAAACTCAATATTGGCAGCCGATATTCAGTTCCAGTATTGTCAATGTATATACCCGACATTGCCGAGGCAGCAGCTCAATATTAGCCTCACATTGGTCCTATATTGGGTAAATGGGGAGTCAATATAGGCCCAATCAAGGTAGTGCTCGCGACACGGTTGTCTGGAATCGCCTATCGGCAGTTCATATCGGCAGGCATATTACTTTCATCAAAACGGCAGAGTGGGCCTGTTGGTACATGACTGAATTAAAACCGGAGCGTCTGTGTGTTCCTGTCCGTGTTCCGTGCTGCGGGTTTAATTCAGTCATATTACTTTTGTCGCGCCTGAAAGTGCTGCCAATATTGCATTTGAAAGTGGACCATATCTCAGACAGCACACCAATACTGGCCCAATGTGGGCTCCCGGGTTCGCCATTATCGGCCCCATATGGCCTGCCAATATTCGTCCCACAGGAAAAGTGTAACCAGCCTCCCCATTGGACCAATACGGGCTGCCTCTATTGGCAAGCCCATTTTGCGCGAATCATGGCAGTTCTACCATGATAATGCCGATGGTGAGTCCGTGTAATAATAATTCATTATCTGGAATAATATCCGCCATTAAAAGTTCTCTCTCATATTACTTCACTTTACTACTTTCTTGTGCAGGTCTAACTGATCCACGTTGCATCGCTATACAAGAACAGTACTGCATCGCCCTAAAAACGTAGAACAGCTGCAGCGCCCGCCTTGCTCAAAGATCCATGTATAGTCCCCGAGAATTACCCATACGAAATATCAAAAAAAGATCTTCCCGGAACAGCACCTCAAGCGGTACTGCCCCGACGACCTTGTTATCCCTCAGAAGCCTTCATTGGGATCTCAGTTCTCTATGACCCAAAGGCTTACAACCCGCTCCTAGTGTACAAAGCAGCGAAGCACTATCGTGACGGTGACGGACACACGCACCATCATCTCGCATGCATCTGCAGTCGCTTCAAGGCACCTTGCGTTACAGAACGTTAACTTTCTATCAGACATTGAGTTTTTTTACTTGACCTACAGCTTCCATTGTCATTAGGGACTAACCGACATTTTCGCTCGAATGAAACGACCTGTCCGAGTGTCGCGCATGCGCATTACGATTAGTAGGACGCGCGATTTCGCTGAAACGACCACACGCTCTGAGTCGTTTCGTTTTATTCCGCAGCTATAACCGATTGGCATCGCACAGCAAGATGACGGCTGTTTACATCAGCTGTACCAGCTGAGTTGCAGTGCATGTTACAGTGGGATTGCCAGATGTTGACCGTTTCGGACAAGCGTATCGTCTATACGGGAGGTAGCTGGATGTAACGACGTATTGAGTAGGGCATTTCACATGCTTCGACGTGCAATCTTGCCGTGCGGTTTGGCATTTGGTACAAGTACCCAATACAGATTCGCTCCATTTTCCGCATTTTCAGCCAATATGGGGTGCACCTGGGCAATATGGGACTCATATTGCCGGCATTTTCGCCATATTGACCCAAACTTGGCAATATGGGCCCATATTGCCAGGTCTGAGCCAATATGGAGAAAATGGCATGGCAAAACGGGTCCCATATTGTACCCGCATCGCCAATGCTCAGCCGATATAGACCCAAAATTGTGTGCCTGGGATATTATTTGTTCTACGGCTATGTGTAGACCATATTGCCCAGTTGCATCCCATATTATCTGGTCGATGGATAATACGTAAAAAATATTGGCGGTTTTCAGCCAATATTCATTGGTCGACGGCTATATGTAGGCCATATTGCCCAGTTGCATCCTATTGTATGCATTATTTTGTCGAAGGCTAATGTGGACCATGTTGCGTACTTTCATTCAATATTATGTCTTCTACGGCTATATGCATACCATATTGCCCAGTAGCATCCAATATTATTTGGTCGACGGATAACAATATTAGCAGTTTTCAGCCAATAGTCGTTGGTCGACGGCTATATGTAGACCATATTGCCCAGTTGCATCAATATTATTTGCTCTACGGCTATATGTAGACCGCAATGCCCAGTTGCGTCCAATATTATTTTGTCGACGGCTATATGTAGACCGTATTTCGAACTTTCATGGAATATTGGTTCTGCCGACAGCTATATGTAAAGAATATTGCCAGTTTTCAGCCAATATTCCTTGGCCGACGGCTATATGTAGATTATATTGCCCATTCACATCCAATATTGTTCGGTCGCCGGCAATATGACACCTGTACGTACCTGAGACGTTGTGATGAGCTCGTCACCTCGGTGAAGCAGAATAACTAGTGACTGAACGGCAGTTTGCATCGAACGTTTTCGCAATTCGCCAGCTGCGGCATCTTCGTAGGCATCGGCAGCAAAAGGAGCTCAGCACACACGACACGACTGCTGTATCTAATAGCCGAGTTCTTCGAACCACATTCGTTTTAGAGCACTGTTCTCTGGAATCTTGTGGTAGAAAACTCCCGTCATCGAAGATAAACGACTTTTGCATCCCCGGACACCAGAACGTACACCAGGCATATCTAGGTCTTTCCAATACGTGACACAGCAGCGACAGACAAGTCACTGACTTTCACTTTCCGCTTCGCGCGACCAACATGACGCCCACGGCGTAGACAATAAACGCGATAACACAGACGGATTTGCAGACGGCGCGGCGGATCGTAGCTCGTAGCGGCAAAGTAGCTGAATGCTTTATTAAAGTAGAAACTATGGAAGTGAACGTCATTTTTAAAACGACGCTTAGCTGTAACGATAATGTGCGTCAACTTTGTTCTCTACAAAATTAACTCTCACGTGGTACGGGTTGACCAATCCTTGGACGCCCTGGACCCGAAAACGCAAGTTACTCTTTTTCGCCGTTGGTTGGCAGCACCGTCCATGTTCCGGCAATCTTCAAAATATTTATACGTAAAAAGTATGCCGAAACGAGAGGTAATGCTTTCTGTGTGTCATCAAACATGATGTTGTGCAGGATAGTGCGCAAAAATATGGGGGGTTAATTTTCACTTTACAGT
Organism: Ornithodoros turicata; assembly: GCF_037126465.1. NCBI lineage: Eukaryota > Metazoa > Arthropoda > Arachnida > Ixodida > Argasidae > Ornithodoros > Ornithodoros turicata. Next base: position 129,741,728 of record NC_088202.1, on the reverse strand, counting down.
CCATTTAAACGTTAATTTTGTGGATTGCAAGCGCATTTTCTCCGTTAAGTTTGCGGTGTTGTGTTGACTGGGTTAAGTTCTTATGTATCTCCGTAACGTGTAGTGTCGCATCTGTCATCGAAGGAAACATCACGTCGCAGTACGCGCACATGTATACTTGATTTTCCATCACGAAAAAGTGATACCGTTTCAGCTCAAGCGCTCAAAGCTGTCGTCTGCTTTCGCGCGGTGGTGTGAAGCAGACGACGTATGACGTCACCGACTCCAACGACCCTCATCAAGGGGAGAGTCGCTGAGAATCGGTCTCGAGCAACTCCAGCTATAAACTCTTCAATTTTAGAACGGGGGTCGTGACGTCACGAGAGTCGTACCTCGGCATTTTTGCAAACCTAGAGTTGACTCTTTCGACTCTCGGGTCGGTCGAGTCCTATTTCCGAACGCACCCTTGTGAGACCTGGAGCAGCCACACTACTATGCCAAACTCCACAGCAGTGTGTTGTAAAGCGTGAACAGTTCATATGACGTTCATTCACAGTACAGCGGCACAGCGGCACAGAGTTCATATGACGTATCCTTACCATATAAACCAGTTTTTCCTTTTGCGCGGCACCGTGAACTGCACGACGTCTGTTGCTGTTGAGATGAAAGAAGATGAATCAAGAGGAAGCGGACAACGGCGCAACACGCGCTGGATATTAGTGTTCATGGGCACGTTCAGGTAACATTTCATTCCTTCCATCTGCGTCATTCATCATGTCCAGGACATCGTCAACAGCTAATCTCACAGACACCAGCGCATCTTCCTTCTCGAAATACGAGCATCGCCGCGCTGCGTCTCCACGTCGGAGACGTCGTCATGCCTTGGCATATCCAACTCCATACGACCAAGTGTTCCGATCTTTCATCCCTTCTAACGCTCGGCCAAGTCTCGCTCACCAACACATTCCGCTCCCTCAGCCGAAACAATGTCGAAACTTGCAGAAGGCATCTTGCAAGCGCAGTGGGACACCAACGCTAAACCCGACCTTCGTTATAGTTGCACCAACTACATCCCCTGTAGATGATGGATCACTAGGGACACTACTCTTGAAATACATCTCTGGTCCAATAGCTCCACGCGGGAACGATACCACTCATGAAAGCATGGCGCCGAACACTAAGAGGTTCTGCAAGGTCAGCTGGAATTACTGTTCTCTTATTCTCTGCATATCGTTTATTCTCGGTATAATTATTCTGCTGGTGGGGGCAGCTGCCTTTTATATTCAATTCGTCGGTGAAGAGTTTCATGTTCAGTACACGGACCCAGGGAAACGATCTGAACTGCCTGCCATGGACAGCTCTTTGGCGACAGGCGTGGCGCAGCAGCCCGTGGTATGTACGTCATCTGGTTGCGAATGGAATGAAGAGTACTTATCAGGCAAGCTCAACAACTCTGTAAACCCTTGCGATGACTTCTACGGACATGTGTGCTCTGCGAATTGGTTTAACGGCAGCGTGAACCAGTCTTCCTATTTAATTCGGGCTTCCGCTGCTGTTATGAATGACGTTTGGAATTACCTGAGAAAGTATCCGTTCAATAGAACACTGACTTCCTTCGTTAACCAGGCAGCTTTTCTGGCTCAAGGCTGCATGGACGGACGCAAGAAGGACACAGAGTGGACAGCTCTCCATGGAATACTTGCTGATCTCAACATACCAGGTTGGCCATACGTCAGCGACATCCCAGACACAAAACCCCACGACGTCGCTAAGGTCACCGATAAGCTCTTAGGACTATCAACGTTCGTGAAGGTAATGTTGCGGCAACAACGATTCCACCGGGAGTTGCAGTTGCACATAGACTCTCCTCCTATGTTCATACGTCGGTTCGAAACATTATATCCCAGTGAACTGCTGGGTACGTATGTCGAGTTTGTGTACAAAGTGTTGTCACTGTTAAAAAGGCCAAGCCCGCTGACACGCACACTGGCGCTTGAGATTGCTCGACTGGAACAGATGATGTCAGACGCCGCGGATCACTCGGCTCGGAGCGTAGCTACCCTTCAGGACATCAAGCCTCTCACTATGCTTAGACCAATGCGCGGTTGGGATTGGACAGCTTACCTATCCTATTTTATTCAAGAAGCATCGCGTCTCACATCACGCGAGGTCGTGCTGCTCGACCCGAAATACATTGACCACCTTTCTGGTATCTTGAACCGCACACAGCGGCGTGTCCTAGTCAACTATATAGGGTACCGTCTGGTCATCTACATCTCCCCTCTGCTACCACATAATAAGGCAGGATTTGTCATTCCCATCAGTCACCATCATCCACTAGCAAAGAGTGTTTCGGAGCGACTCCAAGCCTGTATGAGTATGCTGGAAGGAATGTATCCCTTTGGAGCACGTTCCCTAGTTTGGTCGACGGTGTTGTCCAAGAGACTCTCCCTTGTCACGGGCGAGGCTGGATTAGCAGAAGATATCAAGATAATAAAAGAGATTGTACGTTCCGAGATGAAACAGACTGCGTCTTCAGCAAGCTGGCTTTCCTTAAACGAGTCACACACTGCTGCTCTCAAAATGGACCACATGAGCATTCAGTTGATTCCCGAGAACGACGAATTGTCATTGCCAGGCTCTTCATCGTCACCTATTGCTCTAGACCAACAGAATTTTCTTTGGACGTACTACAGGCTACTACGATTTATGCGTTCGCAGTACTGGACCGCACTTGACCTCAATTATTTCAACGAACCAACGACACACACAGAATCCGCTTTTCGACCAGGGTTCTCCTACGACCCTCAGCGGAACATCATAAAGCTTTCACCAGCTACCGTGGCGTTCGCAAGCAGCATTTCTCAACGCTTCGAAGCTAATTCCATACCGTTCCTGATATCTCCAGTAATCCGTGGCATGTTTTCTGCGATTGACCTCAGGGGTAGCTCGATTGGCTTCGACGGTGCTCTTCGCACATGGTGGTCCAATGCGTCAAAAGTAAACTTCATGGGTCGTGCATGGTGCATCCAAAACAGTTTTACGGAAGAAACCAAGCGACATGCGAAGTTGCTGGGCGGGTTCGATACTTCATTGTTTTTGGATGAAAACGTAGCCGATGGTGCTGTACTTCGTCCGCTGTACAATGTATTTCTCAAGTTTGCACAAAGGCAGGGTACTAGGGCGACTAAAACTGGGCGGCCATCTGGTACCGCACTTCAGAAGTTCTTTTTCATCAATTATGGTACAACGTTGTGCGAGCCAGCTCGTGGCCCGTTACACGTCAAGAATCGGCTACGATACAAAACAGCTGTCCCAGCAAAGTTGAGAGTGAATGTACCATTGTCGCACTTTGACGCATTCGCTGACGTGTTCGGTTGCGAATCGCCTGATCGGATGAGAAGGAAGCGTTCTTGCTCCCTCTGGTAAACGAACCTGCTAAACTAATTTCATTTGATCGAATTTCGGAATAAAGGCATATCGCAATAGAATTGAAGGTACTTTCTATTTATAATTGTAAAAGATATTGTTTGCTGACATTGCGAAGGAAAAAACCGAAACAAAGCGAACCATCAATTATCTGGCCTTTAAGAAGAGTACTTCCCTGGGTACAGGCACACAAGGTTCTCTAATTAGGCAAATCCTATACCGCGGAAGAAGTAAACTCTCAGAACCGTAGTCACCTACGGCAGCAGCAGAAAGGTAAGCGAACAAGGTACGATACAGATCAAGAGGGTAAAGTAATATTGTAGATAAATATTTGTTAGGTACGATGGCACTGAAACGGCAGGGCAGCAGGAAGGGGAGAGAGGGATATGTATGAACGGCACCCTAAGTAATTAGTTGCAGTGAAACGGCACCCTAAGTAATTAGCACCCTAATTAGTTGCAGTCGCAAGACCATAGAGAAAATTTGTTCGCACAGCGCTCAGAAACGGCGTACAATATCGTCAAAACAGAAGTACTGGCGTGTTCTCCTCGCTTTACCCTTGTCAATTACATATTTTGTAGAATTTCAGGACTCTCCGTTCAATTGTATTGAGCCCGAAATCGCAAATATTTTTAGTGTGCGACACTTTATCGAGATGGCAGCACATGTTCGAGATGCACCAAATTTTAATTTATTAAAAATCAACGGCTCAACCTTGTCTTCTAAAAATACGTCATTGACTAGAGAAAAGCTAGGAGAACACGCAGTACCAACGTTATGATGATCGTTTAGAGCGTTCATGTGTCTTGTGCGAACGAAAATCGCCCAGAGATTTCTGAAGAAGTGATTCCGCCTTAACAAGTAATAGACGGCTACCCAGAGAAAAGCAGTATCGGTGAGGGGCAGAAAACGGCCGTCTCTTAGCTGTTGTAATGGATTGCTCACGTAACCAATAGGCGCACATCTAGAATCGCATTGTTGGTAGGAAATCTAGTTGCAGAGCAGGGGTGACAGGGGGAGTTGTCGTACGTAATACAACATTCAGGATCCCAAAATCGCCGGCCGGACACGGTTATAACCCCTCCTCTGAGGCTTTCGAGGTACAACGACACCGTAGACTTGTCCTTGACTGCTTGTAGTTCAGGCATGAATTCCTGATGAGTAACACATGGTATGCCGAAAAACAGAACAACACAAAATAGTACCAATAGCGGTATGTTCTTTTTTTTTACTTTCGTGTTAGCGCCGCGAAGCAACTGTGGCTATGAGCGGCGTACAGATGAGGACAGATGGAGAAAGCACAGCATGAAGGAGTGGGGGACAGGGGGTTAGTATGCGTCCTGGGCCGCCTTCAGGGGGATTTGAGCGGACATTCGGCTGGAAAATCTTCGGAAAACCCAGGGAAAACCTCAGACAGCACAGCCGGTGGTAGGATTCGAACCCACCGCCTCCCAGTCAGCACAACATCAACGAGCGAGACGCCTTAACCCACTCGGTCATGCCGCTGGTTTCGGTATGTTCATTGGGGGCATTAAGTAGGCGCCCCGAGGCGCGAGTGTTTCAGACACCACTCACTTAACGCGACACAAGCGCCACTCGCGCACCGGGAAGTGTGAGACTCGGGTACGCTTTTCGCGCACCCGTTTCATTTCGATGCATGGAAGCAGCGACAAGCGTCCAGGTGCTTGAGATTTTCAGTGACGTACTTCCTGTTGCGCGGCGGTTTCCGGAGTTGGTTCGAGTTGGTTTTGACTCGGTTGGCGGTTTCGAGTTTTCATATTCGCACTGAACATAAAATACGAATGTACGTCCTGGCTGGTACTGAACAAGTGGGTACAGCGTTGCCAGGTTTTGAGCGATGCCGTCCAGTCTCATCATCTTTTAGATAAACCTCGAACACCCTCAAAATGTTAACACAATATTTTCTACAACTATTCGACAGATCTCTCCACTTTCTTTTCTGTTTTTGTCATATGACATGGGAAATAGAAATGGCATTTCAGATAGTAGCAAAAACGACCACAACATGGGGAACAAGAGGAAAAAGAAGTGTCCCCCCTGGCTGAAGAAGAAGAAGTGTCTCACGTGACGAAGGCGTTCTATTCCGATATAAGCAGAATGATATGACGATCCGCTTAATAGCTGTTACATTGGCTGTTCTTCCCTCCTGCGACACCATCAAGTCTGAAAAAGCACCATTACAGAGGTTGAGCAGTCCACTATAGTTTGTGTATGAATGAGCATGGCCCGGCGCAAGGTACGGCGGGGACGTAGAGGACCATACACCGTATTACTGCACGTATTACATCCACCTGCCATAAAGCGAGCTGTCATCGTCACGACCGCACTATTGTTCGTGTACTGTCTTCTCCTCTACCAGCCCTTCATATTCGTTACATCGGTACCTTACAGCGTATCTGCAACTTCCACAGCACCTGCAGTAGACTACGACACTGGAACTCTACTTCCACAGGACCTGGTGGTCTGTTTCAACTGCTTCCCGCCGCCTGTTAACCGATCCATCGTTTACCGCAAGCCTGCTGGAAGGGACGTCGAAGACGATACTGCTATCTACTACAACCCGAAACCACTCTTGGGTGCTCCGCACATCTGTCCGTTTGGTAAACAAGACGTCATCATCGCCGTAGTGTCAAACCCTTCCAACCACGCACGACGTAATGCTATCAGGAGGACTTGGGGGAAGATACATCTGTTGAACAAAAATTTGACGATTAGTACTGTCTTCTTCTTAAGAACAAGTGGCTTGGCCATCACGGACGCAGCTGTGAGGGCAGAAAGCAAGAAGCGAAATGACATAGTGCAATACGATTTCACGGATAAGGTTCATGGTGGCGATTCCCTTCAAGCAGCTATTATAATCAATTGGTTACGTCAGTGCAGGAACCTCACTGTCGCACTCAAGGTTAGAGACAATACCTTCGTGAATATCGGGTTACTTTCCTATGCCCTTGGAGTTCTCCTCCGCCAACCGGCCGACCTGTTCGGGAGGATAACAAAGCTCGGAAGCAGGCCATATCAACTTGAAGACTGTGCTTATTTGGTCAGGTCTTCCGTACTGTACTTTCTGAACCTGGCCACGGTGGAAGTATTGTTGAAGAAAGATGAAGGCGACTATATGATGACATTAGCTTCTGTGGTGAGGTTGCAAGTAATGCACTTCGATGTGTTCGGTACGTGCAATGCTACGGCAACGGACTTCCATCCATGTGAAATGCGCTCACTGCTCACTGTGCATCCGGTTGGGGTCGGGAGGATGAGTGTGCTTCACCGTGACGCTATGTTGGGCTTCAGGTGCGGATATGAATGATGGCGTTGTACGAACGCTTGAAGGACCGTTGCGTATTTAAGCGTTTGATCTCACCAAATGATGTTAATAATTGTATGACTATTGCAATATAAATGATGGATCATATTAAGTGTTTTCGTGAAAAACATCTGTCTTTGGTTTTGACATGAGAATGAAGTTGGTACGAGTGGTCTTAGGTACGAAAAGAGCGAACCGAGTCAGGGAAGCGCGGACGAGAAGACACAGAATGACACACACAAACTGGACTGTCTGCTCGTCCGCGCTTCCCTGCCTCGTCAGGTACGAAGTTCGTTCAGTGTGCCTTTACGCGTTACAGGCGTCGCTATCGGCTCTGCATCAAAGCATATTATTTCATCGGTGTTCAACTATCTTGAAAACGATTACCAGTAAAAGGAGCGACGTAACTTTAATGAATTAGGGTGGAGGATACCAGTTTTGAAAGTCTTCCTTGTGATAACGACGCTTAATAATTTCCGGTGAATATCAGTGTGAAAGCACCTTTCTGAAAAATACGTATACAGCTACGTAAAAAGACCAGTAGGCGAGAGTGAATTGGTGCTTACTATTGCAGTAGGCAATGATGACCCTGGAAGCGAGCCATGGGCAGTTCCTTAGAAACCAGTGTGAATAGATCGGTTGCATTTGACAGCGGCTGTGGCAACCATTCTATGATGCCCACAGAACACAGTGATGGACAATGTACCAAGAGTACTGCACGGACCACAACTTATCGGCCCGGCCCGGCCTGTACCCGACGCCATGGAGCGCCCCGTGCGCCCCACTGAAAAAGTGCTTTTGATCAATCGCGTTCTATAAAGAGAAAATGAATATTTTCTTTCCTTTCTAATATCGCTGTCGAGTCCCATAGCGTACCGTGCGCCGATGCGGGGTGGATTTCCCGAATGGTGCGTGATGGAACTAACCTCGAATGAAGTCCGCTGTGCAACACCGGATACGCTGCCCAGATACGGTGCAGTGAGGTCAGTTCGTAATTGTGCTCTGGCGAAAAGAGGGTGCCGTGCGAATGAGTGTTGATGGATGCTAGTGTATTTTTTCTTGAAGTTTCCTATATAGTGGTTCGTGTGGCACTGCATGCGGGTGCTCTGGAGATGTATAGAGCATGGTTTGAGATGTGTATGTCGTGCCCGAGCATGTAGTGCTGAATGTAAGATGCTCCATGTGAGGAGTTTCATGATAGTGATTCTGTTCAAGTCTTATTCATATTTTTACTTGTGTTTAAATGCTATGATAATGGTACTTGATGTATATTTTACATACCGGCGTACAACAGCAAAACAATGACATGAAATGCCCTTTCGGGGTTCATGCGAGACCCATCACCAGAAGGAAAATCATAACAATATCATTCGTCAGCTACTTTTTAAACAAGCTGACGTAGCAATCTGCTAGCGGGGCGGCATGTGTATTGCGGTGGTTGTACTCCGGCGCGTAAAAGTCTATCATGTAATATGCCGATGGCCGGCCTCTGGACCATTTTTAGTTGTGATAGTGTTGTATGGATTTACTTTGCGGCGCCTCTGAGATGGAACGCACGTGGTCTCAGGGAAAATTCATATATGTGTTCGCATGGCTAGTACGTCGATGATAAAATTACCTGAGCACGCAAAGCTAATTAGAGCCATCCAGAGCCATATATAAGGAGAGTTTGGCCATTCTCTGATATTTTGCTGCCTCATGAGTGGATCCTATTTTGTCGTCAGAGTCGTCGTTGCACCGCCCAAAAAGCCTGAATCTAAGCGGAATCCGCTTATCACCCATCTGGAGCGCGCCATTTTGATGCTGTCCGCCAGCTGGTCGATAGCTTTGGTGGTCACGCTTAACGTAATCTACAGAAATAAACGGCTTATGTCCCACAGGCGCCTGTGATAAGGGGGCTTTGTTGCCGAACTGGAAGATTTCAAGGACGAAGGGCTTTCAAAGGACGAAGTACGCACGTATCTTGACTCCTTACATCGTAAAAAACGATCAGCATCACTATGGCGACCGGCTGACGAAGGGACAACAATAGAGCACGGCGAGGGAGGTCGTTCAGCCGTGACCTCACATGAGACGCCTCAAGCTGGGCTCCTCTCAATGGCCAACTCTCTCTATAAACAGCTCTGGAGCCGTCCTACAGGTAACGCTCCATAATGCGGGATATGTCCATGCGCAGCTGGCGTGACCAGCTCCGGTGGCGCAGCGGTAACGCGTGCGCTTGGAGACTGGGAGGTCCGCGGTTCGAATCCGCGGGCCGGCTGTGCCGTCTGGGGTTTTCCTGGGTTTCCCTCAGATGTGTAATAGGCGTATGCCGGCACAGTTCCCCTGAAGTCGGCCCATGGACGCAGCTATCCTCCCCCCGAGCGGATTCCGCTCGGTCTTCCACTTCACCCTTTCTTCTCCTCCTCTCCACCACCTTTCCCTTCCCGAGAAACATGCCGCCTAATCAGGCAGGCAGACCTCTCGGTTCCTCCCAACGACACTCCTCCTCCTCCTCCTCCAGCTGGCGTGAGCGCTGCAAATTCGTGTTCGTAGACGTGTGTGCATTGAAAAGAGTTGCTCTCTAGGGATGGTGCTCGAGGATTCCCATGTCCGTATTGTGACAAGTTTTTGCGTGATGAATCTTTGTTACGTGATCGTCCTAAACTAGTTCATTCATATTTCTGATTGTGCTTCTTACTGTTCAGCAGTGCCCTGAGGGTCTCACTTAAAAAAAGCTTCATTGCATAGCATCGAGGGAATCAACCTCTCAAAGACCACCATAGCTTTTCTTGTTCATGTCCTAAATAAACGATTAAATATTTTTTAGGTGTCGCAGTGGAATGGCACGAAGCGCGCCATCTGCTGGAAAATCGCACTAAGAAAAAAGAGCTTCACTGCATAGCATCAACCTCTCTAAGGCCGCTACGTTCTTGATCATGTGCTTAATAATTAACATTTAAATCATTGTTGTTTCCACTCGTTTGTCAAAATGGTATGGTGCTATTTCTTGGAGATGGCAAAATCGAGTTGGGTTATGGCTGCGCAAGTGCGGGACACACCGGGGTTCCGGGGTACGGGGTAGCGGGGTAGGAGTGGCGCGCGCCATCTGGTGGAGTGCTCGTGCTGGAAAATCCAGTTTGGGCATGCCTTAATGCGACAGGACATTGCGTGTCTGACTTGAAATTGTGTAAGGGCAAATGAAGCGAAGAATGAAGTAAAGAAGAAAATTCATGAAGACAAATGAAGTGTGTGGCGCAAATGAAGTATATAGATCTGGAGAGAGAGAGAGAGAGAGAGAGAGAGAGAGATGGTAGCTGGTTTTTTTTTTTTATCTGGGGCGCCCAAATATGGGGTCTTGTGCTACATTTCTTTCAGTACGGGAATATGCTCCCCTTCTTCGCTTGAACGTCAGCTACCAGCACAGAGATTTGGAGGGCTGTATACTGCAGCTTGACGATACGATTGGCAGGGCGTAGCAGGAAGGAGGGGTGGGAGTATAGTCATTTGGTTTGGGGATATCCAGCGTATTTCGGATCTATCTTGTGATAGTCGGCATGCGGACTTTCAGATTTAATACATCTGTACGATTTGAGTACTTTTGAGGAAGTCACGCAGTACTTTGAGTAAAACTTTTCTTTCTGAGCTGGCATTCCAGTTGCCCATTATCTTGCCAAAGGTGAGAGGCATGTGGCTAAGCTTTTCTATCTCTTTCTCTAACTGTTTACGCTCTTTGAAGAACTTCTTGCACTGTGTGATGACTTGGCGGGTAGTACGCATCCGGCAGTACACACACTGAGCAGTCAGTGGTGTCTGCTTTGCCCTGCAGGACTGAGTTGGCTGCCAAGGCTCCGATACATATTTGGTGAATCAATATGGTGCATTCCCGTTTCATGGTGTCAGGTATGGTGGAGTTGAGGTCATGATCAATGTCTTTGATGTAATCTTCTGAACGCAATATTTTCATCCAGAGTTTCTTTGCGTTTTAGAGTTGAGCATGTTTACCGCATCACATTTAGTGAATTTTATCTGGAAGTGATAGCCAGTGTGTGCCCTGGACCAATGAGTGGTGTGTGATGATTGGTTGCGCCCTGAGAAATGAGGTCTAATATCGGAATTCGTTCTATGAGCTGTCCTAGAAGAGCTGCCAATCATTGGTAGCGTCCTGGGCCCCGATCTTGAACTTCGATCGCACGCAGTGTTTTGACAGGCTCGCGCAAGAGCTCGTGGCGAATCAAGGACCGAAGTGACGCATTTAACGAACGTTACGCGGCCCTTGGTAGGCAGAACATCGTCAAGCTCTGGAGTATTTCCTGATTTTTCTCCGTGACACCGGTCTCCTCTCTATCCTGTGATGTGATTGCGTACCTGTGTGGGTGTGCGTTTTTTTTGTGTGTGTGTTTGCCTAGCGTTCTGTTGATGTTGTCCCACTGTCTCCATTGACTATCGACCCCTTTTTCAGCGTCGTTCATCGTCTCATCATCAGAACACATCTCATTCCGTCCATTGCGCCTTGGGGTAGTGGGCCGCACCTCATGTGGTCAGTTTACCCATTCATCATCATTAATTTATCTGTTGCTGTTGTTGTTGGGGTGGTGTATGACGTATCGGGAACCAGGCTATAAGCTGATCTAATAGGCGTCACGCTGTCACTGTGTCACGTCAGACGTCACTGTGTCACGCGTTACTTTCTCCGGAGGTCGCATCGCGGCGCCATCAGTTTGTCGCACAGCATCGCACAGTCCCTATTAGCGATTCCAGCGAAGCCGTGGCCACGTGGCGGCGATTTCAAAAAGCTGTGAGTGGAGGTCCGAGAGCGCGTCCGGACTGGGAAGCGACGCGGCGGTACACGTTTCTGTTGCTTATGGGCAGAATGCCGGCAACAAAGAATGTATCGAAATCCAAAAGAGGAATGTTGCACTACTAAATTCTTTTAAGCCTGTTGGAAATACTCTACGCTTTCTTTTAATAGTCTCCTAACGAAGAAGAACGAAACGGCCATGTGCCACGTGTCGACCTATCGCACGAGTTTCCTGGTCAGCTCTGTCACCACGACTTTTTCTTAATATTAATCTTAGTGATATAGAACGAGGAACCGGCATTTCTTTGTCGTGTTAGCATGTATGCATTTTCAGACCTCAGGCAAGGCAAACAATATCACCGTACTGCTAATGCGGCCAGGCAAGCATCCACTATGGATGTTCTCTGGGAGAGAAAGCTTCTGTCTGGTGCCGCACACGTATCAACGAATGACTAGCAATGATAAAAAATATCACACTAAGTTGTAGTGAATACCAAGAGCAGTGCAGAAAACCAGTACTTCGCTTTGCAGGAGCATCTCTTCCAGCGCTCAGATGTTCGCCGCACAGCATGTGGCATGTTAAATAGTTGCACATGTATATGGTGTTAAGTCAAGACAAGGTATCAGATATACGCGTGTGTGCCAAGGGTTTTCAAAATATGTATGGTTCACGTATACTTTTGACATACAGTCACAGAGTTCTGCAAACATCAGGGTCAGAGCTAACGTCATATGAGCACGTTTTGTCATCACCACACCAAACAAAGAAGTGTTCTCTTGAGCTCTTGCAAATGAGCATGTGAACGATAACTTGTGCATTATAATTTTTTATGCTTACTTGTGTCTCAAAGTTCCGACAAGTATCTAATTACTATAGATCCCACATTTCCAACGGAGCTGTTGTTCCCTTGCAACACTCACATATAAATACTACGGGACTATCGGAGTAGATACTCAAACACGGTATTGCTTACAGACTACTAATCCACATTCCAAAACGCAAGCTATGTCACTCTTCTCAGCAACTAATCCCTGCTTTGCCTTCTTAGATTCTAAAATGCCTCCTTTGGTTGTTTGACTACCGACGTGTGTAAACAAACTCCGACGACAGAAACTTCTTGCCTACTTCTCTGAGTTGAATTGCACAGTATGAGATGACCAGCAGCCAAAATTAATTCGGTTTTCATAAAACATGCCAATTGTGGGTATTACAACCTGAAAAAGATTAACATAATTCGGCCGACACCACATCCCTACGCGCGCTTCGCTCGGGAGACCTCGATTCCTCCATTCGTCCACCATCTTGGCAGTGCCGTGTATGTCAAAGGGAGTCTGGCCATTAGGAGGAGCCTAAAAAAGAGGCTCGACCTGTCAATCAAACTTGGGCGTATATCATTGGTGACCGTTTTCCATGGGCGCTGCCATGACACCAAATTTTCTCCAAGAAGGGATGGTGCTTGGAACGGCGAAGCGGAGATTTCGTGACAAAAAATTTTCACCAACTACTTTAATTTCATACTGTGAGTATACAGGGTGTTTCAGTTAAATCCCCGGGCTAAATAATTCGCGAACCGGTGCACCAATCGAATAACTTTCTTTTTTACAAGTATCTGTCCAATACCGCCTACAAGATGCGCACCGCGTGAATGAGCGGGAGGCGCTCATTATTTAAATAAAAATGCAAATGAGTTTCGTAAAAAAGCGTAACTTCTAAAGCAGGGCGCTGTCGGTATTAAAATGGGTACTACCCCTTTTGGGACCTTCAGTGGACACCTTTCAGAGAAAAATCTGCCACCGAAGCGGGTCATTTGTTGCAGTAATTAATTGGTTTCGGTTTACGTATTTTTGTCGCGGCTGGTCGCGGCGAAGCGCAAAAAGAGCTCTTTCACTCCCTTATCCATCAATGAATTACGTCCTTACACCAATGAATTACACCAATGAATTACACCAATGAATTACGTCCTTTTGCGCTTTAGGCTTTGCGCATCTCCTTTAGGGTGGTGGTGGATGGTGACGAAAACCGGCTTGCCGTTGTTGGCCTCACGTATGTGGGCTGCGTCACGACTGTAGCCAGGATGAGATGAGATGAGATGGTGTGATAACAGATGAAGGAATTATGACGACCGAAAGTTAAGCAATGTAGCTCTGGAATCCGATTGAACTATTACCTAACCTAACAAAAATTCACACGATCCCTCCCCGTACAAGAACTTTTATCCCGTGCCCAATTATCATCGTAATTGTTTTTCCTCGACTCTCTACAGATGCAGAAAATTGTAAGGCATGCTTATATTCGCTTACTTTCCAGTAGTTAGGAAGGCAATTGACTATTATCGTACCATGTCATCATCACCTCTTCTTCTTGTTGTTGACTATTATCGGGATTGTGTTGCGTCTCCAGTTTCGAGCTATTTAAAGCGTATATTAAGTGAAATAGACGTGTACGTTATGTAACGAATTTGTGGCGTCTTAGTGAAAGTAAGGTATATGCAAGTATACGAAGGTAAAACATTACAATGCATGGTAAGGCTTTGAGAAACGTTCTGCTTCTTCCGTGAAAGCCTCCAGAGTTACCTGCTGACTCACCTCTAGCAGGAAAAATAACAAAGAAAAAGTGCTTTCTTGTTTCTGGACTTCACGCTTAACCCTCGGCATTGCATGTGAAATTACTTGCGAGCTACGTTGACATCTTTCTCATAGGGCATCCTCCGGAGGAGGATCCTCTAAGCATCTCGGAGGATCCTCTCGGAGGATCTCCGAAGCATCCTCCACGTTTCTTAGACGTCACCGGACGTTACCCGCTGGAATTTTACTCTCGACTTCCGTCGTCGCTGTTGCAGTTTGCTCATAACTTTTCTCGGAGAGCACGGGGAAACTTTTTCCGCCTAATTGGAACGTAGAAGAACGATGGCAACATTATAAATTGAAAGCCGCTCGACCCCTGCCATTCAGTCCGTATACACAGACAGCATTCGTTTTTCTTCGGGTATCTGTCATCGAGTGCATACATACTCAAGTCGTATAAACTAACGGATACCGGTGAGTTCGGACGTATTTACCTCCTTGGCTATGTATTAATGTGGTTTTACAGTGATTGAACCTAAGCTTTCGAAGCGGTTAGAACTTACAGCGTTATTTTTTTTTATCTTTCGGTGTGCAAAAGGTGTGTTTTTATGAATAAACACACCTTTTTACTCCGCACGGGCTCAAATGAAGCGTGTAATAGCAATGTTGACAAGGCGCTTGCAAAACACCAAGCTGAAAGAGTGCTCTAAAGTACACACCCCTCAAATGATGTTTTCTGTGGAATATGCTTTTTGAAATGGTTCTTTTTGTAGAACACACCATTTTGGAGGGTGTTTGGAGGGTGTTTTATAAATCCAATCTGTGTAACGTGAAACTTGCACCACACAAGTGTGTGTTGTTTGAGGACAAGACATTTACATCGACAGGTGCAAAAAAAATTGCAATGTTAATGTTCGTGGCACATTCTAAAAGTTTAGCGCGTACATCTAGCACGTCCTGATTGAGTTTATTTACGAAATTGCTTCTATAGGTTTCCTATTGAGGGGACAATTAACTATTGACAAGTTATTCTCTTTATGCAACTGCAATTTACGTTTGAGGAATTTCTTATTTGACATTTACTTGTGTAATTGGTCATTAAGTATGCTATCCTTTCATACGTCGTCCTGTACTTGTTCATACTGTACGAAAGGAAGCATGCACGGGACATCGTCTGCAGGATTACGCACGAGCTATAAACTGCAGGCTTTCGCAAAAACGCGGAAGAGTTACTCTTTGTTGGTTGGGTTCGAGCTCGACGTAGATTGCACGCAAAGGCTTACAACACATTAAGAAGGCATATAGATAAAAACGATTGGTTCAAGCAATTCCTTCGTTTTCGTCGAACTGTCACATACTCCATCGTCACTTGTCAGAGCCTGTGGGGAAATATGGAAAAACGCCACCTTCGCGTATTCTGCGAAGCTATTTTGTATAGCACACCCAAACGTCCGAATCTTGAGTGATATGCGGCGTTTCCCCCTTGACTGCACGTTTACCACTTGTATGACAACCATGATGCGAAGAATACATGCCCTCGTTTACATTAACTCGCAAGGAAGGTTTTTCCATACGCTGAACAATTTATATCGATGGTATTAGTCATCAAGAGGGGAACGACGAGATCACCCATTAGGATAATTAGAGAATATGAGATGATGTGATGTGAATAAAGAAGGGATGTGAGTTTCAACGAAGTCAAACTGGCTACCCCAGTACACTTAATACCGAAAGTTCAAACAGATGATGAGATGATGAAAACACAAAGGGGTGATGAATATGAGATGAGTTGGCGAAAAGCAGAGAGGGAACACATAATGTTTGTGAAAGGAAGCTTTCGTTTTTAGCACATCTTCTGCAATGTACAATTGAGGCAAGCTAGTGCATGCGCGCAGAATTGGTCCGGTACCGAATTCAATCTCTCCACATTTTGATACGATAGCAACTCTTTAACGCGGTTTTGGGACTCGGTGAAGCCGTATCGTCAGTGTATTCTCGTGTGCTCTGCATCCCCTTCGATCGTTTCTTTATCACGGTCCCGGTTCGAGGGAGAGATATTGAAGGATCAGAAGAGATTTAACAGATCGGCAGGCCTTTGTGGTAACGACTCCGAAAATATGATCAGCCAATTAAGGACCTGATTCCTTTGTAGTGGCTGGCATCACGTTGCTGATCTTGAACATACAGCTTCCAGCTTGCTCTTTCGTAGAGCGCGTCTGATGTGCAAAGCTCTCTAGCAGAGATTTTTTAGTAGACCGTCTTGGCACCCCCGATATGATACTGGCCACGGCGTTGGTCTCATGATGCATGCGCGACCCTTTCGTGGATGTGTGGAAGACGACTGATCAGACCAGGGCGATAGGCAGAACTGACTGTTTATTCCAGAGCGCGAGGGGAGACCGCGCTTGGTGTCGCGCGGATATGGCCGCTACAGGGCTCCCCCCCAGAAACGACATGGTCGTTCCAGGATACCCGTTTGCGGGGTTTGGGAGGTAGGTCTAGTTGACAGGTGGGGGTGGAGCCTGAAGCGGTAAGGAAGGGAGGCTGAGTGTCGGATTCGGTGAAGGCGGGTTTGAGCCGATCGATGGACACCGTTTCCCGACGACCACCGTGGTCGATGATAAAGTATTTGGGATGGCGTTCGATCACGTGGTGTGGACCAGAGTAGGGGGCTGTAGAGACCGTCGGAGGGCGTCAGTCCGGAGGAAAACTTGAGATGCTGATCGGAGGTGGGGTGAAACGAAGGTCCGATGGGTACTAGGAACTCGAGGGGCAGTTGGTCGAACTCGGGAGAAGTGGTCGCGAAGGCGTCCGACATAGTCCGTTGCTGTCAACTGTAGGTTGTCAAGCGGCTGGGGGTCAAGAACTGGCCTGGAAGGCGAAGGCCCCATAGACGAGGTCCGCTGGTGTACATTTCAGATCTTTCCAAGCACTGCGAATGCCCAGCAGTATCAGGGGAAGATATTCGCTCCATTTTGGGCTGTCGTCGTAGGACATTATGGCGGCTTTGAGGTGACGATGAAAACGTTCAACAATGCCGTTAGCGCACGGGTGATAGGCTGTGGTGCGACATCGGGTGGTACCAAGAAGCCGAGTGAGGGCGGAAAAGAGTCGTGATTCAAACTGACTTCCCCTGTCAGTGATTAACTGAGATGGAACTCCGAAACGGGAGATCCAAGTTGAGATGAATGCTTGCGCGACGGTCTCGGCTGTAGAATCGTGCATCGGGGCCGCCTCCGGCCATCGGGTGAAACGGTCGATGCACGTCAGGAGGTATCTGTAGTTATGAGACGGAGGCAGGGGACCGACGATGTCTATGTGGACGTGGGCGAACCTTGCGTCAGGCAAGGAGAAGGTCGAGAGGGGAGACGCGGTGTGCCTGTGAACCTTTGCCCGTTGACATGCAAGGCAGGACCGCGTCCAGGTGCGAATGTCGGTGTTCATCGATGGCCAAACGTAATGGGTGGCCACCAAACGTTGCGTGGCTTTGACTCCAGGATGAGAAAGGCCATGAAGCGATGAGAAGATGGGCCGCCTGAACGGTTTTGGTACAAATGGTCGGGGCGAACCGGTTGCCGTGTCACAAAAGATAGGCTGCTGGATACCCGTAAAGGGGATAGGCTGTAGGCGGAGGGACGAATTGCCGGATCGGATATGCCTAAGTTCTGGGTCCAGCTCTTGCTGCCTGGCAAGATCGGCGAGATTGATGGGGGTGTCATGGAGGGAAGAGATCCTACTGAGAGCATCGGCGGGGACGTTGTCGGTTCCTTTAACGTGCTGGAATTCAGCGTTGAACTCAGCTAGGAAGGCGAGGTGTCTGATTTCGCGTGGGGAATAGCGAGAGCTTCCAGATTGATACGCGTAGACCAGCGGCTTATGGTCTGTGAAGATGACGAATGACTTGTCTTCGAGGTAGTAGCGGAAATGTTTAACGTACGGCGAAGGAGGATACCAGGGGCTGCGTACCGTTGCCATCCATGATCACGTCCGGGTCACCAGTGTGGAAGACGACTGATCAGACCAGGGCGATAGGCAGAACTGACTGTTTATTCCAGAGCGCGAGGGGAGACCGCGCTTGGTGTCGCGCGGATATGGCCGCTACAGATGCAACGAAATGGATTGCAATAACAGAACTCCTCAAAAGCGTATCATCGAAAGGCTTCGCGTTTCACAGTTCAGGATTTGCCATGCGGGAGCGCTACGAGGTTAATTAATTAACCGTACCGTCCCCTTCCACGGTGTACTACAACGACAACAGCATCAGTTTCGGGTATCGTGATATCGTTCAGGATTATCGTACCGTGTACCGTAGCGGAACGTTGTAAAGTGGTTTACTAAATGAATCTCACTAATGTGTCCTTCTTTGTGATTGCGTGTTAGCGCCACGAAGGAACCTTGGGTGTGATCGGCGTGCAGACGTGGACAGATGGAGAGAGGATAGCAGGATGGAGTGGAGGACAGGGGGTTGGTGTGTGCCCTGGGCTGACTTCAGGAGGAACTGTGCCAACGTTCGTCTGAAAATTCTGCCCCACAAACCAGGGGAACATTATACAGCACAGCCGGTGGTAGGATTCGAATACACCACCTCATAATCTTACGCACTGTCGTAGTCGAGCGGGTAGAAAGGCGACCGAAAGGAGAACGAGAGAACGTTTAATGATCAAAGCCACGCGATCAGCTCGCTCATACAAGCGACGGCCATGTCTCAACCTTGTCGTCATCCTTATATTACATCTGCCCTTTTTAAAGAGCACACCACGAAACGTATTTACACGAGCTTACGAACAGTCCCCATAACCGTAACGTTCTGGTTTATTCACCATTTGCCCTGACCTGGTTTGGGCCACTGAATGTCCGCCGTTTTGCCCCATTGTCGCTGCCGGTTGCCCTGACGTTCTTTGGGCATGTATGGAAGCATCTCCTGTGGGAGTTGTCTCCTGCAGATATGTTCGTGTCCGCCTTGCTACTGAGTCCACAGCACGAGCAAACGTTCCAACAGAAGGAACTCACAACCACTCCCATTCTGGCGATGTTCTCCGTTGCGACCACACACCTTGTCCGTGGACGCGTTGTCCTACGGTCTCGGAGCGGTGCTGCTCTAGGAGGAAATTGACGGTCTACGTCATCCGGTTGCGTATACGTCGAGGCTCGTGACTCCGACTGAGCAACGGTATTGCCAGGTAGAGAAAGAATCTCTGGCGGTAACGTGGCCCTGCGAAAAGAAGTTTCGTACGACCACGCACGACCTTGGCTATCACGAACGAGCCGACGCCTTTACCAACTGGGCCATGCCGCTATTTACTCAGTGTGTCACAGCGCTTCTCACGTCGTCTGGCAATACGCGGGTGCCCGCGACGGCGTGACGGGCTTCCTTGACCATCACCGCCAGGGAAAATCTCTCTCCCGCGTAACCAATAGCGCTCTGCCAATGGCTCTGCGCGACTGATCTCTGACACGGACGGTGGAAAGACAATGAGGATACAGGCCCAGCGTTACTGAGGCGCTGTGTGGGCGTGGTATATGGTCGGCAGCCATAGCCGAGCCGCGCATTCACGTTTCATAATGAGAATGCTGGTGAGGAATAGGGGAACAGATACGGCTCCGCGACCTACTTTCCGCACGGCGGCGCGGGCCCGCTTTTCTTGTCAGGCAAGTGGGGACGGGGCTTCAGCGTAATCGGTATGCTGCTAAGCATTCGCGCATGTATACAGTTTGGAGATATGCCGCATATGCTACTGCGGGAGATGCAGACGTGGTGACCATAAATGAGGAACGTAAGCGGCTTGCGGCTCGTCATACTAAGAATGAAAGTAACGCAGCTTAAAAGCGTGGGGCTAGTTTGCGAAGAAGCTGATGAGGGTTCTCTCCTATGTGTGTCTTCTGTTGGTACGCTTTATGTATTATAATGCCAGGAAGCGGCGTCCGGCAAAGCATGTCGCCATTACGCTCGGCGATGTCTTTAGAAATGCGCGCTTAAGAGTAGAGTGACTTCAGCAAGTGTTTCCGAACCCTGTTTCCCGTTTCGAGGCCCATGGCAGCCTATGATCGGGTTTGCCCTTGCGCCGCTCGGATATCATGTACTGTGACAGTCCCGTCTACCGCAATGATATCGCATTTCGTACGCGTTTAGGAGTGCGTCAAAGAGTACTGTATTTTTTTTTACTTATCAACTTATCTTTTAGTACGATATGTCGTATCTGTACTGTGGCCCCCATGCTTACGGTTTCTATTAAGATGCACATTCACCAGTTAGGTGACCCTTTAAGTTTTGCAAACGTTATTCGGATACGCGCTCACGGAGAGAGGCTTGATGCCGACCTCTTCCCCTGAATACATATTCCGCGTATAACGTTATATAACAGTAAAACCACCTCGTCCTTCCTGGTTTGGCGCGTAACGAGGCCGTGGAGGATCCAGCCATACTGCTTCTTCTGCTCGTCACTAAGCGGCTCTTCAAACAATTTACGCGCTTACAGAGGACCACCGCTGGCAACGCCCTCATCGAGAGACTGCAAAGCTGCACGGAGCCTCGCTTCGCGGTCACCATCCGCACTTTCACCGAGGTAGTGCCCACGCCACCCGCAATGACTCGTAAGGAGCCGCCTTGGACAATTCCCGATATTCACAGCGGTTACACTCAGCTGGACTTCGTAAGAAAAAATTAGCTATCAGCTGCCTGACGTCGTTCTTCAGTACCTTTCTGTCTAGTGTCGACGTCTACGCCAGCCCCACCCGCATTTACACGGACGCTACCGTTGACAAACGCACAGGCAAATTCGGCGTAGCGTACTGCATACCGTCATTGAAGCTAAGACTGGGTAGAAAGTTTGGAAGAAGGCCTAAACTCTAGCGACGCAGAAGTGATGGAAATAACTGAAGCACTTTGGGCTCCAGAGAACGGGAAGCTGTCGAACTTCGTGATAATCATAGATTCACAAGGTGTTATCTCACGCATCGACCGCCACTCTGAGGCGTGCTATTTCGTTGGAAAGGCCCGGCACCAGCTAACGAGACTTAAATCTTGCGATACCGTGGATGCAGTGGATGTCATCCCATAAGGGAATTTCCGGGAGTGATCCAGCTGATGAGCTGGCCAAAGCTGCTACGAAAATCGAACCGAAAGTCCAACCGTTCAAGTAGTTTCGCCTGCTCTAGAACCATCAAAAACATCCTGATATGCGAACGGGAGACAGGTCTGCACTCCCACTCTGCAGCGGATGGCCTCTCCAAGACCGAGGTCTCCCTCTTGCTTCGCATCCTGTCCCGCAGTGCCTACACCTGCGCCCACATTTTTAAGCTCGGCCGCACCTCTAGTCCACACTGTCGCCAATGCGGTGAAGCAGGAACGGAGGAACACATTATAATGGTCTGCCCTGCTACATCCCACGCAAGACGTGAACTCCAGGAAGCTGTGCAGCACTGTGGACCAGCGAAGCTCCAGATGGAGGAGTCCGTCCATCCACACGGCAACCTCCAGCGCCGTAAGTCCGTACAAAAAGCCCTGCTGAACTTTCTAGAGCCGCCCTTGAGGCCGTGCAGTGACTACAGAACAAGGCGTGTGAGCCTTTCCCACCCGTACCCCCTTTTATCCCTTCCCTGAGCAACGTACGTGCCGCCAGTCTAGGCACGCAGACCGCTCGCAACCCCAAAGTTACTCCCCCATCCCTCCCATAGTTGCCCCACCGATGCTTCCGGAGGCGCTTCGTCCATCTGCTGGTGACAGCTGTCCTCCACTCAGGTGATGTGATGTGATAGATGAAGAAAAAAAAACTCTCCCAATTATTATTGTTATTATTACTTATTAAACCACACGCTCATTTTCTCTTCTTTCATCCCTGAGCAGAGGAGCATTTCGAGCATTTTCCCACTTGCCTTCAATCCAGTTCGTAATTACGAATTTAGTTCGCTTTTTGTCTGGCTGTTCAAGCTTCAGCGTTAATCAACAAGCATTCAGTCGCTCTTTGAACGCTTCAATTCAGACCTTTCCAAGATGGTCTCCTTGAAAATATGTTATCCCCGTAACAGCTATTAGAGTGTAACTCAGCTCATAATGCCGGCACTATGGAAGCCAGACATCCTCTATGGACCTGTTTACCCCCTTCGTATCTGTGAAAGAAAACCGCGAACTAGTGCAGTAGGCCAGTGTAATACCACGTGAAGCCCACTGTATCCGTCCTTAGTAGCGAGGTCTCGCCTACCCTATAAGCGTGTTGGAGTAGCCGGCCCAATGTAGAGTTGGGCCAACATCTCCATAGTTTTCTTTTTTTACACCAACCAACCAATCGTCTTTATCAGTGGAAACTAAAACAGGATGTAAAATGGGGCGTGAGATTTATTTCCGTTAGTAGTGCGATCACGTGTATCTACTATACGAGAAGCATGCTTGGAAATTTCCTATACGAACAGATCCTGCAGCATTTAACATGAAGCGCCTTCTCACCCAAGCCTTTTTTTCTTTTTTTTTTAGAACGGCGCGAAGCAAGACCAGCATCAAATGGCACATCTAGTACATTAGATGTGACAACACTTTGACGTGTCTAGGGTGCTTGAATATGGTTGCGCCATTAACGTCAGTTTATATCTGATAACAATAACGGCAGTCTTGAAAGGAAGTGTTATGAATTCAAAGTAGGCTCCGAACATAACACTGAACGCATTCTACGGAGAAGTAACAACCATATTTGTAATTAACGTCCGGCGTTAGAGTAGCTAAAATTAAGTTTTGGATATATTTGTATCTTTGGAACGATCTGCTGGGCTAAAATGGGGGCCGTGGAACGTTTGTCCGCCAGTGCGTATAAATAAAAATTAATATTATTGTTTGTATTTTATTGTTATTATTAATGAAACAGCAAATTTCCTGCCTGTCACGTGCAGTTCCTACCGTGTCTACAAGTGTCTATTTTTATTTATTTATTTTTAGGAACCCTCCGCCTATTAAGTGACGACTACTCACGTTATTGATCCGTCCGGGTTTTTTTGTTGCTCAATAGAAAAACTTTCAGCGCTCTCACAAATACCAACACCTCCTCGTTGTTCGCCATATCATGCAGAATACGTGCATAGAGTCCAGACTTGTACGTAACGGGTAACGGGTAATTGCGTTACTAGTAATCAATTACTTTTTTGAGTAATTTGTAACGTAATCGATTACTTTTGCGGCCCAGTAATTTTTTGAGTAATTCAATTACAATTTTCAGTAATCAATTACCAAGTAATCGATTACTTGGAAACTGAAGAATCCACATTGTTCGGGACGACGCACACGCACATATGGTATGATTCACCGCCGCGAGAAGACAAAACCAACTGCCCTCTGCAAGTTTGGTGCAAGGCAGCTGTCTTATCTCTAGGACTTTTTTCGCAACAATTACTTACCCGAGGACCCCGAGGTCAATTGCCACAGTGTTCCGCACGTGTAGTGTATTTTTGAGTCCACTGTCCTCTCCCCATTCATGTGTACTATATATCCGTAACACGGCCTGTATGCAGTAAGTTGGACTGTAGGTTGTACCGTGAACATGATGAGTCATTTGTGGGAGTTCCAGTTGGGACTCTTTTCACAGAACTCTCAAAACTCTCAACCTCTCGGCACATTTTTCACAGAACTCTGGACCCCTTATGAGATAACTTCTGCTTCAATGCTGACTTCGTTTTTGCTCAGTTTCCTTTTTTTTGTGGTTATCTTTTTCTATCTTTTTTTATATCGTTTTCTCAGTTATCGAAAGTAATTGGCAAAGTAACGCGTTACTTTTCAAGGCGTTACTTCATTACTTTTTCCGGCAAGTAATTTGTAACGGTAAAAAATTACTTTTTTCTACAAGGTAACGGTAACGGTAATCAATTACTTTTTTTTAGTAACGTGTACAAGTCTGGCATAGACCCAGCAAATACATCTATGTACGTGGCCAACGTGTCGCTGATAATGACCGATAGATCCTTCTTCAGAATGGGAATTCCCCTATCGCCACCAAATATATACAACCAAGCATACGTCGTGGCTACCCGCGCTTGTTGTTTAATTTTGTCCTCGGTACGTGTTCACCTACGTGACTCGTAAGAAAGTGTTGATCCTCTGCGATGTGAAAAGCCTGAGTCTGGGGAGCGACAACTAGAGGGACATTACAAACGCACGACTCACCAGCTGGCCTGCATCTATGCCATTCTCTCAGTTGAGTCTCTCACAACGACCTTCCTTGTATGACCCAACGTCAAAGTGTGAAAACATGTTAGAAATGAATCTTCGTTCCCATTCGTGTGACTGGTGGAACGGGCGTAAAGCACTTGCTCTATCATTACAGACGAACATCGTACTATCGCGCGACTATCTGATATGAAGAAAAGCATGTTATCGTTGCAGGTAGTATAAACGATATGTCGCCCATCCTCATCCTGTTGGCCGGACTTTGCCTTGTGCATGGAAGGGAACTTCACAAAAGGCAGTGTACGTATTTGACATCTTTTGTTATACTTTATGTAATTTTCTTGGTCGTTGTCTTAATGTGGAAGAAGGGTGTCTTTCTATTTGCTACGTAATGTCTATGAGGAAAAACGAGCTTCCCTTCCTCCTGTGTAACCTTTGCGGTTGCAGTAGCGCAGACACAGGTTGAGAGAACACGCCTGTAGCACCGACAGAAAACTGACTTCGAATGCAAATCACCGCAGCATGGCAACGAACGAAAGGTGCTGTTAATGTGATGTGCGCCACACTGCATTTTCCCCCTAGCTCATAGTCCCCTTCAACCCATAGGTAAATATAATATATGATAATGCAAAATCGATGTTGAGCGAAATTTATACATCAAGGTTAAAATTATTTGTCTTGTCCATGACCGAACTTACCCTTTGAGTGCTGCCGTATGCTATGTGCTTAACGCTAATAAAGTTGCTAAGAGAAGGGTAAGTGCTGTTGTGTAGTGTACTGTTCACTTGCATAGTTTTCTCCTGAAGGAACATGTTAATCCTGCGCTTTCTTAATACAGAAATGACTGTGGCGTCCGTCCGGCATGACGAACGAGGGCGGGGGAAAGTGCGGCTTCCGTGTTGTACTCCACGTGCCAATTTGGCCTTGGAGAATATACCCATCGAGAGGTCGGGACAGATGAAAAGGCTGACTGGATGCACAAGCAGCACGCAAATAGGAAGAAATTCTCGCCACTAAAATTGGTCGTTATTTGAAACAACGCAACGAACATTAACGCACGAGGCATAATGTGTAATTTTTCTATGCGGTTGAGCTAAACTGATTCTGCTACAGACAGTCTCATGCGAAATAAAACGCGAGGACTTTCGAATACGTTCGGCAAGCTGGTGATATTATATATATACATACATATTTATATATATCGTTCCATGAGTACCTGTTTCTCTGCATGCAGCCATAGAAGCCGTCTTAATCTGTAATTTTGAATTTCAAACACGTCTAGTGTCATTTACTTGTTTCTTTAATGGCTATTTTTCCCTCATTATATATATATATATATATATATTTATATATATGTCTGTAACTCAAACATCGCCATGCCAGTACTGGACAGCTGTTTCGGCCTTCTTGGACCTCATCAGCAGTACGCAGGCAGGCAACGTTTGAGTGGATGGCGTCAGAAGGTCACGTAACACGTGATTCCTCCCGTCAGGGTGAGATAACTCACTCACTGAAAGCCCAGTGCAAAGCCAGTGAAGTATAAAATGAAAAAAAATAGCCGGAGCTCTTTGGCTGCACGTATAGCATATGTCTGTAACTCAAACATCGCCATGCCAGTACTGGACAGCTGTTTCGGCCTTCTTGGACCTCATCAGCAGTACGCAGGCAGGCAACGTTTGAGTGGATGGCGTCAGAAGGTCACGTAACACGTGATTCCTCCCGTCAGGGTGAGATAACTCACTCACTGAAAGCCCAGTGCAAAGCCAGTGAAGTATAAAATGAAAAAAAATAGCCGGAGCTCTTTGGCTGCACGTATAGCATATGTCTGTAACTCAAACATCGCCATGCCAGTACTGGACAGCTGTTTCGGCCTTCTTGGACCTCATCAGCAGTACGCAGGCAGGCAACGTTTGAGTGGATGGCGTCAGAAGGTCACGTAACACGTTTATATATATTTTATACACATTTTATACACATTTATATATATATATACATATATAAATTTCCCTGAATACAACGTTGCATAAAACTTTTGTTATGCGTTAATTTATCAAGTTTCTCCCGCTTTCTCCCACAGCGTTCGAGTTCCCGGACGACAACGACAGCGACTGTCGCACGCCACAAAACGAACCAGGATCCTGCATCCTGTTGTCCGAATGCCCCGCATTGCAGAGTGTCCGGGACTATACCTCCCTACAACGGTCAATATGTGGTTTCTCTCAGAATAATGCTCTGCTGTGCTGCCCTAAAGTACAACCTGAACCAAACCCGACGACACCAAGTCCGGTACCGACGCGCAGGACCAGACGACCTACTGCTAGAAAAACGCCAGAATCCCCTCGTCTCCAGCCTCCGGTTGCAAACGTCGAAGAAGGGCCACGAATTGCTGGCTATCCAGGGTTCCTTCCTGCAAGTATGTACTGTGCTTATGTTGCTGTTCTAAAATCCTTTCTTTTTCATGCCCCATTTCCTGATACTTCAATGTTTAAATGAACTCCTTTATCAGAATAAATTATTATTATTATTATCATTATTATATAATTAATAATAATGTGTAGAACAAACTCCCGCCGTCACACAGGAGCTTCTGAGAAAACGTTGTTTTAAACACGCGTCAAGTGATACCGCAGCGGCATGTTCAAATCTCATCGCTGTCTCTTCGCTGTTTCACACGAACGCTTTCTTCTCCGTGTTTTTAACGAAGTTCAATGTTTCGTCTTTTTTTTCCCTTTTTTTCTTACGACCAAACAAACAAACAAACGGAAGGCAAAGGAGGCAAAACGGACCCATTGGAACATATACCGGGCTCGACTGCCCCCTATTTTTGAAGCGAACGGACGACAAAAACGGATGTGTGAAAGATTAGAGATGAGACGAATCCAGGATTATCCGAATTCGAATCCGAATCCGAATCCGAATCCAGGGGAAGGCCTGCGAGTCCACGAATCCTACGAATGTCGAATCTTTCGAATTCTTTGTTAAAAAAGTGTTTAAGATGACAGGTGAAAAGCACTTCTACTGAAAAATGTTTCGAACCAGAATTTCATACATTTGTTTAATGAAAAGCAAATTAAATAATAGTTCACGTTCAGGAGAAAACATACCGATGTTGACGTTGATGTTGGCGAAAAAAAAAAGATAAATAGTAATAGGGAGAGATTGACAGAACACACCGATATACGTCTTCTTAAATGTAATTTATTGAACATGTTGTTCATTGACTAAAGGAAATACATAAACTCTCGAGTCTGAATTCTTTCCATAAACTAAGGAACAATCAAAAGCAAACCCATGTTACCTTTAAACTTATAATGTAAGAGTTCCTGCCTGAACTCTTTCAGTCCACAGCAATGCAACAAACAAACAAGAAAACATATAAACGCAGATTTTCGTTCAAAAACCCCAGCATTCTCACCCGCTCTGAGTCTAGCCTACTGCGTTTTTTATCAGCTATGACATCCGATGCGATAAAAGGTCTTTCTGACGTTACTGTCGACGAAGGTGTGATCAGGAACTTCTTCGAGTTTCCTCAATTCAGGATATTTTTGGTTGCCCTTCCGGTACTCGAAGATGTCCGCAGACGCCAATGAGGCTTCTGCAGACTCCGGAGGCGCCAGTTTTAAAAACAAACACGCAATCGCAAACGTGTATGGTGGATTCGAAATATTCTATTCGCCGTTTTTTGCACTGGGATTCGGATACCCGAATCTTGAATCCCTGTCTAGGACTCGAGGATTCGGGTTGCCCATCCCTAGTAATAACCGTTCCCGTGGGCAGAACCGAAGCACATGCACAACCAAAAATATCCGCATCGTTATACTGTGTTACTTTCATTGGGAACGGGTCATAAGGATTCGGCACTGAACTTCCTCATAGATTTATTTTGTGTGTGCTTGCTCCTGCGTTCTGCTTCATCATACTAGGCTCTAACGTTCAGTCCTGGTTATAAAGAACTAGGCGAGGAATTCGAAATCGACTCCTAGTATGTGTCAAAATCGGGCGAAGCGGGAGAATTTCAAAACTAGAAACATTCGACCAAAAGCGTACAGTTTTTGCAAATTCGCCTTACGGGCAAGCTCCAACAACTTCCAATGCTAACAAACAGCGGTCGTGATCTGAATTTATCGTAAAGACTGAAGCCGAAATCTCCATTTAATTTTTTTCTCTTCGAGTCAAATCAAATCAAATCAAAAATTGTCGTAAAGACAAATCAAGAATTAAACTATAGGAACAATCCGGGGTAGTTTGTACCAACTCATGATTTTGATGCGGTGTTCGTTCTAAAGCCTGATCGGCACTATTGCATTTCAATGCGTCCGTCCGCGTTACATCCGTCTGCGACCCGACGGAAGCCCCTTCGAAAGCGACGGACGCACAGGTGCGCCGAGTTCAGTTTTTGGACGGAGCGAAGCGATCATGTTCCCAATCTGGAAAACTAGATATAGTCATAAAAAATGACTAGCTTCAGTGTCCCAAGACTGTCCGTAACCCCGATTCTTTCTTGCATTTCCAGACTGCGGCAAAAGCAATGTCACGGGGGGCCGTATCGTAGGAGGTCGCGAGTCTGTCCCTGGATCGTGGCCGTGGATGGTAAGCACATGATACTGTAGCTCCCCACTAGACTCGTTCTTGGGACTTCAACCTAGGGTCGGATTCGCGTAAAGTCGGACCAATTTTCGTTACATATTTTTTACCTGCAGGTAGCCATTTACATTAAGAGTGGAGATGTTAATTCGGCAGCATGCGGAGGAGCGCTTGTTACATCACGCCACATTGTCACGGCCGCTCATTGTGTAGTTGCGGGGCGCAGAACACGCAAGTAAGTGCCAAGCGTTATGACAACCCTTTTGCCATATCTGTAGTCGAAACGAGGTCATGAGAGTATCTAGCCGCCTGTTTTGTGTGTTTATGCCTAGAGGCTTTATTGCGCCGCACTCTCGGGCGTCTATGGAGTAAATCTTCTTATTGCGCAGCTGTTTTGACATCAAGACCTCTGTTCAGATGTTGCTATGCCAACTATTCCGATATACTTCAGTAGGCTTGGTTCCGTATGATACACTGGAGGAGCCTTCGTCCTTGATGCAACCTTATGATAGAAATAACTTTATTGACTTTAACTTTGTACTAACTAAACTTTAAGCTTTATAGTTTATCACACAAAACATTGGACAGCTTCCCCATGTCGGGACTAACACCTCCGCATTTTTCTTTTTACAAATCAATCAATCAATCATGCAACCTAACTAAGTGTGTTTTCGGTAGCCTTCCCCCTTCGGTGTTTACTGCGCGCCTCGGAGACCACAACTTGGTCCGCAGCGACGACAATGCTCAACCTGTCGATGTCCAAGTTATTGGTGTCGAAAGGCACGCAGACTACGAGCCCCGAACATTTAAGAACGACATCGCTGTCCTGACACTTGAGAAGCCAGTCACATTCAACAAGTTTGTAAGACCCGTCTGCTTGCCGTTCGGAGATGACCTCGGTAGTCGGAACCTTACTGGATACCATGGCTTCGTAGCTGGCTGGGGCGATACAGCTTTTAGTAAGTCAACAATTTTTCTTCAAGTGTAGCGGTACACTTGTAGTGTAGTGTAGCACTACACTACACTGTAAGTTAGTGTAGTTGATTGTCAGCCATCTGGTGCCATATGTGATCGTTGGAAAAGTGAGTACAAGAGGCTGCCTGCTGCGCTCTTGTCTGCGATACATATGACAAGGCAATAACCCTCCTGCTTCTTTTGCTGGTGCCCAGAGATGTATAATATACATCGAAAAAGTATTTAGTTCAATGTCTTGTACGTGGTACTCTAGACACGTATAGGTTTGCTGGCGCTGACTGCGCATTTGAATTGCCGAAAGACGGCGATGTGGCGTCCCTGACAACGAAGATTACAAGCGAGCAATATTTAAGTTCCTTAGCTTACACATTTTTTTTTTCTTTTTCGCTAGGCATACGTTATTTTGCCGAAAGTGTCCCATCCGTAACTTTACCATTCACCCAGCGTACGAACGCGCAGGCTAAACCCCTCCCCCCCCCCAGCATACCTTCTGCGACCACGTGATAATTCGCGCCCCGCAAGCGGTGCATTCCTTCCTACCATTATCCCAGTAGCATGTACCTGTCCCTTACCGCGTTTAACACTTAACCACTGAGCATGTAACTCTAAACAAACAGTATTCTGAGAGCGAAACGCCCGACCTTGTCTTTGGAGCTATACAACCGGGTTAATCACACGTTTGAGTGATCTCTATATGTAATGTGTACGCTGCTGTTACATTTGTGATGAGATCGTCATACAGCCAGACAACAAAGCCAGCCATGATGAGGCTTTCGTTGGGCATTGAGAAAACGACAAGCGAGTGTAGAGCGTTTCACAGTGCTCGCCGAAAGTGCTTTGTGTCCAGCTCTTCCTCCTCGCCCCTTTTCAGATGGTGATTACAGCGATGTCTTGAGAGAAGCCCAAATTCGTATCTGGGATGAACCCAAGTGCAAGGAGGCATTCAAGAAAGAAGTCCCGATCTCAGATGTTTATCTCTGTGCTGGAGACGGAGAAGGGCGCAAGGATTCCTGCCGGGTACTTAAATATGGACGCTTTTTCAAACTGTACAGATCGGTTCGTAACGAAATATGTGTTTACATGCTGTAAACGTCTACCTTTTGCAGGGCGATTCAGGAGGGCCCTTCGTCCTTCCAAACAAAGATCGCTTCTACCTTATAGGCGTGGTGTCTTTCGGCAAACGTTGCGCCACAGTCGGTTACCCTGGCGTCTATACCAGGGTGACGAAGTTCATGCCCTGGATCCTGGAACGCATTCAGTAGAGAGAAAGAGAGTGAGTGAGTGCGTGCGTGAGAGAGAGAGAGAGAGACTTTCAGTTCCCGAGCGCGCATTGAAGGCGCACATCCCGATACACACCGTTTCGTTCTACGAGTGCTGCGCCCTCTGCAAAGGACGGTCCACGAGCCAGGGTTGCCACCAGAGCTTTTCTTCTTTCCACTCGAACACGTGAAAATGCCTCCTCTCGTGAATACTAAGCTGCCTGTCAAGTGGTGTTCTCACTTGATGTAGGTAGCGGTACATTTATAGGTTGCTTCTGTTCTACTAAAACTCTTTATTGTTTTTCTTGAACCTGTTTTTATGCAACTTGTGACTGTAAAGTTCTCCGTTTGATGTAGATATTAGTTACACCACAGTACGTGTTGCTCCATTTATTTTGCTTCATTCATATTCATCATAAGTTAATGCATTCATTTTTGCCCGAAGGCGATGATTGTGTAACAAACGTGTGATTCTTACTGATTACCAGAAGGAGATGCCCGGGCGTTCTTGCATTTCGATGTCACTCAGGGGTCAGGTTTGCAACTGCGAGCCAATGGAGGGTGGAGACTAGTAGATTTTTCTGTGATATGATTATTTGTATAGTGTTCCTTACTGTACATATATTTTCGCTGTTACTTTCATATTTAAGTAAAGCTTGTATAACTTATACATTTACCACTTGCTTGTGAATTCTTCCGTAACTCTCGCGTTATTCGCGGCTAAATGGCTGCGTGCGAAGCTTTCAATTAATGTGAATGAAACTTCTGTTCTGAGAACCTCTGAGAGTGAGAAAATGTTTTGGAGCGTATCCGCATAAAGCCAGACAACTCTTTAACTATAGGTGTAAGAGAAGTAGAAAACTATGCTGAAGACTGCTCTTTTCATTTCATTTTTGTCTTGATTATCATCATAACCAAAACCTTCCTTTTGAACGTTTTGTTTATTCTTCGTGTCATACTCATAACCACGACCATTACACTCGCCGCTCGCCCTATGGAACTTCCGTCCACTCCGGGAGTCGCACATGTTGAACGATAGCTCGGCAAAAGGCGCTGCAAGTGTTGCATACTCTGGGCATATTGTGCCGGAGTGTGCTTTCGCTGCCTATGCGGCACAACAATATTGGACCAATGTGGGCTGCCAGGTTGGCCAATATTGGTCCCATATGGGCTGCCTATATTGGCAAGCCCATTTTGCCCATATTGCGCCAATATTTCCGTGATAACGCCAACGATGAGTCCGCGTAATAATAAAGCATTATCCGGTATAATATCCACCACTAACAGTGATATTACTTCTACCTTCTTTTTATTTCTGCAGATCTTACTGATCCACGTTGCATCGCGTTACAAAAACAATACTAAATAACGCCCTAAAAACGAAGAACAGGTGCAGTGCCCGTCTTGCTCCAGGACTCAGGAACTACCATTGCAAGAACATAGCTCAGAAGCCTTTATTGGGATCGCAATAGTGTATGAACCAAAATTTTCCAACCCGCTCCTAGAGTACAAAGCAGAGAAACACTTTCGTGACGGTGACGGACATACGCCTCAGCAGCTCACACTGCCTCTGCAGTAACTTGAAAGCACTAGCGTTACAGAACAGACATCCCTTAATTCCTATCAAACATTGTGTTGTTTACTTGACCAGCCGCTTCCGTTGTCATTAGAGAAACCAGCGACATTTTCGCTCGAATGAAACGTCCGATCTGAGTGTCGCGCATGCGCATTAGTTGTAGGACGCGTGATTTCGCTCAAACGACCATCGCTCCGAGTCGGTTCGTTTTATTCCGCAGCTACGACGGGTTGGCATCGCGAAGCAGGATGGCGGATGTTTGCAGCAAGTGTACCAGTTGAGTTACAGTCAGACTTGTGCCCGTTACTCGAAAAAAGTAATTGATTACCGTTACCGTTACTTCTGTGGAAAAAGTAATTGATTACCATTACCAATTACTCGACTTCAAATGTAATTGAGTAACGAGTAGAAAAGTAACGCGTTACTTCGGTCGTTACTCTGCATCCACGCAAATTATAACCGTCTTTGTGTGCCTCAGAAAAAAAAAAAAAGGTTCAACAGCGGAACAGCTGAAATAACAAGACAAACAAAAACACGTAGGACAAGGAGGTCTGTACGCCCGGGAAGACGTTGACCCGATTGTGGAAGAGCATTGCGTGGAACTTCCCAATGACTCACTAAACCTCCAAAGCTTCAGGTACCATCACACTGGTGTAGGAAGAGATTAGGGAGAGAGACTCTGAAATTCCAGAGCGTTATTACAATGACCTCCGCTTGCTATAGTAGTACTAGTACAGCCCAACAAAGGCTGATGGCACCAGGGGCTTGACTTGGGGGTGGGGCAGAACATCTGAAAGATAAGCTAATCTCTGCCGGAAAAGTAATCAATTACTGAGTAATCGATTACACAGAAAAGTAATTGATTACTCGAAAAATTACTTTGACAGTAAAATAACTGATTACTCGAAAAATTACTCATAAAGGTAATTGATTACAAGTAACGCAATTACTAGTAACGCGTTACGCACAAGTCTGGTTACAGTGCATGTTACAGTTGAATTGCCAGTTATGTTGACTGTTTCGAACAATGTGTATCATCTGAAGGAAGTCGTTGAATGTAACGACGCATTGAGTTGGGCATTTCACACGCTTCAAAGTCTAGTCTTGCCGTGCTGCTTGGGCATTTGGTACAAGTACCAATACGGGTACGTCCCATTTTCCGCATTTTCAGTCAACATGGGGTGCATACGGGCAATATGGGGCCCATATTGACGACATTTTCCCGATATTGGTTAAAACTTGGCAATATGGGGCCCGTATTGCCAAGTTTGAACCAATATGGGAAAAATCCTGGAAAAACGGGTCCCATATTGAGCCCGTATTGCCAACTCCCAGTCAATATGTGCCCGATATTGTGTACTGTTCGGGATGTCGTACGTATCGAATAATTTAGCATCTTATAGGTAGGTAAAGGTATCTCTTAGGTAATATAAACATTTTGGTTGCTGCAAATGAGCTTGTAGGACGACAAGTACAGCTTGGGACACTGGGGTGTCGCTTTTCTCCATTGGAGCGACACCCCAGCAGAAAACTGCAGCGGACACACATACTCAGAGATATAACAAAACAGCCGGTCACCTGTTTCTTCCTCGATCTATTCCTGATATCTAGTACGGGGCCGCTCCGATGAAGAAATACGCCAATGCCGTGTTCCGCAAACTTTCGGCGGTACGTTTGGAGTGCAATGACTAAAGCGATATCACATTCCGTTTCTGATTATATTTTCGTATTCCTGTTCCACAAGGCGCTTTGCGCATCTGCTCCGAACAATTAAGTTGCAAGATACAGTTTTAAACGTGCAACCCGAACGATAGTTACGATAGGACGCGCTGAACACAGCCATCGCAGGTATCGAAAATATACGTTGACAGTCCAAGGGTTTTAGACGCGAGCCTGTCTCGTGTGGACTCCCGAGCCTTCGACATTGCGAAACTGTTAGGTCCTCAGTCGTCCGACAAGGCGCTGAAGGCACTTGAAGATTTTCTACGAGCAACTGGGCTTATGGACATTCTATGACTTGCTGAGTGTGCGCTGTGTGTGCCCCCAGCGGTTCCTCTGCTGGTTTAACATTTTACACTCACTCGGTTGAAACTTTTGATGCTGATGATGTTGATGCTGGCGAAAAACTGTTGAACTATATATTGCACTCCACCACTTTAACCCGCTCATCTGTTTGTGTTCACCATGTGTAGGTCCTGGGGTGGCCAGTCCGACTTTGTGGCGACTCATATCCCCATCATTTATTTTCTTTACCACATCAGCAATCCACAGACCGACCGCTGTGGCGTCGCTCATGATCTCAGTTGTCTCGCGACGTAAACACCC
Source organism: Ornithodoros turicata (assembly GCF_037126465.1). Taxonomy (NCBI): domain Eukaryota; kingdom Metazoa; phylum Arthropoda; class Arachnida; order Ixodida; family Argasidae; genus Ornithodoros; species Ornithodoros turicata. The sequence goes on along the minus strand of NC_088202.1, from coordinate 129,706,787 downwards.
AATTATAAAAAAAAAAAAAAAATCTTTACCACATTGCCAATTCGCCATCACCAGTACGAAAGTTTTACAACTGATTGTATGGCAGAAAGTAGTTCCATAGCACATATTATGCAACCTGTTTGTGCCACTAATTAGTTAGTGAAATTGAGGAAGATCGTCACATATCTGATCGTCAGAGGCCTGATAAACAAGTGATTAAAAGGAATAACAAGAAAAAAATCCTGCTTCGCCGTTATCTCGCTTTTTCTTTCTTTCTCTGTGTTCCACGTCTTCCATATTACGAAAAGTAGCGTAGCGGTAGCAGAGAAAGAGTCCGCCGCTACCCATATTTGCAGCGGAAATATTTTTTCCGCTAAATTTCCGCTAAAAGCACGAACACGGTAGCGGCGCAACTATAGTTGCGCCGCGACGTAGAACACTGCGCTTTACAGACAACAATAACTTAAGTCAATTTTACATGTAAGCTCTCTCTCTCTCTCTTTCTTTTTTCTCTCTCTCTTTCTTGTGGGAGTTACATGTTGGAGCAACCTGGCGCATGCTTCGGAAATTCGCACAGTACCACCTGTGACGAGCAGTGAAACAAACAAATATAAGATACGGATAACATATATAAGAGATATAAGATACGGCACGTACCGCTGGGCAAGTATACGGCACGAACTTGATAAATGACACAGTTCTTCTTCCCCTTCGCAATGCTGCCAATTTGTCGAACCTCATAAAGACACGGGAGGACCGCTAATGAAGAGCACGACTCATTCGGGAATAGTTGCATTGGTAGATACATAAAATTTGTATTCATCTGTTTTGTCGTAATGATAGATGTGTGAATAATATATGAGAAACACGAATAATAAATATGAAAAAAAAGGACGTACACCCCTACTCTTCCCAATTTTAGAAATGTCACCAAAATGTTAACGAAATGAAAGGCATAATTTCCGCGTCTGGACGTTATCACGACGAGCACCGGTGCGCGTTCGTCGCGCCTGGCAGAGGAAGCGAGCTTCCGCTGCATACGACAAGACATACGGACTGATTTTATGTACGATGAATTCATAGCTTGAAAGCTGGGTAGAAGTAAATCTGAAACCTGTCTGTATTTCGTACGTGTTACCTTGAAAGCATTCCGAAGGCGTCTCGTTAAAATGTAAGCTTGATTACGACCAGTTTCTCTTAGTTAAACCCAGACATGATATGAGAAACAGAATGTCTGTGATATCTACGTGCATATAGCATAATGTAGTGGTATATAGCGTGCTTTCATTAGCTAAGGTATGTGGAGATGCATTCAACTATATATTTCACCTGGGAGAAGACCGAGTTAGAAATCTGTTATGTAGCGGATGTGACCACCACACAATAAACTTTTTTACACCTTGCGGCGTATGAAAAGTGTGCTTTTTTCGTAAATAAACGCCCTTTTTTATTCCGCAGGCTCAACTGAAAGGTGTAACAGCACTATTGAAAACGGTGTTACAAAACACCCACCTGAGCATAGTTTAGGATGGAATACACCCTATGAAATGGTGCTGTTTTAATATACTATTTCCAATGGTGCCCTTTGTAGAATACATCCGCCATTTAGAAGGGTGTTTTACAGACAACAACAATAAATGATGACGATGAGATGGGGTGTTTCACCGCGGTGGTGCGGGACCCTACCCCATTGCACGGGAACAATATGTGAAGATGATGAAGGAAGGAAAAACACAAGAAAGAACTAAAGCGTCTGAAGCAATCCAGTGGACGACAGTCCAAGTCCAAGAGACCGCTCAACTTAGCTGCACTCATTGCCCCTATGAAGATTCTGTGCTCCATCGTCCGGTTCTTCACCTGTTCATGGGCTTCCTGTCGTCCACTAGGTTGTTCCAGAAGGTTTAATTTGTTATTGTGTTTTCACCCTTCCTTCATCATCTTCACATAATGTTCCACGTGCAATGGGGTAGGGCACCGCACCACCGCTGTGAAACACCCCATTTCATCGTCAGCATCTATTGTTGTTTTTATTGTTGTTGATTTTGGTATGGTCCTGTGACAGCCTTTGTGCATTTCTATTAACTAACCGAGAGATAGCGTTGATCTCACATAAAAACGCAGTCTCGGTGCTTCCCGGAAGTCGTTCGTTGGCGCACTGGAAGGTAGGAGAGTGCGCTCTGCCAAGCAGGCGATGCGGAGGCCAGCAATGGAGCGAGCAATTACTCTTAGTAGTGGTTGTGTGCAATTTGCAAGACAGGTAATCAAACGATTTCGTTTCCCTAACAGTTAATCCCGACACATTTACCGCGGTGCAATCATTAGGCGCTCTCTCCAATGTCCACGTCCTTTGCGATAACTCAATCCGTTTGTTAATCGTGTTCATCCATTAATGACGAGCTCTGAGCTCAGCTAGGGTGGCATTGCTAAGGAAAGGTATACACATAATGTCCCGTTTAAAAGGGACGTTTAAAGCGTGTACACCCGATTCCCATTCGAAACCGCAAGTGAGAATGCGGGCATTCCCTATGCCCCAGCACAGTGGCGCTCTCTCAACTTTCGTTGTTTGACGGAACCTATGATCGTACCCGCAAGACATCTTGCAAGCGAGATTACCAAGGCGGGAGACCGACGTCACCCTTCGTCGTAACGTACAAGCCTGCTGACATGAAGAAACGGACGTTCTCGGACTTTCCATGTTCCTGGTCTTTGCATACGCGTTGCAGTAACAGCGTTTAGACCTGTCGTCATCCCCACAGATTTCATGTGGATACTTCAGATCATGAAAATCAATGGCTCTCAAAATACACGGTAAAAAAATTGGTGTGCATCATTCACTCCAGGTGCCCGTCACCGGCAAGAGCACCAAAATTCACTTTGAGTTTGATTGTGAACAACACACGCTGAAACGTCAAGATCCTGCAAAGCATATCACCATTTGCTTTTTATGCAATAGTATACTTATTACTGGCACGAGCACAGATCCTCCTGTCCGCCGCAAGAAAAACAAATAGTAACAAAAAGCTTTAGGAGACTAGTCGCATAGCGTCCACGGGTCCCGCACTGGGTGCTGGTTTATGGCCCCATAAAAGGAGACGCAGGCGGAGCCGAGACGGTTGACCTGCTGTACGACATTCAAAGTCATTCAGGGAAAAACTGCGGGCTGGCGGTTCCTTCACTTTCACATCGGGCGACTACGTTGCGAGATGGTGCAGCCAAAAAAATTTAAAATGCCTTCAAATTTCTTCACGTCAAACCCCACAGCACGTTATCCTCTCTAGCATTACATAATAACGTAGTTCTGCTCCTACATTTGACACATATCTGCAAACCATTACCTGCACACCCAAACCAAACCAAACCTGCAAACCGCGCAATTCAAATTACCCGCGCATTTTCTTCGCTTTACTCCTCGTTGCATCAGCAGGGGGACGGCTAGGTTTCTTTTTTTTTGTTTTTTTCCTTCTTCCTGGTAGTTATGGCTCACTACAATCGCGACATTCTTTCGCCCATCTTCTGCAAGGCGCCAATTACGAGAGAAATCAGGCGCCACTCGGTTTTTACGACCTCGGAAGAAAAGTTGGGCATCGTCAGAATATTTTTCATCGACGTTAGCAATCGTTACTCTGAAATATGAAGTAATAATTGTCATAGAAGGTAAAGAGAAGTTTGTGGCATAACCATGTGGCACCATCTCAGACTCTTGAAATGCAGTTGAAACACGGCCCAAGGACAAGCAGTGAAATACTTACTTGCAAGACGAGTATCATAAGTTGTAAGTAGGTCTTCGACATGTCGACCCCTGCAGCTGGTAACGTTCGCACGGTTTACCAACCATTCTTGCATCGTCATTTTCAGCACGCAGAGAGTAAATACCTATATATTATAGTGCTATAAATTAGAAGAATTAAACATTCTCAGCAACGACCGTAATTTTGATCAATCCAAATTGTATCACCTATACAGATTCATGTACGGGGGACAATGAAAAAATAAACAGAGAGGCAATACAGAAGAGGAACACATTTAATGTCCATCAGACACCTTCAAGCCTTGTCCTTTAGGCAGTGTAGCTACGGAATCCGATTGACCTATTGACTATCCTAACCCAAATACACACGAGTCCTTTTATCCAGTCATGGGAAAAGTTACTTGAAAAAGTAACAGAGTTACAGTTACTATACACCAACAAAGTAACTAAGGTACAGCTACCCTGCACAAAAAGTAACTGAATAAGTTACAGCTACAAGTAACTTGGTTACTCTACAGTTACTTTCGGAAATGGCAAACAGAAGGACTCCAGGTCAAAAACTTTTATTCCCTCTTTTCTCTCTATCTCTCTCTCTTTCTCTTGTCTCTTTCAAGTCTATTCAACTTTTATTCTAAATCCGTTACTAGTGCAATGTGAACTGCTTGTGCAGATTATACTGGAGCAACAGCTGCTGTAAAAAGCTCCTGGGTCCTCAGCCATTCAATCATCAAGCGGCTGCATTGAAAGCGCTCCTACGTTTCCTTGAAGAAACGCATCTGATTGACATTTTGTGACACTTTCTGGTCCCTCGTTTGTGACAAGTGTTCCCACTAGTTCGGGATGTTTCTCTCCCGCCCCCCAACTACTGGGTTTTCTCCCCTTTTTTTTTTTTATTTATTTCAACTAACTGCGGCTCAGTGGTCTGGGGTAGCCAGTCTGACTTTGTCGTGACTTAAATCCCCATTTTGTTTTATTTTTTATTTTTTTTTTATTTTTTTTGTCACATCACATCACAACAGCTGCTGCTTCAAGTTTGTCTCTGTAGGTCTGCCCCGCCTTATTCCAAAGTATCCTTACCAATGCTGAACAGCCGCAGAACTGCAACGCTAGACGGGATTAACGCTTCTGTGTGTGGGAGAGATTTACTAGACGGATTTCACATGATACTATACAACGCTACGCTTCTTCCATATTGCATACAACAGAACTGTTTTCTTGTCATCAGAGTAATGGTAACGTTTTATATTGTAGCAGTACTAAAACCAACTTCAATTTGAGTCCTTTACGAGGCTAGAGTTCCAACGTAGTACTTCTGTGGAAGCTACTGCGAATATATCCTCGCGTAGTGAGGTAGTCAGGTGTCACACCTTTTCACACCGCCATTCTTTTACAGTCACGGGCAGTTGTGTGAGTCACGAATAACATACGGCTACAGTGTAGTGAAAGAAAATGCTGAAACGCTTTCCGAAATTATTACAAAAAAAGCTTACGATTCTGAAAGTAACTATAGTTACCGCAAAAAGGTAACTAGTTACAGCTGAAAGTAATTAGTTACAATTACTAGTTACTCTACCAGTAACTAGTTACTTTTAACCAAGTTACTTCCAAAAACTGCTTTTATCCCGAGGAAAAATTGTAAGCCTTGCTCCTTTTCGCTTACTTTCCAATACAACAACAACAACTATACTGGTGATGATGAATGGGGAAATTCCCCACCTGGGTTGTGGCCCACTGCCCCAATGCCGACGGGTCTGCATGAGATGTAAAGTCGAGTTTCGAGCTATTTAAGGCGTATAATAAGTGAGGTAGACGTGTACATCATGGAAAGGATTTGTAGCGTCTTAGGAAAAGTAAGGTATATAATTTGCAAGTATACGAAGGTAAAACATTACAGTGCTCTGTGCAATGCTCTGCTTGATTTCGTGAAGGCCTCCAGGGTTCCCTGCTGACTCACTTATAGCAGGAAAGGAAAATTGCTGTCTTTTTTCTGGACTGCACTCTGAACTCTGGACACTGCATGTGAAATCATGACGTCTGTCCTATAAAGCATCCTCCGAAGACCCTTCACCCGTTACCGGGCGTCACTCGCAGGAATTCTCGGAGGGCACGCGGAAACTCCTCCCTCAGGCTCTTTCCGCCAATTGGAACGTCGAAGAACGATGGCAACATTATAGATTATTTTAAATTTAAAGCCGCTCCACTCCTGTCATTCAGTCCGTTTCGGAGACTGTTATCGGCCATAACGTACCCAGACCGTATACTAACTGATACCGGTGAGTTCGGATGCATTTACCTCGTTGGCCATATATTGATCTAGTTTTACATAGATTAAACCTCAACTTGCGGAGCGTTTGGCATTTACATCGTAATTTGTTTACACCGTTCGGCGTGTAAAAGGGGTGTTTTTATAAATAAACACCACATTTTTACGGTGCAGGCTCAACCGAAGCGTGTAATAACAGCGTTGACAAAGTGCTCGCAAAACACCCAGCGGAAAGAGTGCCCTGCATTTAGTATACACCACTGCAATAGTGTTTTCTGTAGAATACAAAGAAACACCCATGTAACGTGAAACTTGCACGACAAATATGTTTGTTATTCAGATTCAATACGTGAAAAGAACAAAAAAAATACTGTGTACAGTGTTGCGAACACAATCTAAAAATTCAACGCGCACACCTTGCACATCTTGATTGCGCTAAGTTTATTTACGAAATGACTTTTTTTAGGTTTCCTAGTGAACACGCAATGTACTAGTGTATTGACAAATTATTCCCATTATGCAATTGCAGTTTACGTTTGATGCATCTCTTAGTTGACGTTCCCTTATAGAATTCAGTGGTCATGAATAGGGTTCGGGAGTTCACGCAAAATGCATACTTTATTTATTTATTTGAATACGTTAAAGACCCCCGTGGGGTATTACATAAAGGAGTGGTGAGAAGCACATAAGAAAAGTATTACAAAAAGTGAAAAATGAAATATCAAGTTGATAAGGGAAGAAGACCAGGTGTGCCATGGGAAGAACATGATGAATCTCAAGCCGTGGATTGGAGGAGGGCAGCCTTAAGACCAGCAGGGTCGTGCGTACAAGCAACATGTTCAGGCAGAAGATTCCAATCACTAATTGTTTTAGGAAAGAATAATTTTAGAAAGGAAGCGGGTATTACAATGGGGTTGCTTAATCTTATGGATGTGGTCCAGACGAGATGAAATGTAGTTAGCAGGGACTAGGAGACGATCGCGGGCGTTTGTGTTGTGATAAATTTTATGGAAGAGGCACAACCTAGCTATCAACCGACTTGACGAGAGAAGATCAACGTCAAGGTTATTTTTTATACTTGAAACGCTTGCGTCTCTAGAATAGTTGGATGTGATGAAGCGCATCGCCCTGTTTTGAACTGACTCTAATGCTTTTTGAATTGGTTCTAGCGGTTGTTCTAACGTTTCTCCGCACATTACACATTATAAGGTCACAAACTTATAATGCATTGCGTGTCATATAATTGCATATTTCGGCGGAGCAAATTTCTGAAAATACAACGTGCGACAAGTAGTCAGCGAGTTAAAGTTGCTCTTCATAAAATAAGGAAATCAAAGTATTGCTGTCCGTGAGCGCCATTCTCGAAAGCAACGAAGAGCACAACGAAGAGCTGTCTGCTCATGGGGTAGATGAGCTATATAGGTACCTAGATAATTCACCGAAGTAACATCCAGCGACATAGCGCAGAGTTTTCCGGCACATGGCTTTCTCTACTGGCAAGACAGTAAGTTTTTTAATCGTCCCATGATAAAAATGCATTTGTACAATCTTAAAAATCTTGTTGGCCTCACGAATGTGGGCTGCGTCACGACTGTAGCCAGGATGAGATGAGATGATGTGATAACAGATGAAGGAATGATGACGGCCGAAGGTTACGATCTATAGGGCAGTCACTGCCATAGTTGATGAGAAGTCCGAGCAGTACTCATAGCCCTTGAGCGAGGCCAGATTCCTATAGAGAAAGCAGACGAGGCTGCGAATTTTGGAGTGTCTTTCCGTGAAAGAGCCTCTGGGATGTAGGACACCATCCAGCGTACAATTCTTGGCCAAGGTATTTCTCCCGCACCGCAGCATATGCACAGCAATGCAGTAGGATGTATTCGATAGTTTCAATTTGCTGACAGTGTATGTAGTTTGCGTTGTCTAGAGAGCCAATCTTGAATAATTACGATTTGGTGAAAGCGCTTCTTGTTCGCAACCTGAAGAGCTGAAAGTCTCTGATGAGCTTGTGATGAGCTAGAAGCTTGCTATGCGGTGAAGTTCATTTTTAAGTGTGTGTGTGTGTGTGTGAGTGCACCTTTTAAAACCCGAGTACGCTATAGTGGCATACTGCGACTATGAACGAGGAAGACATGAGTGTGCACGCGTGAAGGTACGTTCCAACTGCCAATAAGGAATAATGCATTTTTCTTTGTAGAACGCTTTTTAGACAATTTGAATGTTTATACAGATCCAAGGTGTACGTAAAACCCACCGTAGCAACATTCGTAGCGTCATAATATTTCCGGATGTTTTGCGCAGATTTAGACGTTTCTCAACGCATATCTGCATGCATATCTTTGAAGATTTTCGTTCTTAAAGTCCCGGGCCCTAGACATGAAGTTTACGATGCTTTCATACGTTATCCTGTACTTGCTCATACTGTACACAGGAAGCATGCACGGGCCATCGTCTGCGGGATTATGCACGAGTAAACTACAGGCCTTCGCAAAAACGTATAGAAGAACTACGTTTTCGTGCAATGCTATCTTGGACGCGACGTCGCCACCATTGTAAATTACGCTGCAAGCACAGTCTATGACGCTTGAAGAAGGCTTAGCCAAAAAGAAAAGAGCGGTCTCCTTGCTGCTGCAACGGGGAGTAAAGGCACAGCAATCGTTGAACTGCTAAGAAAATGCAGGGATAATTTTAACTTGCGCGTAATGGTTTGCAGATATGAATCAAATGTAGGAGCAGAACTGCAATGAGTTATGATGTAATAATAATGCAATCCACGTATGACTCTGCGGCGAAATTATGTGACTTCTGCAACTGCCTGTCCCGTATCGCCTCCTTGCTTACTGACGGGACCGATGAGAAATTTGTCGTCCAGTTCTCGTTGCCGCCAGAACAGAGGAAGTGAGGTTTTGGCATGCTACCATCAACGCAGAAGTACAACGCGAGGAGCAAATCGGATGAAGCAGCAGGAGCAGCAAGGGGAGCTGGATTTGGACGCGGCTTTGGATGGCACACAGGCTTTCTCCGTATAATGGCGGTCCGTTGGTGGCAGTGCCGATTGGTTTGGCTATTTTGCATACCGTCTATTACTGCCATTTAATTTACCAGACTGCGTCTTAGACGCGAACACGCAAACAGACGTTTCCAAGTTCAAAACAGATTCTGAATTGATGCCGATGACGCTTGGTCGCATATGACGAGTTGCATTCGCATATGACGAGTGCATTCCTTAGTTGGAGAGAGAGTGCGAATCTTTAAGACTAGTTTACTTATTATGTAAGCTGTTTTTGGAAGATAAACTTGGCCAACTAGGCTGTGAAGCATTGCCGAACATTGCCGATTCGGTCTCATGAACACGTTTCCCAATGCGATCGTCCCTTTAAAGGGATGTGTTATGAATTGAAACATGTGTCCACCCAAGGTCCGAACGTAACATTGAACGCATTCTACGGCACAGTAACAACCACATTTGTGATTAACGTTGGGCATTAGAGTACACACTAATTTTTTTTTTACACCTATGTTAGTGTAAGAGGGGTGTATTTTGCAATATACACCCAGATGACACCCATATTACACTCCTTCGAGGCTGATCCTCTCATAGGTGGGTGTGAATTGGGTGCACATGTACATTGGTGTGTTAAGGGTGTAGTAAGGGTGCAATAATTTAAGGGTGTTTTGCCTTATTGTAAAATGTTGACATTGTCGTGGAATATGAATGGCGTGTGCACTGAGTCTCAACTTTCACTCATACCAAAACCAGTAAGAAACACAAACGTTACCTTGGTGGTGAGTTGATACACCAAGCAATTCCTCACTTCAGTGTCTTTTTGCGTATATAATCAAATGAAACTTAGACACCTCACCCTTCGTTTTGACTGGAATGCGAGCAGGGCTATCGAATTTCCAGACGCTCGCAAGACAGGCAGTGTATATAGTATTTGTTTTCTCTTAGAAATGAAACGCCTTTCTGAGTAAGCATTTGGTTCGTAATCCATTTATGTGATGTTTCAAATCTCTCTCTAAATTTAAGCGCGTATATCCTTATCCGTATATTAGACCGTATATAGGCCCAATATGGCACCAGTTTGGAATTGCTATATGGGGAGGAGAACACAATGTTATGCATTTACTTTGGCTGATATGCATGATACACTACTATGGAAACAAAGCTGTACACGTTGCGCCAATGCTTAAGGGTGTTGATTTACACCAAAAATTATACCAGTCAGAGTAACGTCCAATTACCAGTGTAGCCCAACAAGCCGCACACCCGCTAAGTAGATGTTACGCCCTTTCAGAGGTAATGTGGGGTATACCATAGCTCACACCCTTTTAAGTGTAAAAGTTTGAAGGTGTTGTGAAATACACCCTGAGAGGTGGGTGTATTTCATTACACCCACCTAGGTGGGTGTAGCTGCTACACTCAAAAGGGGTGTGCGATATGACACACCGAACTGATAACAAAAAGGGTGTAAAAAATTTTAGTGTGTAGCTAAAGTTGAGTTTTGCATTTATTTGGTTTGGAACAAGCCCTTAGGCTAAGGCGGGACCGTAGAACGTTTGTGTGCCAGTTGCGAAAATAAAGATTATTATTGTTTGTGTTTTATTATTATTACATTAATTTTACGGCAAATTTCTTGCGTGTCATGCGCAGTTCCTGACGTGTCTACCAGGGTCTATGTTTTCCGAGGAACACTCCTCTTATTGGGTGACCACCCAATTAGAGGTTACCCACACCTATTCGTCAACAGCTTCATTGTTGCTCGATAGAAGACCTTTCAGTCCTGTCACAAATACCAAGACCTCTCCGTTGTTCGCCACGTCATACGGAGTACGCGCACGGACAGCAAGGGCATCCAAAATACATGGTCCACGTATCACTCATAGTGATCGATAGACTCCCTCAAACTGGGAATTCCCTCGTTGCCAACGATTACACAACCAGACATATTTCGAGGGCTACCCATCTCTGTTGTTTAATTTTGTCCTCGGTACGTGTTCACCTACGTGACTCGTAAGAAAGCGTCGATTTTCCTCTGACGACGATTCCCCTTGCATAACCCAACGTCAACGTTCAAAACGGGTTAGAAAGGAATCTTCGTTCTCATTCGTGTAACTGGTGGAGCGGCCCTAAAGCACTTGCCCTATCGATACAGGTGCACACGTATTCTCGCGCGTCAATCTACGATTAAGAGAAGCACCTTACTGTTGCAGGTGGTATAAACGACATGTCTCCCATCCTCGCTCTCCTGACCGGTCTTTGCCTTGTGCATGGAAGCAAACTTGACAAAAGGCAGTGTACGTATTTGTCATCGTACTTGTTATTAATTTATGTATGTATTTACTTTTTGTCCTTGTCGTAATCTGGCGAATAGGTGGCTCTCTATCTGCTAGGTAATGTTCATGAGGGCAAGAGAATCACTCCCTCCCGCCCCTTGTGTAACCTCTGCGGTTGCAGTGGTGCAGATACACGTAGAGTAAACGTGCTTGTAGCACCGACAGATAACAAACCTTTGAATACAATGCAACTCTGAATACAAATCGCCGTAGTATGGCAACGAGCGAGGGGTGTTGCATTATGCGACAATCGACATATATTTTTTTCCTGGAGAGTTATGCCAACCTAAAAGTGAGGTGCTGTTTTATGCGACAAACGACATATATTTTTTCCTGGCAAGTTATGCCAACCTAAAAGTGAGGTGCTGCTTTAGAAGGAAACATCTCTCGTTGGAAATCCACCGCCTGTACAAAAATACTAAGGTAAGCTAAAGTACAGAGTACTGTAGAAATTGAGGAAGCAATAACCGGGCCGATGAGTAGCGCCGCCGCTAGCCTCCAAATTCGGCGCCGGGAAGGGGTCCGTATGACATGGTCGCTATAATGTAGTAGGTCGTGCATACGACATAAATTTTTTCCTGGCGAGTTATGCCAACCTAAAAGTGAGGTGCTGTTTTATGCGATATACGACATACATTTTTTTTCCTGGCGAGTTATGCAAACCTAAAAGTAAATTTAACAAATCAACACTGCTAAGCCAAATGTATAAATGAAGGTTCAGATTATGTGTCTTGCCCATGACCGAACTTACCTTCCCAGCGCTGTCGTATGCTAAGTACCAGAGCCGTATATTAAAAGGGAGTCTGGCCATTGGGAGGAGTCACAAAAAGAGGCTCGACCTGTCAATCACAGTTTCGCTCCTCTGATTGGTTTGCGTTTTACCAAGGGGGTCGCCATGACATCATACTGCCACCCAAAATGGCGACAAAAACAAACACAGTGAAGCGGGGATTTGGTGACGAAAAATTTTCACAGACTACTCTGATTTTACGCTGCAAATGCACATCCTCATATACATTTCTCGGAAATCCGTTTCAACTTACGCTCATCCATTGATATCTAACCGAAAAGAATGCGTGTTGTCGCCGGTGTTAGGCCTAGTGAACACTGCGATCGCGGCGATCACAACGAAATCGTAACGAAAACGGCACTGTCCTGTACAATCTTATATTTAATTGCTGGATTTCATGGATATAAACATTCTTGCCTTTTATATTCAAGCCATTCATGTAGATTAGTTTAAAAATCATACCGACGACAGAATGTGTCCCAGCCGGTGGTTCTGCGGGCAGCGGTACAACGACGGAAGCAGACGACGATTCCCGACGTGCCTTACGCTCCCTAGGTGGCGTTCATCATATTTGCAGCAAAAATCCACTAGTTTTGCAGATTGCGAGAGGTATCCATTTCAATCCCATCCAATCCAATTGCCACCCAAAATGGCGCTGTCCATGTTGGATACGGGGACAAATAGTGAGGATAGGCTGATTGATAGCGCCCCATATTCTAAGACTCCATTGGTCGGAAAGCTGAAAAAGTGGGTGGAGCTTCAGGTATAGGCATGACCCAGTAATAGACTCGACTATACGTAAGAGACTTATACGACGGTAAGAGACTCGACTGACAGGTCGAGGCTCATTTGGTGACTCCTCCCCATGGCCAGACTCCCTTTTAATATACGGCTCTGTCGCGGGCCGATGAGTACCGCCCCTAGCGGATCGTGCGGACGGGCTCCTCATTGGGTTTGCACAGTTCCCCTCTTCTTACCCTCCCTCCAAAGGTATCGATTTGCAGAAGAAGGTATTAAAAAAGGTACGAGGGCCCATTATTGTACGTTATTTATACCTTTTCTTCTAACAGTGCTGCAGCCTCCGAGTCAAACCGTTAGAGAAGGGCCACGAATTGCTGGCTATTCAAAGTTCCTTCCCGCAGGTATGTATTGTGTATAAGTATCTAAAATCATTCTTTTTACATCCATCACTTCCTGATTCTTCAACGGCTCTCTAATACAAAATTGGCTCATTTATGAAATTAAATGGTTATTGCTATTATTATTATTCCCGGTCGTACAGAACACACAGGAGCCTGGGAGCAGACTTGTACAGCAACTTGAGTAAAGTATTTAAGTTACCTGTCTTAAATACTTTAGCGAGTAACTTGGTGTCTTGCAAATACTTTCAAAGTTCAGTATTTAGTAACCGAACTTAAATACTTTTTTGTAGAACTTCTACACGGAGGTGCTGTACATACGCTTCAGCGTCTCCCTTCGGAAGGAGTAGCCTGAAGCTCCTCGGGTTTGGGTCATGCTCATGGGGCGCTGTGTTGTCCTCAAGGTTATGCAGGTGAACGGTGAACGTTCCCCCCCCCCCCCCGTTCAGGTCTGCAGAGCTCCCTGTTCACTATTGGGAGCAATTACTTTTTAAAGATATCGGGGCAGGTTATCGGAGAGTAATTTTGTAAAGCTAAGAGCTAATAAAGCTCTTTGGTAGTGCCATTTTCAACTTCACGCTCTTCGTATTTCTTTCATAGCGAATTCCAACTGCGGCGTCAAAGGGGCTTAAACGCAACGAGTTATTTTAAAAGTATTTAATGCTCTATCTTAAACGCTTTTCAAGAATGGGTATTTAGTGCTCTATACTCCGTTACTTTTTAAATTGGGGATACGTACAAAGATTCGACACGGAACTACCCAATAGATATAGTTAGTTTGTGCTTGCGTCTGCCTTCAGCTTCACCGTACTATAGGCTTTAGTGTGCAGTTCTAGTCGAAAGAAATGTGCAACGAATTCTGGATGGACTCCAACTGTGTGTCTAAATCGGGCGAAGCAGGATAATTTCAAAACTAGAAATACTGGATCAAGAGCTTACCGTTCTTGCAAGTTAGCCTTACAGGCAAGTTCCAGCAACCTTCCGTGGTTAACAAACAGTGGCTGTGACCTGGCCTTGTCGTAGAGACAAACCCAAGATCAAAGTCTGTCTGAGCTAAGTTTTCGACAACGTTAAGCGATCATCGCATTTATGATCATGTAACCAATCTGGAAAATTAGACATAGGCTTAAAAAAATGACTGGCACCAGTATCCTAAAACTGTCAGTAACTCCTTTCTTGCACCTCCAGACTGCGGCGAAAGCAGTTTCCGGGATAGCATTATCGTAGGACCTCGAGAGTATGATCCTCGATCTTCGCCATGGATGGTAAGCACATGGTATTGTAGCTCCTCGCTAGACTCGTCCTTGGGACTCGAAACAGAGGCAGGATTTGGGGGAATTCGAACTCATTTTCTTCACTCCAGACTGCGGCAAGAGCAATGTCACGGGGGGCCGTATCGTAGGAGGACGCGAGTCTGACCCTGGATCTTGGCCATGGATGGTAGGTACATGATACTGTAGCTCCCCACTAGACTCGTCCTTGGGACTCGAAAGCGGGAAAGTCGAAGTATTCTGGGATAGTCTAACTCAATTTCCTTACATATTTTTTTTTTATCTGCAGGCAGCCATTTACGTTAACACTGGAGGTGTCAATTCGGCACCATGCGAAGGAGCACTCGTTACATCACGCCACATTGTCACTGTGGCTCATTGCGTGGGTCCGTGGCGCGGAACAAGCACCTAAGTCCCAGACAATATGACAATCCCATTTGCCATGTCTGCGGTTGTCCATTCCAAAAGAGGTCATAAGAGTATCTGGCCTACTGTTTTGTGCCTTTATGCCTATATGGATCCTGATTTCATTCCACCCCACTCTCTTCTTGACTCAAGTTCTTGGGCAGCTGTCTTGACATCAAGACCTCTGCCCAGATGCTCCAATGCCAACAATTCCGATAGTTCCGAAAGCTTGGTTGTGTACGATGCACTGAAGGAGCTTCCCTCCTTCAGGCTACCTTATGATACGAATAACTCTCTAGCTTTATAGTTTCTCACAGACATCACACAACGTTCTGCAACTTTCCTATGGTTGTGCGAAAGGATGTTGTATACTTTCGCACAACCATAGGAAAGTTGTGAATTATATAGGAACCAACACCAGCAATGGGGTAGATTATCGCCCCTGGCGATGAAACACCCCATTCATCATCTCAAAATAAAGTTGTTGTTGTTTGTTTTCGGCAGTCTAACTAGGTATGTTTTCGGCAGCATTCCCCCTTCACAATTTACTGCCCGCCTCGGAGTCCACAACTTGGCCCGCAGCGACGGCTATCCTCAACCCCATCGATGTCCGCGTTGTTGGTGTCGAAAGGCACGCTGATTTCGACCGCCCGACATTTAAGAACGACATCGCTATCCTGACACTTGAGGAGCCAGTCACCGTCATAACATAATGTACAGTTCAGCTTGTGTACGTTGTTTGACAACATATTTCCTGTTAGAAGGGATACATTTGGGGGCAAAGTTTACTCGTAACATTATTGATTATATTTGTAGCTTAAATGTCCCAGCAAACAAGAAATATCCCAGGGACGTCTCATTCAGCGAGTTTGTAAGACCCGTCTGCTTGCCGTTCGGAGATGACCTCGGCAGTCGAGACCTTACTGGATACCATGGCTTCGTAACTGGCTTTATCACAGGTCTCAGTAAGTCTATCATTTTTCTTCAAGCTTAGTAATCGTCAATCATCGGAAGCCAAGCGTCGTATTCCCAGTGGCAGCGTTCGTTACGAAGAGTGTGTAGAAATGACTGTTTGTGCCGTCCTTGTCTTACGTTTGACAGGACAATAACTCTGCTGCTTCTTTTGCTGGTGCCCCAGAGTTGTACAATATACACTGATAAAGTATTTAGCTCGAGCTGCACGTACAGTTTTGCTGACGCTGCCCACGACTGCCCATATAGCACGCGCTGCATTTGAATTTCCGAAAGACTGTGACGTGGCGCCCCTGACAACAAAGACTACACGCGAGCAATACTTAAATTTCTTTACAATGGCTTTTTTTTTTTTTTTTGCTGGACGTACGTTATTTTGTCGAAAGTGCCTCGTCCATTACATTACCACTTCACCCAGCACACTTTCTCATACCACGTGATAGAAACCACACCACGTGATAGAGGGAATGCGCAACCGTCACCTCAAACGGAACACGCTCTACTAGACTACATGAAAACCACGCCACCGCTCCACGTATACCTCTTCCTTGTGGCGTTAAACACTTAACCACTGCGCATGTATCTGCCAACAAACGATGTCCTGAGAGTTGCACACCCTATATATGCCTTCATTTTGTGGCTAGAATATACAAGCGGGTTAATTCAACGTTCGAGTGATCTCAACATCTGCTGTGATGTGATCCTCATACAGCAAGATAAACAAGTCAGCCACGATAAGGCTTTCGTTCCCTGCTGTGAAAACGACAAACGAAAGGCGCTCCCAGTTGATGTAGTTTTCATAGTTTCACAATGTTCGCCGAAAGTGCCTGTGTCAGCTCTCTCTCCTCGCCCTTTTCCTCATGATGAAGACAGCGGAGTCTTGAAAGAGGCCGATATACGTGTCTGGAGTGAAGCTGAGTGCAAGAAGGCATATCAGAGACGGCCCCCGATCTCACATGTTTACCTCTGTGCAGGAGACAGCGGAAGGAACAATGATTCCTGCCAGGTACTTAACAACAACAACAACATAGATGAATGAATGATGATGATGTGGGATGTTTCCCAGCGTTGAGTGCAGGGCCCTACCCCATTCCAAAAAGGTACCTAAATATTGCATGCTTGGTACCCTTTTTTTCAGTTTCAGTACGGCAGAACATGCTCACGCAAAGCGCAAAAGCGCAAAGCGTGCAGATCGGCTCAGAACAACATATGTGTTTTACATGCTGTGAACATCTACCGTTACAGATCGGCACAGGAAGTCCCTTCGTCCGTCGAGACAACGATCGCTTCTACCTCATGGGAGTGCTATCTTTCGGCAGGCGTCGCGGCGTAGCCGGTCTCCCTGAAGTCTATACCCGGGTGACGACGTTCATGCCCTGGATCCTCGAACGTATTCATACGTTCGAGGTGTAGTGCGAGTAGTGCGAGTGTGTTTGTGACGGTTTTAATGCTTGAGCACTCGTTGAGGGATTCATCCGACGTGAGAAAGCACAACGCCCCAATAAAAGCCATTTCGTTCTACGAGTGCTGCGTCCTCTACAAAGGACGGTCCGCGAGCCAGGGTTTAACCAGAGGCTTGTTTTTTTTTTTTTCTTTCTTTCCACACGAACACGTGAAAATGCCTCCTCTCGTGGATACTTGGCTATCTGTCAAATGGTGTTCCCAGATTACGTTGGTTGCACTACATTTATAGGTTGCTTTATGGGTGTTATAAATATTTTCGTTTTCATGAAACTTGTGATTGTAAAATGCTGCGCTTCATGCGGATATCGTTACAACGCAGTACATGTTGCTATTTTTACTTTACTTCGTTCAG
Organism: Ornithodoros turicata; assembly: GCF_037126465.1. Taxonomy (NCBI): domain Eukaryota; kingdom Metazoa; phylum Arthropoda; class Arachnida; order Ixodida; family Argasidae; genus Ornithodoros; species Ornithodoros turicata. The sequence continues at coordinate 129,689,067 of NC_088202.1, read as the reverse complement.
ATTGAATGTAAGTTAATGCATTTACTTCTGCCCGACGGAGATTATTGTATAATCAACGTGTGATTCCTAGCTATGGTCACAAACATAGATGACCGGGCCTTCTTGCGTTTCGATGTTACCCAGAGGACCAGCTTAGCAACTGCGAGCCAACACAGGTTGAAAACTGGTTGATGTTTCTGTAATATGAACATTCGCATAGTGCTTTTTACGATTCGTATATATTCGTTGTTACATTTCTGTTTCAGTAAAGCTTATACAGCTTTACGTTTACCATTTTCTTGCAAAGCTTTCCGCAATTCTCACAAGCACCTCGCGCGTTACTCGCGGCTGAACGGATGAGTCCGAAGCTTTCATTAAATGTGAATGAAGCTTCTCATCTGAGAGCCCCAGTGAGTGGAAAAAAATATTTTGAGGACATGTCCACATATAGCCAGTCACCTCTATAATTACAAGAGTAAGAGAGGTAGAAAACTATATATGCTGAAAACTGCTGTTTTCGTTTCATCCTGGCCTTGATTATCAACATGACCAATGCTTTCCTTTTGAATGATCTACTGGTTCTTCGTGTCATAACACAATCAGGCAGATATGTTCCATAACGGGAAGCAAATGAATCGAGCGAGACCAGGATCTAATGAAACTACTATGAAACTACTATGAACCACGTAGGGTAGCTGTACAGGGTAGCTTTCTTATCGCTTCGGACTTGCTGGACACTATGTGAAAACTTCGGTGACATTGTGTTCGCACTATATCTGACATTGTGCAGTGAGTGATTCTTGGCGTCGAACGTCTCCCCCTTTCCTTTCCCCCGTCTTCCTTTATGCTTTATCCTGCTTGGTTGTTTGTTTGTTTGTCCTATTTTTCGTAGCTGACCTTTTTCTTTCTTTTTGTTTCTTTGTTTCTTTTGTTTACCAACAAACGCATTTTGGAGTAGCCAGTTCTGACTGGGTCGGGACTAACCTCTCCATATTTTTCTTTCTTTTCCAATCCAATCCAATCCAGCTGTACAGGGTGTCCCACCGAAAAAGGGCCCGGGGCTAGAGAAAAAGTGGAGTGCTCGACACAAATGGCACCAACTGCACGTGCTTGGCAGTTGTGGGGTCTAGCCAAAAATATATTTTTCATCGCCCCCTGTCAATTAATTAGCGGTAATTAATTTGCTAACTTTTGGATTATCGGTTTCAGCTCTCAGATGTCAATGAGGAAGTTGTAGTACATTTCGAAAAAGACGCAACTGAAGTGGTTCGACGTTGCGATGGCTTGTGGCTTTGTGTTTTCTCGGGTTTAAAAATTGGTTTCAGAAGCCGCGCGCACCACAGAGCGCTCCCCATAATTTAGCGCTGACGCGCGACGATTGCAGTGCACTCTGGTAGGTGTGCCTTGAAACAGGTGGAATTTATTCCTCTTGTGTGACGTGGCCCAAGGATGGTCCCCAAACGCTAATCTCAAGGTCAATGTACGTCGGAGGGCTCTGGAATCGTCCCGCGCGGGTGCCGGATTGTGGGCAGAGATCTGCGGTCCGCCCGGCATCTGAAACCAAATTTTAAACCCCGGAAAAAACGAAACCCCAATCCAAAGCAACCTCGAACCACTTCAGTTGTGTCGTTTGCGATATGTACTACAACTTCCTCATTGACATCTGAGGGCTAAAACCGATAATTAAAATAAAAAAGTTAGAAAGTTAATTACCGCAAATTAATTGACAACGGGCGATGAAAACAATATCTTTGGATAGACCACACAACTGCCAAGCACGTACAGTTGGTTTCATTTGTGTAGAGCTCTCAGTTTTTTCTTTAGCCCCTGGCCCTTTTTCGGTGGGACACCCTGTATAAAAAGGAGGGAGGAAAGCTTACACTTTGCGATGTCCCGAGAGCATTGATGCTGTCCTTAAATTTTCTTCGTGTTTATACTAACGCTTTTAATTTGCCTGGGCAGAATTTCCTCTTGAGAGAATTTTTAATTTCCTCGTAAGAGAAACGGTTTCGATGCATGTTACATAAAACCTACACTGAAGGCACTGTCACCGTTCGAAAATACATTCCGAAGCAGGGCGTGTCTCTTGTCAGTTATTTTTTCTGCGAAGTCACATGCCTCCTTAAAGGTCAGCTCTGGGGAAAATTCATTGAGACAGACCACAACAAAAGTCAGCAGGCACAAAGGTTCGTGCCCACAGAGTACACCTCCAAAAGAGTTTGGCCAAATACCCTGCATTTACGGAGCAATCAATTTTTGGTTTGCCGTCTGATCATGCGCTCAAACTAGTGACGTCACGGCCAGCTTCGCTTTGGCTCTTCTTGGCTTGTTGACATGCTTGCGGTTTCGCAATCGCCAGCAATCGTCAGGCTGAAGATGTTTCGTACCAAGTTACCAGTTGATGATTTTGTGCATGATTGGGTAACACGAAACCAGTGGTTGAGTGCTCTGAACTTATCAGGGTAACAGTCGTGTGTGCTCGAAGCATTTTGCATCAGAATGTTACGGGTTCGTTCACCTGATGGCTGATGGAAAAGTCCTGGCCTGATAGAAAAGTCGCTGAAAAGGAATTCTGCACCTACCTCGTTCGACGACGACAAAGAAGATAGTACCAAAGGACCGAAGTTGCAGGTAAATGTACGGAGGAACTTGCACTACGGCTTGCACACAATATGAACATGTGAACGACAAATATGGGGCTGCTGAGCCCTATAGTCCGCGGTTGTATGTAAAACTATGCAGCTCCTCAGAGAAGTTGGTTGCAAAATTGCATGAGTTTGAAGACGCCTGAACCTGGGCACACAGAAGGCGAAACAGTCACAGCAGCTGGAATCAGCAACAACTTGAGGGTTCCTGTTTTGAGACACTCTGTGTCTGTTTTCGCTTCTGTATGATCACGCTCAGCCTTCTCTCAACCATAGAACTGCCCATATCCAACTTGCATTGCAGCATTATTATTCCTTTAAAAGCCGGCTGTGTCTGTGAGTGATGTGTGTTCAAGTTGTGATGTAATGTTATCACGTGGCTCGAATTCCATTTTGTTCTAGTCCATTGAAGTTGACTCCAGCTACCAGCAGGCCTTGAAAGGGTGCTCGCGTACTTTGGCCAGCAAGGGATGACAGTCAGCATGCTCATCTCCGATAGGCACGATTAGGGGAAGTCCTTCATGAAAAACACTCATTCATCTGTGAATCATCGCTTTGACGTGCTGCACGTTGCAAGAGGTGTTACGCTACATTTCCTTGGTAGTGCACACCGTCATAACATACATGTACAGTCCAGCTTGTGTACGTTGTTTGACAACATATTTCCTGTTAGAAGGGGTACATTTGGGGGCAAGCTTTGCTGGTAACATTGTTGATTACATTTGTAGCTTAAATGTCCCAGCAAACAAGAAATATCCCAGGGACGTCTCAGAAAAGTTGCACAAGCCACATATGTCCAAGGGGTCCACCATACGTTATGTGGACGTCCACAATGTGATGCTGAAAATCGTCTGACATTGTATCTCCCAGGGACATCTGCAGGATGTAAAAGGAATTGCCCCGGCGCGTGATATTTTGCGCACATATCTGGGACACGTGATGCTTACTGGAATGACGTAAGCAAAGAAAGAAACATTTTGGTTTTACACCGTTATTTGCACAGTAATCACATCATGGAACGTAGTTTGAATCAAAAACAATACTTTGTGAGGAAGGGACGCCAGAAGTATCAGCGGTTATACTCCGGGGTTGTTGGCAGACGAACGAATTTTCCAAAGACGTCTCCACCGTTACAAGCGTAGTTCACCCTACTATACACTTAATGACTGTAGTCCAACAACAATAATTTTATATGTGCTCCATCTAGTACGTCAAAAGAGGCTACTATAGGTCCATGGTCTGGTCTCCCTTCAAATCTGCGTAAGCGGTGGAGGGAGGCGGTCCCTCGTATAGTGGATAAGGGCCCCTGGATAACGTGGTGCCCCCACCCCCACCCCCCGTGTGGGCCGTGTCTTTGAATGCGCGGCCGATAAAAGGGTCGTCGGGGCAGTATCGCTTGCGGTGCTGTTCGCGGGAAGATTTTTCCTAAGATAATAGGCCTCCATAGGTAGTACCGTTACCTATGTGTGTGCCAGAGTCCAAGCTGCCTCCCCACTCTCAATGGGATACGCTGGTCACGCGGTGTTGCCGATAAGTGTTGTATGCAGCGGTCGAATGCCGTTCTCCAAATAAAAGATGTAGACTATTTATCCAAACGTGGACAGATAACTATCAAAAACTGAATAACAATGCATAATGGCTCAGTATACAAGCTAATTGGATATGAAACGGCAAACGTCCCATTCACGTCCCGATATTCAACACAGACATTCCCCGGACGTGCCACGGACTGCAAAGTAAGGAAGAAAGTCTGCTCCCCTGGACGTCCACATGGATGTCCCTGGGATATCCAAATGTCAAATTTAGTTCTTCCCCAGGATATTCTTGGGACGTATTTGGTTTATTGAGGTGTAATGCTTTTTGCACCTTAGCAGTGTTAGCATTAACCGGTATAATTATAATCTCTGCTTCTCCTTGCTCCCAGGAAAAGATGCTTGCAGCAGCACTGATGAAACAACATCCGGTGCTACAAAAGATGCATGCACATGGACAAGCGTCCAATATGTGTCCATGTCATGTCCAACGTGTCCAAGCTTGGACATGCAGTGATAATGGAAAGTTAGTCCTGGTAAAGGGGCTCACGATATTATCATAGATATTCGGATCATGGCATTGCTTCACATATTCATGGGAATCAAGGTCTTCATGCAAGATGTACACATCGAGACATTGGAGAGCAGCTTTGGCTCCATGAAGGTGGTTTACAATATTTCACGCTAGCGGGGATTACTAAGCAATTGTCCTGCATTCCTGACTTACACGGTCTGAAACATTCGAACAATAATTGGAGGGTATAGGCCTGTTGCACTAACCAGGCGGCGCTGCGGTTTCCCGACACAAGCTCCACGGGCACCCAGACACGAATAACTTCCTAGTTCTCCGGCGGTCGGCCGTGCTGGGCCTGATGTGATTTCTCCGTGTAGGACCTTTCTGCCATTTTTACTGATGTGCAGTATTGTGCAAAATAAATCATATGTTAGTCAACAGTCATTTGTTTGATGATGTGAAGTGTAAGTTAGCTAGAACACGACAGCAATTATGTGTCCTATTCACACATGAGGTTAAAGTTACAGGTATTTTTCCGTTCAGGAGAACGTATAAACTTTTACCCACTGAATGGCACGTTCGACATGGATGCGAACTTTAGCAATGTAGTCATTATCTTGTATCTGCTACTTTCAAAACTGCGCACTAGACATGAAACATGACCAGAATCCAGGGACACGACACGGAAAGCCGGCTTCGCGGGGTAGCAGACAACCATGCAAGAAAGCCGACTTGACAGATTTGCACGAGGATATGGGAGGAGGAAAAATTCGGGGAGGGACGAGGAGGAGAGATAAGACAGAGAACTTTTAACGTCATCTACACTGTGGGCACGCGGGGCAGATAAAAAAAAAAAAAAAAGAACGCAACGCGTGGCTCAGAATTGAAATATGCATCAAGCCTTTTCTGTTGGTTGAATGTCGTTGCGAAATCAAAAATCGCGCTATAGAAGCTCGTGAAGCGAAATGATTGGTCCGCGTGAGAAAGACATGATCTTAATATTAATAATTGGTGGAGCCGACTATGATCATGAGCGACGCCACGGTAGATAGATTGGTCTATTTGTGAACAATTTCATGATGCAAAGGCAGCTATGGCCTTAGAGTAACCTTTAGTGGAAATTAATATGAATGATGTACTCGAGAATATTTTCTATTGCAATTAAAAAAGAGTAGACAGGGACGTCCAGAGATCGCTACTGCAGACCTGCTGTTCGTCAATCAGTACCAATGTAGTACCAATGCGCTAGCTGCTGCTAGCTGCTAGCTTTCCTGCTAGCTGCTAGCTTTCCTCAGACGCATTCAGACATATTCGGCACAGTTCCCTTAGAAGTCGGCCCAGGACGCACATTCCCCCAGGGCGTGAGTCGTGACGTTGCCCACATACGTGAGGCCGACAACGGCAAGCCCTATCACCACCACCACCACCACCACCACCACCTAGCTGCTGGGCTGTCGCCGACACACAGGAACTGCAATTACACAAGTTAAGCTAGTTAACGAAAGAGTCATATTGGCGAATGCTCAGCCGTTCTGCTTCTACCGGGACAGGCAGGAACTAATCCATACTTCCAGGTGTGGACGACACTGTGTGTAACACTCAGTATACTGTGCTATCTTATTGAAACTACTAAATTACGTCGCGCCTACGGTAGTGATCTGCAGGCAGGTAAAGCCAATTTTATGAGCAAGTGTACCTGAATTCTAAGAAATGAATTAAAAAATACTATATGATATGTGTATAAAAATAAAGCACCGCACGAAGTATTGAACCCAAGAACGCAAATCCGCAACGCGATCACTATACCACGAGACCGGCAACGCAACAACACAGCGCGAATAATTTGGTTAGAAATACTCTGAAAGCCATCGCAGGCATATCTTGTACTTTTTTCGTCGTGGGAAAAAAATAGGACCTCCTGCAACTGCGCATAAAGTTGCATAGCGCACAAGACAGGCCAGTCTTTCATGTCCAATGTGGACACTTTCTGGGGAAGTCCTAGTTTTCACGTAATTAAACGATTAAGACACGTCAATGTATTCTGCCATGAAGCCAACACGGCGAAAATAAGTCTCTCAGGAAAAAAAGTGTGACGGTCTCAAGCTACCAATCCACTTGTGGACAATCGAGGAACCTTCTGCCGTCATGCCTAGATGTGGACACTTTTTTTCAAACCCTCAGTACTAATGGATATTTTACGGAAAGCAGACGGAATGTATAGCTTCAATGAAGGGCATCGAGTTCGCAGGTTAAGCCAACTTTAAGAGTAGGTGTCCCGCAATTCCCGCAAGTTGGAGGCACCAGCAGAATTGCATCTTTGTTCTCACTACGGCCTTGAATTCCAGAAAGCCCTTTATCAATCAGTACGAGGTCCCTTGGTAAAATCATCTTACTAAGCTGCTGTGCTTTTTGCCTGTTCAAAGGTTCACAACGTATGTGTCATTCTAAAACGTGAAAACTCGTTTCCGTCGTCTGTTATTCCAAGACTAGAATCACGTTCTTTGACATATTTGTTGCCGAACTTAATCACAGCTGCTGTGTGCCAAATGACATGTGAAACGTCTTGTCTGAGTCCTAGGTAACGGTGGAGTCATTCCATTGAGAATCTTGTAAACATTGATATCACACGGCGAACAGCACTAATCCAACGGGTGCTGCGACACCTTCCGCATGGCTTGTTTGTTAGGCTGTAGAGACAGGTTTATCTTCTGGATTTCTGTACCAGTGGCTACAACCTAACAAGAATAACAACTAAATTTTAATATTGCGATGTTTTCGCTCTCGTGCGCTTCTTCCCATTGGCAGGAAAATTACGCAAAAATGTACACATGGGAGGCCGCTGAACTAGGGACTAGTTTGCATGTCTGTCGCTAGCTGGCTCTGCGAAAAACTCCAGCGCAACAGGTATATAGTGGATGTACCTCCTCTTCTGAAGGACATCCTGTCATTTTGTGCACTATAAGTTCCTAGCCCCGATGCTGTTTCTAGGTCAAGTATCTAAGATACCAGAGCACCACTTCTACCTTATCTGTGTGCACCATATTGTATCTACACAAAAGGAATGCAGGCGGGAAAACTACAGAAATATGAAATTGCATTGTTGGTTTACTGCGCAGGCCGGTTCTGTCTGTTTTAGGCATCCTTAAAATGCTAGTTTTCATGTTAGGCTATGTACAGGAGCTTACTGGAGCTGTGCCCAATCTTTGTGTGCGGTGGCTGTTCATTAGACCCTGACCAGAAGCAAGAGGCTACACAAGCTCACCACAGGAGATACAGTGAATAAGCCCTTAAAACACTGACAACTCTGCAAAGCATTAGGTGCAAGTGGACAACAGAAGGGCTTCAGTGAACGTGTACAAGCAGTACTATACCTTGGACTTTTGGTTTTCGGCACCTCATTCGCTATTGACAGGTGACTTCTGTAGAAGCGTAAGGATGGGGAAACGAACACGAGTTTTCTGTACTCACGGTAAACGGTACATGAGGTTCTCTAGCCATTTGAACTATATGAAGTGTCAGGGAAAGATTAAAGTGGTTGGGACGCTGTCATAGATGTGGTCTGTTACATCATGGGTGCATGTTTTTCGCACCACAATACTGCTGAAAGTATTTTTGTTGTTACGAGTCAAACTTCGCGGGATAAAAACCCTCGAACAGACGTCCGACTAAAGCACAGATGCCACAGCCCTCAGGGCTGTGACATTCGGTATTCATGGTGACCATTTTATACACTTCATTTTCATATTGGTTGCAAACTACATATTGGCCAGCTAGCCGCGCCAAATGACGTCGGATGACACAACGAAGTTGGCAGGCTCCTTGTAGAGGCCGTACTCCCCTCTTCTACGGGACATTCTTTCTACACGCCGACGGATGGAGCGAAGTCTCTGGAATTCAATATCCAGACTGCGAGGGTGCAACAACAACAACAACAAATAAGTGATCATGATGTAGTGGGATGTTTCGCCGCTGAGGTGGCACCCTATCCCATTGCTTGAGGGGGAGAAGATGGTGAACGATGATGAATGTTCAGTGTTCACGCAGGAGCCCTATGTTGCTCCTAAAAAGGTGATGAGGGCTTCAAGAGCTCGTAGTTGATGCGCTCGGTAACCAGAGGCCTATAGTTGCGGAAGGGCAAGTGAGGGTGTCGCAGTGGCTTCAAGTTGGCACTGGAGGACGGGGCGCACAGTGGAACTGATAGTTGATGAGAGTGTGCTGGACAGTACTTGTACTATTACAGTGAGGGCATAGCGTTGTGTTACTGTAACCCAGCTTGTGACGGAATTATGGGGTGAATGCTACGTATAATCGAAGTCGACGAACGATAGGCATAAGGCTCCGACGAAGGCTATACGGCATTATTTAATACAGTGTGGGATCTACTGAGTGGAGTGGAAGGGGGATCCTTCCGGGATGTCTTGACGCCATTGATGGGCGGGCTTTGCGGGTACAAGCACCGACAGGTAAGACCGTCATCCCCCTTTTGGCATTATGACGGAGATCATATGTCGACGGCGGTGGGCTGCTGCAGCTATTAAGTCTCCGTCTTCATTACCACGTATGCCGATGTGGCCCGGGATCCTCAGTAAATCTAGTCGGTGCCCCTGTTCGTGGAGTTGCTTGTAAAGTTGCAATACATCATTAGCGATTGATGCCAAGGACCCTCGAATGCTGACACAAGAAAACGGCGCAGAAACGGGCTATGAAGTAGACAAACGAAGAGCATGTTTCTATGTCAGTATTTACCAACTCGTCCACACCGTTGCTTTGACACTCGAATGCCCTTGCTTGCAATAGTTGACGGGTTGAAATCCAGCGAACCGGTAAAGAAGTGTGAAGAGAATTGCCTCAGGACGAGAGCCGCCGATATTTCGAACAGAGACTGTTCACTGTCGGGCGATTTTAGAATTGGTACAGATCACCGAGGAGCGGGGTTGATAGTTATAATCCAATAGCTTTCTCAGCAAAAAAAGTATAGCGTAGAGCTCCGCACAGGTGGATGACGTGCGCTGCGAAAGCTTATACCCGCATGACAGGGATTCCTCTGGTACGACGAAAGCGTAGGATGAACCCTCTTCAGTGGAGGACCCGTCGGTGAAGACAGCAGTGTGAGTTGTGTATACCACGTCCATCATTTTCTAGTGTCGCTTGCCTCAAAACAGAAATTGGGACTTCCTTTTTCTTGTTCTTGATCCCGGGGACAAAGGTCGAGATTGCCGGTGGTGGGAGTGTTCACGGAGGTAAGGTGGAAACTACGGTACATGCTGCACTGTGAAACGAAGGAGGTATTGATTCGCTTCACGGACACATATGGAGAGACTTTGCTGTCTCTTCGCTTATAGGTCTTTGTGACCAGAGGAGGACGCCGATGGTGGACCAAGAAGCGCGTGTTATGCCGGATAGTTTCTTTCTGATAGAGGACCTCAATCGGGATCTCTTTCGCTTCCTCTATCACCATGCGTGTGTCAGTGCAGCGCGACACTCCCAAGCAAACCCGCAGACTACGTGCCAAGGTACTACGAAGTTTGGAGATCGAGGTCCGGGACAAGCTACGGAGTACCGGTACATCATAAAGCATTGATCCCCTAACGAGCGCTTTATGCATCATCTAGGTCCGGTTCCTTACTGTCCCAATGAGCACCAGCAAAGTGGTGGGGCACATTTATCCAGCACTGCGCCTTCGAAACGAGGTAGTCCACTTGTCGGCGCCACGATAGACTGCGGTCTAAACTAACTCACGGGAACTTATGGTGATTCACTTGCTGCAGATGGCTTCTTCCAAGATGGAGCCGAAAACGATGTATATGCTTCTTCGTAAATGAGAGGACCGCGCATTTTTCAACTGAGATGTCCATCACTGCATCCAGTGAGACGTTGCTGATGGCGTCCAGCGAGCGCTGCAACCGGGCTTGTATGGCTGGACGAGATTTTCCTACTGTTCATGTGCATACATAATCTGCGTATACTGACAGGTTCACGCCCTTGGGAAGCCTTTGAGGCCCATGACAATGTTAAAGAGCAAAAGACTCAAAACAGTGCCCTGGGGGGACTCTCCACAGTAGCGTAGTCCGGCCTGTAGCACCTTCTCCAGTCTTGATAAATATTGATAATTGGTGCAAAGTGCAGGGATTGACTTCGTGACCACGTGTTTACATTTGGCTATTGCAGAGCTGAGCTCGTCAAGTGCATCCGTGTCATATTTAAACTAACGCCAATCAGTAACGCTAACATTGCTTTTAGCAGATGTCCCTGAAAGAGGGAAATATGCATGGGGACATGGCCACTTCCCAGAGCATCGCAGCCCATGATCCAGGATAGTGGACAGGGAAAACCGCCAGAGCATAATGAAATGTCCAAACAGCTGCTACACCTGGGCCCACAGAATAATGTTGCAGACCAATCACTGAGCACGGTGATGTCCATATCTTCTACGATCTTTTCTAACGTCTTCCAGCTACCGTTTGTATGCTCGCTCCCCCATAACCCGCTATGCGCGTTGATATCTCAGCAAACAATGTGCGGCTCTGGTAGCATAGCGAGCAGGTTCAGGAATTGCTGCTCAGTTATTGCAACACGGGGCGCAGCGTAGCAGCCAACCGCGGCTATCTTCCGGGATCCCAGAAGAACAAAGCAGAGGGCGTACTCAAAATCCTCATCCATGGACGTATCACGTCATGCGCAATCTCCCTTCGTATGCAAAGCGCCACACGACCGTGACCCACAGAGCGTTGTTCTGACACTGATGAGTAACATAGTTCGAGATACAGACACTGTCAGGCACTCGTGGTTCGTTCAACACTATCACCGGGAAGGTATGACGATGCACAATTTCTGAAATCCCTTAGCTTAGAGTGAAGCCCATTCCAGTTCCACTCAATAGTCGTAGTTTGAGGACACTTATTTGTCATTACCACTAGAAAGTTCAGCACTAGTTGTTCAAGCACCAAAAGCGCATGAAGTATAGGTAGATTTCTCGTGCGCGGCATTCCGCCGACAACGACAACAACAAATACAAATGATGACGATGAGATGGGGTGTTTCACCGCGGTGGTGCGGTACCCTACCCCATTGCACGTGGAACGTTGTGTGAAGATGATGAAGGAAGGATGAAAATACAAGGAAGAACTGAAGCGTCTAGAGCGAGCATTCCAGTGGCTGACAGGAAGTCCGACTATCGCACGAAGGAAGGGCAGCAAGAAGCATGGGAACTAGAAATCGTCTCCAGAAGGCCCTTTTTTTCATGTTGCTTACTTAGCGAGTCGTTCACTCTAGGCTGATTCGTTGGAGTCCGTTGGGGGCAACGGAACACGCTCGAATGCACGAATCCACATGCAACAGAAACAACAGCCACTGCAGGAGCCTGGCCGCTTCCGCGGGACTTGTCCCGCTTATGGGGGTTTGTCATACCTGAATCAACATGGTGACGATCTTCACAGATTGAATGGACGTCGGGTTTGATGGGGTCTTGTTTCCCGCCGGTCTTGTTGCGCTTGCTCTTTGTGGTTTCGCTAGTCCCTCTTCCTTCCCATGCTCACTCCCCCTTTCCACTATTCTGTCCTTTTATTTTAATTTTTAGTGAATTTGGTCCCTGATATACCTCATGTGGCACGGGGGCCTTTTCACTTATACTCCCCCCTCTTTCCTTTCATTCATTTATATTTTTCAGGCACCTCTGCCTCCCACCCCTATCATTATTCTCTCAAATACTCCGGGCAGGACGGGACATCTGCTTGCCTTCATGTCTCCGTGGCATTGGCCTAGGAGCTGCCCTTCTGCGTATGATACTGTTGGTCATTGTGCTGCGGCGGAGGATGCTTAGCCACTGCCTTTGCAATTTCTGGATTAAGTCTCGCAGAAGATCATCTGATGTGTTCTCCACCTTCAACAAACATGCGTTGATGGGCTGCTGCGGCCCACCTGGCCTCTCTACATGCCCTTTTAAAGGATGCAACATGCAGACTTCCACAATACACACACCGCGGCTCTCGACGTGCTGGGCAAGACTTAAAATCGTGCGCCCCCAAACAAATCTTGTACTTTTGGTTCCCCCCGCAATCCCTCGCAGTACGTCCAAACTGTTGGCATTTAAAGCAGCGTGCTGGTGGAGGAACGTAGTCTGTAACTGGGTGGCAGTTGAAACCAAGCTCTACCTCCCGAAGTAGATGCTGGCCCGCAAGAAAGGTAAGAATGACGCTCCTTTTGGTGTAGGGCGTGGAGGAGCAGTCCCCCTGTCGGGATAAAGCGACTTCCCTCTTCGCTGGTATTACTCCGCAAAGAAGGAGGTACTATAGCAGCTGATCTTCCGTGTACCACTTCGGAACATCGATTATTCTTTACTGGAGAGAGGTCGGTACGCACATTTCTACCTTCACACATGCCACGAATTTCATGAGAAAGAAATTGGTTCCGGATCCTGAAGAGGCAACTACAATTATCAGATTGCCATCTCTCGTTATGCGATGACGTAGAATCTTCTCCTCCGTCTCTTTAACGATATCGTTCGCAATACAGTATGGGTAACTGTCCAAAACAACTGTAGAGGATACACCGGCCGAAAGTACACGGGAATGCGAGATTTTCTGTTCTTTTTACGCGTCACTACTTGAAAGGGGCCGCCTTTATCGCCATTATTACATCCAGAGCCACTCTCCCACACCTTTCTAGCAGCTCCATCTCAGTGAAGTGGTCCTCCTCCCTGCGACGCTTAGCAGGATGCACAGCCCTCTCAGGTGATCAATCGCAGTTTTCTGAAAAGCTATTGGGCGACGCCACAAGCGGCTCGCCCTTGAGCTAACTCAACCGTGTAACTATATGAAACATGAAACGTAAAATCCAGTAGATTTGGTACAGAGAATTGGGAGCCGAAAGAAACACGTCAATACCGTTCGAGTTTCTTCTTCTTACTATGTCCCGACTGAATCGAACGAAAGCGGGCGTTGCGATGGCGATGACGACGCGGTTGTCGCCACTAGGTTAGGGTGCGTGAATATTAGCTCTTGTGAAGGAAGAACGAGGCGCCCACTCAGCTTCCAACAGGAAAAAGGCTTTTAATGAACTAAAACCGAAACGCAAAAATGGCGAATGGGCCCGTGACAACGAGACCCACGTCGGCCTAATCCGCAACATCATCCTCGGCCGCGGGTGACGAGACCTCTGCTTCCAGGCGACAAAGCCTTTGAACTGGACAGCTTACGGTGGTGCCGCTGGCGAAACGTACCCTAACCCTTGTATCAACTTGGCTGCGCGTCTGAGATTCCAAAAATAGGGACGGACATTATCTTCCTGAAGCACCACCACGTCTCCCTCGTTGAAACGACTTTGCGCAGGAGACGCAGTCACGTGGGCGGACCTCACCTGCAGCAGGTACTCGGATCTCCAGCGCTTCCAGAAGAGTTCCTTCGCCTTCAGAATTCCTTTGAAGTTGTGCCGGAGGTCCTCCGCGTCAGGCTGTGAGATGGAAGAGAGATGGCCTGTTTGACTATCAGGAAGTGGCTTGGCGTGAGGGGCTCGAGTTCCTCGACATCAGCCACGTTCCCGCCCGTTCCAAACTCCAGTCAAATTCCCGCCCGTTACCCTACATTGCGTAGGCTAACGGCGGGAATTTACGAGAGCTTTCATCGCGCATAGGGCTGTTGTTAGTTGCTCGAAGGTAAGGCGGCTTCTACCGAGACATCGCCTTAGAGCAGCCTTCACGGTGCCGATGGAGCGTTCCGACCATCCGCCCCACCAACGTGCTCGTTCGACGATGAACCGCCACCGTATACGACGCGGGGTTGCAAAACCTTGCACATTAGCTGTGGTGTGCGCGGACAAGGTGGCTGCGCATTTGTCCTTGGTTAGCCCCAAAGAATCCAAAGTTGCCATTCGAATGGTCACATCGTCATGAAGACGTCTGGGCTGAGGGATGTTTTGGGAATTCGAGATGGGACGAAGAGCAAGCAAATGGTCTATGTGCTCCGCCGTAAGGAGTTCCGGTCTACCGCACCTGTGTCTGAGCAGAGTGACCGCAGAGTCCGAGTTGTCGCTGCTGATCCTGATGCTTCAGACGGAATGCTTCGCGTCGTCAGTGAGGTAGGAGACCAGTTACTTAAACTTTTTGACCGGAGCCAGTGTTTGGTTGGAGTGGATTGTGGCATCGAAATGCTGCCAGAATTGTTACCGTTCCTGTATATATGCTGCCATATTTTTGCCCCGCAGGTAGGCTGTTGATCCGAAGGTGCAACATTCTGCTGCTGGCGAAGCCTAGGACTTGCCCTTGTTTTAATCCTCTCGATACCTTCCTCGTTCTGCAGAGTACTGTCAAGTTCAGCTCACTGATCTTCGGGGGTTTCCTGCACGATGCTACTATCGAGGTCGTAGAGCGATTGCCATTTTGTCACCAAATACGCCAAGGCAGCTTCAATTTCTTCGACGGACGAGTCCTGCTGCCCCAGCCGGTCAGAGAGTCGTGTCATGGAGCACGTCAAGTGGCACGCAGTCCCCCTCTTGTACGCTTCAAGTGTTCCATGACAAGTCACGACGAGATGGCGTTCGGAGGGAAGGCGGAGGAACAGGCGGCCTGGGTTTCCGGGTTTCGGCACCATAATTGTGTGGAGGAAGAACGAGACGCCCGCTCCGCTTCTTTTTTACTGAACTAAAACCGAAAAGCAAAAATAGCAAATATGGGCCCGTGACCACGAGACCCACGTCGGATTAAACCGCAACATCTCCCTCTGTGTGTGTATGCAGGGGGAGCTAGTATTGAGACACCCTACACTGGGTCTTCCTCACAATTTTCTTACTAGTAGTATGGTGAGCTAGAATGAATGGTCTGCTGAACGGTGGCTGCAAACCAGGGATCGGAACCGGTATTTTTTTCGGTCCGGTTCGGGTTCGGGTTCAGGCATATTGGTTCGGTTCAGGTTTAGCTCCGCTGAACCGAAATTACCAGCTTGAACCGGTTCAGGTATATCGGTTCGGTTCGGGTTCGGCTCAGGGAGAACTCCCTCCCCCCCCCCACCCCTGCACATACACAGACAAAAAAAAAATCTGTCAGCGGTTGGGGCATTTACAGGGATTGGAACAGTTACTTTTTTCGGCCTCGGTTTAACCGGTCCACGGGCAGTAATTTTGCTACATGCAAGCAAGCTTACGCTCGCCGTACACGATTGTAAGAGAAAGGTGTGAGATAACCGTTCAGGTGAGCAAAAAAAAGGTCGGTCAGTAGTACAATTAATTCACCTCTGAACCGATTCCCGAACCGGTAACCGTATCAATTTTTTTCGGTTCAGTTCCGGTTCGGCTCAGGATAAGCAAAAAAATCGTTCGGGTTCGGTTCGGTTCGGGTTCGTCAGAAAATAACGGTTTTTTCCGGTTTTCGGTTCGGGTTCAGTTTCGGTTCCGATCCCTGCTGCAAACGGGTCATGCCGACGGGCCTGCCGAGATGTGGCTATCAAGGGCTCGGCTCGCTGCCACTTCTCGCGCCGTCATGTACCTGCAATGCTGGAATTGAAGCAGTCCACGGCAGATACGGGGGAAAGAAAAAGTGTGAGCGTGCTGATATGCCACGCTTCGCAGACCTGATTACGACAGACGTACGAGTTTCGCGTTTTGAAATAGGGTGGTAGAAGCAGCACCTCAATGCCTAACAAGAAAAGGCCACTCGACTTATCTTCCGTTTTTGGACACTGTAGAAGGTTGCTGAAATTTTGGCTGCACGATTTGTTACACCCCGACATAATTAAGTTTGATGCATGGTGCAGTGGTACACTGATGCATTATGTATAAAGCTTTGAGCGAGAAAGATTTACCTTTGTGACACACGCCCTGAAAATCACACAAATCCTTGCCATATTCTTGTTCAAATTTTGTTTTAGCCGCCACTTCCGAAAACAGCGACAGGTACTACTACATGTAGAGTATATTAAATTGTCAGTGAGATACCTAGGTCAATCCTCAACCTGAAATTATGCAAGCTGGAGAAATTCTCCTTATTTACCTCATAGCATGTAATTGCGTCGAATGCCAGACAAATATTGCGGTGTATTATGTATGTGTTGTGAACATCTCACTAGAGGTAGTGGAAGGTCACGTGCTCTTCAGACAGAAAGTCACATCGGGTAGGAGCACTTTGTCTCTTTTATACCTTCCTCATAGAAGCCAACGCTTTCGCTTACGAGCTCAAACAGGGCTTCTACACTATGACACTGCTCCTTTTCCCTGATTTTCGCGATGCCACAAGCTTTCGACTACAGTGCATGAAAAACAATACACAAAATTGACGCTGAAGTTTTATGTGACAGTTAATACAATCTGAGTAAATCAGCTCGGCTAGAAACCATGCATCCTACCAAGGAAATAAAGAAAACACGTCCCAGCAGCAGTGACTCTTCCTACTGGCTGAAGTGAGCTTGTTCGTTTGTGTACAATTTCTCAAAACCAGAGAGCAGTTTCAGCACAGCAGCCACCAGTGTCGTCTCCATGCTGAGCAGTGACCTGTACTTTGTTTGTACAAAGTTCACAAAGTAGGTCATGGCAAAGGAAGAGACAACTTTCATGACTTTAGCGCTCAGGAGCAAATCAGGAGCAGGTACTCTCCTACCAAACCTATCCAAATTTCGGAAAGTGGCTTCAGCAGGACCGTTAGCTTCAAACAGAGCCAAATACGAACTACTTCGCGAACCCTGTTGAATTCTCAGCGGCCCTCTTTGAGCTGGGGCTCACTATGTGTTAAAATGTGAGGTGGCCTTTTATGCTGGGATTCCATGCTGAGACTGGGACTTGACAGGGACATGCCGAGACAGGGAGGTTGGAATCCGGCCGCTGTCTGTGCTGTCTGAGTATTTTCCCTGAATCAAATGCTTTAAGACAAATGTCGGGACAGTTCCCTGTGAAGTGGGTCGAGGACGCCGCCCCCCCCCCCCCCCCTCTCCAAGCAACATGCTGCCACACAGGCAAGTAGATTGCTCAGAAATAGCCACCACCTTTTATGCTACACAGACAGTGTATTCCACCCTGTCTTGATTTCACAGGATATTGAGTTACTCCCATAATCTCAGGATCACCTGTACTGTTTATCACTTCTAGAAATGCACCGTCTCCCGCTGTTATCAGGTATCATGATACGTGCCGAGCACCACTGCTTTTTTTTTTATCAAGGAAAACTTTGTGTGTTCGAATCAAGCTGTTCCATAATATACTTTTTTTTTCTTTAGAAATTCGAACACCAATAGTGTTCGCACCTTCACGCGTCCTCGCTGGTGAATATTCGTGCAAAAAAAGGATGCTGTAATTTTTATTTTACTGCAGGTTTTATTTTCTCGTCCTTACCAGCAACTTTAGCGACGTTTTTCCATTGCTTGTTATTGAGTACTGGCATTCAACAAGCTAGCTGTATACATACAGGCTACATGCTAAATAGTGAGCGATAAGCAGCAGCCTGAACAGAAAGCGCATTATCACCAAACTTCTTGCCACTTGTACGAGTACACCAGCTAAGTGGTACAGAACAGGGGGAATAGAAAGGCAAGAGCACGTCGGGTTTTCCCTCTCTTCATTTTTTCCCCATCCTCCTTTCCTCCATTTGTTTTACATATAAAGAGCCCTAAGCATAGTAACCAATGGCTTGGGACTAACATCTCCATTTTTTCTTTTACCAATCAATCAATCAAAACGTCGGGTGGCTTATCGTGAAGAGATAACAAGTGAAGATGCTGGACCTGTTGTAGATGCTTTCTTTGAAGTAATTTATATTGCATCAAATATATTGTGGTGTAGTATATATCGTAACCATATTTGATGAGGCGGTCATCAGTAAAGCACGGTACATGTGGTAAAGGACTGCACGATCCTACACATCTATCAGTCAGAAAGCCAGTGTCCTAAGCGACGAGAGTTTACCTGGGCCTGGCTCATCCATCGAAAACTTAGCTGTTTAGCCGCACACTTATCACGCTTCCCTATACTATATATATATACCGACACTATATATATATACTATATATATACCGACAGGATGTGAAAGAATATTGATCACAAACCTGGCCCCAAGCCTTGCACTGTGCACGAATCCGACCTGAGCTCTAACCTGTGAGCCACAGGAAACTGTGTTGAAATGATGTGAGAAAATGTAATCTACAATGATTTCTTTCTGCTGAGTTCTCATATTGAAACTGTGCTGTCTCAGTCATCCTGTAAGATCCCGTAGTGGCCTCTCCCTCGCCTTCGAGGCCCTATTATGTCGTACTTGTATACGGACGTTGCCCTTATATGGTAGCCGATTTCGAACGCAAGGACACAAGGGTAATATGAAAGTTTATTAATCGAAGCAGAAAAGGGCAGCCAGACAAAGGCGGAGCAAACAAGCATGGCTACATTGCAAAGGATAACCACTGTCTGACCAAATCTACCCGTACTTTACAATCAGTGATTTATCAAGACCCCCTCCACCAACTTAAACTCCCAAATGTTTGGCTACAGATTGTGGGCTTGATTCCGGCTGAGGACGCTATCGACTTGGTGGCAGGGTACAAGTTGCTTAGACATATGTACTTAAGAGGACATATCACATACGTCTCAACTCAAAAATGAACTTTTTTCTGCGATAGATGGCGCCACAAGTCGGAGGAGTGAGGAGGGCCCTCACTCCTCCGACTTTGTAAGAAGTCCATCGCGTCTCTGATTGGAGGACACGACAAGCCCACGTGACAGGCGGAGACCTATGAGCTGGGTTGTGTTTCCTTTATTTTTAGATTTTCTCCTTTCCCCGATTTGCTTTTGCGCGGTGGATTTCGTTGTCTCGCGTTTGCTGTTTACGTTTTACTGGCATTTCTCGAACATGCCGTGTGACTGTCGCGTACCGCCGTTACCACCTCGCTTTCTCGTGGATGAAGATTGCTCTGATCGGTAGCAGCGGGCTAAAGCTTTTCACCCGATACGCAGAGACTGTCCGTGGAGGTGTCTATTCGTGATATAGTAATCGTAGTTTTCAGTTTTCGTGGTGTCACAGGATCACGTGTCCCTGAGAGTATCGGGGGACTCCAGTTGAGCTGAATAGCGATTTTTGTCAGAGGCAGCAGTATCCAGAAAGGACGCGGGGTTGTCGACGGTCATATGACACTGCAACATCCCGTTGCAAAACATCCCTGCTTTTCTTGCCAGTGACACTTACGCTGTTGAACCATGACGTTCGTTGCTGTCGATTGGTGTCGTGAAAGCGCTCCCATTATTTCATAGTAGAACTCAAGGCCGGTGCGCTCGCACAGGACTGCTAGCAAATTTCGATAGGGTTTCGCACTCCCCTTTAGAGCATTGCGCGGGCCTTGTCGGGCCGGGCTTTACGTTTTTCGCACGTGCCCGTGCCAGGTTCGGATTCGACAACACATGGTGCGGCATGTACGTCAACAGACTTCATGAGACTCGACAGCTGAATGTTTGTGTCGGGTCTCGGTTCTTCTTCTACATAGGGGTTAGGAGATGTCAGCCAGATGGCTACGGCTTGCTACTCAAAATTCCACACACATGCACTCACACACGTTGGGGCCCACAGGCGTGGTGGGCGCGTTTGAACAGCAGAAGGAGCGTCCTTCAACAAAGCCAGAGAGGAGCAACCGCGTACACACGACACCGCTCTCTCCGTGAAGCAGAGTGAGACGCTGATCAAGAGGAAAGCCGAAGTGCGGAGTTTTCAGGCGTAGTGCAGGCAGGGTTCTGCACGACACGCTCTATCCTGCGGTGCGGATCCCGGTTTGGAGTTTCCCGCGGGTAGCGGGTCGGTTGCGGGTGATATTATTGACACCCGCGCGGGTAGCGAGACTGTTGCGGGCAGCGTTTTTGGCACAAGCACTGCTGGCGGGTCGGCCACGAACAAGCAACGGCTACAGCAACAACAACGAAGAGAAAAGATCATACCAAATAATAAGTAAACAAAGGCGCCGCAGCCCCTGCTGGTCGGGTCCGGTTGGGTGTGGATTTCATTTTCTGGTAGAGCGCGGGTGGCGGGTCTTGTCAGAGGATTTAGGGGTCGGGTATGGATTTCACCCTCAAATAATGGGTTGCACGTCATACGGTCCAAGTGCCCATTTCGTCGAACTACCAAGTGTCCGTCTGGCTTACGCGAACATTTGGGAAAACAAAATGCGTGATAGCGCTTTTCTATAGAAACGGCTGTCTTGTCCCCCGTCCCGAGTTTCTTCAGCTATCAAACAAACCAAACAGTGCACGTATGCACAGGTCATGCGCATTTTGGCACTGTAGTTGCCTCTTGAGAAGGGGTAGAGCACTGCATGGGCCAGATTTTTAGGCCCGTGCCCTGCCCATACACCAATATTTCTATACTGAGGCCCTATCCAAACCCACCTCTGCTCTAAGTGTTCCCCAGGCTCGCAGCGGGCCCGATGGCCAGTCCCATTTGTCCATTCCAATTTTCTTTCTGTGTTCTCGGGAAGGATAGCTCCATAACATACCCGAAAATCGTGCCAAAATTTTGGCGGCGATTTTGAGTAAATGGCCGCCGGATTTGGCCAATTTCGTGATACAGTGTGCGTGCAGACGGCAGGTATCGATTTGTTACTTCCTTCACTGTATTGTTGTTACTTTTTTATGGGGTTTAATGCTAGCCGGGCCTTCCTCAACCAAGATAAAAATTTCATAATTCCAAGATAAAGCAACCTGTCTTCCAGTCTGTTCAGGCTGACGTGTTGAATTGTTTGTCTGAATAATCGGTATTTCGGACGCGACTGTTTATCATTGTGTAGTTTGCATCAATTGCGGACTATCCGATTCAAAAATAAAAGAAAGTGTTTATTTCCGCGGCAATCGAACTATGATTTCATTTTCACCGTCAGAGATCGCAGGCGAATTTCCATCCTTTCCGCGGTGCATATACAGTTCATAAAAGGAAGCTTTTGACCGCTCGATAAATAATTTGTTGTTTTTAGTGTTTAAACATATGATCGTCCCACTACAGCGAAGGATTCTTAGGAATACATGCAGAATGCTCATGACAAATAAATCCGGGTTTGGGTAGCGTGCCGCGAAATCTTGTGGCAAACGTCCCCACCCTCACGGTCATCCCACTATATTTGGTTTTGCTGGTCCATAAGGCCCTAAACCAATGTGCAAAACACCACAAACGCATTTGATTTTATTTATATTTTTGCACGCGATGGGTTTGTTGTGTGGGCCCCGTCACATAACATCCGCGTCTGCACGAGCGGGCTGCCAAAGGCTTGGTGGTCGCGTCGACCTCAGCGAGCAGACGACCAGACAGCTGTGGAGAGGAGGACTACGCAACGGCGCCAACTGCGTCTCGCGCACGCCACAGACGCACGCATGGTTCTCCCTTGCAGCTTCTTCGGAGATCAACTGACTTTGCAGTTCGCCGCACAACGCATTGTGATCCCAGAGAAACGTAAACGATGAAAGGCGCGTTGGTTGGCAGTAGCCAGCTGAAGTTTATGACGCGCGACAGGCTGTTCGTAGACTCTGACGTGGAAATCGTCACTTTTAGCTATCCCGGAGCTACAGCGGCCCGTCTGAGAGAAAAAATCCATCGACTGCACCTAGCAGTAGACTGGATCGTCATGTATATCGGTGGCAACGATATCCAGGATGGGAAGAGTGCCGCAGCTGTTTTGCGGGAAGTCTCAGTAAGTACAGATTGCAACGATTTCAATCTCTGTGCTGCTAAAACCCATTTCCTCTGACACGCCAGGGAAGATTCATTTCCATGAATGGTCTTCTTTCACAGGATACCGTTGAGGTGGCGAAAGGCTACGCGGAGCATATATTCCTGTATAAGCTGATGCCACAGACAAGGCGGCCTGAACTTTCTGGCACAATTCAGGGATATAACGCGATGCTGCGCACGATTCCAGCTGTCCGTGCCGGTGACGCTACGGTGTTGAGCATTGACGTGAGTAGTCGCTTCTCGAACGCTAACTCTGGAACTTCCTGGTGGTCATGGCAGGTATTTTATAATGCTCGTTAATTTTGGAAAAACAGTGCGACAAAAAGTAACTGGGGCTACCTTTGTGGTGCTTGAATTACAAACAGTTGATGGTCTTGATGCGGTACCTGTTTGTAATTCAAGTATCACAAAGCTAGTTTCCAGTTGCTTTTTATCGCGCAATTTTTCCGAAAATAAAATGCGTACGAAGTACTGGCACATGCCTACCAGGAATTCCGGTTTATTTGTATTGCTGTCTTTGTGAAGTGCTGTTTGCAAAAACATTCCGTATATATGTTCAAATATCTTTTCCAGCACAAGGTCTTTACCAGGAACAAGGAGGTGAAAGAGGGGATGCTTTCACGGGATGGCTATCACATTTCGACGGGACGGGGGTTATCGTGCCTAGCAGGCATCCTCCGCACAGCCCTCGTGAAACGCTACGGACCATGGCTGAAAGCACCGGGTCCGCGTCGTGGCATCGTACTCAAGCCAATGGAGTCGTGTGAAGAGTGTCGTGCTAAGGGACACCCCACGAGTGCATGCAGGCCTGTGCGCTCACCGTGGTGAACGCTCACCATTTTAGCCGCCATGTCATGACGACACAGAACGATGTTACCACTGTTACCTGCTGTATTATAACCAGTGGCGTAGCCAGACCTCCGAGGTAGGGGGGGGCTCGATACGAAAACTCGCCCCCCGCCCCCTCCGCTGATCTTGGGTGCGACAACACACACATACTCATGCACGCCGCAAAATGCGTTTAAAAAAAACAGAACGAAAATAATTGATTTGGACGTGCACAATACGATTACATGTATAGGCTGTCATGTCCAATGAGGTGGTGTCACGAAATTGGAAGGATTTTGAAAAGCTCATACTTTGAAAACCATTCAAGAGCGCTTCTTACATAGACGCCATGAACTGCAAGAACTTTCGCGATCGTCACACTGTCACCCCCCACCCCTATACATTATTTTCTCATCGGATTTGCACGATTTCCGTGGGTCGGTCCGTGGCAGGTAGGGGGGGCCCGAGCCCAC
This sequence comes from Ornithodoros turicata, assembly GCF_037126465.1. Lineage (NCBI taxonomy): Eukaryota > Metazoa > Arthropoda > Arachnida > Ixodida > Argasidae > Ornithodoros > Ornithodoros turicata. The sequence goes on along the minus strand of NC_088202.1, from coordinate 129,665,428 downwards.
CCTAGCCCCCCCGTGGCTACGCCACTGATTATAACAACCACGTCATCTGATCCCCAATCCTATGCTCACTTCTGTCAGCAGCAGCAACGTAGTCAAAGCTTTTTCTAACCTGTTCCTCCTGCCATCGCATACTTTGTCCCATGATTAGTGTACAAATGGCCCACATCATACACAAGACCTGCCCGATAAAATTTTGTAAACAACTATCATCATTCCGATGGAAATTTTGTAATGGCTTCATGCCGTCTGCCAGCTTCCGGCTGGGCTGTCTGCTCGTTACCCTAGGCACCCTGAGACCAGTAGTTTCCTTAGAAGTTGGTCCAGGGCACATATGCCCCCCTCCCCGTGATATTTCCTGGAGCAGAAACTCTAAACACAGCGAGGTGGTGCATGATAATGCGTGTGAAATTTGAAATTGAAAGACTACTGCATTGCTTGCCACTATGAGTGCGAGTCACTGATGCCCACTGTAGCCTGAATGAGATGGCTGGGTATTTTCCTACGGGTGCAACTCGTGCAATATATTTTGGTTAATAAAATATATTATGCTTCATAGCAAGCTTTTCAAGAGAAAAAATGTATTTCTCCTCAAATTCGTATTGTGGTCCGTACAGATGTGTTTGCAGTGTTCCCCCGGTCTCAAGTTTTTCTTCAGATGAAATCTGGTCAAGGTGACCAATAGCCATTGTTAGTAACCACTGGTTCACAGATTACTGCAAGCAGAAAATCCTAGACAGCCAGCACCCGAAAGATTAAAAAGAAATCAGTAGCACGTGTTCACTATTGGTAGATTGGAGATATTTTATTGAAGAACGCAGCATGTATACATCGTCACGTTTTCTGCATTACTTATGCGTATCAGCTCATGCTTGTAGCCTCAGAATGTTCATTCGTGGATACAGTATCCAACAGCACATTTCATCATTGGCGATGTGGCATACACACATAATGAAGTACCATACAGTCCGCTGCATGTAGGCGCACTTTGACATGAAGGTCTCGCACATACGGCATCAACATATAGCATCCTGGTGGACAGAGCCAGGTTCATAATATGGGAATAGTAAAAACTTGGAACGTGTTACTCAGCAATGAGTTTCCTTTTTGAGCAATGAAGTAGCAACTGATAGTTGCTTTTGCCATGCTTGTCAGTTGGCAGCTAAAGCCTCAGAGTGTGTGTTTATGGAAAAAAAATGTCCAACAGGGCACCATTCATCATTGGCCACATAATGCTGAACCAGGTACAACACTGGCAAGGGCAGGTGCTTCATAATCAGGGAGAGAGTAGGAAATTTTCAAATGACAGGTAAAGACAGTAACACTTAGGAAGTTTGACCTTTGGGCGTCTGGCCATCATATTTGCAGTAGTACTGGATACCTGAATCTGAAAATACAATTTTCATATGTTGAAATGACACCCAAGTAAAGGCAAGATGGCAAGAGGACGTAACGCAGAGCGACATGTTGGGATGTTGCTCGTGCTCAACAATGCGGGGAACTGGCGACAGTTGGGAGACAGCTCTGCACAATGATACTTACCGACCTTGTCAAAATATCAAAATGGATTCATACTCAGGATGTCGACATCTGAACAGGCTGGTGGAGCTTCAAAAGTGCTAGGAATACCATTCATGTTTCTTTCCACAATTTTCATACACTCAAGCAAAGGTAGAATACCGTGATGGCCTCACACATATAGCATCAACGTGTGGACGTGTTTCAACCATGCCTGGGAAGAACGACGGTTTGGGGACAGCTTTGCTATATCTTCATAAACTCAAGCCAAGGCAGAATACCATGATGGCCTCACACATGTAGCATCAACGTGTGGACGTGTTTCAACCATGCCTGGGAAGAACGACGGTTTGGGGACAGCTTTGCTATATCTTCATACACTCAAGCCAAGGTAGAATACCATGATGGCCTCACACATATAGCATCAACGTGTGGACGTGTTTCAACAATGCCGGGGAAGACGGTTCTACGGTTGGGAGATTGTGCACCATTCTCATACTTAGATCCTCACGTGCTGATGGCTGGATTCAGATTTCACACTCTTACGCCATGTTTAAAATATGACAAGCATCGCACGACTAGTCTGTGGATTTATACATAGAAATATATTAATATAAATATTTAGGAAAATTGAAAAATATGCACAGATATGCACAGTAAAAATGGAAAAAGGTAACTTAAATATGAAACACAAACGTGAAGATATGCAGCCTGAGCCAAAGTCGAAGACATGTATATGGAAAAACATTCAGTAAATTATGAAGCAAAATGGATGAATATGCATTAAAACACTTGGCAAAGGTGGAGCCGCACAAACTAAATGACACGTAAATCCACAGTCTAGCCATAATTACAGAACAGCGGCAGGTGAGTTATCTTTACCAGTCTTCCGTCTCTTTCTGGATGAATCGCCCTGATTGGAAGTTGTTTTGGCGGCATCACAGAGCGAGGCAACCTGATGGTCACTCTTCTTGTTATCTCTGAGCTGCAGCCCACGGGACTGACGAGGGTCAACCAACTCCGGTAGAAGGCTATGCGAGTAGAACAGTTGAAGGTGGCCAATCATTTTGCTCCAGAAGCCATCATTTCTCTCGATCTTCTGGACAAAAATTTCCTCGCCAGAATATACCACAAAAAGACAAAACTGACGTCGAGTGATGTGGAGCTGTCCCTGCACCTGATAGTGGTAGTCATGGTTTTCCTTCAACGAAATATTACCAGAGTTATCAATAGTGCAAAAGGTGATTTTTTTTGCCCGCACTCCCTCCACAGGGGTAAGGGGCCGAGCCGAATAAGGGCACTTCACTTCCACGACAGTGTCATCACCGACAAGCCCATCAGGTGTTGCAGCAAGGTATGCAAACTCCTGATCAACAACAAGGCCGCATGGTGAAACAGTCACCCCTAACTCATCCTGCAGCTTAGCAATTGCAATGGGCTCAGTGTCGCGACCATATCGGAGAGCCTCAGTGTCAAAATGACCATAGAGCAAGGAACGAACAGTACTTGCACTGCTCGTTGCATCTCGCATCTTGCATACCTTGCCAAAATTAGAAGCGGTGAGTCGCTTTCGCCTCTCCTGCATCCACAAAGTTCTCCCTTCTTGACCTCGAGTATCAGCCTCGAGCTGCTCTGCATCTGGTTGGGAGAGCACAAGGGAATCCTTGTACGCCGCAGCAGCTTCAACATAGTCATCGTGGTTCATGTCTGGAGCATCCACTATGGAACCATAGTGGTTGTCGCTGGAAGCACGCTTGCAAGGCGCACCTTCAAGTGAACGCTTACAGCGAGCAGCCCCAGAACTCCGATGCCTTATGCAAGCAGCACGAACAGCTGCTTTACGCTTCAGCATAATTTTTGCATACTTCCCAGGGCTGGTGTTGTACACTGCCTTATGTAGAGCACGATGGTACTGCTTAGAGTTGAAAGACACGACAGCTCCTGAAGCCCGCATTCCGAATGATCCCCTCTGGGAAAAGTTTATTCTTTTACCGCCAGAAAACTTTGCAACGAGAGAATTGAAATGTTCTGCAGCATTATTGTTAACGTCAAGGATCAAGCTGCTACCATTGTTTGCCAAACGACTCATCGCTACAAGGATTTCATTGAAAAGTCCGCATTTCCTGAGCTCTGGGACGTGATTGACTTCCCCTTCTTTTGGACCACTGCAAAAGTAACCCGCACATTTTGCGTGGTCGCCGAACACATGGAGTGGCCCATTACGGATATCAGCCACCAGGTTCCGAATCTGATCTTGTTTGCTGAACTCGGCCTGCTCTTTGCGATAGTGAATAGCCCTAGCAACTCCAACTCTTAGTCGAACAGCATTATCCAGAAGTAGCTTCTTCAACGATGGGGGAATGGGGGTTGTTCTCTTTGCCAAAGCAACATCTCGAAGACGACTTACATAGTTTCGAAGAAGGTGGTTGCGACATTCTACCTTCTGAACTACCTGATGCTGGTACGGTGCAGCTTCAAGAATTGACTTGTATGTGCTCGAATCACCGTCAGCGATCAACTGCAAGTACTTTACCCCGTGCAACTCAATGCTGCGCCTGAAGCCTTCAACGACGATATCCTTCTCCATACTGGTAGAGCTGCTGTCCCAGTTCTTGAAGCACAGATGCTTTTTTGGGCTCGACCCTGCCTTGGAACTTGCGCACAGTGTACAAAATTTGTTCCGGACGCCTAGGAACAGTACTTTCTTTGTGCGGTACCCAACAATTACAGCCTGCAAAAACGAAAAAATGTCAGGATTGTATTCCACAAAACTCTACCCCCAATGACAATGTTTCGAGGAATTATGCATTTGTACGCGTATCATACGAATTAATGCCACAGGATGTATACCACTCTAGAAAGTGTGTTTACCAAAAGACAGCAGTGCCACTAATAGCACCAGAGGGGTCAACTTTTTCCTCCAAATAAATGCTCATAGTGTTCTTTCCACAAATGGTGGGCACAGACTTCCTGTATATCCCGTCTGCCAAGCGGTGTGCAAGATAAATCCTCCTTTTTCGGGCACCTTTATTAAGTGTAGATAAAAATTTTTACTTACCAAGCCAGAAAGAGCGTCGTACTTGTTCTTGTATGAACGTTTGCACCAAGCACCATGGGCAACGACCGTAATTATAGGAAAACCGTCAGCATCGACGTCCCCAGCCTCCCTAGCTAACCGAGCTTCCTCAATGCCTGCTTTTCTTATTTCTTCCCAAGCTGTTTCGTCGATTCCTTTAGCAACAATATCCTGATACTTACTGTACGTGCTACCAGCCATGCCGGGTATGTCCAGAGCACCTAGGAGCTCGCGAAGTCCTGAGAAACCAGAACCTATAGACACGATACCGTTCACTGCTGAGGAATTGACGTCCATGCGTTGTTGAACAAGTTGATCAACTGGTGCCTCTGTTGTGACTACATCTTTCCTCAGACACATCCTGCACTTCAAACTGAAAGAGCTACACAGACCTCGCCGATGTTCTGATACAATTTCCATGTCAGCCAGGCCGCAACCAAACGGACTATGTACCGACAAACTTTGCAAAGACGAGAAGAAGTGATCAATCTCCACTATACGCCGACCATTCACACTGCTTGTGCGCTGACTCTGTGTCTGGTGAACATTGCCAGTATCGAAAGATGAAGATCGACTGGGTGTAACAGCGGCAGTGATTGGAACGGGACTTGCTCTGGAACCGGCAAGCTCGTCACAACCTGAACTGCAGGGGACTACATTATCTACCTCAGCTGAATCAGCAAATGACGAATTTGAAGGACGAATTTCGCTTGTGCTCGAAGCGAAACAAGCATTCCGACCGGCATCAGTTACAGTTTGAGGAACAACACTACCACCAAAGGTTGAGCCTACAAGGGTATCTGCGCGATGTGGAGTCGTCGAAGTGCAACGATCACTGGGAACAGCACGGCTGGAGCATCCTGCATTACCAAAATCTCTCAAATCCGCAGGCTCCGTCACATGCCTGCCTCTACCACGTAAATTCGCAAAGTCCTTCTTCTTACGTTTCCGTTGTCCGTAGACGTGACTTCGAGCCATAATGGGTAAATACTATGAACACGCAGAAAACACACAAGGACAGAGAGCAAATGAACAGGACAAGAAAGTGAAAAAAACGCGTAACTTAGCCACGAATTGGTCACTTCAGGACGAACCGCCGAAACCACGGACGCCGATCAGCTGCTGCGCAATACGCGGATGGTTACGAGCGGACTACGTTCGGGCGCTGCGAGCGGACGGCGCCACCTTCCGGAATCAGTGGTAAACGCCTTGGATGCATGCCTGTACTCACTTTTAATTCTTTTTCGGAAAAACAGAATGCTAAAAACACACAAAAAACGCGTCATTTGAATCCTGAAACATGTCCCCGGTTAACCTCAGAAGCGGATTGTTTTTATTTGCTTTCATTTATTTATTTGGATTTTTTGAAGCTGTAGCGACAAAATTCATTTCTTTTTCTTTTTAAAAAAAAAATTAGAACGCTAGAGCGATATTTCAGTTCCCAGAGTTAAGATGTCTTGACGTCACCTTTCCGATGAAAGTTTCCGCATTCCGATCTGTCTCGTAGTTCAGCCACAAAACCTATGCAAAGTTCACGTAGAAAACAGAGGGGTTCCCACCTTCAGGGGTCCGTAAAAAAAAATTACAACGCTAGAGCGATATTTCAGTTCCCAGAGTTAAGAGATCTTGACGTCACCTTTCCAATGAAGGTTTCCGCAATACGATCTGTCTCGTAGTTCAGCCACAAAACCTATGCAAAGTTCACATAGAAAACAGGGGGTGGTATGTCCTCTTAAGCGGCAGTAGTATTTGAGCACCCCAAGTAGTTCACAACAAACAACGTGATCGGCTATCCTTGCGTTTGCTGACCAAGAGGCCAATAGGAGGACGTGGAGGGCTGACTCTTCCCAAGCAGCCTCTGCTTTCGCAATAGATGGCGTAGTGTTACCGCTTCGGGTGTGTGTGGTGACCTGCGCTTCTTGCGACGGCCCCTCCAGAAATCACACAAATTCAACATTGGTAAAGCTGAGATCTAGCACTGAGAATGAAGCTTAGGCAGAAATGCAGCTATCGTTATTTCGCCTGCTGCAAGGCTTCTGCCACGGCGCACCAATCTAACCAACAGCTTCACTGTCCGTTAACCAGCTGCCGCCGCTGTTTTGCCTGCTGCAGGGCTTCTGCCATGGCACACCAATCTAACCAACGGCTTCGCCGTCCATTCACCGGCGTACGCGCGACTCCTGCTTGGCCTCATTCCTATGCTGATGGACAGCGAAGCCATTGGTTAGATCGGTGCGCCATGGCAGAAGACTTGCGACACGCAAAACAATGGCAACGCTGCGCCATCCCTTAGGCGAGAGCAGAGGCTTGGGAAATGCCTGCCCTCCGCATCCTCCTATTGGTCTGCATCTCTGAGGTGCACCTCCCTCGCTCTTGGTTAGCAAACACAAGGATAGCCATCCAGCTGCCACCTGCCGTCGATCTCTGCAACTACCAGCCGTCTACGAGCAAGATGGTTGGCACTGGTCAGCGGCCGTTCCCGAGCGATTTCTTCAAGATGGCATTGTTGATTTTCAAATAAATTGTTTCTCTCCACTCTATTTCTATCTATTTTCACTTTATTATGACCTCAAGTTGCCCATAACACACAAAGTGGTCTGGACACGTGTAAGATGCTCCCAAATTACTGTAATGACTCACTGGATGGTCCTCACTACTGTGGGGGTCCTAATTAGCTCTACTTGCCAATTAATGGAGTCGAGACCACTTTGTGTGTTGTGAACTACTTGAGGTGATCAAATACTACTAGCGGCGATGATTTTCGCAGGACGAAAACTTTTGAAAACGATAAATTGGACAACACTACCGCAAGTATTATTATTATGTACCAACCCGCCCATTTCTTAACTTGTATATTTGCTTAGACACGCCGTCTTTTCAAGGGACGTTTTAATACGGTGTGCTGTGTGTGTGCTGAGCATTGGGCGCACGTGAAAGAAGCCTCAGGTGGGCAAAATTAATCCACAGACGGACCACTGTCATGTCGCTCATGATGATAGGTGTCTCACGACGTAAAGCAACCAATTATCAATTACACGAGAGAGAGACAGAGTGAGACAACCTCATGTAGCAAGCAACGGGCATGGACTGAAGAAGAGCTCGTGATGCCCTGACAAGCCATCCATCGGCACTATTCGGTTTCTCAGCCAGCACGGTGCGAATCTCTGAATTTCACGGGAAGGGCAATTGACTCGAAACAGAAGCTTACCTCAGAGTCGCACAAAAATCCTGCCGCATGGCGCATAACGAGCGTCAGCGCATCGGTGTAGTCACTGGGTGCCATTCCCACGACCACGCGCTCCCGTGCATTGGATAAGCCAGTAAGCACACCAGTCACTCTAGCTCACCATACTAGTAGTGATAAAGGGGCCATAGCGAAATGTAACACAAAGTAAGCTCTAAAGAGTTGTAAGGTGGGCTTCCATGAAACTAAGAACAGTCTTGTTGGTTTTACCATGATGTGTCAGGGTCATTAACAACCCCATCTTTGCTTTTATAATAATTTATTTTGCTCTACGCGCAAGACGCTATACGTCACGCCTGCCCCAGTTCTATCATAAAATCATTATAGTTTGCAAAAGTTTCTTTCACGAATTATTTCGTCTGTTTTCAGACAAAGAACGCGCTACACGGGGTTCGCGGGCATTTATACTCGAGCGATCACCTTTCTGGACTGGCTCAAGAACACACTTCAGCGATTGCATTCGATGAACTCGCATTGGATTACCTCAATTCAGTTTTGGAGCCATGACCTTTCGGTTTCACTAAACAGAAGGAAAGTTCCTTTTCCTGTGGCTCACTCTCTTGACATGGAAGATTTTATGCCACATTTCTTTTTCTGACCACGTGCCGTTAAATTGAACTAACGCCTACACAGAAGAATGATACGGGAAGCCATACTCCTTTACATGTGTAAAGTGACGACTTCTGAATAAAGATATCCCCTCATTCTGCGAAACAAACATAATTGTTATACGGCGGAAATTGTCATGCATGTCTCCAGTACTGGACTCCACATTGTTATTTCGCCTGCTGCAAGGCTTCTGCCACGGCGCACCAATCTAACCAACAGCTTCACTGTCCGTTAACCAGCTGCCGCCGCTGTTTTGCCTGCTGCAGGGCTTCTGCCATGGCACACCAATCTAACCAAAATGGACTCCAGTCTGCGTTTTCATGCCCATGGCTTGACCAAGACGTCGATCTCTCTGCTATTACTGCAGAATACTTTGTCATGCCATCAGAGTGTGCAAAAAGCGCCAAGGAGAGGAACTCTGCTCAGCAGGGTCATCTGTGCTGTTTTTGGAGCCGCCACCTCATGTAGGTCAGCGTTCCAGTAGTTTCGCCCACTCAGTTGCGTCCGCGATAGCTATCACTAAACAACGTCGCCCGAAGGAAAATTGAGTGGCGCATCTGGTCCACTATTCCTCACCGCGATAGTATGGCTCACCATTGCGGCATATCATGGACCTTTTTTTCTCCTTTGTGTCTTCTTTCCATGTGGATCTTCTTCCTCGGTTGTGTTTTGATTCTGGCTAATTGTTCCAGTCACATATGCATTTCACAATCTACTGCAGCAGATGACACGAAGCGGACGCCTTCCTATAATCCTTCAGTTTACCCTATGCACATGTTCTGTTTACACGCATTGCATGAATGCGTATCCACCGTCTCAGTCCACGTCTGTGTAGCTTATTGAATACCATGCGCGTTTCTAGCAAATCGGCCCGTTCACATGGGAGGACTCCAGCCGATCAGACAGTATTGGATCCTAGCAGAACAACTACATGAATGACGATCAGACGAGGCGATTCACCGCAACAATTGCGGTACCATACCGCAGAAGAGTTTTCTTTTCCCTGACTGGCTTTCCGGTACGTCATGTGTCTGCATATCTGCCGACCTTGTCAACGATGCAAATTGTCTTCAGGAACGACGACACGGCAGACACCAAGCCCCCATATGCCCAAGAAATAGGGACAAACCGCAAAGCAGGTTTCACCTTGCATGTTCCTATATAAGCCATGTATCAGAAATCTAAAAGCGCTGCCAGCGCATTGCACTCGTACGCTAGTGGCACGTTGCCTGTGTCGGGGCGAAGCTTTCTATGCAATTTCTTTGAGTGAATATTGGGATCTTCGAGGTTCCATTTAGGTTTCAAATTTTCAGCATGTATAGCAGGCTTCATTTGTTGCACTGAAGCGTTGCGGTGAAGCCCACCATCACCAAAAGCGTCACGTATTCCCATTACCTGCTCCGTGAGGAGTTTCAGACCCCTACGAGTAATCGGAAAGTTGTGTAGTTCTTGTGCAATAATATATAACATGGAAAAGTTTGCAAAATTGGAGTGCATACTCCAGTAACTGTCTATTCTCCTACTTGATGCGAGCTCTCGTAAACTGCGCCAAACGCGCTTACAACGTGCAAACGTGCGAGCACACCCCTTCAATTAGAGTGCAGAAACAAGTAATTTTGCAGTACAGCACATCTATACATGGAGTGAATATTGACGTGGGTGCGCAATGGTGATTTACAGTGCCGCAAATACCGTCACTTTCAAATCCCTGCTGTTTTTTTAGAATCTTTGTAACCATCGAGCATAAAATTTATTTCGCAATGAAACCCTTACGTCACCTTTATTCAAACGCGGTGGTGGTGGTGGTGGTGGTGATGTTGAAAGGGCTTGCCGTTGTCGGCCTCACGTATGTAGGCAACGTCACGACTGACGCCCTGGGGAAATGTGCGTCCTGGGCCGACTTCTTTATTCAAACGCAAAATCCTCCTTCATGAGCAGCGTACGAATGCAAAGCGCCGGCAGCGGAATGTGTTGCACGCGCATTTCGATTTCAGATGCCTATACAGGTGAAGCCTGCTTTACGTTTTGTCTCGAATTCTTGAGCATGTTCCGATTTGCGTTACATCCTCCGCAATACTTGAGAAAGCATCTGATGCATCGTGAAGCAGTGTTAAAGAGCTTTAGCCAGGATCTTGAGGCTCTTTGTGATCACTGAATACGCATATAAAAATGACCAACTGTTCAGTTTGTGTCTGCTTCATTCTGTTCATGTGTGACCTCAGTGAACTAGTATATTATCGTTATTCTGCATGAAACTTTGCTTGTTACAAAGCAGCAAGCAAAGGGTCGTCGATCTATTTTTACCTCCATCTGCTCCAATTACTATTACTACTTTCCCCCAGCCACGTGACACGGGTGGGTCTTCTTTTTTGTTGGATCTTTCCTCCACAAGTGGACGCCCACATGCCCTGGGCACAGTGATGGGCAAAGTACCTCAAAAGCACACTTAAAGTCAAGTACCAAGTACCTGGCATCACTGGTACTTCAAGTACAGTACAACGTACCCAATTCCAAATGTACTTCAAGTAAAGTACAAAGTACTAGGTAAAGTACTTCAAGTATTCATCAAGTACATTCTGAATTGAATTTGTATCACTTTGCATTTCACTGTTTAGTATCTGTGTGGTGCTTTTTTGGCAAAACGAGCATTCTTGACAAATGCTCTAAAGCCATAAAGTCCCGTGAATATGAACTTAATCAGATGACATAATTTGCAGTTACATGTAGAGAGGTAATCAGTCAGCTGTGCTGTGAGTATGTACTATACCCTGACTGATCCAAGATCATCCGCCTAGTGTGGTGCTGGTACTAATCTTCTGCTATAACAGGCTAGGAAATTTCAAGGGGCAAAAAAAGTACAGGCCAACGTATGTTATATATTTGTGGGCTTTCCATGCTGCTTTTTGAAATACATGTTTAAAAAAGAATATGAAGAAAATAAAAAAGGATGAAGCACAATGTAAGCCATCATTTTTGTCCGACTGATCTGCAGCAATGAATCCATGTGACCAATTAAAAAAACGTTAAATGTAAAAATGAAAGCATGTGTTTCTTTTAGAGTGTTCATCATGTAATGCAATCACGCATTGTGATATAAAATGATTATTAATTGCCAATGAAGGAAACAATATAAAAAAAGCCTAGAACCCTGCATTGGAAGAACTGAAATGACAATTGACCAAGTCATTGTGCTGCCGGTTGCAGTGTCATAATGTGTGCGTGTCCAAAATCCTTTTATATAATATGTCAGACTGGGACTTTTGGTACCGCATCCCATTAAAAGCGCTAAAATGACGGCAAGAAGACAAAAACGCACAGATAGCGATACCTGTGTGTTTTCGTTTTCTTGTTGTCATTTTAGCGCTTTTAATAGGGTGCATTTTTTATACTGTTTTGTAATTTTTTGTCTGGAGTCCAAGTTTGGGTACTTGAGTACTTGATAGGAAAGTACTCGGAAAAAGTACTTTAACTACGGTGCAAAGTACACGATTTAAAATGTACTTAAAGTAAAGTACAAGTACACAGAAATGTACTTAAAATACTACTTGAGTACCTGGTACTTCGAGTACCATCACTGCCTGGGCATTACGCTTTCAGGAATTCGACTTCACCGTGAAGTACAAGACTGGACACAAGGACCAGGATGCTCGTTCACGACGTTCACTTCAGGACGATCGGTCGGACTCGCCGCTCTCCTATAAGGACATGATGTTCTTAACCCAAATTCATTCGAGAAATTTTTCTTCAGACCAGCTGAAAATGAAGTCGGCTAGAGCGGTTATGCTCAGACGATGGTGATAAGGGTTTTCTTGGTGCACATAACCAACGAAGGCCATAATGCGCCAAAACAATGGCAGCAGTATGTGATAAGGCAAAAGTAAAACGATTAAATTAAAACCGGAGCGCTCTGCAGGTCGACCCTTAAAAGCTAAAAAGAAAAACCAAATAGGGTAAAAACTAGAGATGGGACGAATCCAAAATTTTTCGAATTCGAGTCCGAATCCGAGGAATCCATGAATCTTACGAATCTCGAATCTTTTCTTTAAAAAAGAGTTGAAAAAGCGAGAGAGAAAAAAAAAACTTCTAGTGAAAAGTGTTTTGAAGCAGAACATGATGTCCTTCTTTAATGAAAAACAAGTTAAATAATGCTTCAGTTTCAGGAGAAAATATACCCATATGGTTTTCTTAGACGTAATTGAACGTGATGGACATGTTGTTCATCGACTACGGCAAATGCACAAACTCTCGAGTCTGCATTATTTCCATAAAACTAAGCAACAATCAAAAGCGAAACCAGATTACTTTTAAACTTGTAATGTAAAAGTTCCCACCCGAACTCTTTCAGTCAACAGCCATGTGAACAAACAAACAAGAAAACATCTCTCGGCCAATGAGGCTTTCGGCAGACTCCGAAGGCGCCAGTTTGGAAAAGAAACAAACACACGTGGTTGGTGGATTCGAAAGAATCGCTTCCCCGTTTTTTGGCACTGGGATTCGGATTCGCGAATCTCGAATCCCTGCCTAGGATTCGTGGATTCGGTTGGCACATCCCTAGTAAAAACCTTGCGTAAGCTCATATGAGATTTCAAAAACCGATGTCCCGAAAGAATCTGCATATCCTTATAAACGTAAGTGGAAGATTCGTCACATAGTAATAGGGGTCGGTGAGGTCGCAAATGCAACCGATAAAACTCATTAAAATGACGCTGACAGTGGACCTCATAGGATAGAAACTCTAACTCAAGCTTTATTTGAATGAGCCCATGAGCAATACAGGTGTTTATTTTTACACTTCTCAGAATTTTTATTAAAAAGCTATGCGAGAGATAAACTGATGTTCTGAGGCTGGAACAACATAGAAGGGACAGATACAAACAAAGCCTCAAATTGCCTAAGTGCGAGCCGCACAGATGTCGTTTGGTGCAGTTGAGTTATGCGACCAGACGGATGCCCTCTGCAAGAGAGCTGTAACTACAAGATGCCTAATTACCTAAAGTCATTAAGTAACTTTTTAATTGGAGAATTTCGGGCAAAGGTTAGATAGCGGAACCGGAGACAATCCTCGTTGAAAGTCGTTCTATCTTTTAAAAATCCAGAAAAGAGCGCGTGCCGTGAAATATCCATCGCGAAATTGCGGTATGCAAATGAGCCGCATCATCAGCGCATCATCTACGCCGACGGAGGCTTATCTGGACCGGAAAGCGGTTTATCTGGCCAGCAGATCGGCACCTACTCCAATCATCTCCATCGCTCCAAATCACGTGGCCCTGTGACGTGGAATGACCGCTGTGCTCCCCGCGTTCCCGGTCGCCGCGGTTTCGGCTTCGACTCATTTGCATCGAAAGTCGGGGATGGATATTTTAACGCACGTGCGTATTCCAGCATTTATTAGACGTGGAATGGTTTTCGACGAGGACAGTCGCGATTCTGCTACCTCGCTTTTGCCCGAAATCCCTTAATTGGAGTCGATACAGTCGGCAATAGAGTCATTGACCTCATCTGTTACAAAATACCAGAAACAAAACTCTGTCAGACTTCGTGATAGAGCCAAGGGCCTAACTGAATTGACTGACAGGGTAGCTAATATTGAATCTGACACGAAAAAAGTGTCCCAGCTTCAGACTGATCTTGACGCCCCCAAAGAGCAGGTTAATAGTGTCCGATTACACATACCAGGAATTGAGAGAGAACTGAGGAATTACGTCCTTAGTACGGAATCCTGCTGTTTTTACAATATGCGGCCACCTGCGACCCACGGCGATGGGTAGTCTGTACGGACTCCAAGTCAGCTCTTCGATGCCTGAAAACCTCAGGTCTCCGCGGCTCACTGGCCACACTTGTGATAAACATTCTACGCCTACTCAAGTCCATAACTGCCCACGACCACACCATCGCTTTTCAATTGATTCCGGGTCATTGCGGAATCTCTGGCAACAACGTTGCCGACGCTGCGGCAGCGGCCGCTCACCACCAGGGCAAGTGTATCAGATTCAGATTTCAGGTTTTATTTATGTACAATAAACAATGTATAGACAAAATACCAACTGGATTGCGAGGTCAAAGCCTGTAAATGCAATCCATCTAACACAACAGAGCGATTGTACTCCCAAGGGGGGACAGACGGTCCCTTCTTCATGACTGGGCTGCCTCCTCATCCGTCGAACAATGGTGTCGGGATGTCCCCGTCAGTACCATCCTAGGAATTGTAGACCCGACATTCTCGTGTCGCTTACCGACATCTTTACCGCGCGTCATTAAGTCCCTCCTGTGTTTAGGATATTTAATATAACCAAGTAAACGTGTGTAGTACAAGTTCAATACAGTTCCAATATAATGTAGCACAAACTAATTACACAAAATGCTTACACAAGAGAAGTCACACTCTAAGACAAGCTAAAACAAGTGTAATATTCCCAAAGAATCCCACAAAAGAACGCCACTAAGGGAGCCAGTGGCAATTCAAGGAGACACGGCCGCGGCGGACACTAATGTACCGTGTCGACCATCTTCGGAGGAACTCTGTCTCTCCAAGTGTAACAAACTGGGTCTCCAAGAAAATGACTACCTGCTTGTGGAGCGACATGAGGAGAGGGTACTGAACGCGAAGGCGCCTGCTTTGAGCTACCGCTCTGCATCTGTTCTTCCACAAGACGTACCTTGCCACTGCAACGAGCAGAAGAACAAACCTGTCCCTGATCCGGTGCCCTCAACGGTAGCGGAACGGGAAAACCCGGCAAACGAGAGTCCAAAACGTCCTTGCTACAACGCAGTCGTCTAACACGTGAGACACTGATTCAATGTTGGGACAATTCGGACAAAGGGAGGTATTGGTAACACCCCACCGGTTTAAGCGATCACGCGTAGGTAGAACTCCCCAGGCCGCCTTCCACAAAAAGTCACAGACTTCGCGTGGGAAATTGTCGGGCCGGATATCACCCCACGATAGACCCAGGTTTCTCAAGTTATCCGACCGGGGTTCATCCAAGAGACATAGCAGTTCGCAGATACGTGATGCAGGGACCGATCGAGGATCGACCTGAGGGTCCTGAGCCTGTATGTCGCAAAAACGCTCTGCGATACGTCGATAAAACAGGGACGGGGAAGTGGCTTCAGGGTACCTATTCCCTAGTCCGCGAGGAACTAATGCTCTGCGAAAGTGGCCCATCCAGTACAACGCAAGCGCACGCGCTGAATGCTCAGTATCGTCAAGAACACGAAGGACAGCCCGAAGGGCAAGCAGTGTACAAAAAGTAGAAATGCACGGGAGGCTCCAGCCTCCCTGGGATCGCGGCTGTTGTAGGACCGCGCGTCTAACAAGAGCTGTTCTTCCTCCCCAAAAGAAGGAGAATATCACCGAAGAAACCCTAGTGCATACAGCACGGGGCGGTATAGCAACCCGGGAAACAAACCACAGCTTACTACATAGCACATTCTTGATTAGATACGCACGCTCCTGAAAAGGTAGGTCAAACCTACTGGCTATCGAAACCTTGCGCTCAACATCCTGAAGCAGGGAATCCCAGTTTTCTCGTGCCACGCCCCGTTGGTCAAACACTACCCCCAGGATTCGAAGGGATAAGCACTGTTCTATACCGCCTAAGAAGTTGCCACTAAAACCAGCAACTGGCAATGCCTTACTTTTTGTATTGTTAAGCCGAGCACCGGAAACACGCGAATACTCGCCAAAAATCTGAAGTGCTTCGCACAGGCTATCACTGTCTCTGAGAAAGAGTGTAATGTCATCTGCATACGCAGATACCACCACCGAACCGCCGCAGGGGAGCGGGAACCCACGAATACGAGGGCAAGCAGCAAGCCTACGTAACAGCGGGTCTATGCACAACACGAACAGCATTGGGGATAACGGGCACACCTGACGAACCCCACGTGTTATTGGAAACGGCTGCGCTATGTTGCTGTTAACGACGAGGTCGCTTGTCAAGTCTGAGTACAACGACCGAAGCAGCGAGATGAAGGCTACGGGAAAGCAAAACATACGCAGAACACCAAAAAGATAAAAATGCTCCACGCGATCAAAGGCCTTGGCCTGATCAAACGAGACGACTGAACCAGGCTGGTGAAAGCTGTGGGCATATTCAATGGCATCTCGTGTCAATAGCAAGGACGAGAAGATAGTTCTGCCCAAAACTGAGCAGGTTTGAAATGGAGAGACGAGGTAGGGAAGTGCATTCCTCAAACGTGTTGCGATAAGTGAAGCAAGGATCTTGTAATCACTATTCAGCAACGTAATAGGACGCCAGGATTGTGGCGAGTTGCTATCGCCACCCTTCGGTATAAGGACAATGCGACCATGCTTGAAAGAAGGCGGAAGACGGTGCTCTTGTAGAAATCTAGTGAACAACGCGACCATAGACGGACCCAGGGCTGTCCAAAAGCATTTGTAGAACGGCACAGGCAGCCCGTCTGGGCCCGGAGCAGAAGAGACTTTTTGTTCAGCAAGGACGGCTTTAACTTCTGATAAGGTCACAGAACAACACAACGCCGATCCCAAATCATCTGGCAGTTCGGGCAACGAAGCCAGGAAACGTAACATCTCTTCGCTAACCTCGCTTTCTTGGCTTTCAGAAGAGAACAATTGTGCAAAGAAAGTGCGAAATACTTGAACGATGTCTGATGGGGCAGAGGAGACAGACCCATCCGCCAAGCGTACTTGTTCGACATGACTCTGTCGAGGTTGCCTAATGTCGGAGTTACGCATGTAGCGCAACACGTCGGGGTCCAAGATAGGACGGTTGCGGTTGAACATAACTGCCGCAGTCCGGGACGAAAAGCGCAAAGCTCGGTAATAGCGCTCTTTCAGGATGTCCAGATACTCTTGCATGAACAACGTAAGGCGCCCTCCACGTTTCACTATGAGCATTCGACGACGAAGTTCATTTAAATGTTCAGTGAGAGCAACCTTCCTGCGTCTACCAGCTGCGATCAAAAGCTCTGACCAGTGCCGCTTAAGGGTGTCCCAGATGACCGGGTCGAAGTCTGTCTCACGCAAAGAGTCACGGATTGCCACCTCTACTTCAGAAGTAACTTCGGGATCGTGTAATATTGCGCTATCTAGCCTCCACCAGCCGGGCCCTCGAGTTTCCAAAGTCGAGAGATCCAGCGCGACGAAAAAAGGTACATGATCTGAAATATATCCCACTGAGACAGGAAACGGTGACGTTCGGCATTGAACAATGCAGTCAGCGTATTCATTAGGCACATATGCTCTGTCCAGACGACTAAACGAGTTCCCACGGGACCAAGTGTAATTGAACTGGTTGCCATACAAATGGACCCAGGCGTCAGTTAAGGAATACTGCTGCACTATTCGCCTCAGTTCACGCGCGTTCCACGTAGGCCGGCCGAAACCTGGACCAGATACATCCCTGCGAGAATCTAAAACACAGTTAAAATCCCCTATTAATATAAGTGGATGCGGTTCAAGCATGAACGAATGCAAGTTTTGAAAAAAAGCGTTAGATAACCCGGGACGAGCGGGCCCGTACACGTTAAGAACACGAACTTTACAGTTTGCAATGTAAATATCAAGACACACTACGCGGCCCGCAGCGTCATAACAACAAATACAATCACGAAGCAGCGACGGTCGGAAGACAACTACACCGACTCCCTCCGACCGCGCAGACCCCAACGAGAAGAAACAGTTAACAGAAAACCGCCTACGAAAATCACATACGTCTTTGGGCGAACTAAAGTTCGTTTCCTGGAGGAGCAATAGGTCACAAGAGGACACCCGAGCAAGGTGCAGTATCTCACGCTGCTTATCCGGGCATTTAAATCCCTGGGCATTCAGAGTGAGAAGGCTTAGTCGCATGAAGAATAAAAGGCTCATCATCATTCCTGGGAAGATCCGGAGTCCGTGCTAAGCTCCATTACGTGGTCGCTGTCAACTCGCTTCTTCTTCTTTTTCACTTCCTTGGGGCTACTCGTTGAGCGCATTATTCTCTTGGAATCTGGCCGACTACAGTCCATCTGAACAGTATCCACAGGTGACCCATTCGTTGAGGATGCAGCAGCTGGCGGACCAGCGCATGGCGGAGGAGACACGAAGTTCTCGTCGGCAGGTACGTTGTCAACTGGAGGGCTAGAAGTCAAGGGAGGCTCACCCTCGGAATCCATTTTCTGATTCAGCGATGCATCCTCTGATTCGTAGCAAACCGTGTTGGAGTCTTCAGATGAAACTTCCATTGAATCATTCCTCTCCGCACACGGCGACACCTTTTGTACTGCGCTGGATGGCAGATGAGCAACTTGAGTTTCTGTCAGCACCCCTTGTGCTTCACCGGGCAAATCTTCAGCCTCCTGCTTCCGCTGATCGGCGGGGGCATCGTGTAGCGGCGGAAAAGCAACCGCTGGCGATACCAATACTTCAGAATACGGTCGCTTCTCTGTGCAGTCAGCGGTAGCATGGTTGGCTCCACACCTTTGACAGGGTCGCTGACAGGACAACGTTGGGTGACCGAACGAGCTACACCTGTCGCAGAATTCTTCGCGGCAAGCAGCCTTAAAATGACCCTCTTTTTTGCAACGTCGACAGACTTTCTTCATGCCAACGTAATCAAAGGTTACGCGATGGCCAAGTACACGAAGAAAATTAGGAACCGGGTTGTTCACGGACATCTCAATTTTCACCACTCTGTCCCCATTCCTCACTGTTGGCCTGCCCTTGTACCGACAATAAGAAATATCCAGGACCTTGCCATGTGAATGAAGGGCACTACGAATACATTCATTTGGGATGAAAACTGGAAGATATCGACAGATGACGTTGACGACTCTGGGACCCACGGGGACGATTTCTACACTTTCATTCCCAACCTTAATACTGCCAGCCGCATGAACCTTCTTCATGGCGCTAGCTGAGTAGACTACCACCTGGAAGGACGTTTCTCCCAGGTGTTGTACGCTGAAAACGGTGGCTTCTCCGGCGACCGCCTCACTTGCATCGACGATGTCATCTACAGACGTCCCAGCAGGGACAGACACATTAAAAGCCCAGTCATTCGACGGCGTGCGATCTGACATTGCTGCCCCGGTAGAAGGCGTCACTCAGATGACGACAACGTCCGGGGCGACCACGAAAATGTATCCAAAGATCAAGAGCCAAGAGAACACACGTTCGAACACTATGCTTCTTCGTCTTCTTCCCTCCTACTACGTCCCTCCTACTACGCTTACGGCTAAATATTGCCTTTACGCCGTACTACCGTTATACCAGATAGGGTGTGCCAGTAGCCCCTCTAAGAGTCGACAATCTGACATATGTCTTCGATGAAAATATGAGGAAAGTTGTAGAAGATAAACGTAGTTCTTCCCGTCTCACCAGCGCAGAGGTAAATGCTCTTCCCGCAAATACTGGTATATGACGAAATCAGACCTCGTATGCTTCCCGTTCTCCCTTTGTGGTGCTTGTTATTAACTTTCGTAGTTTGATGTCTGTTCAAGACTCAGTTTATGAGTTAACAAAAATGTGTAATGCGTTATCCTAGGCACCGAAACATGGCTTACAAGTGATATAGATGATTGTCATCTTTCCATGTGTTCAACTTTTACAAAACATAGGAAAGATAGACTGGGGAAACGGGGTGGTGGTGTAATGATCGCTGTTCACAGACTGCTAAATTCTTTTCTATTGATATCGAGACTGACCTTGAAGTGCTGTTTGTAAAGATTGACGGTGGTTCGTCCAGTTTTATTGCCGGAGTATGTTATCGGCCACCAGATGCTGCATCAGATTTTAATGACAAGCTTCATGCCTGTATTTCTACAATCTGTGCAAAATATCCAAATAAAATGCTGATGTTAGGCGGTGACTTCAATTACCCTGGTATAAACTGGAGTTTGGTTGAGGTGGCCCATGACATTCGGAATAGAGCAAAGTTGGTTGAATTTCTTGATATTTGGAGCGAATTTCTATTACAGTAGGTAGTCATTTGTCCCATGCGTGGAAGTGCTGTCTTAGATCTGTTGTTAACTAATAGACCTGAACGTGTCCTGCAGGTTGATTATCTTGACGAGATCAGTGATCATAAGGCGGTTTCGATTTCAATGGACATTAATTATGTGCCACAGAGTACAACGGCTAAACGTATTTTTGATTATAAAAATGCGGACTTGGTTGGCATTCAGTCGTTTATGCAAAACTATGCTTCAGAGTTTGCATCTTCATGGCGTGACCGATCTGTAAATTCAAATTGGTTGTCGTTTAAAAATACGATCTTATGCTGCGCGGACATGTATGTCCCTTGTATCACAATCAACGATCGTTATAATTGTCCTTGATACAATTGCGAGCTGAGACGCTTGTCAAGAAAAAAGAAGACTTAACCGGCAGGCCCGAAAAAGTAACGCAGATGATGCGTGGGAACGTTATCATTTTCTCGCTTCAGAGTATAAACAGAAATTAAAAATTTCAAAAAAAAATTCTACAGGGATGACCTATCGGAAATGCTACGAAACAACCCTAAAAGATTTTGGAACACAGTTAGGTGCCAAGCTAGGCAAAATGTAAATACATAGACCCTTGTTCCACGATACTGGGGAAGTTATGTCCGACGAGGAGTGCTCTGTTGCCTTGAATAATTATTTTTCTTCTGTGTTTGTTCAAGAATCGGACGTTCTCCCACGTGTACTGACGTTCGATGATGAAAATGTTACACATGTTAATGACTACGGACCAGTTGTCTTTACAGCTGAGGGCATCTCTAAAGTAATAGATTTCTTGCCACTATCTAGTTCTCCTGGTTGTGACCACATTTCTTCTAAACTATTAAGAATTACTAAAAACTCGTCGTCAAAGATACTCCAGATAATATTTCAACAATCACTGGACAATGTAGAATTGCCCTCAGACTGGAAGCATGCTATTGTTACTCCTATTCCGAAAACTGAGAAACCCACTGACATCTCTCAATATAGGCCCATTTCGTTAACGTGTATCTGTTGCAAAGTTATGGAGCATATTATATGCTCGCATGTCAGAAAGTTCTTAGACATAAGTGGGGGGAAATTCTGTTTAGAAATCAACACGGGTTTAGAAAATATCGTTCATGTGAATCACCGTTGTTCGAGTTCGTCACTGATGTCTTTGAATGTATGAATAACGGGAAACAAGTTGATGCAGTTTTTATCGATTTTAAAAAAGCGTTCGACAGAGTCCCACATAAACGACTTCTAAGTAAGATGAGACATCAGGGCATCGACAAAAATATCACAGAGTGGTTTTCATGTTTTCTAACTTATAGAACACAATGTGTTAAATGGAATGGCACACTATCCCCCGTCTCGAAGGTTTTGTCAGGTGTCCCACAGGGATCTGTCGTGGGCCCTCTTTTGTTCCTCATTTATGTCAATGACATTCATTTAAACATTCGTAGTACCGTGCGGCTTTATGCTGGCGATATGGTATTGTATCGGCAACTCACTTGTTTAGACGATTCTTTTATTCTTCAAAATGACTTGCTCTCTTTGTGCGATTGGTGCAACAGATGGCAAATGGAGATAAATGTATGTAAAACTAAATGTATGAGTCTTAGAAGGTCGAAAAAAATCATAACATGTGATTATACCGTTCCCAAGCAGCACAATGTACTGAAAGTCGAGTGCAATAGGGGTGGACGGATACGTGGAAGACCCTGAACGAACTGGTGAAACTAAAGAACATTGATAAGACACATACCGTTAACCCCTATTGCACTGGACTTTCGGTACATTGTGCTGCTTGGGTTGAGGGTATACAGCTAGATCGGGTGTGTATAAATACTTAGGTGTGCATATATGTAATGATCTTTCTTAGAAATATCATTGAAGAAAGACTTGTTGTGCCGCCTTGAGGACGCTTGGCTTTTTGCGTTCAACACTATATCTTGCATCTTCCGAAGTCAAATTTTTGGCATATACCTCATTTGTACGATCAAAATTAGAGTATGCCTCGTCGATTTGGAGCCCATGACAAAATTATCTCGTTCAAACGTTGGAATCTGTGCAATCGAAGGCGGTCCGCTTTATATTTAATAAATGCGATCGCGAATCCAGTATAACAGAGTTTAAACGACAAAAAGAAATTCCCTTGCTAGCAAATAGGATTCGCCGTCTACAAATAATTTACAATATTTACGATAGAAATTCTGATTATCTTTCTGCGGCACCGCCTTATATTCTGAACATATACGCCATCCCCATACATTGTTTGTTCCCCTATCACGGACGGGGTATCATAAAAACTCGCCCCTGTTGTCAGGTGTACGGGATTGGAACATGCTTCCGTCAGACGTTTTCCAAGGCGGCGGACAAACACGATTCGTTAACATGTGTGAGCTGTATCTCTTTTAATGTATATACGCATGTGCGTACAAATAAGTATGTTGTGTTATTTCTCGAAATAGGTTGTAAGTATGAAAGAATGTTTGTTTTTTGTTCTCTTACTCTTCTCGTCTCTTCGCGCTAAATTCTTCAGCGGCAATGTAATTCCTTCACGTCCTCCACAGTTCATCTCACGTATCCATCATTCACCTCCTATTAATTTTCCCTTTCTTCCGGCTGTTCAGCGCTCAATTTGAATCACGATTATTCTTTCACCTATCTTCTGCAAGGTGCCAATTAGGAAAGAAAGAAAGCAGGCGCCTGTCGGTTTTGAGGTGTCCTCGGAAGAAAAGCTGAGTATCGTCGGAATATTTTTCATCGACGTTAGCAGTTGTTACTCTCAATTATGAAACAATAATTATCGTAGAAAGTAAGGGGAAGTTTGTTGCCATGGCAGTACCATGCGCTACTTTCTCATACATACTTTCGAAATACCGTTGAAACACGGCCTCAAGACACGCAGTGAAGTACTTACTTCCAAGACACGGATGTTATGATGTGAGTAAGTCTTCGAGATCCACGCAGCTGGTCACGTTCGCACGGTTGGCCAACCATTCTTGCCTCATCATTTTCAGCAGACAGTGTGGTCCTACGTATTATACTGCTATACATTAAACCAATGAAACAAATGCAGTAGCAAGAATAATTTCTATCAATAAAAATTGTATAACCGTACAGATTCATACCCATGTTTATTTTTGCTTTTATTCACGTTCAGGGCCCATTGAGGACATTACAGAAAGGGGTGGAAAATGCGACATAAACGCGAACACAATAACGACAAACACAACAAGGGAAACATAACAATGACGAAACAAAAGCACTTAATGACCTATGGATTAGCAAAATAATGGATGAGTGCCTGCTTGAATTGTGTGAAGTTTGGCTATGAGATGATTGAATCCGGAAGGGAGTTCTATCCTCGTATGGACCAAGGAATGAGAGATTTTTCAAAAGTGAGAGTGTAACAACGTGGGCGTGTTAGCTTAAAAGAACGATCCATGAGAGCAAAGATATGAGTCGCAGGGGTGAGAAAAAGCGCATCAAACGATGGGTGAAAGAAGAGTTTATAGAGCAAGCGTAGGCGAGATACCCATGATCGACGGGCAGAAAGGCATTCTAGTTGAAGTTTAGTCTTCATTGCAGGTACGGAGGTTGTGTAAATGGTGATTAGATATTAGACCTCATGATATAGCGGACAGCGAAAAATATAAACACAGATGAAATACGGAAGAGGAAGACGTGAAATATCCATCAGACGCCTGTAAGCCCTTTAGGCAATGTAGCTCTGGTATCCGATTGCCCTATTACCTAACCTAACTTAAATACACACAAGCGTCCGCCGCTTGATTGTCGGTCCCGTGAATGAAGCGAATGTCCGAAGTGTACTCGGAAATGAAGGAGAGGTGACGAAGATCAGTAGAAGGATAGGTCGTGCGGTTGGTCTTGAAAACAAAAGTCAAAGGCTTATGATCTGTAAGGACGTGGAAAGGGCTTCCGTCTAGGTAGTAATGGAAATGCTTGATGACGTAATCCTCCCCGTACAAGGACATTTATCCCGTGCCCAGTGAAAATCGTAAATGATTTTCTCTACTTCTTACAGATGCAGAAAATCAGGAGGCATGCTCCTTTTCGCTTACGTTTCAATAATAGTACTATTATTAACGCAGTCCCGGTAACACTTAATTACCTTGGTAATTGAGTGTTATACCGGGACTGCGTTTGCGTGCTCCAGTACCGAGCATTTTAAGCCGTGTGTGTGTGTGTGGGGGGGGGGGGGGTATATGTTTATTCACACAAAAGGAGATGGACGAGTACATTATGTAACGAATTTGTGGCGTCTTAGAAAAAGTGAGACAGAAAAAGCAAGTATACGATGGTAAAAACACCCCAGTGTTTGGTAAGGCTTTGGGCAACGTTCTGCTTCTTTTCGTGAAAGCCTCCAGGGTTACCTGCCGACTCATCTATAGCAGGAAAAATAACGAAAGAAAATTGCTTTTATTTATTTATTTGTTTGTTTTTTCTAGACTGCACACTCAACTCTCGACACCGCATGTGAAATCATTGCGAGCTACGTCGACGTATATCTCTCATAGAACATCCTCCGAACACCCCTTAGGCGTCACCGGACGTTACCCGCTGGAATTTTACTCTCGACTTCCGTCGTCCCTGTTCCAGTTTGCTCATAACTTTTCTCGGAGGGCACGGGGAAACTCCTCAGAATTTTTCCGCCTAATTGGAACGTCGAAGAACGATGGCAACATTATAAATTCAAAGTCGCTCGACCCCTGTCATTCAGTCCGTTCACGGAGAGCGCATGTTTTTTTTTCTGCTTCTTTGTGTATCTGTCATCAGCCGCAACGAATACCGGTGAGTACGAGTGCATTTACCTTATTGGTTATGTATTAATTTGGTTTTGCGGTGGTTAAACCTAAACTTGCGGAGCGTTTAGCACTTTCAGCGTAACTTTTTACGCTTTTTCAGCGTGTAGAAGGGGTGCTTTTGCAAATAAACAGACGTTTTTACATTTACATAACAGACCTTTGCAGACCTTTTTAGACAAAAACAGGCAACTGAAAGAGCGCCCTAAATTTAGTACACCCCCTCAAATAGTGTTTTCTGCAGAATGTGCTTCTTGAAATTGTGCTTTTTGAAGAATACGCCATTTAGGATGGTGTTTTATAAAATAGCCATCTGTGTAACGTGAAGCTTGCACCTTGCACCACAAAAGGGTGTGTATCACAATAGACATTTACATCGAAACGAGCGAAACGTTACTATGTACAAGTCTGCGGGCACAATCCAAAAGTTTAACGCACACCTATGACATCGTAATTGTGCTAAGTTTATTTACGAAATAGATTCTTCTATTAAAGTTGGGTAAAGTAAAGGTGGGCGAAATAAAGTGATCGAAATCCCCGTCGCAAAATAAGCTAGCTACTGTAAATAAATGTTTGCACAGTCGCGTGCGAGCAACTGCCTACAGCGAACTTAGACTAACCTGGACATCAAGACGCAAACACCGAACCTGGACTAACCGAAAATAAACTAACCAACGTGCTTTTCTGTCGTGTCGGCTCTGTTAAGCTTAACGGCCGCTAAACTGTGATTGTCGTAAACGTCGATTGTCGCTAAAACGACTTGGATAAACATCGAAAATCCGTAAATTTGACCGAAGTGATGTCGTGTTTTTAAATACTGCATATTAGGGAGTTTTAGGAAATCGTAAGCGCTCTGCCATTCCGACTCCGTATCACTGTCAATCAATCAGATATAAGCAACGTGATGTCAGCCACTCCAAAGGTATCAGGCAATTGGCTTATGTTCTCTGAAACGTTATCGTGAAACTTGTACGCTTTCCTAAAGCTCCCTAATAGAGAGTTTTAGTGTACCGTACGCTATCGTCTTTGCGTGCGTAAGGGACAGCGTCGGTGGTACTGCGCACGCGCAAACCATAAAGAGAGCTCCGCGCAGTGCGCAGAACCACCACGCTACCCCTAACGTACGCTAGGGCGATAGCGCACAATGCACTAAAACTCACCATTATCTTGCAAAGCAATCGAGCATTCTCGTTGATTTTCCTTGTTTCGAGAACGTTAATTTCGAGATTGGGGATTTCACAAGCGGGATTATCGAGGCCCTCCCTTCTAGGTTTCATAGTGAGGACACAACGAACTATTACCGTTATGCGACTGCAATTTACGTTTAGGTAATTTCTTATGTGACGTTTGCTTGTAGAATTCAATGATTATTAATGGTAAACTGATAAAAACAGATACTACACTTACAAAGTTTACGACCAGCGGCATGGCCGAGTGGTTAAGGCAGTCGTCTCGCTCGTTGGTGCCGTGCTGACTGAAAGGTGGTGGGTTCGAATCCTACCACCAGCTGTGCTATCTCAGGTTTTCCCTGGGTTTTCCGACTTTGCAGGCGCATTGGAAGGGAACTTTCCAGACGAATGTCGGCACAGCTCCCCCTGAAGTCGGCCCAGGACGCATACTAACCCCCTGTCCC
Organism: Ornithodoros turicata; assembly: GCF_037126465.1. Lineage (NCBI taxonomy): Eukaryota > Metazoa > Arthropoda > Arachnida > Ixodida > Argasidae > Ornithodoros > Ornithodoros turicata. The sequence goes on along the minus strand of NC_088202.1, from coordinate 129,638,588 downwards.
ACACTCCTTCCTGCTGTCCTCTCTCCATCTGTCTTCATCTCTACGTCGCTCATAGCCACAATTGCTTCCCGGCGCTAACACGAAAAGAAATTAGGTTTACGATCCTATAAAAAATATCAAATAACGGAAGCTGTTGAATCGAAGATCAGTATATTGATGTTAGCCACTTCAAAGGAATCAGGTGCTTGGCTTATCATGTCTTCCGAATCGTTGTCGTGCATACCTTCCAATCTGCTAAATCTCTTCCAATCCTTCTAAATTTCCCCACTGAACTCCGATAAAGTAACCTCCACACGCGACGAAGACACCGAGGGCCCCAAAAGCGCGTTAGAGAAGTACTACCGCATTTAAAAAGTTCTGTGAAAGGAAGCTATACAATGTATATCTAGACAGGTAGGAAACTCCCATAGACTCCTGCTTCTTCAGAATGACGTCATGATAGAGACCGTCAGCGCCATCCATCCGTTGCGCGGACTACTACGATTGTAAATAAATGACGTCAGAGATGACGACAGCAGAGCAGCGCATTATTAGTCATGGTGCGTTTGTATGCACTCACTTTGTTTGCGTTGTATTCCGAACAGCTGTAACAGGCATTCCGAAACCGTTGGCTCACGAACCTAACTAAACTTTACCTTTTCCTGACGTTCCCACACCAATCGCCCAGGAAAACAACACCAAATCAGCAGCAAATCGTTTAATGACACATGGCGAAATGCATACAGGTATCACAGGTGTTCACAACTCCAAGCAGGAGGGGCATCGTGATGACCACACATAAATTATGAAGCTTCATTGTATCATAAATTATGAAGGTCCATTCTCACCTAGAGCTAAATGCACACACAGTGATTAGGAGTTTGCATTTTTTCAATGAGTTGCCATAATGGGTCTGTTGCAAAAACGTGACATCATTGGTGCACAGCTCATTTCTGGCGTTCACGCCGACCGGTCACGCCATGGCAAAAACTTTTTGTTTGTGGGTCTGTAACAGGAGATACATTGCATATATGTCACTTCATACGTGTTAATTTTTGGCTCTGGCTCCGGGAGGTGAACCTCGCTTCCTGGTTAACACAAAAAGTGTACTGACTGCGTATTACGATGCACGGACGCATGGATACAGGGATGCACGGATAAAGACACCCACCGTGACACACGCGCAGAAGAGCAGAATACGGAAACGTACTCGGGCAGTTCAGGACTTCGTATATGCATAAGAGTGGGGAACAGATAGTTTTTCCTATATTGAAATTATGAATAAAGTATTAGTACGCACAAAAACCATGCGCATGTCGTGAATACTCTTCGTTTACGATCGTACTTCTATTACCAACACCAAGGACAGCCCGCGCCTGATGATGATAGCCGTGCCAGTAGGTCTGATTTGGTATTCTCGCTGGCTTTCGCTGCCAGTCTTGCATTTACCTTGAGCGACCTTCGTTTTCGTCGAACGGTAACACGCTTTAGGACTGTAGAGTCGTCACTTGTCAGAGCGTGTGCGGAAATATGCAAAAACGTGACCTTCGCGTATTCTGCGAAGTGATTTTGCATAGCACACTCACAGGTCTTGAGTGATATGCAGCGTTGCCCCTTGACTGCGTGTTTACCACTTAGTACGACACCGTCTTCAACGATGCGTACAGTAGATGCCCTCGCTTACATTAACTCGCAAGGAAGGTTTTTCCATCCACTGCACAATTCCTGTCGATGGTAATAGTCCTCAAGAGTGAAAAAAAACCCTGTCCACCGCTCCTTCCTGCTGTCCTCTCTCCATCTGTCCACGTCTGTACGCTGCTCATAGCCACAGTCGCTTCGCGGCGCTAACACGGAATACGAAACGAGATGGGAAACGACGAGATCCCCTATTAGGATAATGAGAGAACAACAACAACTTTATTTTCGATAATGAGAGGATATGTTATCAGTTGGCGAAAACCAGAGACGCATCGCGTAATGTTTGTGAAAGGACACTTTCATTTTTAACACAGCATCCGCGAGTGCATGCATTGTACTGCTTCGTGTGATATGGTCCCTGTCTTACGAAGTAGATTCTATATCGAATTATCGAATCGAATTATCGAATACCGAATTAATATTCCTACGATTATACTCTTATGCGTTGCACAGTTTTACGACATGCATTTTCTTTTCTTTATTTCTTTCCTTTTTTCTTCTTTTTTGAGTTGCCATATAACCCTGGCTATGGACGTTGAGCTTGAGGAGCAAAATACAGAGACGACACGACACTGCGACCTGTACGGTGTCGCCTCCGTATTTTGCTCCTCAAGCTCAAGGTTTTTACCGAGATGCACATTTACCAGCTAGCCGGCATCCTCTAAGTTTCATAAACGTATTCAGATATGCACTCACGGAGAGAGGCTTGGTTGCCGACCTCTTCCCATGAATGCATATCTGTGTAACGTTTACAGTCACAGTTCTTTGACAAATGGCCCATGGAGAGGAGAGGCCTACAGAATACGTGGGAAACAGGACACGCTGGATGGTATTCGTCCCGGGGCTTTTACACTTACTGTTGGAAGTTTGACGAGCGCGTGGTATGCTGCAACACCATCGTAACAGTAATGTTCAATAGTGCAAAAAAGTGCCTTCCAGTGAAAATGTAGCTTTCAGGTCAACGTAGCTTTACATATGCTAAAGAGATCAGAACGCTTCCGTCCTATACTTTCATCTTGTTAGCGGATGTCTCATTGCCTGATGCAACTTTACTTTTTTCGCTCTCGCTATTTCATCGTTTTCTTACGATGAAACGCATATCCCAACGCGTCCGCACACGACTCCGCAGCGAGCGAAAAAAGAAAAGTGTCAAGGTCTGACCCGACCCTGAAATTTCCATTGGCTGCGCGAACGTCACCCACGATAATTCCACGTTATAAAACAACAGCGTAGATGCGTAAACAGGTTTCGCACACATAGTGGCTTCCTTCAGACACTACGTCACAACGACGCCACTTCCTATCTCTAGGGGACCATTAGGTGAGCGAGTCCCTCCCACAGTTGTCCCACCGGTGCTTCAGAAGGTGCTTCGTCCATCGGCTGGGGACAGCCGTCCTGTACTCGAGTGCTTCCCATTTTTTCTTGTGTTTGAAGAGGCAGCCACTTTGAGGAAGAACGCGTAGCGCAGTGAGTGGCACCAAATACGTATTTTGCTTCCAAGTGATACCGCTCGTAATGGCGAGTATGCACAGCTTTTTTTTCTTTTCTGGCAAGGGATGTGTTGAAAATCAACGGGCCTCGTAGTGAAGAGCACTATTTTTTACTATTTTTTTTTTAAGTCGTGTAAAGTGTATTTCGAGAAGGAAAGGGTTTGTCATATCTTCATGTTACAACTAATAGTCATCCGCTCATTATGCCGTACGGTAAGAAAGCCTTTTACTACACAGGCTGCTTTCGATAGGAACTCTATTTTAGGTTTAAAAAAAAACAGACATCTGTGCTGTAGTTTTGCTGTGCTCTGTGTGAAAGCTGAAGTTTTAAAACACACGCTCCCAATTGTTTTTATTACTAAACCACGCGCTCATTTTGTCCTTTCATTCTTCAGCAGACGACTGTCAGTGCGAGTACTATTTTCGCTCTCATCTTCAATGCAGTCTTTAATTACGAATTTAGTTGTTCTAGCTTCAGCGTTAATTAACGTGCATTCAGTCAGTCACTAGCTCTTTGAACCTTGAATTCAGACCTTTCCAACACGTGTCTCCCTGAAAATCTATTGCTGCACATAACAGCTCCTACAGTGTAACTCAATTCATAATGACGGCACAATGGAAGCTAGACACCCTCTATGCAGGAATTTGCCCCGTTCGTATCTGTGAAAGAACATGCGAGTATCCTTGAAAACCGGGAACTAGTGCAGTAGGCCAGTGTAATACCACGCGAAGCCGTCTTTATCAGCGGAAACTAAACTGGATGAAAAGTGGGGCGTGGAATTCATATCCGTTACTAGTGCGATCCACGTGGTGTGTATCTACTACGAGCAGCATGCTTGAAAACTTTCTGCAAGAAAATAGCAAACAAAAGTTTCTACGAATAGATCCTGCTTCGCGAACCCAAGCAGCACAATGTACTGAAAGTCGAGTGCAATAGGGGTGGACGGGTAGGTCGAAGACCTTGAACGAACTGTTGAAACTAAAGAACATTGATAAGACACATACCGTCCACCCCTATTGCACTCGACTTTCGGTACATTGTGCTGCTTGGGAACAGGGGAGCAACACAAGGAAACAATCACTCGTTAATAACTTCCTTCACCTGTGTTTAACATTAAGCATCTTTTCACGCGAGCCAGTTTTTTTTTTTTTTTTTTTTTTTTTTTTTATGGCAGTGCGAGAAGCAAGGTCAACACCAAATGACAAATCTGGTAAACTTGTCGCCACACTTTACCGTACCGCGCAAACGGGTTTCCCACAGACACGTTAGCGCCGCCCAGGGTTCATGCTGGGTGCGAGGCATTAGGCGCAGGGAGCCAAGGATCCAGTGTCTCGAAACTAGCTTGAAGGATTAGTGGCGCTGGCGTCTCTACCGGTCACGGGCTTGCACGTTACGGGCGACGCCTTTATACACTGTTCTCACACCAAAGTACTCTTATACCTGCATACTCTCAACATCCGTCAGTTGGTAGCGTGTTGGCTCAAAATCATGGGTTCGATCTCTGCCGAGGACGGTAGCAATGTGGGGGAGCTAAACACTGCTTCGAGCGCCGTGTGTCGGAGATTTCCGGAACTCTAGGTGGTCGAAATTACCCTGCGGCATGTGCAGCATGTCGTCACACAAGTAGGCTGTCTCACATTACGTGTAAATGTACTCTCAGTTTCGGTCTCTGATGCTTGAATATAATTCTATCATCAACGTCAGTTTGTAATGTCTGATTAAATAACGGCAGTCTGAAAGGGAGGTTAATTCAATCAATTCTCTGAAATTATGAATATTTATATTATGCATGATATATCATAAATACTGGTGTCCACCCATAGTCCGAACATTCAACGGATTCTACGGAGAAGCAACCACCATATTTGTAATTAACGTCAGCCGTTAGAGTAGCTAACGTTGAGTCTTGCATTTATTTGGTTTGGAACAATCCCTTAGGCTAAGGCGGGACCGTAGAACGTTTGTCTGCCAGTTGCGAAAATAAATATTGTTATTGTTTTATTATTATTACAATAATTTTACGGCAAATTTTCTGCCTGTCATGTTCAGTTCCTGACGTGTCTACCAGGGTCTATCTTCAACGGACACGCTTCGGATTAGGTGATGATTACTCACACCGATTCGTCACGACTTTTCTTTGTTGCTCAGTAGAAAACCTTTGTCCTGTCACGAATTCCAACACCTCTTCGTTGCCCGCCATGTCATAAGGAGAATGTGCATGGACAGCAAGGGCATCTAAATAAAGGGCCCACGTGTCACTCATATAATGATCGATAGACTCCCACAAACTGGGAATTCCCTTGTTGCCAACGATTACACAATCAAACATATTTCGCGGGCTACCCATCTGTTTTTTTGTTTTGTTTTTCTCTGTACGTGTTCACCTACATGACTCGTAAGAAAAGCGTTGATTTTCCGCTGACGACGATTCCCCTTGCATAACTCAACGTCCAAAACGGGTTAGAAGGGAATCTACGTTCACATTCGTGACTGGCGGAACCGCCCTAAAGCACTTGCCCTATCATTACAGATGCGAACGCATTCCCGCACGACTATCTATTAAGACTATTAAGAAAAGTACCTTATTGTTGCAGGTAGTATAAACGATATGTCGCCCATCATCGTCCTCCTGGCCGGACTTTGCCTTGTGCATGGAAGGGAACTTCACAAAAGGCAGTGTACGTATTTGACATCGCTTGTTATACCTTATGTAATTTCTTGGTCATTGTCGGAATGTGGAAGAAAGGTGGCAATGTATTTGCTACGTAATGTCTATGTGGAAAAAGGAACTTCCCTCCTCCTGTGTAACCTTTGCGGATGCAGTGGCGCACACACAGGTTGAGCAATCGTGCTTGTAGCACCAACAGAGAACTGGCTTTGAATGCACTATTGTAGCAGAGAGCACTGTATAGTGTAGTGCTCAGTTGCACAGCCTTCTCGAGAAGAAACCTGCTAATCCTGAGCTTTCTTAAGAGAGAAATGATTGTAGCGTTCATCCGGGATGATGAATGAGGCCGGAGGAAAGTGCGGCTTCCGGTTGTATTCCACGTGCCAATTTGGCCTTGGAGAAGACTCCACGCTCACTCGAGAGGTCGTCATCGATGGCAAGGCTCACTGGATGCAGAAGCACAACACAAATACCAGGAAAATTTCAACAGTGATATTAGGCAGTTTTAGCACACCGTTGGTAAGGTTACCGTGCCTATCTGAGCCAATCGCAGTTGTGTATGACTCAGAATCTTATCCACTGATTGGTTCCGGTTGATACGGTTCGACACAAACCACGTTATCGACGGTTTCCTAAAGCTCTCTATTGGCCGTTATTTGGAACAACCCAACGAATGTGTGCACGAAGCATAACGCGTAATTTTTCTACGAGGTTGAGCTAAACTGATAAATGTTTGACAAATTTCCTTGAATACGACGTTGCATGAAACATTTGTCGTTAGTTCATTTATCCATATGCCACTAATTCTACTCTCCCGCTATCTCCCTCAGCCTTCTCATTCGAGTTCCCCGACGACAGCGACTGTCGCACACCACACGACGAACCAGGATCCTGCATCCTGCTGTCCGAATGCCCCACACTGCAGAGTGTCCGGGACTATACCTTCTTACGGCGGTACATTTGCGGTTTCTCTCGGAATAACCCTCTGCTGTGCTGCCCTAAAGTACAACGTCAACCAGACCCGACGACACGAAGACCGACGCGCAGGACCAGACGACCTACGACTAGACCAGCGCCACAACCGCCTCGTCCCCAGCCTCCCAGTGAAAACATCGAAGAAGGGCCACGAATTGCTGGCTATCCAACGTTCCTTCCTGCAAGTATGTGCTGTGCCTATGTCGGTGCTCTAAAGTCATTCCTTTTTCGCCCATCATTTCCTGGTTCTTCAATGGTTCTCTAATTGCTAATGGGTTCATTTACGAAAATCAATTATTCCGGGTCAGGTTGTGTAGAACACACAGGAGCCTCTGAGAAAACGCTGCGTTGAATAGGCGCCATGCGATATCGCGACGGCATATTCAAAATTCTTCGCTGCCTCTGTCTTGTTCAATAGTAATAATCGTTCCTGTGGGCAAAACCGAAGCACATGAACAACCAAAAATATCTGGCACTGGTATATTTTGTTATTCTAATTGGAGTCTGGTCATGAGGAGTCGGCACTGAGCTTCCTAATAGATTTAACTTGTTTGTGCTTGAGTCTGCATTCTGCTTCGTCATACTAGGCTCTAACGTTCAGTTCTGGTGTAACGAATTATGCAAGGAATTCTGAATCGACCCCTAGTATGTACCTCAATCGAGCGAAGAATTTCAAAACTAGAAATATTCAACCAAAAGCGTACAGTTTTTGCAAATTCGCGTTACGGGCAAGTTCCAACAACTTCCAGTGAAGGATTAAGGTCTGTCTGAGCTCAGTTTTCGAGAATGTGATGCGGTCATCGCATTTGTGATCATGTTACCGATCTGGAAAAGTAGACATAGTCTTGAAAAATAACTGGCTACCGCATCCTAAAACTGTTCGTAAACCCGATTCTTTCTTGCATTTCCAGACTGCGGCAAGAGCAATGTCACGGGGGGCCGTATCGTAGGAGGACGCGAGTCTGACCCTGGATCTTGGCCATGGATGGTAGGTACATGATACTGATTGATTGATTGATTATTTAAAAGAAAACCAGGGAGAAGTACATGATACTGTAGCTCCTCACTAGACTCGTCCTTGGGACTGGAAAGCGGGAAAGTCAAAGTATTCTGGGAAAGTCGAAATCAATTTCCTTATATATTTTTTTTATCTGCAGACAGCCATTTACATTAATACTGGAGGTGTCAATTCGGCAGCATGCGGAGGAGCGCTTGTTACACCACGCCACGTTGTCACGGCGGCTCATTGCGTTGTTGTGGGGCACAGAGCGAGCAAGTAAGTCCCAGGCATTATGGCAACTCCTGCTATGTCTGTAGCCCAAACGAGGCATTGAGTGTACCTGGCCGCCATATATTTCGTCGTTATGCCTAGAGGAATCCTCCTCCACATTCTCTAACGTCTATGGAGTAATGCCTTTCTTCGGCAGCTATATACTGACATCAGGATATCTGTTCAGAGCGCTCCTATGCCAACCATTACGATATAGTTGCGTAGGCTTGGTTCCGTATGATACACTGAAGGAGCTTCCGTCCTTGATGCGGCCTTGTGATACGAATGAGCCTGCTTTCACAGCACCGTGTTTCTGTGAAGCCGTGTGTCACACTTCCGAGGTTTTTGTTGTTTGCTTCAGAAACACAACCTAAGGGCAATCGAGCCCAGTAGGTTCCAATGGGTCAGTTTTGCATCCGTGAAAAACACGGACGAAAGAAGAAAAAAAAACGTTTGTGTGAAACCGGCCTAACTCTCTATCTTCATTGTTTATCAGACCACATACAACGTTCTCCAGCTTTCTCCATGTCATGCAACGTAACTATGTTTTCGACAGCCTTCCCCCTTCGGTGTTCACCGCACGCCTTGGAGACCACAACTTGGTTCGCAGCGACGACAATGCTCAAGCCTTCGATGTCCGTGTTGTTGGTGTCGAAAGGCACGCAGACTTCGAGCCCCGGACATTTAAGAATGACATCGCTGTCCTGACACTTGAGAAGCCAGTCACATTCAACAAGTTTGTAAGACCCGTCTGCTTGCCGTTCGGAGATGACTTCGGTGGTCGGGACCTTACTGGATACCACGGCTTCGTAACTGGCTGGGGCACCACAGCTTTCAGTAAGTATCATTTTCTTCAAGTTCACTGATCGTCAGCCATAGCATATCATAGATCGTTGAAAAAGTTAGTACAAAGAACTGCCTGCTCCGTTCTCCTCTAGCTGTACCTCAGACAAGACAATAACTCTCCTGCTTCCTTTGCTGATGCCAAAACTATTTAATTCAGTGTCTTGTTCGTCGTACTCGAGATACGTACAGTTTTGCTGGCGCTGCCTACAATTACGCATAGCATGCGCTGCATCTGGATTGCCGAAAGACTGCGATATGGTGTCCGGACAACGAAGACTACTAGCGAGCATTTAATTAACCTTCTCAACTTGGACATTTCCTTCTTTGTCTTTTTAGCGGGACACACGTCATTTTGCAAAGTGCCCCTTCCGACACATTACCGCTTAACCCAGCTCACTTTCTCCCATCAGGCCGGAGATGGTCGCGCCCCGCAAGCGGCGCACTCCTTCCTATAAAAGGGAATGCACCCTACCAGACCACGTAATTGTCACGTGGCTAGTACATACCCAGGTTAATCGCACGTTCCAGTGTTCTTGATATGTAATGTGATGAAATCCTCATGCAGTAAAGCCATCGAGGCAGCCATGATGAGGTTTTCGGTTGATATTGAGAAAACTACAAACGAAAGCAGCCCCCAATGGATATGTAGAGGAGAGTTGCCAAAGTAATGCAAAGTAAAGTTATAAAGCGGGAATATTGCCACATTCGTGGTGGTAAAAGGGCCGAATTACGCCGAACACGGTGTTGTTCGGGTCAACAAATCCAGAGGAGATGGAGTTCCTCGAAATGAGTCCTGACAGGCGATAATGGAATATCCCAGCGGGCAGGTGTTCATGTCCTCACGCTAGGACGGTGCCGGTAGAATGAGGAGCGGGTGCTCCAGGTGCGTGTGCGTCCCCGTCGTTGTCCGCGGTCAGCCACAGATGTAATTTTTATAGTGAAGCACTTCACAGTGTTCGCCGAAAGTCCCTTGTGTCAGCTCTTCTTCCTCACCGTTTTTCAGATGGCGAAGGTAGCGACGTCCTGAAAGAGGCTCAAATTCGTATCTGGGATGAACCCAAGTGCAAGACTGCATTTAAGAAAGAGGTCCCGATCTCAGATGTTTACCTCTGTGCAGGAGACGGTGAGGGGCGCAAGGATTCCTGCCAGGTACATCCATATAGCCTGCTACATACTCTTTTCCCAACTGTGCAGATGGATTCAAAACGAAGTATGTGTTTTACATGCTGCAAACGTCTTCCTTTACAGGGCGACTCAGGAGGCCCTTTCGTCCTTCCGGACAACGGTCGCTTCTACCTCATAGGCGTGGTGTCTTTCGGCAAACGTTGCGCCTCGGTTGGCTACCCTGGCGTCTACACCAGGGTGACGAAGTTCATGCCCTGGATCCTCGAACGTATTCAGTAGTGTGAACATATATGTGTGTGTGTGTGAGAGAGAGAGAGAGACACTTTAAATTCTTGAGTGTTCGTTGAAGGATACAACCAACAAGAAAAAACACAATATCCTGATCAACACTGTTTCGTTCTAAGAGTGCTTCGCATTCTACAAAAGTCTGTCCACGAGCAACGGCTTCCACCGGAGACTTTTTCCTTTCCACTCGAACACGTGTAAATTCCACCCCTTGTGAATACTTAGCTGCCAGTCAAGTGCTGTTCCCACTTCATGTAGGTAGTGCTACATTTATAGATTGCTTCAGAGCTGTTCTAAACCAATTCGTTTTTATGAAACTTGTGATTGTAAAGTGCTGCGTTTGATGCAGACATTATTACGGCACAGTTCAGGTTGCTCCTTTTATTTTACTTCATTCAGATTCATCATAAGTTAATGCATTCATTTCTGCATGGAGGCTACAATTTTATAATGAACGTGTGATTCCTACCGATGGCCAGAAAGAGATTCCCGGGCGTTACTCAGAGGGTCAACTTCACAACTGCGAGCCAACAGAGGGTGGAGACTGGTTCATGTTTCTGTGATATGAGTATTTGTATAGTGTTCTTTACTGTACATATATTTTCGTTGTTACTTTCATATTTAAGTAAAGCTTGTACAACTTACACATTTACCACTTTCTTGTGAATTGTTCCGTAATTCTCACGAGGGCTAAACGGCTGCGTGCGAAGCTTTCACTGAATGTGAATGGAGCTCCTGATCTAAGAGCCCCGGAGAATGGAAAAACATTTTGGGGGCATGTCCGCGTAAAGCCAGACAACTCTTTAATTACAGACTAAGATTGAGAGACGGACAGACTGCACTCTGTGTAAGAGTAGTAGAAAACTTTGGTGAAGACTGCTCTTTTCAGTTCATCATAAAAACTTTCCTTTGGAGTGTATTATGGAATCTTCGTGTCATAACGCAGTCGAGCAGACATGTTCCATAAAAGGATAGAAATTAGTCGAGCGAGACTACACTTATGCTGACCAGAACATAAGCTGCCTAGAATTACGTAGACTGTTTACTTATTTATTTCACGATACTGTGGGCTCTATACTGTGGATTGCATGGAAAAGAGGTTTAGAGGGAAAGCTTGCACTTGATCTTCCGGGAACATCGGTGCTGTCTTTAAATTTTCCGTGTTTTTCTACGAACGCTTTCAACGTATCTCAGCACAATTTTTCTCAAGTGGAAGAGAAACAGTTTCGATGTACGTTACACAAAACTGGTAGGAAAACGTACAGCGAAGTCACTGTTCGAAAATTCATTCTGAAGCAAAGCGCGTCATGAAACACGCCTCTTGCCAATAATAATGGGGCCGTGATGTTACACGTAAGGTTTGCCTCCCTATAATATGTCGACCTATACCTATAGTGTTTTCGGGGTCGCGTCCCTCTAACTTCTAAGTCATTGCCTTCATTAGCATATACCATGCAGCTATGGAGTAGCCGGCATTAATGTTGACGAAGCCCACATGTTTTCTTTTCCGAAGCCATATCTTATCTTTCTTCCCATTTTCGAATTCCACGTTATATCTACCATATCATTTCGCGTGCTGAAAATTTCGTTTCATTTACCATTAGCTTCTGTACGTGCTGGCTGCTTGTGCTACCCATGCCAGGACAGTGGGGGCCAGTAAATTTCCTAAAGTAACTACCATCTGGGAGACCTTTGGACCTCCCTCTACCGTTTACGAATATGAGCTCTTGGCAGCATGGGCGAATTAGAGATCAACATGGGACGTTTTTTCCGGGTTTTCGGATTTATCCAAAAAAATATGCGCCATTAAGATCTAAAGCAATTCGGATTTATCCAAAAATCTCCGGATTCTAGTATCCGAGAGTCCAGAAAGAAAATGCCCTGGTGGACTGGTTAACCAGGGTTCGTTTCCCTTTGTGCCCAGATTGCGCCCATCGCGATAAGGAAGGGTGGCTCTCTTGACACAAATCCATCTTTCCGTCTTTCACTTAACAATGCGCGAAGCAGCCGTGTGGATGTACTTTAACCTTGCCTACAGGTACCTCTGCATTAGTGTCACTGAGTAGGGTACCGTATTTTGTGACTATCCTCGAGATGAGGGCAGTCTGAGGTCATATCAGCCATTTCCGAGGTCCACATGAGGAAGGTGCAGCACCTAGTATTTTTCCTTTCCCTTCTCCTGTACATGTTTTCCTTCCACGTCATAGTGGACCAAGGAGCACAATGAACTGCAGGTCACTTTCTTGAAAGAGCAGCTTGTAATTATAACGCAATTAGAAGACGGGACGCAAACGAAAGCTGTCTTGCAACAGTTAAGGAATATCCGAATGTCGAGAGGTTCACGTCGCCAGGTGATCGCAAAACAGATGTGGTTGTCTCAAGCTCTGCAACAGTAATGTTCTTCCATCGTAGCTTCTCACACTGTGCCATTTCCCTGGCTGCTTGTTTCCTTCAGAATCATGTCAGGTTCTCGCTCTTTTTGTGAGTATGGTTTCACAGCACTATTGGGAAAAAAATTCTGAAGGACCATCAGGCTAATGGTCCTGATGTCTTATGAGACCTATCAGGTCCAATAGGTCCACAAGTCTCATTATAGTCGTGTACATCCTCAAGAACCAACGAAAATAAGGTCTGCCATTTTGGGTTGGGTTGGTGTCTGAGGTGAACAGCGGCAGAGAAGCGCCTTCTCATGTCATGCACTGTAACCTTCTTCGTCGTGTTTCATCGGTTCTCTAGGTGAACACGATTATAGCTATTATAAGTGCCTATAGCCACTATAATACCACTAGAGATCATCAGCTGAATATGCAAAACTGACACTGCTCACATTTTATGGAGCACCTATCCATAACCCAAGCAGCAGAAAAGTAGCGCCTCATTTTCTTTTGTCGCTGTTAAGCTCTGGTCCAAACAAACTGCTTCAGAATGTCAGCGGAGTAAAGCGTTTGTGAACATTTTGTGACGCTAAAAAGAGACCACGTTTAACCTCTTCGTAGCACAACAGGAGGCAAGCTTTGTGTTAGTTGAGTAACAAACAGGTGCTGATTTTTATGTAGCTCCCGTTTATTACTCAAGTACCACAGAGGAGCCCTCCGGTTTCTCTTTAATGCTCTCATTGTGAAGCGCGCTCCGGTCAGCCATTCGTGAATCACCCTGCATATATGCATATGCGCCACATGGGGCTGTGGACTGTACATAGTGAAAGCTTGCATGAAGTACGTCTCTTAATGAACGATTGAGCATGCAAAAATATGCACGGTGTGCTCCCATCAGATTCTCCCGTCGGCCTTTGACTAACATCAGGACTTTACTGATGGCGCTTCACGCCCATCAAGGGCCCATCAGGGTGTCCTGATGGGGTGTGGTGCCCATCAAGACTCCATCGGGACGCCTTGGAGGAGGAATATAGTTCCATCAGGACCCACCAAGGGGTCTTGATGGGACTATCAACATGAAAGATGAAAGTCACTGAAAAGGTTAGCCAGCTGTAGGACTCGAACCCACATCTTCTGGATTGCCGGTCCAGGGCTCTACCAATTGAGCTAAGCTAACACGCCTTCTCAGCGACTTCCAGGGTGCGTCATCTGAAGGGACAAACCAGCCACTATCTCTCACTCACCTCCTTTCACTCTTACACTTTTGCTGACTCATACACACATTCATACGACGAGATCGACGCAGGCGGCAACTGATGAACATGAAAGAACTGATGTTCTGAGGCTGGAAAACGTAGAAGGGACAAATACATACAAAGCCTCAATTTGCCTAAGAAATTAACGATGAAAGATGAAAGTCACTGAAAGCCTCAGAACATCAGTTCTTTCACTATCAACATGCCCTAATAGCCATCAAGTAGCCATCAAGTACCATCAAAAATTTCTGATGGACCATTAGACATTTTTACAATAGGGCCACTGTTTTTCCTCCGAATTTCGGATGATAACTCGTTGTAGAAGATACACGGCAACCCTCCCCTCCCTCCCCCCCCCAGAAAAAAAAAAACACTATTATAACCCACAACGGGGTCACGACGCTATTCTTGAACATGCTAAGCAAAGCTGGTTCGCAGTGCGTCTGCTGAACGCACATCTTGCGAAGAGCAGAAACAGCGACAGGAGCTTCACCGCAGCTGGCTATGAACAATGAAGAGCCATGTTCCATCCGTCGTCCGTTGGTGGCGTACTATCTTTCCACTATAATCCTTAGGTAGTTATATAAAGAGCGCATACATGGATTACATATGCATATACACGAAGCATACATACAGAGTACATAAAAGATTACTAGAGCCCGGATTTTTAGGCACGAAAATACCTTGTCTTAGACACCTATAAAAGGCGCAGAAAGTCCCGATTTAGGTTGTAAAATGGACATTATAGGCACTATAAATTGATTTTTTGTTTCATCTGTAGCCCTGAGTGTGCAAAGACAGTGAATAAATCAGTTCTATTCGCAAGAACAATACCGTGAAGCTAATATCTCCATTTTATTTTTTCTTCAAATCAAATCAAATCAACGATACCGTATATGGGAGTCGACTTTTTTTTTTCTAATCTTTTTGCTGCACGAAATGCAAAACTTATCCATCCTCGATCACAAGGCTTCTAGCCCTTGCCACCGGTTCCATGACGCTTCTCAGAAGGACTTGTCGCGGGCAGCATACTGGCGATGTGCGAGACGGGCTACGAGCATCGCAGGCTTTAGTCTAACGCACAAACTTCTCAACCTGTTTGGCTTCGCTTTCTAGATTTCGTTTTCGACATTAAAAGAAAAAATTCAAGGAAAAGCTTCGGAGATTATTCTAGACGTAAACAGGCAATAGCTCTGCGAGTTCTAGATTGCGACACAACCGTTACGAAACATGCCTATATTTTATAATGACGACCCACGAAACAGCACAATGCTGGAAGGGAGAGAAATAACAAGTAGGCGACTGTACCGAGTAACCGATTTTCAATTCGTAGCTTACATTCCAGCACCTTTGAGATATTCGCTCTTTCAAACGATCGATGGCTTCAAAAGGACGTGCGACGTGACCGATGTCAATTTCGCCTGGACAGTGGAGTTTCGCCACCGCTTTATGGCCATTATTGGCAACAACAACTTTATTTTTGGCTTTGGAGAGTGGGGAGGTACATCGCCACAGGCGATACTCTACCCCATTGCTGGTGGGAATGTGGGGAATAAAATAACGAGCTCCTTCACAATAACGATCGAAGTCCGATGGTGTCCAGAAATGTCAGAAGAGCTTTGAGCGCAGAGCGTTGCTGGGCTGGATTAGGCCAGGGACCAAGCAATTTCGATAGAAGGGGCGAGAGTCCAGCTGACGAAGAGACTCGGAGAGTGTGGTTCGGGAAGGTTGGTAGTGGGAGCAATGAAGAAGAATATGCTCCAGATCCTCAAGAACACCACAGTGGCAGCAGGTGGGAGAGTCAACTTGTCTCAAGCGGTAACGCCACTGAGCTGTAAAAGCCACATCGAGGCGCATTCGGTGGATTAATGCAGCATCTTGACAAGAGGTGTTTCATGGCACGCGGAAAGCGAGCGTTGGATCAACTCTGCTCAACATAGAGGGGGGAAGAATGTCGGTTGTCCATTGGCGGGAAGCCAGGGGTGTCACTAGGCGTCGCAGAATTGAAGGGCGGTCTCCTCTCAGCAGAACAATACTGGTCCGTTTCCGATACGAGAGTGCTGCATTTATAGGCATTTTTCGATGTTCAATGGGAGTTTTAGGCCCCATCTCATCATCATATCTCTATTTGTGTGTGTGTGTGTTAGGCATCTACGCCAAAATAGACACTAACGCCGGAACAGGCATTTATAGACATTATCAAATCACTGCAGTTGGTTACCCAGTACACAGTTCGTGCTCCTGTACAGAAAAGGCGCTACTAGAACCACACGAACAAAATAGGCATTTGCCCGGGAATCCGGGGTCTAAAGATTACATAACGTGTACGGAGATATCTGCGCCAGAAATGTGTACTCGAATGAACTCGCGAGATCTTTGCGGTGACTGGGAAGTGCGAGATGTTCGAAATTCACAGTTTAAGCTGTGGCCGGTTTTGGTTATTCCTAGCTGGGGGTAATGGGCGTCAGTTACGGGTCGGACAGCTGCTCGTGTCAATCTCTACTTCTAATGATTCTTGCTGGGACTGTTTCTACTGTCGCGGTATCACAGAGCTCTAGCAAGCTCCCGATAACGTGGTCTTCGAAGTCAACAACAACTACATGTGTGACAATGGGATGAGGTGCTTCTTCGAAGTCATCTGCCATAGTCTAGCCCTCTACAGCATCCAATAAACGGATATAGGTAGATCTGAGTCGCACGTGCTGACGATTGCCGTTGTCGTTACCGCAAGGGTCTGCTAAAACTTTCTATTACTGTTGGATAATGAGTCGTGCCTCTCACTTTATCTTTAAGTTCTTTACCTTCTTCGACCTGATAGCATACGTTCCCGAGGTTTGGTACCTGGGCTTTGGTGGTTGCGAAACCCGTACTACTCTTTCTTTTCTTTTATTCCGTGTTAGCGCCGCGAAGCAACTGTGGCTATGAGCGGAGTACAGACGCGGACAGATGCAGAGAGGACGGCAGGAAGGAGTGTGAGACAGGGAGGTTAGTATGCGTCCTGGGCCGACTTGAGGGGGAACTGTGTCGACATTCGCCTGGAAAGCCCTATCATCATCAACATCTATCTATCTATCAAAATCTATCAACAATATCTATCAACAATATCACTGAGATGCCACGAAAATGGCAATGGGTTTGTTCACACAATGTTGAAACAACGGCCATTCGCGAAGGAGACACCGCGTACTCAATTAACGATGGATTATTCGAATAACTGAACAAGACATGTATCCGTCTCAGTGCGCCGCCAGTACCCACCAGAAGGTGCTCTAAGCGCCCCAGCTTACACATCAGCTACGTGGTGACCACAAGGCCGACGCGCAGGTGATATGACGTGGTGTCGCTGTGGTACACTACACGGCCAGCTACTCTATCATAATTGAAACTCATCAATCGTTTGACTCAAACGCGACGCCCTTCAAGCGAACTTATCACACACATACTGAGACCTCCTCAGGAAACAACACATATATTCGATAAAGTGCCTCCCTTAAGAGAGTCTATAGATGTTATATGCTTGGTCGAGTAACCATCCTTGCGTCCAAGCGAAAACAACCGTTTCAATGTCTTCGGCGTAGTCGTGCACGTGTGTAACCCAAGTGAAAGGGACAACCGGTTTCTGCCTCTTTCCCGACAAACTCGACATCATCACAAATTCAAGCAACCTTCCGGGGGTCAGAAACATAAAACAGAAACCAGGTTTGAAAGACGTCACATGACGAAGGCCGTGGAAGGGAAAACACTCGCGACGCTTCCATCGTCAGCTGCACTGGAAACTCCCAACCCGTCTCCCCATGCACGCTGGACTTCTTCATGAGCCGAAAAAAAAAATGATGTTCCTTGACGCGTGCTCGAAGCTCTGTTGTGTGTTGACCTGCTGTAGAGAGTTTTGAAGTGTGTCAGGTAGCTTCCTCACATTGCTTGGATCCATATTCGGAATATCAGCTTGCTTCCAAAGGTAAGGATATGTGAAAATGATGCTTGAATGCGTTAGAACCACCGCTGTTGTACGACAACAAGCCCACATTTCTTTCTTTGTTTGCCACTTTTTTTTTCCGCTTTTCTGTTTCTTTTATTCTTTTTTCATTTCTTATCCCTGTGCTTGCGAGTCTCTATGTTGAGTTTGTATTGTCAGTGTCCTTTGTTTGTTCGTCGGAATTAAAGGGAATGTTGTCTGTTTCACCTACAGACCAGCTAGCTTGCCTTCTCCTACTTCGTTCGCTTTTATTTGTGTTCAAGCTATAAGAAAGGCAGCTGTGATGCTGTAAGACCACATTTCAGTCCTTCCGTTGTGCTTTCTGCATTTATCATTATATTTCCTATTTTACACCTTCACGATCTTTATCTTGGAGATTTTAGAGTAACAAATAACCCTTTACAAACAACAATAACTTAGAAGTCTTCTTCACCACGTGAGCGCTCTCTCTCACTCTCGCTTACTCTTCCTTCTTTTTCTTTTTTTTGAGAAATCAGGCACATGATCCGAAATTCCGAAATTAGTTCCGAAATTCAAACAAATATAAGGCACGCAAATCTAAGATACGGCCTGTAGTTGTCTAAAGAATAGGTGAATGACACAAGTCCCCTTCGCAGTGCTGCCGATTAGTGGAGGGGGGGGGGGGGGGCGAGGTAGCTTGCCGTTGTTGGCCGCACTCAAGTGGGCATCGTCACATAGTGGGCATAGTGGATCCACATAAAGGCACGGGACGTCTGCCAATGAAGAGCACAACTAATTCGAAAATAGTTAGATAGGTAGATACATAAATTTTGTATTAAACTTATTTTTAGAATGCTTGAAGCTCCCTTCACCCCTGCCACGGGTTGTCCCTGTATTGCAGTATTCCTCTGCTTTGTTGATTTGTAGTGGTAGATGTGTGAATAATATGAGAAACTCGAAAAGCGAATATGAACAAGGAACATAACGTTACTTGCAAATGAAAAAGAAAAGCGACGTACACTCCAACTGTTCTCAATTTTAGAGATGTCACAGTACCTTTAAAGGCGTAAAAAACATTGACGAAATGAAAAGCATAATTTCCGCGTCTCGGCGTTATCACGACGAGCACCGGTGCACGTTCGTCGCGCCTGGCATAGGAAGCAAGCTTCCGCTGCATACGACAAGACATAGGGACTGATTTTTATGTACGATGAATTCAGAGCTTCAAAGCTGGGCAAGAGCAGCGACAACCCTGTCTCTGTTGTAAATCTGAAATCTGTGTGTACCGTACACGTTACGTTGAAAGCATTCGGAAAGCGTTTCGTCAAAAGGTAAGTCCGGTTACGACCAGTTTCTCCTGGTTAAACCCAAACGTGATTTGAAAAGCAGAATGTGTACGAGATAACGGGGTGTTTCAAGAAGGTCCCTCGGCTGAATAATTCGTAAACAGGCGGTGCTGTCGAAAAGCTTTCTTTTTAGTAATCACCTTGCGATATCGACCAATAACTGAACAATGAGCGGCTCATGTGCATACGTTCTTTAATTGAACAACACTGCTAACTTTTAGGAACTGAGCCACTCACTGCTCAGTTCCTGGCCGATGTCTCAGGGAGGCTCACTGAAATGGGAGCTTTTCGATAGCGCCACCTGTTTACCGCGAATTATTCAGCCTGGGGGCCTCCGTGAAACGCCCGGTATACGTGCGTATAATATAACGTAGTAGTATATGGCGTCCTCTGTTTAGCTAAGGTATGTGGAGATTCGTTTTCCTATATTTCACCTGGGAAGAGACAAAGTTAGAAATCGGTCACGTGTCGGATTTGGCCAATACACTTCTTTTACACTTTGCAACGTGTAGGTGGTCTTTCTTGAAATAAACGCCCTTTTTATTCCGCATGCTCAACTCAAAGGTGTAATAACACTGTTTAAAACGATGAAACGATGAAAATGCTGAAAACCATGTTCACAAAACCAGGGTGTCGAACCGAACCGAACCGAAAACCGTACCCGAACGGTTATTTTTGACAGTAGCGAAGCCGAACCCGAACCGCAATTTTTATGACACTGTTGAACCCGAACCGGAGCAGGACCGGAAGAAAATGATAGCGGTAACCGGTTCGCAACAAAACGGTTCGGACCTAAAAGAAATCAGCATAAGAGCTAAATCCCCGAACGGGGACATATTGGTCTCCATATCATGCATTTCGCAAATATTCACTTAAAAGTCAAACTAGGACGTAGAGTAAGTATGCGTTCAGCGTCTTTTTTGAACACGTTGAAGCGCAGTTTTCCTTGTGAGCGCCGCGGCTAGCGCTCCACGCACGCGCTGCGGCGTCTGCTCTTCAGAAAGGAGGCGCCACGCGGACGAATGAAGCAGGAATGGAGTAGGCCAGTTGTGAGCTCTATATAGGACGATATGTGACTAACCAAGCGCTCAACATTTCCCTTTACACATGAGTAGTAAAAATTATACATGTCAGACACATGAGAAGTGGAGAAGAAGCGTACGCAGAACGATGCCTGTTTGATTGGTCGTGGTTTGAAAAGTAAATGTAGTTTTGCTTACTGGTAGTACAATTGTGTCGTAACACATTGCCTTTGTGTTGTAAATTAACCGGTACACTGCTGTGAGCTCGGACAGAGCAAGGCTGGCGATGTATTTCGACATGCTTCAGTACGGTATCAGATCGATTCACGCTGCGAATGCAGCGTGCAGGAAATTACCGTCGTCAATGTAAAATACTGTCTCTCTTATCAGGCTTCCTTTAAGTGTATCTTCCTGGCCCTGTGCGTGTGAAAAAGGAGATTTTGGGAATAGAAAGTAGGCAGGACTACAGCGCTTCATCAGCGTGGACGCTACTTGCAAGTGTTCATTCATTTCTCCTTTCTCTCGCTGAAGGGAGTACCTGACCACTAAAAACGTCCATGCAGACAACAGCAGTAAGCTATTAGCCACGCATTTCCTGATAAAATCATTTTCATGGGAGATATAAAATGGAAGCGTTGAACCGGTTCGGGGCTGTGAACGGGTTTGTGAACCGGTTCGGTTTTTCGCTTGGCCCAACCGGAACTGAACCGGAACGAAATCCAAGCAACACGAACCCGAACCCGAACCGAACCCGTATTTTTTGCGGTTCGACACCCTGCACAAAACACACCTCTGAAACCAAGTTTGAAATGGGGGGGGGGGGAATATATATTTATTGAAAGGAAAGGTCTGCCAGACCAAGGTCGGCATGCTATTCCATTAAAAAAAAATCAAAAGAAAACGAAGAAATGGGATACACCCCCATGAAATGGTGTTTTCTGTTGAATGTAGTATTTCATCATCATTTCATTAAAGTTGTTGGTTTTGCGCACCCCTTCAAGGTGCGCTTTTTAGCAACAACTTTACTGGAATGATCATGCGTTGGGAGTTCGCTAGGAGCGATACCCTACCCCATTGGTGGCGGAAGAGTGGTGAAATGGAATATTGAGTCGCTTCACAGTGAGGACCGAAGAATAGATACATGATTTAGGAGGGTGTTTTACACAAGAACTTTCTACATGGTGTGAAACTTACACCACGAAGGTACGTGGGCACCGTACAGCAACACAATTACAAAAACAACAAAAAATACAGTGCAAAATAGAAACGCATTTCATTTCATTTCCGTTGTGGGGAGTAGCAGAATTCGTCAGGTGACAAATTCAATATCTTCCTTTATATATATATATATATATATATATATAGCTGAAATGAAAATTAAAACACAGACTACGAAGGTACGGGAAGTAAGAAAAAAGGGATAATTTATTTACATTTAAGATACTTACATATATTCGCGGTCGTCAGAACCCTATTCACCAAGTATATATATATATATAGTTGAAATAAATGGGAGACAGAAGACGAAAGTAGGGGAAGTAACAAAAAAGGGGTTTATTAAAACCGATCCAACTCCAACTTTTCAAGATATATATATATGTATAATCAAACTCAAAGAAACGCATAACAGAGCTCTGGTGTGTTTAGACGTTGTCGTTCCCCTCCCCCATTTTTTTTTCTTTACTAGACCTGGAGTAGCTTTTCCCGTGGAGAGCGGGCTCAAATATCCATATTTTTTTCTCCTACTATCCCCATCATCATCATCATCAGAAACGCAGCCTTGGTGCTTTCCGCAAGTCGTCATGCATATTGTGGGCGCACTGGAAGGTTGGAAAGTTCTCTCTTCAAAGCTGAAATGTGGCAGTCATCGAAAAAGCCGGACAGTGGTGGGATTCGAACCACGTACCTCTTGATTGCCGGTCAAGTACCCTACCAATTAGGACACGCTGACATCTGCTTTTCGGCAACTGCCATATTTCAACTTTCATATTCTAAGGCGTTGAGGCTTGTGTCGTGTTTGTCTCTTTGTGTGTTTCAGCCTCAGAATAGTTACTTTCCCCTGCGTTCTTCAAAGCACGCGATACGGAGCAAACAATTACTCTTAGGGATGGTTGTGTACGGTAACAAGGCGGGTAATCAAATGATTTCGTGTCCCTTATTGTTTTAGGCGGCACATCTACGGCGGTGCAATTATGAGGTGGTAGCTATGTCTATAAAGAACGTTCTCCAATATCCATATCCTCTACTACAACTCTATCAGTTTGTAAATTGTATTCGTACATTACTGACGAGTTCCGACATCAGCTAGGATGGCATTGATAAGGAAAGGGACAGGTAATGTCCTGTTTAGAAGAGACGTTCAGGGACGTGTACGATGATAAGTGAATCCGATTTCCAATACGACACCACAGGTGAGAACGCGGGCATTTCCGATGCCCTAACTCTAATATATCAAGGAACTGTTGTCTTTGTTTTAGGCATGCGAAAGAAACGATGGCACAATACTGTTCTGGTTGCTAGCCTGATCTCGACTGCTTCATTCACATTCGAGTCATCAAATACTGAAAAGAGTCATTGTCCGTGAATGCTATCGGTTTATTGCGGGTCAATGATTGTCAGTGCCGAGCTAATGCGGTTGAACGTCTGGCGCGAACCATGGGCCGTTGCTATACATAGCGTAGCTCCAACCTCGTCGCCTTCGCTGTAGAGAATAATGTTGCAATCATTCAGTCAGCCGAATGGGGCTTTCGGGTCACCAATTGCTGGGTAGGTGTAAAGAAAGATTGGACAAGACCGTTCTGGTCCCTGACCTGATTCCAACTGCTTCATTTATGTTCGAGTAATCGAATATTGAGAAGAGTCTTATACCCCTGTCAGACGGCATGCTCGAAGGACTTCGGGGAATTTTCATTTGCAAAAAATGACCTCTGACAGCCGTGTCAGACGGCAGCTCAAAGGGCCTTTCTAAGAAATGACCATCAACGCGAAAGGAGGCCCCCAACGACATTTCAGGAGCAAAAAGGAGCAATCTCGACAACAGTGTTATGCCATTGTACCCTCGCTACCTTCGCAGCTGAATGTAGGAAAACCTATAAAATGCGGATAATGGAGTGAAACTGTGTAAACGTATTTAGATCCTATTTAGAGAAGTGCATATGGCTTCTGCATCTTGATTTGTGGCGCACAGACCAACTTCAAATTTCCACAGCAGACAGGGAAAACGAAACCGAAAAAGGGAGCCGGTGAGATCAGTCAGTTGAGGAGCACTCCTTTCCCTCCAGTCTGGCAGGCGCCCCCGAACAAAGGTCATTTGAGAGGCCGAAGGCCATTTCTCGCAATTGACATTTGAAATGCTGTCTGTCTAAGGTATTAGTCCGTGAATGCGGATGGTTAATTGCAGGTCAATGCTGTTAGCATTGCCGGTGCCGTGCTAGTGCGGTAGAACGTCTTACGCGGGTCGTGGGCCGTATGTATACCGCCGCTTCAACCTCGTAGCGTCCACTACAGAAAATATGTTGCAGTCAGTCAGTCATGCGAATGGAACGTGCGGGTCACCAGTTGTTGGGTTAGCGTAAGGAAAGGGCGGCACCAGACTGACCATCGTCAAGTTCTTGAGTCTTTCAAGATTTTTCTCCGGGACACTGGTCTCCTCTCTACCCTTATAATCTGCCTGCGTACCTGTGTGCTGTGTGTGTATTTTTGTGTGCTGTGGTTTTGCCTACCGTTCTGATGTCATACTGACTCCACTGACTATCCCTATTTAGCATCGTTCATCACCTCATCATCAGGACACATCACATCCTGCCCCATTGTGCCTTGGGGTAGTGTGCCGCATCTTAAGTGGCGAATTTCCCCATTCATTATCATTAACTTATTTGTTGCTGTTGTTGGGCGGCACCAGACCGTATTAGTTGCTAGCCTGATTCCAGCGCTGTATTTTTATGGTTTATGCCCGTGCTTGTAGCGCAGGAGCACTGGCAATGCCGTTGTCACGTCACACCTATGAACTGTTTTCTAATGGTCTGCTCTGTGTTGCAGATGCGACAGACAGCTGTATTTCTGAGCTTATTTGCTCTGGTCCTGAGCGGTACAGCGCAGCATACAGCATCCAGTAAGTCGATGCGGTGGGTTTTATGTTCAAAGCGAACGGTGCTTCCCTGAAAGGAACTGTAAAGTGAATGGCAAACCTCTAGAAACTGTATGGTTTTCTGAAAGCTTGTAACTTGGACGCTTCAGATACGTACTAGTTCAGCTGTATATTGATCTTTTTTTTTTCAGCAATGCAATCGAATTTCAAAGATTGCTGCCCAAAGCAAGTTAACGGACTCCAGAAGAGCCCCAACCCTGAGGCTACTCGCGCGCCATGTATTGAGAACGCAAGCAACTAGACGATACATCAGAGGGGATAATGCGTTTCTCGCCAGTGCAGTTAGCGTTTCATTACGAAGGTGCACGGTTAGTGTATTCAGGAACACAAGCACGCGAACCCTACATTCGTTTAAATCACTTGGACGCAAGGTTTTGCAAACAGCAGCGATACAGCTAGCAGACAACACAGAGACGAGAAAGGCCAACAGATGACGGAGATCACGTTGCAGGCACGGAACTCGGACGTTACAACCGTTAACAGTTTAAACTGAACTTCTTGAGAATTGGTGTTGTGTTTCAAAAACAGTCTAATGGCAACTGGTAACCTGTCTCAAATGCGTTACGTTGTACTTCAATGTCACGTGATGTCTGTCCGCCAATCCGGGGCAGACGCCAACTTTGTTCTTTGCGACCGTTGAGGGTCGCCAACTTTCAGTTTCTAAAAGTGTTCAAAATAATGAGTGCGAAAAGTATCAAGAACTGAGAGACGATGACTTGTGTGTGTGTGATCACACAGCGAAGCTCTACATGATGGGACCTTGAAACCTTATGGTTATATTTCGCTTTGCAGTTCCTTTAATATCAACTTATGAGAATTACATTTCCTACTGAGTGTTTTCGCATCTGATGTTGCACGTCTCGCATATGTTATACATGATTACAGACTGCAAGACGCCATTCAATGAACCTGGTTCCTGTATACTGCACAACCAATGTGCAACACTAAGCAGCATAAAGGATCTCTCCATATTACGTCAATACATATGCGGCTATCGGCGCCAGCAACCAAAGCTCTGTTGTCCGCCAACATCGCAAGAAGACAAGCCATTCGACCAGCTAGTGAGACCCACGCCGCCCGTGGATGATGTTCCTGAGACTCCTGAACCAACGTCTTCTACTCGAAAGCCTATCATTGGCTCCAGAGGATCGGGAGACTCTGGTGCCAACATTACACCCCTTGGTAACAATCAGCCACCTCCTGGGTACCCCAGTAATCTGCCTGCCGGTAGGTAAACACATGCTATGCTGCGCTAAGTGTCACGGTCTTTTCTTGCAGAGACGTGCGCCTACAAATGCACGATAGACAGGTTAGCATTATGTCTTTCAGATGTCGGAGTTTCATTCCCACACATTACGTGCCTTTGAACGTATGAATACACCATAGACACAATGTAGCGCAATACTCGATACATGAGGCACATTTACCGTATTTAACGAGTTCCATGTAGAATGCCACAGGATAAAATCAGGCTGAGCTACCAGTTGCTTAAACATGCTGAATTTCCAAATTCACTCAAACAAGTTGAGGACACATGATGAAAAATAGAGTGAAGCGCTTCCTCGGAATTTACGCAGTCTCGCCGTAATACTTTACAACAGGTGCTGCAGGTGTATGGGAACCTAAGAAGAGAGATGCAGCCTTATCAACTTCATAGTGAGCAATGAAGCCGAATCTGTATTTTAGAACCGCTTTCTAGGCATGTGTAGTCGAGTTCCTCGTTCTTGTTATACGATCTCGCAGTTCCTTTCACTTTTAGGGGATGCAGCTACGCATGCACACACACACAGTTCGGTAACCGGACTCCAATTTCAGTGCTACATCTATCTTTGATTACCGTAGAGCAGTGTTACACCACAGTCCACGTTGAACAGTACGTCACATTTCAACACGATATCGTGAGACCTACTCCATGCACGGCTGTTTGTTTCGTGCGCCACTGTAATTCAGCTGCATACATATACCCTTCAAGGACAAAAACGATTTATGGCTATAAGCGTCACTCTTCACTCTCTTCTACAGCTGTACGATTCAAAAAGGAACGCCTTCCAAATACGGTATTTGTTTGACTAGGAAGGTTGACACATCGTAAAGTGACGTGAAAAATTGAAGAGAAAGAACTTTGTCACGTTTCAACAAACAGCCGTTTTTGCCAGGAGTGTGAGATGACTTTATGACTCAACTGCAGGTTGTGGCATCAGCAACGTCAGCACCTCAAGGATTGTAGGCGGGAAAGTGGCTGAGCCCGGAGCATGGCCATGGATGGTAAGATGGAAGTAGTGACTTGTGGTAATGAACTACGCAGCAATATGCGAATGTGACCGGGTACTGATCATGAACCACTCAGTGGGTACACGGTGTACCGGACACAGCTTTCGATACTTATTGTAGAACTGGTGCCACAGATGTGTGCATGAAAGAGAAGCACCTATTAATATTGTGTGGTTCTACTTACATGCTTCTAAAGATTGTAAGGATGTAAAGCTTACATGCTTGCAATAGTTCATCACTGGTATCAACGCTAGCGATATCATAAGCTTAATGTTGTTGTGTTTACCCTTTTCAGACGTTGCATGGACGCACTCTTGATTTTTTATAATGAATAAATGTGACCTTTTAAAGTAATATTCTACGAAAACTGCGATCTGTCCTATAGTCAAGAAAATAGGGATGGTAGGTGATTTTGATTGTGCTGGTGCTTCGGATAAATTGAACACATTTGAAATCAGCGTACACTCATATGTACTGTAGAAAACATAACAGGAGAAAGCCAATGTACCTTACCCACCCAGGCAGCCATATACTTGAAGACAGGCGGTGACGAGAAGGTCAGCTGCGGAGGTGCGCTTGTGTCCGAACGTCACGTGGTCACGGCTGCACACTGTGTCGCTATTGGTGCCAGAGCGAGATCGTAAGTCAGCGTAGGCTACTCTCAGTAGTGTAACTAAGAGTCACTTATCACACGACCATCCTCACCGCGCAGGTTACACCCTCGTTACTTGAGTGTCCGTCTTGGTGACCATGATCTGTCAACCCTCGATGACAACACAGCGCCGGTCGATGTGGACGTGGCGTCCATCACCAGGCACCCCAATTACGACCCTCGACGTTTCACCGGCGACATCGCGGTTCTCAAACTGGCAACGCCTGTCACCTTCAATCAGTATGTGAGGCCCTTGTGTCTGCCTTTCGGAGACCTGGAAGAGAAGGACATTTCTGGTTACCACGGATTTATCGTCGGATGGGGAGCTACCAAATTCGGTACTATACTGTCTCATTGCATTTCTGTTTCTCGAGTTATGTTAAATGTGCGCAGTTATTAACAGGGTGTTAAATGGGTAGAAGGGGTGCATCTGCAACGCATGACTTGAGCAAAGTCCCAATGGGTTATAATGGCACCCCTGCCTTTCTTCGCATTGCTGTTTTGAATCATCACGCGTTACGTTGATAACATGGCTAGCGCCAACAATGACTTCAAGCGAAAGTTCTTTTACGTTGTGATTGGTTCCTTGAAGATGTGCTATTTGCTATTGAAGTAGGTTAGTCTTACAGTTTACAGAGTAGATCCTGTTTCTTATGTATTTATTTAAGATCACGTATTCAACGCACATATGTCAATACCATATGCACAGGTGGAAAAGCATATAGCAGTCGCCCTTTGTTTCATCGTGTAATCCTTGGCCTTGCGTGAAAAGAGTTTAATCCCTCAAGCATAGTTAGCCGACATAGTTTAGGCCAGGGGTCTCAAACACGTGGCCCGCGGAACGCATGCAGCTTGCAATCAAGTATTCTGCATCCGAGGACACTTGACCATGGAACAGAAGAAGGCTGCCCTGCCAAAAATTTAATGAAGAATTAAAGAATTAAATTAAATTTGAAGAAGCCAGATTTTCAGGCATTGTCTTTACCCTTGTAAACGTAGTCAGCCCACTTCCATGTTGAGAAAAACACAGCGTGTGAGCATTCCTTGTGGCCAGACTTGTACGTATTTGGAGTATTGTATTTAAAATACTGTATTTTAAATACAATTTGCGGTATTTTAGTACTCTACTCAATACTTTTTGTTTTGTGTATTTGTACTCTATTTAAAATACATTTTATGGTATTTTCTACTCAATACTCTAATTACATATCTTGGATCTCCCTCTCAGACTTTCTGTGTCTCGTCTTTCCATTATCTTGCTTGTTCAGCGGAAATTTCCTGAGTCCCTTGGACTTGACCCGGACATTGGCCCTTCTTGGAAGTCCCCATTTAGAGATCTTGCCCCGTGTGTACTAATCCAGGGCCAGTCAGGGTTCTATTATGTGTGCCCTGACTTGGTGATGCCGAATTCTGAACTCGCCGAGCAGGGACCTGCTAGAAGTTTGCTTTGTTCTGGGTAACATATACTTAGTCGAGTTATGTGGTATCTCTTTGTCATCTTTTTAGGACTTGTGTTTTGATGACTCCTATCACACAGCGACGGTTAGCGTAGTGCGCGGGGTTTAGGTGATTCATGTCATGTAGCGGCGACTTGCCGCACTGACCAGTGACCGGTGACTTTTTGCGATCAAGGATAAATAGTATCTTAATTGTATTTCAAATACTTTTTGGAGTATTTGGTACTCTATCTTAATTACATTAATTTTCATGTATTTATACTCTATCTTAATTACATTCTAACGTTAGTATTTATTATCTTATCTTAAATACATTTTTGAGTATCTTGTACATGTCTGCTTGTGGCTCATGAGCCTCAGCAACAAGCTAAGGTCACAACGACCTGGTCTGCGCGTGCACGTTGGTAAACTAACACTGTAACTAGCCTGAGGATTAAGATGGGCCCATCTTAACTCGAAACCGTCCCGTGTCAATAAAGTCAGATATCTGTTTCTCACTTACTTATTCTTTTCTTTTCCCCAAGTTAAAACTGTAAACAGTGTGTAAATAGGAGATAAGTTCAGTGCTCCTTAACATTGTCATAATCGTTTGTGAATAACTATAAAGGTGTTTTTCGAATCTTCAGTATCTTCTCAGTATCGAATCTTTTGTACTTTCAGTACCCATTAGGGAACGTCATCTTATTTATTTCTCTTGGTGTGTCATGTGCAGTCTTACAGTAATGAATTGTATACGCACCGTCCGGCTACACAATAAATGTGCAGCCCCTGTTCTATGTATGTATTTTCATTTTACTGTATTTTAAGGTGTTTATGGTAATTACTTTCGTTTCTTTTCTGTGCGGCCCTCTCTGATGTGGTCTCAGTTCAATGCGACTCCATTTGACTGTGCGGCTCCTAGCGTAGGCGAAATACGACCATATTTAGATATAAATTTAGGACATAAGTTGGATCCACATGCGCGTTGTTGTTCCTGAACTTTCAACCGACAGCTGAGCACGCATAGAATCACCGTACATCTCTCACCGCTGCAGAGCTATATGGAATCATAATGGCGCTGCAGTTCCTGATTCAGTTCCAGTTCAATGATTAGCTGAGATCTGATTTGGCAAATACCTACGACAACATAATAAACAAAAAGCAGTTCAAAACGTTGGCGTTAACGCTTGCGACTCCTACATGAAAAACACACATATGCACATAGATGTACATTTGGCGCGTATAGCAGTGGGAAGTACTAAAGTGAAAAAGAAGTAACATAACTGAACAATGATCCGGTATATCAGTCCATAGTGCTCGAACAGTGCACGTGCATGCGGTTCTTGACCTGCAGACGAAATACTTTTTTACGCAAAAGGTTTGACCATCCGGTCCCGCACGAACCTTTCCTTTTAATTACCCAGTGGTGGCCAGTAGTTAACTACATGTAATTAAACTACTAGTTAAACTACCTGATTGTAGTTACAAGTAGTTATCAACTACTTGCAGAAATGTAGTGTGCAACTACTAGTTAAACTACTATTTCGAGTACTTAAATACAGTAGTTAGGTTACTGCAGGCGCCAACTGCTTCTGATTTTGCCGCCAGCTTTACGGCACAATTGTGCTTTCGACTTTTACCTTGAGCTACTTGTTTGTTTGGTGAGAACGGAGGTGCAGAGCAATTGTGCCGTGCATGTGTACTAAATCTTCACTTTTGTCACTGCTTATGATTCATACTTAGGTGTCCAAGAACACTATAGTATGGGATTGGTGTTGATGGACAACGTTAAGTAGTTAGAGATGTAGTTAAAATACATTGCAGTAGTTAAAGAAGTTTTAACTGCCTCCCCTGAAAAGTAGTTGAACTACTAGTTAAACTACTCCATCGCGAAGTAGTTAGCAGTTATAGTTAAACTACTGCAGAAGAAGTTAGTGGCCATCACTGTAATTACCTTTCGGCTGCAACTACTTCTCCCAGGGTGGTGGTAGAAGACGGACGAAAGATTTAAACTATGATGTTGTTTGTCTCTTCGGAATGGCACAAGAGTGGCGTATTAGCTTTCTTTCACTCTTTACTTTCCATTCTCCCTCTTTGGCAGAGGGCAGCGGCGCTGACCTTCTTCGCGAGGCTCAAGTACCCATCTGGAAAGAGGAGGAATGCCGCAAAGCCTATGAACGCCATCTTCCCATAGCTAAGTCACAGATGTGTGCAGGCGACGGCCGTGGCAAGAAGGATACTTGCCAGGTGAGAACATCCTTTTCTCATTCTGGTTAGGATATTTAATATAACCAAGTAAACTTGTGTAGTACAGGTTCAATACAGTTCCAATATAATGTAGCACAAACTAATTACACAAAATGCTTACACAAGAGAAGTCACACTCTAAGACAAGCTAAAACAAGTGTAATATCCCAAGGAATCCCACAAAAGAACGCCACTAAGTGAGCCAGTGGCAATTCAAGGAGACACGGCCGCGGCGGACACTAATGTACCGTGTCGACCATCTTCCGAGGAACTCTGTCTCTCCAAGTGTAACAAACTGGGTCTCCAAGAAAATGACTACCTGCTTGTGGAGCGACATGAGGAGAGGGTACTGAACGCGAAGGCGCCTGCTTTGAGCTACCGCTCTGCATCTGTTCTTCCACAAGACGTACCTTGCCACTGCAACGAGCAGAAGAACAAACCTGTCCCTGATCCGGTGCCCTAAACGGTAGCGGAACGGGAAAACCCGGCAAACGAGACTCCAAAACGTCCTTGCTACAACGCAGTCGTCTAACACGTGAGACACTGATTCAATGTTGGGACAATTCGGACAAAGGGAGGTATTGGTAACACCCCACCGGTTCTCATTCTCTCTCCTTCTATGGGTACCTCTTCTGGTTTCCAATAATTATATTTTCGAAAAATTTGTCGGAAAAAGTGTGCAAATTTTTTAAACATAAAAAGGTGCTTTTCGTCGAAAAACCTGTGATTATGTCTTACACGGCGAAAAAAAATACAGTATAATAGCTAAAAAGACGAGGGCCTACGTCGTTGCACGCCCCCCCCCCCCTCATTCAGAACGCAAAAGAAGAAGTAGTAGAAGAGACAATCTTGACCACCGGTCTCCTACAAACTAGTGACCCGAACTCTGTGCCTTTTTAAAAGAGAGCCGTATATATAACATGGGATCTCCATAAGCCCAAAGGAATTGGAGCTGCAGGCGCCCCAAGGGGCAACCACCCTGCTCCAGCACCCCATCCAGCTCATGTACTACCCAAAATTCATATGATGACAGAGCCGTAGAGGATCGTTGCATTTTCTATTTTTCAACAATGATCGGTCTAAGTGAAGGCATACACGAAGTGAAAAGTGAGAGCATGAAGCACTCACGAAGGCACACACGAAAACGAGAACGGATGTACGAGTACTTTGGCTTGGCCTAAAAAGCTATGCACGACTTCCACCACGACAGCCTACCATTCCAAATAACGCTCATGGGCTGAACGCCATTAACCGACACATACGGTGCCCTCGAGAAGATCTAAGCAAGAGTGTCTCCCTTCTGCATCAAAAGGGTTGGACTGGTGAAGATATCTCGTGATGTCGAGATAGCCGGGTGCTAAGGCAAACGACACCATAAAAGACAGACAGACAGACGCAGACGCAAAAAAGTGCCATGAAGCTCCTGCAAAATTAAAGGAACACCGAAAATCATCATGTGCGATTCATAAAATATGAGCACCAAGAGAAAAGCTTATCAGAGGAATGAAAAGTCCCAAAGCAGTTACCAATGTCCCCGATATACCAGGGCGAACAGTATCAAACATCGCCGGAAGATACATAGAACGCGAACGTAGCCACATAAATCTTTGAACTCCACTTAAACGAAGCAAAGCCATACAGGGCAATCACTGGAATCTATTCAACTTCCTCCATATTTTTTTATATTCCAGTCGTCCACAGGTCAGTACAACTTGGCACCTACGAGGAATACACTCACGAGGTAGCCATACACAGTCTGTATGCACAACCTGAAACCTGCACTTTTACTTCAGATGAATGAACAAACCAAGCCATATGCAGACTTCCCCTGCGTGATCCTGTACGAAACCTTCGTTTCTTGTCTTTCCATGGTCTTTCTAAAACTACCCGCAACACGTGCTATTAATGTTACGCGAAGGCGTGTGGATTCGAACATTTCCAGCGAACTGAGTGCACGGCTGTATTAAATGCGATAGCATTTCTTTAACGCACTTTTGGTGTCTCGGTGTCCCCGTCGCGTCACACTGCTTGGAGAGGTTTCCTTATCGCGTTTCGGTAGGGAGATTTAGAAGAACCGGAAGGAATTGAAGAACAATAACTACTTCTACTACATTAATGACGATCAGATGAGGTGATTCACCGCAACAATTGTGGTACCATACCTCAGTGCATGTGGGTTAATATATGAGTGGGATAACGGTGAAAAAAAAATGAGGCATACACACTCGCACACACACACACATGACGCACGCAAAGGAGATATCACACACGCGGGTGCGTCGTAACTGATGGGGATAGCAGTTCATCTGGTCGGCCACCGGAGATGTAGTACTGTGAAGATCACATCTCCGCATTCATGGCAAAAGCTCGGAGGTCAGAAGAGTTCAAGCAGGCTGGTAGACGTCAAGAACAGATAGAATGACTGCACGCACTGACGGTGATGCACACGGTTAGAACAAGGACCCAAGATTGCTGCAAGGCTGAGCGGCTTGTTGTTGATACGGGTCAGTTGGGACTGGAGCGGGACTCTCTCCGAACTGTATAGAGGGCAGTCGATGACAACGTGCTGAATGCTTGCCACCATGCCGCAGTTGGAACACGAGCTTCGTGAAGCATACCCTGGTCTGTGTCTGAAATGTGGGGTGAAAGCCACATTGAGACGAAGTCGATGCAGAAGGGAGGATAGACAGCGGGGCAAACGGCCTGGGACAGAAAACGACAAAGTTGGATCTACGGCGCGCAACAAGGACCTGTCTGTTATGTCCTGGCGATATTGTTGCGCCGCCATGGATTCTATCATCGCCGACAAGAATGCCCTCCTGTCACCACGGGTCAACATACTCGGTATCACCGCCTGACATTGTCTGGCAGCACCAGCCACTCTGTCAGCCTCTACATTTCCACTTAGTCCACAGTGACCTAGAATCCACTGAAAAGTGATGGAGTGACCTATGTCGCACAGACGCTGAACGTCGCAAAGGATGTCCGTGACAATTGGAGCTAATGTACCTCGCGCACCCATGCTCTCTATGCACTGCAGGGCTGCGCTGGAGTCCGTGTATACCATCCACATTCGCGGAGCCTCGCGCAGAGCATACTGCAGGAACGACAAGATGCCTTAAAGCTCTGCGGACGTAGAGGAAGTGCAGTCTGCCAGTCGATATCCGTGAGACACCTGGACCGATGGAATAACGAAGGCGACTGATGAACTTACAGGTGTAGAGGACGCGTTGGTGTAGACGGTAGTTTGCTCAGCCTGTACGCTTCACATCACGTCCAATGACATCTGGAGAAGGACTGATGGGAGTCCCGGAATGCCGGGGGAGATGGAGGGCTGTGAGAGAGACCACGGGGGAAACGAAGATACTGTTGGCTTTACTACAGACGAGGGAAATTTAGGCTTTGCTTCAGCAATTATTTTGTAGAGGCTGCTCTGCTTGCGCCAATGAAGTTTTGCTAGCAATGGGTGACGGCGGTGACGGAGCTATAATGCATAAATAGTGACGTACAGTCTCCCTCGTCCTGAGGACTTCAATTGGCACTTCATGAGCTTCGGCTATGACCATCCGCGTTTCTGCAGCTCTGGGGACGCCAAGACAGATCCTCAGGCTGCGTGCAAGGAAGCACCGAAGCCGCTGAATTTGTGTCTCAGAAATGCCGTGACGAACAGAAAGACTATACACAAGTGTACCACGAACAAGAGCCTTATGAACAGCCAGGAGTGATTGCTCATCTATACCCCACTTGGCGCCAGCGAAATGACGAAGGATGGAGGTCCACCGCTGAACCTTTTTGTCAAGGTGATCAATGTGTTTTTTCCAGGACAAGTTGCAGTCGAGGACGACACACAGAAACCTGTGATGTGTCACCTGCTTGATCGGCAAGCCAGCAAGAAAAATCTGATAGCGGTGCATATGCATCCTTGTGAAGGCGAGAGCTGCAGATTTGTCCCCCGATATATCCATGCCAACTTTGGTGAAGAACTGCAAAATTATGTCCAGTGAACTCTGCAGACGACGCCGAATTGCAGGTCTTGATTTCCCAACTGTCCAGATGCAAACATCATCAGCATACATCGAGATCTTGACCTTAGAGGTTATGCAGGACTTCAGACGCACCATGACGAGGTTAAATAATATAGGGCTTAATACACTACCTTGTGGTACCCCGTGCGTTACCACGACTTCCGGTGTGGCTCCATCACGTGTGCGTACCGATACAAATCGCTGCTGTAGGAAGTCAGCAAGCCACCGGAAAAGTTTGGTGGGACACTAGCTTGTAATAGTTCATGCAACACCACAGCATGACTGACGGTGTCGTACGCTCGCTTCCCGTCCAAGAAAACTGCCATTACGATTTCCTTATATAACTTTGCTTGTTCGACAGTGGTGACAAGGTCAAGGTCTAGTCGATAAAGCACCATGCGCTCCAGCACTTTGCCGAGGCAACTTGTCAGGCTGACAGGGCGAAACTATTCAATGTCTGAGGGACGCTTCCCAGGGTTTAGCAATGGAATAACCAGGGCTTGTTTCCAGTCCCTGGGCACCACGCTGTTGTTCCACGACGCATTGTAAACATGAAGAAGACAGGACATAGCAGCAGCACTAAGGTTGCGGGTGACCCTATAAGTGATGCCATCTTGGCCTGGCGATGATAGGGCTCGAGATGAACATAGCGCAGCTTTGAGCTCAGCCATAGAAAAATCCATGTCCGTTTCTCGGTGGGTGGCCATGTCCGCCCGTGCAATTGCCTCCTGAAGACGAGAGGTATGTGCTTGATACTCCTCACTATTGGCAGCTCGAGAACTGGCTATGATGACTGTGCGAAAATCGGAAGCAACATCGTGCTCAGTCTTGTTGAGCGAAACAACAACAACAACATATAAATTAATGATAATGAATAGGGAAATTCGCCATATAAGATGCGGCCCTCTACCCCAAGGCACAATGGGCAGGATGAGACGTGTCCTGATGATGAGGTGATGAACGATGCTAAATAGAGGTCTATAGGGCGAAAGTGCCAGCACACGCAGTGGATTTCTTTGGGGTGGAGCCTCCTTCAGACAGCGAGCTACGCTCAAAACTCTCGTGGCGGAGTGAAAGGGCGAGAGGGTGGAGCAAAAGCGACGCCACCGCTGACGATCTACTGCCTGAAGTGCACTCTGTACAGATCTGGCGATACGCCGAGCTGCTGCGATGACTTCGCAATCCCGACCGTCTTGACTTCCGTTCAGCACTTCACCTACATGCTCGATTATTTGTACCCATGACCTGGTGTGACATTCGCATGTCGAGATGATGACCGAAGAGAAGATACCAGTAGTTCTGTTAACTGGTCTGCTGACATGCCCTGGTGCACATGACTGGTGACCGCCGCGCGAAATGTGCTCCAGTTAGTCAATCTAACCGTCTTGCATCGAGGTTGTGAGGCATATCTATCACACCAGCTATAGAGAGGAGATATAGGAGATAGGAGGGATATACAGGAGATTTAGCAGATTGGAAGGTCTTTACAACAAAGCTTATTGTTGAATTCCAATGGAAAATTTGGGGCTGTCAGCCGACTCCGCAGGGGAGCGCACCGTTCCGGCCAAAAGTAGGGTGCCTGAATACTAGCTCCCTCTGTGTAGGGCGGTGTCACACTTTGTAGAAGCGAATGCCGCAAAGCCGCCATGTTGACGCCCATGCTTACCATGTGTGTATGCTGTGCATGGGAGCCAAGATAGCGGAAATTCGTGGCAGACGACATGGTTGTCTTCACCCTATGCAGAGGGACCCAAGCAACATGCCAAATATGGTCCAACATTGGCAAGAAGTTGGCTAGCCAAACTGGCCAAACCCTTTCCCAGTTTGGCCAAAAGAGTATGGGACCAGTGTGGCATTGGTTCCTTGGCCAAAGGTTTGGCTGTCCAATTTGTGCCCAAACACAGGTCTGTAGCCAATTTACCCGTCCTTTCATTCTATACATATACATATAATTCATATACAGGGTGTTCAAAATTAGGCTTTCACTAGCACGTTATAAATAGGCGAACAAAAGAAAACTGGTGCTATATTTCTGTTCCTTCAGTAAGTAACAGGTGCTACATAATTAGCAGCATCTGTTTCTTACACAAGTAGCGTAAAGTTATCATCCTGTTTCCTGTCATCGCTGTGTTTGCGTAGCGCTCGTGAAAGCATAAATTTGAACACCCTGTATAGATGTGTACACCTATATATTTAATTTATATATAAGCTGCGTGCGTGAGAGCTTCTGGTAAAATGTTACATTGAACAATAATACATGGTGATAAACTTTTATGAAACTGAGCAGTCACACAAACGGCAGCACAAATAACGAAAGCCACCAAAATGTCACTTCAGTTGAGTGGGCGTAAACAATACCTATTGATACTATCACTTGTGTATCACTCAGTAAAAAATAATACACTTATATTTAGAGAGCAAAATCCGTTCTTCAAATACAGGTACAACTACGAGCAGCCAGATGACAATGTGCAACTAAAATGCCCCTTCGGCCGTGTCGTTCACACATTATGTATTGACATACTCCTGTATCACACAGTGAAAACATATATATATATATATATATATATATATATATATAATTCACTTCCTTGAAATAAAAGCAGGTCTGTGTAATACATTTACACATATATATGGAAAAAAGGTACAGGTAAGAAAATTGCTCTTCAACTACAGCTACAACTGTGAGCGGCAATATGTCCGCCAAAGTGCCCGTTGGTTGATTAGCTGTAAGGCAGAGAACAGTTCTGTTATGCACTTTTGAAAACTTCACATTGCACTTTGTCCGAAAACAACTTGAATTACTTAATACATTGGCAGAAATCTGGCCAACGTGTTTCTACCAGGGTTGCGGAGTTGCCACTCCGGAGTTGGAATGATTCCGGAATCATTCCAGATTTATCAGAGCCTGGAATCGAATTGGAATGGAATTGGAATGAAATGGCGGGAACTGTCCTGAGAATGGAATGGGAATGGAATGGGGCCGGATGCAATTGGAATGGAATGGTCTGGGTGCTCCGGTGGTATTCTTTATTTCAACCCACTGGTTTCTGCCCACGTGTCCGTTGCACACACGCACCGCACCAACACGTGGTCAATAGCGAAATAAATATTTAGCGAAAATATATTTAGCAAAAATATATTTAGCGAATTCATATATTTAAACGGGGCTCCCTTTCTCCTTCATTTCGAAAATAATAACACATGGGAGCTCTCCGCGGTCACCCAGAACCCCTCGCAGATTCAGCAGAAGTAGACGGAGTATTTTCCACAGCTTCGCATATTATGACAGTACAGCGAAGCTGGTTATCTTATCAGGCACCTCTTTCCAGCACCCCATGTTTGTGAACCTGAACACACGATATCCCTGATCAGCAATATTGCTCACATGTCCGAATTACAATTTAAAAAAAAAAGTTATCACCACAGTTAGTAGTGTATCGATGTCGTTGTGATATTAGGATCCTTTCCGCACCTTGTCTTTGTGCTTTTTCCGTGCAGGACAATACCAAACTCTTCTAACACTGCTGGGCTAACCAGTACAGTTACCTTTTTCTTTCTTTCTTTTTTATTGATGGAATTAAAGGAATGGAATGGGGTTGCCGAGCCATTCCGGGAGTGGGAATTGACCACACCTTTCCATTCCGAGAAATTTTAAGGAATCGAATTATCACAAATCTCGATTCCTCGGAATGGAATTATAATGGAATTGGTGGCCCCATTCCGCAACCCTGATTTCTACCATACATGGCATCCAAGCATTTCCCAAACTTTGGTGTGCCAAACTTTAGACAGCAGTCCAACAAAGCAGTACCAACGAAGCAGCACAAAAGCCTCTCCTCAGAGTTTTGTTTCATTACAGGGTGATTCCGGAGGCCCATTTGTCCTTCCTCATGAAAGCCGCTTCTACCTAATTGGCGTCGTCTCATCAGGTAAGCCCGATTGGGGTCACATTTTGACGCAAATACATTAAGCCAGCGCTGCAATAGAAAAAAGAAAATGCTCAAAAGAAAAAGAAATGGAACCGAAGAAAATGCTAGAACGAGGAAATTAATTCAGCAGGTTGAGCATACTAGCAGCGCACAAGATACAAAGGGACAGAAGAACCAGACGAACACTTCGCTGCACGAAATATTCAGCAGCAAATATATACCAAGATTTTAGGCTCATGAATTTGTCAGACCCTGAGAGAAGACACCTAGTTCAATTTCCTTGTAATCCTTCTCCTGGAGAGCGGATGTTCTGGATAAAGCTCCGAAGCACGGATTACCATTTTTCAAC
Organism: Ornithodoros turicata; assembly: GCF_037126465.1. Taxonomy (NCBI): domain Eukaryota; kingdom Metazoa; phylum Arthropoda; class Arachnida; order Ixodida; family Argasidae; genus Ornithodoros; species Ornithodoros turicata. Next base: position 129,599,256 of record NC_088202.1, on the reverse strand, counting down.
ACCTCTCTCGTCTACTCATAATTTAAATAAATAATTATTTAATAAATAAACAAAAATAAAAGATATGGTCGATCCATTGGTGGATCCGACGGAAATGCGTTAGCATTAAAACTTGAAAACCCTACACAACCCTTGACATGACCCTACACAACGCTAACGCAAGACAGCATGCGCAGGCAAACGAGTCTTTCGGGATTGCTCCTACTCAGCTTGGCAGGGCCGTCTCGCAGCCTCAGCCTTCTTTCGTCGCCGATCCTCCGCACAGCTTCCGTACTCCATGGCGCGCCCACGCAGACACATCTGAAACTGTCGACCACCACAGCTGCACCTGCACTGCCGGCGCCGCGTTAAAACTTGGAAACCCTTTTGGAACTGCCCTACACAACGCTACACAACCCTTCAACGACCCTTCACAAACGCTACACAACCCTTCACACGACCCTACACAACGCTGACGCAAGACAGCATCCGCAGGCAAACGAGCCTTTCGGGCTTGCGCCTATTCAGCTTGGCGGTGCCGTATCGCAGCCTCAGCCTTCTTTCGTCGCCGGTCCTCCCCACAGCTTTCATAGTCCATGGAGAGCCCACGCAGACAAATATGAACTGTCGACCCACCACAGCTGCACCTTTCACTGCCGCAACGCCAGCGCCGCGTCGGGATATCCACGTGCCCTCCCCCCCCCCCTCCCCTGGGAGCGCCCTCTCAACTTCCGTGGCTACAGACACAACACGCCGCGATTCTTGCCTACCGAGGACTCTAATGCTAACGCATTAATAATTGTTGTTGTTTCGTCTCTGATTCCCGCTGATGCACTTGTTGTTCCTGATGCCGAGATTAGTGAGATCCGTAAGGTAAAATGCGTCGTTGTTAACCTTCGTGCTATCATCCCACATGTTGTGTTTGCTTACGCGTTCAAATGCAGCAAGCAGTCATCGAAGTCGTTGGGAGTTGGTCCCAGAAAAGAAGTAAGGATCCGGTCGATGAAGCGTACGCGGCTTAAGCGGCGTACGATGGTCGGCACTTTCGCCCATTGTGCCAGATGCCTCCACATTTTGTCGTTGCGGTATTGATGTTGCTCGCAATAATCGTCCTGCATGAGCGGAGCGTTTGCTATGTCCCGACTGGTTCGAACGGAAGCGGGCGTTGCGATGACGATGATGACGCGGTTATCACCACTAGGTCTTCCTCACAATATACTTACTAATACTAGTAAGTACATACAAAGTAAACTGCGAAGAGCGGCAAGGTGTAATTCCATGAAAATGAGAGCAGGCTTGGTATTACCATGACGTGTCATCAACAACCCCATCTTTCCTTTCATAACAGCTTATCTTGCTCTGCGAGCAAGGCGCTGCACCAGTCACACCTGTCCCAGTTCTGTCACAAGAACATTATAGTTTGGGACACATTGCTTAACGAATTCTTTTGTCTCTTTTCAGGTAAAGACTGTGCAACACCGGGATTCCCGGGCATTTACACTCGAGTGACCAGCTTTCTGGACTGGCTCAAGAACGCACTCAAGTGATTGCATTCGATAACCTTCTACCTCATTCGATGACCGCAATTTGATTTTGGTGCCATGACATTTCGGTTTCACTAAATAAAAGGAAAGTTCTTTTCCTGCGTGTCTCTCTCTCTTGACATGAAAGCTTTCACGCGACATTCCTTTTTCTGACCACGCGCATTTAAATTACAGTAACGCGTACATCAGAAGAATGATACGGGAATGCGCGCTACTTTACATGTGTAACGTGACGACTTCTGATTAAAGTTAGCCATCCATTCTGCGTAACAAACATAATTGTACAACGGCGGAAATTGTCTGCATGTGTGCCCTACTGGACTCTGCATTGGACTATCCGCGTTATCGTGCCCAAGGCTCATCCAAGACGTCGTTCTACTTGTTATCACTGCGGAAGACCGGGTCGTACCGTCAGAGTTTGCACAAAGCGCCAAGGAAAGGAGCTCTGCTCTGGACGGTATACTCTGCGCCGTCTAATGTAGGTGGAAGTTTCAGTAGCCTCGCTCAGTCGATTACGTCGTTTGGATCTTCTTTCCGTATGGATGTTTTTGCCGTATGGCTCTGTTTTCTGCTTTGGATTTCCTTCCCATATGGGTCTCCTCTCTTGCTTGAGTTTTGATTCCGGCTAACTGTTCCGGTGGCGTGCATTTCACACTACACTACAGGTTTCCCGTCCATTTTAGCCCAAGTGCAATCTAAATTAGTACAGGTGCAATCTGAAATAATCCGAGCGCCATTCAATTTAATCCGGGAGGCATCTGAAAAAATCCAAATGCCATTTAATTTAATCCGGGTGCCATCTCAATTAATCCATGGTGCTGTAACCGTAACTGTAACCGTGTACTCGCACGCGGGACGTCCCCGCAGAATGTTCTACAGACATGTTGTGGAAGGAATAGTAAAAAGCTGCTGACAGGACTTAAATTCTGCTGCGTCCTATGTTGAGCATTCGCACGGCGCCGAGATATCGAGTGTTAAAGCAGAAGCATAGCAGACGACACCATTGGTCATGTCGTCTGCTGTGGAATATCTTCTGGCTGAGCTGCAGGATATTCCACACTGTTAGAGGAGCAGGAAAAGGCATGACTCCCATAGCAGACGACACCACTGGTATCTTTCCTTCACAAGCTGTCGCCTGATGCCCTGCATCCGGCATCACGCTTTTTAGCATTATGCTTTCAAGAACTCGACTTCACCGTGAAGTACAAGGCTGGACACAAGCACCAGGATGTTCTTTCATAACGTTCACTTGAGGACGATCGGTCAGACTAACCGTTCTCCGGTAATGACATGATGTTGTTGACCCAAATTTAAGACTTACGGGCAATAATGGTACAAGTGCAATGGGATGTAGTTACGAAGACGGACTTAGGGCTATGAAAAATTACCGAATGCGTTTCAGTTTAAAATAATGCGTTGAACTGAAGAAGATGCGTTGAGAAGGCCATATACCGAATTCACAAAAATAACAATTGTGTGGTCTATAGAAGGTTTTTTATGTGCATTTGAACAACACCATCTGAAGCACTTCTGCAGCAGAAGAAACACGGCCATGCTAAGCCTAATAGATTTGGATGTTCTGATCTTGGATAAAGTGTAGGCGTTGGGGTTATGTTAGCTTGGCGCACCTTAGTCGGTTAGATCAGGCCGTGTCGGTAGACCAGTCGGTACGTCGTGCGGGATATGTTTATTGAGAAAAAAAAGAAAGGAAGGGTCAACAAGACGAAAATCGGCTTGCTATTCCAAAAAGAAAAGAAAAGAGAGGGTTCATCAAGAGGCAGCTCACAAAAGAGTATCTTGCTTGTGCCACTGCAGTGAATAAGGTATGAGGATGCAACAATTGATAAATTGTAACACGACCATGTGAAAAATTTACTGCAAGTTGTTTCCTATTTGGTCTGCAGATGATCGTACACTTTGTACAGAGGTTTCCTTTCAAAACCTTGAAAGCGGCGACGTGATCCTCGCCTGGAGTTCGAACCAAAATAGCAGGTGCAAATGCTGTGCTCGTGATGCCTCCCTTTTCGCAGGGACAACAGTTCACAGAAGCAGAAATGACCGGGACGTACTGAGTGGCCAGGGTATGTATTCGTGTGGAACGAATCATTCAAAGGCTGAAGACCTTGAATACCTTGAACGTACGAGTGCCAACCGAGTTGGACAAGCACATGGACGTAATTTTTGTGCCACCAGCTCCCGTGGCATAGTGGTTAGGGTGGCCGCTTTCCACGCAGAGACTGGGAGGTGACACGGGTTCGAATCCTGTCACCGGCTGTGCTGTCTGGGGTTTCCCTGGGTTTTCTGAGGACTTTCCAGAAGAATGTCGGCACAACCCCCCCTGAAGTCGGCCCAAGACGCATACTAACCCCTCTGTCGCCCACTCCTTCCTGCTGTACTCTCTCCATCTGTCCACGTCTGTACGCCGCTCATAGCCACAGTTGCTTCGCGGCGCTCATACGGAACTTTAAAAAATCTGTGCTAAGTACATTTACAATGTAGCATCCACAAGATAAATAAAGGTTAAGACAACGCTCTTTGCAACAGGGTTTATTCCTCTGCTAATACTGGAAGGAGATAACGGAACTAAAATTCCTGAAGGTGAGGAATGTAGTGGCCCTCATATTACAGACCCATTATCGTCTGCCACGTCTTTGAAATCACAAATGTGATCCGGCATGAAAACGACGCTCTCCTTTCAAACCATTTTTCTTCCATTTCCTAACCATTTCTTATTCGCGTCCAGGAGCTAGTAGCCTGAGGAGGTGTCGCAGTCACGCGAAAATAAAAACGCGTTCATAGCGCGTATTTCACTGCATGTTTTAACAGTTTTCGTTGCATAATTGCATGCATATTACACGGATTTTTAGTGCATATAAACCCGCGGTCTAGTAGTGAATGGCAGGTGAGGAGTTCGACAAAGGAACCACCCGATTACAATCCTCTCACACCAATAGTTCTCGTTCTTAACACCGCGGCGCTGAAGCTCGTGTCACGGGTGGCACCTTCTGTGAAGCGCTCGCATTCATGGTGTGTTTGACTGCTTTGAGTTATCCCCCTCTACCCCAATACGTGTTCCCGCACGATCTCTACGTAGTTGCGCTCGTTTACAGCGGCAGCTGCGATCTGGAAGGTTTCAGGAGATCGCTGAGTCTGTGGAACAAAAACCCCCTTGCCTCTTCGCGTCAGGGAGGAGGAAAACAGAGGGTGACAGGTTCGCGCGTAGGTGTGGGAAGGAAAAGCGCTGCAGCGCTGCAGAGCAGCAGCTGCGTGCGAGGCACGGGAATCAAAAGGAAGCGCAGATTTAGGGAGTTCTAGCGCATTGGAAGCGTTCCAAGGAAACAAAGGAAACAAAAAGGACGCTTTCAAGTCCAAAATCAGCAACGTGCTCTCAGCCATTTCAAAGGCGTCAGGGGCTTGGCGTACCATATTTTCGAGCCATTATTGTAAAGACCTTCCAATCTGCTTAATCTCTTCCAATCCTTCCAGACATTCTAAACCTCCCTACTGTACCGCCGCCGCGATAAGTAAACAAACAAGGGTGAGAAGTCTGACGCCACACGGACACCGACGCCACAAAACTGCGTTTTTCGCATTACATTGATTCCCTGACGCTTGTACTATTACGATAATTAAAACTTGAACGTTACGAGCTGCAAAAGTGTCGAAACGAGGGAAGACTACATGCGAGAACCACAGAACACACTAAAAGGAGAGCAGATCGAAAGAATATTTCCGAATAGTCTCGTCAAACGCGAGACGTAGCGGTAACCTCTCCGTAGTGAGAACACGAAAAACATGATCTCTGCCGACGCCCCTCGAAGTCACCATTCGCGTCGGGCGACAACAAGTGGGAACTAGGGTCTAGAGAGATCCTACGCGACGCCGACCTGACCACGTTTCGTTGCTCTACATGTCTACGTTCATTGCGCGCCGGCAAGGTTCCGGCACTCGCAACCTGCCAAGCCTATGTTTATCCGCCTATGCCGACCGATTTGCCGGAGCTCGACTTGGTGAGTGAATGATTGTTCCCTCCGCGAATGCCGTTTACACAGATCCGGAGCCTCGATCATGCCCTCATGCACTCGACGGAATACGCCAGAGATTACATACTATCCTTCTTTCCCGAAGAGAGGTTAGTATTGAGCGGGAAAGAAAAGAGGATCATGAGGATTAGTTGGTGTTTTGCGGTACGTGAGTGACTAGAAAGTGAACAGGGGGCAATGGCAACGCCACCTAGGTACAGAAGACCTCCTTATTGCATCCTCTCCCTCCTTCGCTACGTGGACATAAAAAGTGAGAATTCGTCTGCTACTGCTGCGATACGCTGTTCTGCGAAGTCAAGAACTCGCAAATGATCGCACCTATACCCCTGTCACGCGGCACCTTCAATGCGGATTGAATCCCACCGCATCGGGTTTCTCAAGTTCTGTGCGCGATGCTGCTACACGGTCAAACTCGATGCGTATTGAAAGCTTGGCTTGTCGACAGGCGGCGTTAACAGCCCCAAGGCAGTACGCTGGAATACGCCTCTACCCGAGAAGCGCCATCATCACGTTGGTAGACAGACTGAAACCGAAACGAATCGGAAGGGGAAGGCTGGGTTCCACGAATGGGCACTTGTTCGCTACCTCCTATTGAAAGAAAAGTAGGACCGAAGGTCGCTTCCCTTTCAGGGACCATCGTAATCCCCTCAAGACCGTGGCTTTCGGACGCGACCTTGTTCGCCCCAGTAGCTTGGAGCGTAGTTCAACTCTACCAAATTGGTGGCGCTGTCGAACAGTATGACGTCATTTGTTTACAAACAGGGAGAAGTCTATTGACAAAGACGTTCCTAGAAAGTCGAGAATAACCGCATCCTCTTCCGCATTGGGATGTTTACTAAGCCTTTACGTGGGGGAGCGGTGTCGAGAGTGGTCGAGATTAAACAAATTCGAAAACGCAGTCGCCCGTCATACCTAGACTAAAACCGTCATCGTTAAATACCATGGACTTGTACAGGAACATTTGCAAAGTAATGTATGTTTTTGTTTACTACTACAAATTCGCTGAGTTCGAGGCTGCAAATAGCGGTCTTCAAGCCGTCTCGAGAATCTCAATCCCGCTTGACGAACTGGATCGGGTTAAGCAGGATCTCAGTTCGATCCTGCGCGAACGTGTCCGTGTAGCAGCGCCGGATCCGCATTGAGTTCGATGAGCATTGGCTTAATGCGGACCGAAAGTTCCCGTGTGACAGGGGTATTAATAACCTTGAAGGAGGGATATTATGCAGGTTAGCTGGTTGTAGAGCACTACACAGCCTGAATTTACCTGCCCGGCCCGACCCGTACCCGATGCCACGAGGCTTGCCCGGCTCGCAGTTGCAATGTGGCGGACACAAACAGTGTAAACAACACATATTTCGAACGCACATGTGCAGCTTTTGAAGCGGTTTGTACTTGCGGCAACACGTGGGCGTCGAGTCTTGCGCTCCTGTCCACTGTGCACACCGCAGCGAGGGCGAGATCCATAAAATGGCGAAGTCGAGAATAACTCGACGCCTAGGTTGTAGCGTTTTAGCAGAAAGACGGAGGAAGCACCCAGGTACAGGCTTGCTTTGTTTTCAAAACGTATGTTGATGATTAAATACTGCGAAAGACTGGCTCAAAAGCTCGGCCTGACTGAGGACCGAGAACGCTCGGACTGAACCCGAGCCCGCAGTCAAAACGACTTCCGATTTCGACGAGGCCCGATTTCAGCCCGCGGTCTGGCCCGGTCCTTCGCAGTGCTCTAGCTGGTTGTACATGATGGAAAGGAACTCTGGAGACAAGGAAAATACGTATACGAAGAGACGTTGTTGTCCTGTGTACGTCTCCTTCCTGTGTACGTCCTTGCAGGAGCGCCGGAAGATGGGGGCCGGAAGATGGGCGCCCCCGCCCCTAAGTAGTTCCGGGGGACCTGCCCGACGCCACCCACCCTGAACTTTCGCTCTGAAGGTGCCGCCACCTCATTTTTCATCTGTATACGTGTCCTCCGAGACAGGCTCGCTTCCAGCTCTGTTATCGCGCAGAATGAAAATGAACATTCGATTAAAAGGTAGAAGGCGAAATTCATCCGCATAGGTACTATCCACCCAATTACGCTATGCGGTACTGTATGTGCGGACCTGCTGCGCAAAGAGTAACGACACGCCATTCAGTAGCCTTGCTTAGACGGCACAGGAGAACGCGCAGATTTCGCTCCAGCAAAGCCCCATCGACTTGAACGCAGGGAAACATCCGAGACTAGAAAGGGATACTGCTGTCTTTGCCTGAGCCATGGCCAGAGCACTCAGAGAGCCTTCTTAGTGCAGTAATAATGACGCCCTTTTCAGACGACGCCATCACGCTGTTGACGAAAGCAAAAATCAAAAATAAAGGAACACGCCACCGCTCGCCTACTTCTATTTGTCTTGTCGCACTTAATGAAACAATCAACCAATATTTCTGCTCGTGCTGCTCAAACGACAATTTCGTTTTCGCCTCAAGGTAATCGAGAGCGCGAGTTGGCCTTCCCATATGTGTTACGGCCTCCACAGTCACCGGATTGCATGGACGAGTCGTTTCGAATAAGCCAGGGGCGCCGAAGTGGCGACCCGTCTCGGGCTGCCGTGCGGCTCGCGTGGCCACTCAGCAAAAAGTAAATAAGAAATATTCGGCCCAAGCTTTGTGAACGGTGGTGGCAGTATCATTAGGTTCTGTACTCGTGCAGTTTATCTTGCCTTAATTAGTAATAGAAGACTGTTGCCACTGACCTGTAACAACCAATGACTCTCTAACCAGTGTTGTTACATAACGGATCGCGATACTTGTTTAAATCGGCATCGGAAAAGTATTTCCGTTACAGATATATGGTAACGCGATCTACGTATCGTTACCGATACCGATACTTTAGTACCCCACAATTTCTTCACCGACCATATTTCTTACTCTTATTCGTTGTCACTCGTCCGCCTAGCGCTCGACAAGATGACTCTAAACCTGTCCCTGCGTCTGATTTTTACTTGATTGATGTTATTAGTACGTTCCTACCAAATTTCTGAGCAAAACCTACATGGCCGATTTGCCTTCAGTACCACTAGACACGGACCGGTTCAGTCGCAGGCTTGGTGATCTCCCGAGTGAATTCGAGCAAAGATTCTTCGAGTGCAGGAGATTTGAAACGGAGCTGTTTTGCTCGCTATTTCCGCAGTTGTCGACAGCGTTCCTGATGACTAGCAAATGGATCTGATTGACCTGCTGTGCGACGCACCAGTAAGAGCAAGCTAGTTCGCTGAAGTTGGTGCGGCTTCGTTTTATTTTCACGTTGGACGAAAGATATATCAGAAGATACGGTTGTGGCGGACAAGCCTGTTCATGTTCGGTACAACCATACGTTTAATAATAATTCGTGGCTTTACTTCGCCAGACAACTGTGTCAACATACGTCTGCGAGCAGGGGTTTGTGTGATGAACCTGAATGAGTTAAAGTTACGCCCACAACTAACAAACGAACAGCTCAACGCTGTCCGTAAGATTGCAATTGCGCATTCACTTTCACACGATGTTGACGCAATAGTTAAAAACAAGAGGTGCCAAGTTTCCTCATGACACAGTAGATGAAAAGGATTGCTGTTGCTGACCCTGTGATTGAGCAACGCTATGTAACACGTTTTATGTAGTTTTAAGTTCGTGACGTGTCGTCTATATTAGAAACAGGCTACCCCAAAGCCGTGGTATACGGCCCGCGTATAGTTCCTCCATGGCTCAATGCGGCCCGCGGACGCGAATGATTTCGGCACCAATGTAATAAGCACATCAATGGCTTCTCTAGGTTAAGTTTGGTTGGATTAGGTTAGGGCTCGTCTCTCGCTCCCCCCTCCCTTTGCTGTGAGGGACTTCCGACGTCCCTGCTTCCATGCTTCGGAGTTCCCTTCCTGATAACATTAATTAATAACCTTCCTGCAAACATATCACAAACATTTTACAAACAAATTAGCAGACCGTCACGAAAACGGTTGCGACATTTAGCGTCAATGCGAACCGTTTCGTCAGCGTCAGCAAAAGCCAGTAACGGCTGTCGCTGAAAATCGCAACGCTTTCCGATTTTTGATTCCAGATTTTGTCGGTGCTTCTCTCCTTCGTCACAGAGGTCGCTTTCTTATATGAAATGTTACCCGCACGTTGTCATTTGTAATACTAACGTTTGTATCCTTTGTGAATCACTTTTTAATTCTTAATTGTCAGTTGTGTCAGTTTTGTGCAGCATTATTAAGGCATACTGCTTTTCATAAAATAAACTTTGAGAATGAGATTCCCTTGAGTCTGGGCCCCCAATAGGCGTAACTGAGTCTTGTGTTGTCCTCTTCGTATTGTATGTTCCTCAAACTCAAGGAAGCGTTACCTCTTTCTGAAGTATACACCAGCTCGCTTGCGCCATTCTAATTTGCCCTTCTGTGTAACCTCGCCTGATCTAACCTTACTAAAAAACGCTAAACTAACCTAAGCCAACGCCTATACCTTTCCCAAGATGACAACGTCCGAATCCGTTAGGCTTAGCACGGCCATGTTTCTCCTACTGTAGAAGTGCTTGAGATGGCGCTATTCAAATGCATATAAAAAGGTTCTAAACCGCACAATCTTATAATTCTTATCTTTAGATTTTGTATATGGACTTCTTTCACTTCCACGCATTAATTCACTTTTAAACACACTCGCCAATTTTTGAAAAGCCGTAAGTCCTAATCCTATAGTATGTACAACCCAGATACCTCCCAGAACCCGAAACCACTCTTGGGTGCGCCGCATATTTGTCGGTTTGTCAAGCAAGACGACATCGTCGCCGTAGTGTCAAACACTTCTAGCCACGCACGCCGTAATACTATCAAAAGAACCTAGGGGAAGACGCGTGTGAAAAAGAATTTGACTATTAGAACCAGGGTGTCGAACCGAAAACCGTACCCGAACCGTTATTTTTGCCAGAACCGAACCCGATCCGCAATTTTTATGACATTGTTGAACCTGAACCGGAGCAGAACCGAGAAAAATAATAGCGGTAACCGGTTCGCAACAAAACGGTTCAGACGTAAAAGAACTTAGCATAAGGGTTCAAGTGCCTCTCAATCCCCGAACAAGGATACATTGGTCTCCACATCACGCATTTCGCAAATTTTCGCCTAGCAGTCAAACGACGGCGTATAGTAAGTATGCTTTCAGCGACTTTTAACACGTTGAAGCGCAGTTGTCCTTGTGAGCGCCGCGGCTAGCGCCCTACGCACGCGCTGCGGCATCTGCTCTTCAGAGAGGAGGCGCCACGCGGACGAATGAGTAGGCTAGTTGTGTAGCCCTATAGGACGGATATGTGAGCAAGCGCCCAACATTTCCCTTTACACGTGAGCAGTAAAAATTAAACAAGTCAGAAACATGAGAAGTGGAGCGAAGGAGCGTACGCAGAACGGTGCCTGTTTGATTGGTCGTGGTTTCGAAAGTAAATGTAGTTCTGCTTACTGGCAGTGCAGTTCTGTTGTGACACATTGCCGTTGTGTTGTGGATTAACTGCAGTGAGCTCGGACAGAGCAAGGGTGGAAGTCTTATTAATGCATTAGCATTAGGAGTAATAAAATGGAAAAAGCTGTGTGAGAGAAAGAGAGAGAGATATGGTGAAGCCTCACCGAGACAGCGGTAGAAGTGGTCACCCAAATGCGATATAAGAAGTAAATAAGTAAATATTACACATATTATACATATCAGCAAAATGTAAATGGAGGCAAATGATTTGAAATAGAACTAGTCGAAGGTGATTAAGAGTAAGGTAATTAAACTAAATTAATGAAAGGCAATTAAACAAGAAAGTTGAGTGTAAACATAATGAATGTAAGATATATGTAATTAAGAGAAAGATTAAATGAAATTAAATACCGAAGTTTATTCCGGAGGTAATGAAATGTATTAAAAGGTAATAAATGTCAATTAAAGGAGAATTGAGAGCAATTAAGGCAACTAAACGTAATTAAAGGTAATTATAGGAATTCAAGATTACCTCATGTAACCTAGCTGAGGGGGGGGGACAGACGGTCCCTTCTTCATGACTGGGCTGCCTCCTCCTCCGTCGAACAATGGCATCGGGATGTCCCTGTCAGTACCATACTGGGAATTGTAGACCCAACATTCTCGTGTCGCTTACCGACATCTTTACTGCGCGTCATTCCTACATCGCTTACGGCTGAATGTTGCCTTTACGCCGTACTTCCGTTACCAGATAGGGTGTGCCAGTAGCCCCTTGTGCCCGGAGTGTGCTGTGCCAGCGACCGCGGACCATGTGATCATCGCATGTGCCTCTTATAGGACGGAGCGTCACTTGTTGGCAAACTTTGCGCGGATTGACAGCCGACCCCTTGACCTCAGACTCATTTTGGGACCATGGGAGCGGAAGTCATCCTCATATCATCGTCATCATGTATTTCTCTCTCTCTCTCTCTAGCTGCGGTTGCCTAAGGTAACGAAAGGGTAATTATTGGGTAATTGAAAGTAATCGAGGCTAATTAAAGGTTAATTAAGTGAACTTATATACAGTAATTGAAAGTGTCAAACCAGGAATCAAACATTACCTGGAGGTGGACCACCGGAAGTCAGGTTAGACCGGAAGTGGAGAACCGGTAGTCGAGTTGGATCGGAAATGCATACCGGAAGTCAAGTACAGACGGGATGTGGACAACCGGAAGTCGGGTTTAGACTGAAAGTAGACAACCAGAAGTTGTGTTTAAACCGGAAGTCAAGTATGGACCAGAAAAGGCGGTTAATGCTAACGCATTTCTCTCGCATTTACTGCTCAATCGCCAGTGATTTTTTCGACATGCTTCAGTACGGTTTCACATTGATTCGCGCTGCAAATGCATGCCTGCAAGTACCGTCGTCTATGTAAAATGCTGCCAAGCTTCCTTTAAGTGGTTTAAGTAGGCTTCTCCACGGCATTTCTGAGTCAGAAGTTCAGCGGCTTCGGAGCTTCCTTTCACGCAGCCCTAGGTTCTCTCTTGGCGTCCCCAGAGCCGCAGAAACGCGGATGGTCATAGCCGAAGCTCGTGAAATACCAATTGAAGTCGTCAGGACGAGGGAGACTGTACGTCACTATTTACGCCTTACAGCTCATCACCGCCGCCACCCATTGGTAGCAAAACTTTATTGGTGCAAGCAGAGCAACCACTACAAAACCATTGCAGAAGCAAAGCCTAAATTTCCCTCGTTTGTAGTAAAGCCAACAGTGCCTTCGTCCCCCAGTGGTCTCTCTCACTGCCCAAGATATCCCCCGACATTCCGGGACTCAACGTTAAAAAAAGCAAGTGCCACCGTCAGTCCTTCGCCAAATGTCATTTGACACGAATACGCTGAGCACACTGCCGTCTACACCGACGGGTCCTCTACACCTGTAAGTTCATCGGCCGCCTTCGTTATTCCATCGGTCCAGGTGTCTCACGGGTATCGCCTGGCACACTGCACTTCCTCTATGTCCGCGGAGCTTTACGGCATCTTGTTGTTCCTGCGGTATGCTCTGCACGAGGCTCCGCGAATGTGGGTGGTATACACGGACTCCAGGGCAGCCCTGCAGAGCATAGAGAGCATGGGGGCACGAGGTACATTAGCTCCAATTGTCACGGACATCCTCAGCGACGTTCGGCGTCTGTGCGATGTAGGTGACTCCATCACTTTTCAGTGGATACCACGTCACTATGAACTAAGCGGAACTGAAGAGGCTGACAGAGTGGCTGCTGCTGCCAGACAATGCCATGCGGTGATCCCGAATGTCCCGAATATATTGACCCGTGGTGACAGGACGACATTCTTGTCGGCGATGAACCAACCAATGGTGTTCCAACAATATAGCCGGGACATTACAGGCAGATCCCCCAGGCCGCTTGCCCCGCTGTCTCTCCTCCCTTCTGCATCGACTTCGCCTCAATGTGGCCTTCACCCCGCAGTTCCTACACAGACTAGGGTATGCTTCAACCAGCTCGTGTCCCAACTGCGGCATGGTGGCAAGCATTCAACACGTCCTTGTCGACTGCCCTCTATACAGTGCGCAGAAAGCAATGCTCCAGTCCCAACTGACCCGTACATCAACAACAAGCCGGTCAGCCTTGCAGAAATCTCGGGTCCTTGCTCTAACCCTGTGCAGCACCGTCAACGTCTGCACTCCTTCTATCTGTTCTTGACGTCTACTAGCTTGCTTGAACTCCTCTGACCTCAGAGCTTTTGCCATGAATGCGGAGATGTGATCTTCACAGCACTACATCTCCGGTAGCCGGCCCCATGAACTACTATCCCCATTACTTACGACGCACCCGCGTGTGTGATATCTCTTTTGCGTGTGTCATGTGTGCGTGCGAGTGTGTATGCCTAATCTTTTTCATCGTCATCAAACTTATATGTTAACCCACATGCCCTGAGGTATAGTACCGCAGTTGTTGCGGTGAACCACCTCATCCCATCGTCATTCGTGTAGTAGTAGTTGTTGTTGTTCCTTTAAGTCTATTTTGCTGGCACTGTGCGTGTGAAGAGAGATTTTGGGAACAGAAAGTAATGGCGATTCCGGGTGATGCACCTGGGTAATCCGAGCGAGAGAGCCCAGGTCCAGTGCACGCTCTAGATGGGAGTCGCTCTGGGGCAGCCATCACCTGAATTTGTCGGACGCTCTACCGCTCTTCTACGAGGGTCGCTGCGCTCGCTACGCATTGTGCGTTCGTCGTGTTCGTGAACTTCCGGCAGCGTCGTTGGCGTCGAAGAGCACTTTCGCCTGATCACAAGCATAGCTCGCGAGAAGCAGGTCACATCTTCCCCTTTGGCATTCGCATTATCGGTGTCAATTGACTTTCATCGCTACTACTTTCGGATTTGGGGCAAAAAAAGTGCCCCAAATGCATCACCCGAAATCGCCATAACAGGGCTACACTGCTTCATCAGCGTGGACGCTATTTGCAAGTGTTCATCCATTTCTCCTTTCTCTCGCGAGAGGGAGTACTTGACCACTAAAAACGTCAATGCAGACAACAGCAGTAAGCTATTAGCAACGCACTTCCTGATAAAAGCAATTTTATGGGAGATATAAAATGGAAGCGTTGAACCGGTTCGCGAGCCGGTTCGGGGCTGCGAACCGGTTTTCGGCGAGGCCGAACCGGAACAAAATCAACACGAACCCGAACCCGTATTTTTTGCGGTTCGACACTCTGATTGGAACTGCTTGGACATCACGAACGCAGCTGTGAGGACAGAGAGCACGAAGAGAATGGACATTCCCTTCAAGGAGCTATTGTAATCAATCAATTGCGTCTGTGCAGGAACCTCACTGTCACACTCACGAGAATATCAGGTTACTTTATGCCCTTATGGTTCTTCTACGCCAATCGGCCGACGTGTTCAGGAGTATGACAAAGCGCGGAAGGAGGCCATTTCTTGGAGACTTCGCCTATTTGGGAATATCTTCAGTGTTGAACATTCTTAACGTGGCTTTCTTAATCTGTGCATCCGGTTGGGTCGGGAGAATGAGTGTACTTCATCGCGACGCTATGTTGCGTTTCAAATGTCAGTATCGCTGAAGGCGTTGTACGAACCGCCAAGGAACGTCGCACCCTCCCTTGTATAACCTTGGTGAAAACAAATGCTAATATTGATATACGTTGAACAATATATTGGATTATAAATCCTAGATCCCTTTCCTTCCCCTTTTTCTTTAATAAATCTTCATACCCCCCTTAGATCATTTTCAGCATTTTCTTCCAAGAAAATTGTCATTGATCTTGGTTTTTGACAGGGCGCTGAAATAGGGACGAGTGGTCTAAGATACGAAGTTAATTCAGGGTACCTGCATTACTCGTGCAGGCACTACATCGAAGCATCCTTTCTAGGTGACATGTATATGTAACAGTCGTTTGAGTTCGTTCGTTCATGTTATACTATCATGAAAACTATGTCAATAAGGGTGGATTTATGTATCTGGAGTGAATACCTATTTGCTCTTAGCGCCTTTTAACTCGCCTTCTTGAACGCTCAAAAAAATCGTTTGAGGCCTTCAAGGACACCCTCATGAAACCACGTGCAAGAACATATATCAAGGCAAATCCACATCGGCTCCTACTAACGCGACTATCCGGCAGTAACCTTGTCACCAGATGGTGTCCACAATCCCTCAGTTCAAGACATACCTTAATTTGCCCAGAAGAACCCATCTGTGAGCCTAACTCCCAGTACATCAAGTCACTAGTACCATATACTGTCCGCGGCTCCAGCTGCGCGATTCCGCGTGCAACGCTTTCACATGTTGCTCGGCTGGTCGGCATCACAAGACGTTTACCCCCCCCCCTCCCCCACTCCTTCCTGCTGTCCTCTCTCCATCTGTCCACATATGTACGCTCATAGTCACAGTTGTTTCGCGGTGCAAACACGGAATTAAAAAAAAAACAAGATGTTTAGACCATCAGTTTCGTAAAGGCCGTATTCGTGTTGTGACTTGTGAGCAATGCAGTGTGATTTTGCTCGAAGCCATTTGCATTGGTTCACCTACCGTGCATTCGTACCGTCACCATGAAACTCGATCAACTCCTAAACAGCATTTACAATTCCACTCCAATTTTTCCTTTGCAAATTGCTTCCGGCGACTTATCGCTTACTGCAGAATCGTGACCGCGTTGTTTCACCGATGCCCATTGTTTCACCGCAAGGTACCAATTAGTGAAGAAAAGCAACCGAGTGGGAGCCGCTCCTCTTTCATGTGACCTCCAAAGCATAGCTGGAGACCGTCGAATTTCATCGACGTTAGCAGTTGTTACTCACAAGTAGGAAATAATAGTTGTCATTGAACATAAAAGTAAGCTTATGGTCATAGCAGAACCATGCGCGGCTTTCTCGGTCTTTCGAAATACGGTTGAAACACGGCCTACGGACATGCAAGACATGTCATACTTGCGAGGCAATGATATTGAGCGGTAAATATGTCGTCGGGGTTAAACATCAGGCCAGTTTCGCAAGGTTAACCAACCTTTAATTAGTCGTCACTTTAGCGCGCGAAGGGTAAACCTACGTGTCATCCGTTATCCCTACGCCACATCGAACCTGGATTTTGGCCATGTATGGTAAGCACGTGATATTAGGGAGCTTTAGTGAATCGCTTTCACTCAAGCACTTTGCGAACGGTTTTGCTGCTGCTCAACCACAGTATTCTCATTCTGAGTCCCTCCCTAAGTGATACCTCAGTACCTGGACGTTCATTTGTGGTGATACAGCCCAATTCATAAGTATAATACATTTTTTAATCTACAGGCTGAAATTTACATTTTACAGGATCAGTGAAATGGCCCTCCTTAAAATTTCGTTTTTGCGGCGTACGCAGTAGCTTGGCAACTATACCGCTAGGCTTTTCCGTGAATACGTACGTCTCACGTGGGGCACTGAAACAACAGACATCGGTTTACAAGTGTACATTTATCTTACAGATATGTTAGTATGATCTAGCGCCGGATGATGGAGACGGAAATGCTCCGCACGGAACAATATTGCATATATCAAAGCACGATGCCTTTTATTAGCTACAAAGCTTGGGCATTTCGATATTGATGACGCCCTTAATGGTTCCACAGGTGAGTCCCGCACTTCACCACAGATCATCTTCATAGTATTGTACATGGTACATGGTGGTCATTTCATAATATTGTACATGGTAAAAGCGGTCTTAAATTCGACGACTATCTTAAATTCAACGAGAGTCGTACCACGAGGTAGAAACACGCTAACCTCATCAGTGAGTTTCGTTGCAGGAAGCAGTTGTTCAATTTCCCCGCACTACTCGCGAATGGAACAAGCTACCACCACACCTTACGAGCGTTCCTGGCTCCGAAACTTTTTCTAAGGCAGTTATTGACCAACTAAGCATGTTAAATTAGGCGATCACTTGTTTTCGTGTACTATTTTCGTTATGTTAGGCTCTGTCTGAGCCAAATTGATGCTGTGTCCCCTGTGTTGCTCATTGTGCTCTCTCTGAATTGGTCATCAACTGATGGCCGGCAGTATTATGCAAGTAAAAATAAAATAAATAAATTTTAGCCCGTAGAGCTACGTACACGCATAGACTCTACTTTCACACTTTTGGCAACGCAAACGAGACAGGTGTGCTCAGCTAGAACAGTGAACCACACTTTTCACAGGCAATTTCAAACGCATGAACACACTATACTTCGGACGCGTTGGCACAGATCCACACTTCCACAAGCTCGACTAACGATGGGACGAAGACAGGACGACACACACAAACGTGCGCCGCGTCTGCAGGGAGCTGAGGTGAAGGTCGAGGCCGGTTTCCTTGTCACTTTCAACCTTCCAGAGATTCCCAAGCAGCACAATGTACTGAAAGTCAGGTGCAATAGGGGTGGACGGTATGTGTCTTATCAATGTTCTTTAGTTTCACAAGTCTGTTCAAGGCCTTCCACCTACCCGTTCACCCCTATTGCACTCGACGTTCAGTACATGCTGCTGCTTGGGTTCTTAGGAAAAAAATCCTCCCGGGAACAACACCGCAAAGGATGCTGCCACGACAAAACGTTTTATAGCATATAGAGATAAGATATGCCGTTGGCGAGCTGAGCGCAAAACGCGTCACACTGGACTGTTGGAGGATGTGGTAGAGGCCCGCCGTATGAGCAAGTTAGAAACTATGGAACTGGCGTGTGTTGGCCGAAAACGTTGGAGACGGTTCTACGAAATGTTGTCGCCTTTCGATAGCCCTGCGAAAGTATGGCGGGTGGCAAGAAGTTTAAGAGAGCCGACACCACACTGCAACCCGCTAGGTGCTCTAGCGTTGTTCTCTTCTAAGCCAGAGGATGAAGTGGCTCTGGCTTTCTGTCAGACCATTGGCACGCATTCCGTGGCAGCATGTTGATCGGCTTTCGTGTGCCATATGGCCTATTTGACGGAACAGATTGAAGCTAGTCCAGCCATGACTGATCCGGACATGAATAGTAACTTTTCGCTCTCTGAGTTAAAGAACGCACTCCTCCTGTCACGATCCTCCCCAGGCACGGACAATATCACTTATCGGGCTATCTGTAACCTGCATGAGCGATGTCAGAAGTGCCTACTCGATGTATTTAATACGTCCTGGAGAACCGTGAAAGTACCTGACAGTTGGACGCAAGCGCGAGTTGTTCCACTACCGAAGCCGGGAAAATCGCCCTCACAGCTCTCTTCTTTCAGGCCAGTGAGCTTGACTAGCTGCCTTAGCAAGTTGTTCGAACGCATGATCCTCCTAAGAATAGAGTGGTGGCTCGAGAGGCACTCCATTTTCCCGCAGGAAGTGACAGGATTCCGCCAGCACAGGTCTCTCCCATGGACTCTGTTTTTGACTTCATTACGTCGATGGAAGAAGCAAAGGCGCGTAAGAAGACAGTGGTGGCTGCATTTCTTGATGTTAAACGCGCTTACGACACTGTGAGCTACGCCTTCGTTCTGCATCCCCTCACCCAAGCCGGCCTACCCTCCAGAGCACTCTCATGGATTAAGGACGTCCTCCATGGCAGGCGACTATTTCTTCGTACCCGTCAGGGGGATACGGAGCATGTCTCGATGACTCATGGAGTCCCACAGGGGAGCGTGTTAAGTCCATTTCTGTTTAACGCGGCCACGGTGGGTCTTACGAGCTGCATTGCAAAGAAACTGTCTATTTCGATCTACGCGGATGACATATTGCATTTGGACCAGCGGAAAATCCCGTCCGTCCATTCAGCGGCGCCTGCAACACGCTTTGAACGATATTGAGCACTACCTCGCAACGGCCTTCATGGACATCTCCACTGAAACGTCCGTGGTACTCCCGTTTACGAGAAGGAACATGCGTCCCTTCCCTCTTTCAGTTGCTGGTGTACAGCTGAGGCGTGTATCTTTTCATCGTTTCCTCGGGGTCACGGTAGACGCCAGGCGGTCTTGGGTGAAGCACATAGCGAGCTTTGAAGCCAAGGTTCACCGGTGGATTACGGTGATCAGGCATGTAGCAGGCATGAAGTGCGGCAGTGCCACGACGTCGCTTTTGGCCGTCCACCGGGCTTTGGTTCGCGGGTCACTTGCATACAGCTTGCCTGTGTTTAATGGTCTCCCACCTTCTTCAGTCCATAAGCTTCTGTGCCCCCTGGCGCGAAGTCTCCGAGTGTGCCTGGGAGTCCCTCGAGCGGCAGAGAGCCATATTGTCATTGCTGAGGCGAAGGAAGCCCTGCTTGAAGTTCTTCGCTACGGGAGACGTGTCAGCAGTACCTCCGCCTTCTAGCTCACCATCGGCGGCACCCGCTAGCTATGAAGCTCCGGAGACACAAGCACTGCAGCGTACATCAATGTGTCTCACACACCCACTGGTCACTGTGTACTGTGGTCACACCCACAGCTCCCAGCACTCCTCCTTGGACTTTTCCGGCACCCGGCATCTTCCTGTCGGTGCCTGGGCTAACAAGGAAGAAAGGCGACGTTGCAGCATGCGTGACGAAGCAGCTCACTCTACTCTAGATATGATGAGCTCGTATTATGATACTTCCACAGCAGTATTCACGGACGGCTCAACCACGTGGGGAAGTTCGTCGTCCGCCTTTGTCATTCCCCCCGAGTCATTTCGGACGGCAATAATCTCTCGCATAAAACATCGTCAACATGCGCTGAGCTTTACGCTATTCTTTTCGCCCTGCGGAAAATTACTGACAGCCCCGTTCGGTCCTGGGTCCTTTTTATGGATTCCAGAACTGCGCTGCAGTGTGTGGCAACTACGAGAGTTGTACGAGAGCGGAATGAGTTACCAGCGAGCATAACTAGAATTAACAAACTGTCCTTGTTCACGACAAGTTTAGAAAAATGTTAATGATGTTAGAAATTGTGATAATTGATAAATAGAAATTGATAAATGTTAGAAAGTGTTAATGGCTCTGCTAATAACTGTTAATGACTGTGACCAAGTGTTTTATTTGTTCCACCGTATTTAGTGTGCACTTTTCTGCCCAGGTCTGCAATGGTAGACCGGCAGTATATTTCAAATAAACTATCGGACTTCACTGCTCCCTCAGCCCTGTGGTCATTGAAATTCTGCAAGTATATAAGTAAGCAGGCGCACAAGGCCACTCTATCGTCTTTCAGTGGACCCCGGGTCATGTGGATATCAGTGGAAACGTGGGCCCAGATCGAACAGCCGCAGGCGCGCAACAGTACACCCGGTATGTCCCCGTCATCTTGTCTCGGGGGGGATCGCCGTTACTTCATCTCAAGCATAGCTCCAAGATGCACTCTCAATGGCAACATGACATCACCACCCACTGCTTTACTCCGTTGACCCCACATTGTCCCTTACTCTACCCCTCCAAAAGCCACGTTCCTTTACCACAGTCTTCCACCGCACGAGACTTAATGTAGCTCTTACACCGGCTTTCAAACATCTCCTCGGTGTCGGCGCATCCAGCCTCTGTTCCATGTGTGGTGTGCGCGGTGACCACCATCACATCCCCCTGGTCTGCGGACAGTACGATCGCGAGCGCGTCCTTATGGAAACTGCTCTGCAACGCGTCGATCAACGCCAGTTCGACTTAGCTAAAATTTTTGGGTGATGGTCGGACCCCTCACATCAGATGCAAGGCCTACGAGTTGTTGCTAAGTTCCTTTCCAGCACTGGACTAATGGACGAACTCTAATAGGACACCTTTCCATCATCATCACTTTCTCATCCCTTCCACAAGAGCAATAGGGCACCCGGCATGCAGAGTTTCCATTTTCCATTTTTCTCGAGCTGGGTATTTGACTACTTGATGAAAAAGTACTACACAAAAGTACTTAAGATAAAGTAGAAAGTACAGAATTGGAATGAAGAAGTACTCATAAATGTACATAAAAGAGTACCTGAGTACTTGGTACTTCAAGTACTGCCCACCACTTCCCTCCGGTTGGAAATTCCTCTAGCGTACTTGCATTATCATGCGATCTGAAGATTGGTCTTGCAAACCATGCATTCTCGTAGGTCATAGGCTTGGCCTCGGTTGGCCTCTGTCGGTAGGTTGTGCTGGATTGGCTTGGGTTGGACCATTGGTTCGCCCTGAGCTGTGGGACAACTGACGACGTTGCCCGTGCCTTTTTTCTGGGCAGGTGTACTGCGCTGTAGCTGTGCCTCCTTGCGCACTGTCCTTACGGGTAACTCTTTCTCAAGGTGGTCGATGCGCCGCTGTTTCTCTATGAGGGATGGCGCAAGTTTTGTCAAGAACTGAATGTTCTTCTCCGGAGGTGACACACGTAAGGGACTGTTGCGTACAGGTCTTGGTTTCATGGGGTACGGCACGGCACCGCACCGCCGCTGTAAGACACCCCATGTCATCATCATTATCTAGTTGATGTTGTTGGTTTCATGGTCTCTCGCACATTGCAAAAGTACTTGCGTTCGGGAACATACCGCGCTCATGTGGTCCAGCGGCCACATTTATTGTGGCATTGGATTGGTTTCGGCTTGTAGGGGGTAATGGGAAAATTCGTAAGTCCTACGTGGACCCTAAAGAAGGCAATGGCCCGCGTGCGAAGTACACCTTCACCAGCACCTTCACCTTCATTTTTTTCTTTTAAAATCAATCAATCAATCACACCTTCACCAGCTTGTTCTGCGACCTTAGGCCGAGTACGCTGATCAGAGGGATGTCGAAGCGAATCTCCTGTCGGGTGTTGTCGCTTACAGACGTGTCAGCAACGTGGATTACACCTAAAATGACTTCCGGGCCTGGAGCAGTGATGGCAAGTACTTGAAGTACCAAGTATTCAAGTACTGCTTTAAATGCATTTCTCAGTACTTGTACCTTACTTCAAGTACATTTCAATTTGTGTGCATTGAACTGTATTTTGAGTACTTCCTTTCAAGTGCTCAAATACCCAATTGGCATGCAAACGCAAAACTTGGAAAATGATCAGTGAACAATTTCCAAAAGGGTGCTTAGTTGGCACAGGCCTGTTGGCATGTGTCTTTTTGTCTGAGAAGCAGTGTCCTTCGTTCAGAGACCAGCTCGAGAACGCTGCGCACTATGCATGTGGACGTAGTTGAAAACTAATAATAGTTTGCTCTAGCAGAACTGATTCCCTGTGCACATGAAAATGCAAATTCTATCATTTTGTTTCAGTTTACATCAATGAGTCAGCTGTAAAAGCTGACTTGATGCGGAAAGCAAACATTAAGATAGATGCGGAAAAAGTATAGTTGCTCTAACCAGAGCAGCTGTTTTGAGAACTCATGCAGGCACTTAGTTTATTTTGACATTAAGACCAGGAACTAACAATGAGAAGCAACAGCGGAAGCGTCGTGGGTACCGCTGATTTTGCTGAAAACGTAGGAACCTTAGGTTTCACTTCCATGAAATACTTGTATGCATTGCTTTGCTTCCGGCGACAAACTTTTGCTATTAGTGGATGGCGACGGTGGTGAGCTCTGAGGCACAAGTAGTGGCGAATAGTCTCCCTCTGCCGTAAAACTTCAATGGGTATTTCGCGGGCTTTTGCCATTACCATATCCGCGTTTCCGCAGCTCTCGCGACGCCGAGACACACCTTTAAGCTCCGTGCTAGAATACACCGCAGTCGTCGTTCTTCCGTCTGTGAAATTCCGAGCAAGACAGGGAGGCTATATAACAGAGTCCCTCAGGCTAGAGCTTTGTGGATGGCCAGAAGAGACCTCTCATTCATTACCCACTTGGTCCGAGCAAAGTGACGAATGGCAGAAATCGACCGGTGTGCCTTTGTGTCCAGGTGATCGATATGTTTCTTCCAGGATAAGTGGGAGTCTAATAATGACACCCAGGAATCTATTATGTGTTACTTGCCTAAGAGGCGTAATGCCAAAAGGAAGAGCTGGTACTAATGCATATGCTTCCGAGTAAAAGCCCACGCTGCTGTTCTCTCGGTTGATATATCCATGAAGTGTGATATGGGGAACCTTTCGCTTGTCCCATCCTACAGTTGGCAATACGACTATATATCCATGCCTGCCTCTGTTAGATGCCGCAAAATGTTATCCTGGGAAAGCTGAAGACGGTGCAGTATTGCTTGACTCGATTTTCCAACAGTCCAAATGCGGACGTCATCGGCATCGGGACTTCAGGCCCGCCGTTACAAGGTTAAAATGGATGGGACTTAAGAAGCTGCCTTGTGGTACCCCACGAGTCAAGACAACTTTTGACGTGACCCCTTCGTGCGTGCGAACAGAAAGTGTTCTGTGTCGCAAAAAACCAGCCAGCCACACGAACGTTCTGTCGGCAACACGACACGACACGAGGGAGATCGCCGAAGCCAATATGCTCGAATCGCAGAAAGGGGCTAAGATCTACTGTGATCGAAATGCGCGACAAAATTTTGTTCGTTGAAACTACAAAATCCTGACTGAATTGTGGCATTGTCGGGTTACTCGGATGTTGTGTGCCGGATCTGTGGATGATTGCTCTGTTTTGTTGTTCGCCTGTCGTAGCATTTCGCCTCCAGGCTTTCTGTTCCCGGCTACAGACGAAAGGGTTGAAGATCAGCCGTGCGTGGTAGAACAAAGTGCTGTCCTTCAGCTACAGAGAAACCTACGGCCTCGTCAGCCTCCCAGACAGCCACACTTCCGAGCAGGCGGATTTCATCTTTCACGCTCACAAGTGCAAGAGCACCGGCTCTGCTTTCGGAGCGTCTTCAAGTCAGAAACGTGATCGACCTTTTCCGTCAACCAACGCTGCACTGCTTGCCGGTCCGAGGTCAACCCAGGGCGGCGGCGAGTTGTCAAAGCCCACCATCACCACCATTGTGTCATCTTAGGCAATGTGGACGGAGATATTCACTCAGCCAAGCTATGCCTTTCACAGAGAAGGGGAAAGAATGTCTGATTACCTGCAAGCGTCTATGCCTCATCGTCATTCATGTAGTAGTTGTTGTTAAGCAGCCACTGGGGCACACTGTTTAGTATCTGTCTGTTCTCGAATACAGTATGAAATAACACAGCCCTATCCATCCTCAACTTGTCTCCGTCTGCTTCCTTCCTCCAACTGTTGAAAGGGAACGACCAGCTACAGTCCTCGACGGCTCGCTATACAGTATACTTTGATGTTGTCTCGCTCTTTACAAATCTACCCGTCCGTATTGACGTGGCTAACAATCGTCTCTTTTCAGATAACACCCTACCCGTCCGTGGCTGAGATAACATCTCTACTTTCGTTTTGTTTGACGAAAACCTATTTTAAGTTTGACAACCAAGTGTACGAACAAACACAAGGCTGCCCGATGGGTACACAGCTTCGGTTTCAGTCTCGACGGCTACTTTAGTCATGGAATACATTGAGGAGAAAGTTTTTAATTCTGACAACGCAATGCCCCTGTTAAATTTTATAAGCGCTGCGTTGACGACACGTTCATTGTTTTAAAATTCGAGGATGTCACTTCATTCCATACTTTACTTAACAGCCTCGGCGTGGAAAGCAATCATCCTAACCACTATGCCACGGGAAGATGTTGCTGTTCGTTGAATTACCACAAGTTACAGAGCCCGACAGCCGAAACTTTTATTTATTATTTAACTTAGGAATTTAACCCATTTATTCCAAATTTAAGCAAAGTCATGAAAGAAACGGGGTGAGCCAGAGGGGGGTGCTTGACCCCACCCCACTTAACGGCGCCCATGGAGACCGCCAACTTAAAAAAGATAACGATAACGAACGGTATGTTCGGTTCAACATCGAACCCCTCGGGCGCACTGCTGGCGCCTGAAGATCGCAGCATCCTAACGCCGTCCGTGCTCATGCAATGAGCAACTGCATTAAGCAATGCGCCCTGGTCATTCTTTCAACGTACGCAATGCAACAACCTTGACACGTGAGCACAAAAGGGAGTAAGAAAATTTTTGGAATCTTGGCAGATCCACTGCGAAGATAATGCATGTAATAGTCACAAGGGGCCTCTCCCTGAATGCTACAAGGTCATGACCAACCTACTCGTCTAAGTGTCTCGGACTCGGATAAGTGGACTCAGATGACGTGCCGTCTTGTTTCATCGGATGACGATGCCGGAATAGGTATCGAAACGTCATATTAAATTGTTTCCTTCTTTTTCGTTAAGCCAGTGTGTGTGTGGGAATGCTCATCATTTCCTGCATGATAGGGAACCTACTGAGCCCTCCAGCAACGTGCGCACACCTTATGCTCGGGCAACAAAATCAATTGCGATGTAGCACGACAGAGCGTGTTTCCGTTTCCGTTTCCGAGCGTTTAATTGTGAATAGTGTTTAATTGTGGACTTGTAGTGAACATGTGGATAGTGGACTTCTGAACAGTGAATAGCGAACTTGAGAGTAGAGGACCTGGGAAGTAGTTTTGGGGGGTGGGGTGGGGTGATAATTTTTGTTAGGAGTAGCAGAACAAGTCGGGAGACGAGTTCAATTTCTCCTTGTTTTTTTTCTTACAAACAAACAAACACAAACAAACAGAGCGTGTTTCCGGTTTGCAAATGTTTCACAAAAGTTGCAATCTCAGAAATTGCTTTCTTCGTAAAGGCATATTTCTGTGATATACATCGTCGAATCATGCTATACCATGTCAGTTATGTGGATGATATATTTAAACAAGGAACGGCTCTAAGAGTGATATTGAACGGTAGGAGCAACTTATTTATTTACACATGGTAACGATACTTTCGTTCATCTTCTTACCATGTGTAAATAAATAAGTTGCTCCTACCGTTCAATATCACTCTTTCATCTACTCATCACCGGCAACTTGACATCGCCTATTTTTCTGTCGTCGTATCTTCAGGAACGGTTCTCGAAGATATGCCCCTACTCCGCAGCTCCGTCGTCTTGCACGTACAATTTATCAGAAAAACCGCAATGCGTGCTATGAAGAACTCATTTCGACTATGCCATTTCTCGCGTGTCCTCGCCAAACCTTTCGTTTCACTTATGACGAATTCGCATCCTCATTTCCTCAACAACAACAACAACTTTATTTGAATGATGATGAGTGGGGAGTTTCATCGCCGGGGGCGATACTCTACCCCATTTCTGGCGGTAATGTTACAGTAATGAGTCGGCTCACTGTGAGGACCCAAGTCCTACGGTGTCCAAAAACTGTAGAAGTGCTTTGAGGGAAGAGCGTTGGTGGGCTGGATTTGGCCAGGGACCAACCAATGGACCATTTCGGACAACGCGTATGCGCATGCCCAGCCCTTGAGTCCGCCATCTTTGAGCGGAAAACATCGCCATGGACCCACCTGCGGGCGACTGTCATGTTCATTGTGGGGAGATAATCGGTTTCAAGGCTACGCGGACGTTTGAGGTCTGGTAATGAGTACAATGCGCTTTCACTCTTTCCGCATTCTTCTTCCAGTCTTGTCTTGCTACTTTCCCACGCAACGTACGTGCCAGCGTCACCATTATTGGGGGGAAAGACACGACGTTCGACATTCCGCCGCCAGGGGCGACGCGAATATATTGAAAAGGTCCATTTGACATAGTGAGATTTAGAGACGCGGAATGTGCTCTATACCTTTCAGACCACCGCAGTGACAGCATGTATAGGAGAGTCAACTTGTCGCAGGCGGTAAGACATTGAGCTGTAGAAGCCACATTGAGTCGCATTCGATGAATTCATGCAGCGTCTTGACGAGAGTTATTTCGTGGCATCCGGAAAGCGAGCATTGGATCAACTCTTGCAAGCACAAGTGAGGGCAGAATGTCACTTGTCAATGGACCTTTTTTCACAACGCTTCTGCGCATGCTCTGTGACCCTGACGGCGCCGAAGAAGGTTCCCTACATATTTAATAGATGGCGCCGGCTATGCTTTGGCGTGCGCCGGTCGTGTTTCGTGGGACAGCCGCTAGGGTAAGACGCGAGTGTGAAAAAGGTCCATTCTCAGGAAGCCAGGGGTGCCACTATATAGACGCCGAAGCACGGAACGACGGTCTCCTCTCGCCTCCTAGATGAGAGAGCTGCTTCTGCAGCGCTGTCGGAGTGTTCATTCCCCACGACTTCAGAATGAGCTGGAACCCAGTGGATAACTAGCCTGTGTCTTGCCTCGCCCACATGTAAATAAGCTAGTAACACGTTCGTCACTAAGGGTGCCACATTTCCTCAATACAACTGAGCAGCGGGATGCCAAACTATACCAGGTGTCGGCTCATCCGCACAGCGAGCACATACGTCGCAGTTAACATGGGTTAGCAGACGACGGAACCGGAACACGAGCGACCGCGATGCCCCTATACGCTTCGTGCAAAGCGTCCGCCTCGCCACGGACAATTCTGGCGGCAGCCATAGGAACTAGTTGTGTGAGTCCGCTCGGTTTTCTAGGGCTATTCGTACGCTTTCATTCGTCACCTTGCTTCAGTCACACCACGCCTGAATCGATAGCTGCTAAAAGTAATGCCGTGCCGCACAAACTGTCGCGTCGTTGGGTACACAAGTACGTATGAGAAAGCCGGGTGTAGAAAAAAAATGTCCTTGGTTGTGTGGACAGAAAAATGGTCCCGCAGGCTCCTGCGCGCCCAAAAATACAGGGGCGTGGTTACGGATAACTGATGAAACACATCACAGTCGACCGAGTGTTACCATTCGCTCTCCCCATTTGTTGAAAAAGGAGACATAGGTCTTCCTTTGCCATGTGTTAATAGATAATAATAGCTGCACGACATTCAATAAGTAACATAAAAGCGACATCATCGATGCACTATTTCACTAGCGATATCGTTCGCTAGATGCTAGTATTTTTCTACTGTTGGTCAGACACGAGTTTTGAATTTAAGTTTGAGCTTGAATGTAAAAAAAGGAGGCACCAGTTTTACAGTTGTTATACAGTTGTCCCCTACATCATTTCCGTGTCGATGTTTATGGATAATAAAAGTTCTCGCCCTCTCATTCATTGTTTCATTGCCTTTACAACTCCGCTTCTGCTGAAGATACGGTTCATCGACATAGAAAGTATGACAACCGTAAAACCTGTCTGACCAGCAATAGGAATTCACTAGCATCCAGGTTGAATTGGGAACTACATCCAACTAGAGCCACTAAATATTTTTGTGGCTCCACATCCAACGACCCCCACGTACAGCGAGCGTGAGGTCAGAGCCAGGAGAAGGTAACGCGTGCCTTTTGCTTCCTCCTCTCTAATCCGTCCTGCTATAAAATAACGCGGGTACCATTTTTCCGACATATCTGCAAGAAATCGGGTTGTCTGTACTCCACTGAATAAAAGAGAGAGAGAGAGGGTACCAGAAGGAACTGACGGAATGCACTCAATACAACCGGTGCAGCGAATGTAATCGCTTTTATAGTTCATTAACATCAATGTTAATTTAAAAAGCCTATGTCTCCCAATTTTAACAAATCAGGAGGGCGAATGATAGCATTCGGTCCACTAGGATCCGTTTCATCGGCTCTCCACAACGACTGCTCTATTTTTGGGCGCCCGGAACCCCGCGGGGACCATTATTTCCGCCCACGCAACCAGGAACCATCATGTTTTTATTAGGGGTGTAACAACCGAATACGCGAATCGTTGAATTCGCGAATCCTATAGGCAGGGAGTCGAGATTCGGGATTCCGAATCCCAGTGCAGAAGACTGCAAATCGAATTTTTCGAATCCACCGACCACGTTTGTTCGTTTCTTTTTCAAATTGGCGCCTCCGGAGTCCGCCGGAAGCCTCATTGACCGACGGATGTTTTCTTGTTTCTTTGTTTACATGGCTCTGGACTAAAAGAGTTTAAGCAGGAACTGTTACATGACAAGTTTAAAAGTAATATGGTTTTGTTTTTGATTGTTGCTTTAGCTTTGTGGAAATAATTCAGACTCCAGAATTTATGTATTTCTTGTACTCGATGAACAATATGTTAAATATACGAATATATTTTCTCCCGAAACTGATGTTTGTTTTTTTTTCATTAAACAAAGGTATCATATTCTGCTTCAAAACACTTTTCAGTAGGAGTTTTTTTTTCTTGGCTTTTTAAACTCTTTTTAAAGAAACGATTCGAAAGATTCGAGATTCGTAAAATTCGTGGATTCGCAGAACCTTCCTTGGATTCGGATTCGGATTCGCAAAATTCTGGATTTGTCCCATCTCTAGTTTTTAGTTTCCTTCTGTTTCCTCCTTTTTTTTTTTTTTCAACGAATTTGACACACGGTAAAGTGTTGGGGAGGTGATGTGACGTGAGAAGGTAGAGGTACAATCCCTACAGTTTGGCAACCTGGGGAAGCTGCCCTTCTCACGTGCAGTGAGTACCAATAAGTCACACGAACGAAAGTGATGCCCCGTCCAGTATGAGCAGACTGCTGCGAGTCTTATGGCATGCCGATAACGAAATCTAGAGAGTGGAGCTTAAAAAATTCGAGGGCCAAGAAATTTGCGCGTTTCGGTGCTCGAAGGCCATCACGCATATCGCCAGTTTTCTGGCCGCGACAAGTCCTTCTGAAAAGTGTCGTGGAACGGTGACAATGGCTAGAGAAGCCTTGTGACCGTAGCAGGATGGACAAGGATGGACAAGGATGGACAAGCTGGATGGACAGGAACGACTTGCATTTCGTGCAGCAAAAAGTCGCAACTCCTATTTACGGTATAACTCCTCCGGTAACTCCTTGCGGATGGAACTGATTTATTCACTTCGATTTTGCACTTTCAATGCTACAGATAACAAAAAATTGCCGATTTCTAGTGCCTATAATGCCACTTTTAGTGCCTAAATCGGTATTTTTAGGGCCTTTTATAGGCGCCTATAACAAGGTTT